>NC_044281.2:57636569-58257282 GCF_004027225.2 Strigops habroptila | reverse complement strand
AATGTGAGCTGTGATTCAGCTAGGATGAGGGCACCAGCAATGTGGACTCTCCAATGTCTTATAGTATGCTTAAGATCAGGGCAGGGCACATCCCTCTGCTTTAAACAACTGTGGTTTTTTTGGTCCAGATGCTGAACAGAACTTTATCTTGGTGAAACACAGTTGAACTGGCAGAAGAGTGCAAAGTTAGAAGGGATGGCTTGTGTGCACACAGAAAATTTAACTGCATGAGCTTTATTTCTGTAGGAAACCAGGCTAAACAAACCAAAGTTGCATTCCCAGTTCTCTTCTGGAGCTTAAATTACTGGCCTGGTTTTCAAGCTCAGAATAAGCAGCTAATCCTATGGCCTTAGTATTGATGTGAAGCCAACTTTTAAGATGTTGTTTATTAAAGGTAGCCACAGTTTTTTGCCTTTTCTCTTCCTGTTGCATGAGAGACCCAGAGATATGGAGAAATCCTTTAAGCAGGAACATCAGAGGTTACTGATGTTAAATAATTAACCACCAATGTAATATTAACGGTCCTTTGCCCTTGCACAGGAGTAGCATCTCTCCTTGGAGGACCTCAAAGCATACTCCAGACCAAGAGAAGCTGGTGGAGCAGCTCTGGACTTCTGTGGATGCAAAGTCTGATGCCAAAGGGGCTTCCAGGAGGCAGACCCACGGTTGTGGCATGCCCAAGACTTTCCTAAAAGCTCTGAGCTTACAGTGGGTTCTGATACAACTGTTTGCATCGTCTGCTGTGACTTAGATGGGAGCAGCATAAGGCCACTGCTTTAATTAGGAACATGGACTTAGTACAGGACTCTGTTCTGCCTCAGTCTTCACTCAACCAGTGAAGCAAGAAGGTTTCTCTCATCTTAGAAACCTCTGTGAATGCAGTGAATGGAAAGCGAGCTAGGACCTGGCCTTGGCAAATGGCATACTTAGGCACATGCTTAACTTCAAGAGTGTACTTAAGCTAGTTGAGCCTCCTCCTTCAACAGAGATGATTTTCCTTTATGTTGGGAGTCTCATCTGCTACAGAAGGGGGGAGTCACAAGGTGATTTATTTATTATACTTTGTATAGCAGCCTGATGTAGAAAACTCTTGCTGTCAGCTGCTGTATTTTGCTACCAGCTTGTCTCAGTGACTTCCACTGGGCTCCATGGGATAGCAATTATTCCACAACAGGGAGTGCTCTTGAAGTGTCTGGGCAGCATTCTCACAAGGTGCTGCTGCAGTCTGCCTGGGCAGTGCTATACATCTCTCATTATAAATAGCAAGGGTCATAGGCAATGAGAATGCACATGCCTTTATTGGGGGGGGTATTTCCCCGTTTTCATCACAGTAAAAATTGTGATAGCCAGATCCTGAGAAACAGCTACAAAGGTTCTGTTTAAAAGAATGTGGCTACATAAAGCAGATGCTCATCAAGTTAAATAAGGAATTTAATTAGCCTGCATTTTATCTTGTTTTCAGCAATATGACGACAAATCGCATCTTAATAAAATAACATTAGGGAACAGCACAATTCCAGTGCTTCAGGAAATGAGAAGCAGTATAAGTTATATGCCTCTTCCCACCCAAAGAAGTTATTCAGAAATCTGACATGATGTTAAGATGGATAATGTTTTAGCAAAATGGTCCTCTGGCATTTAGAAAGATTTACAGCCCCTTTCAGCTTTAAAAGGCTTATTATAGGGTGGTGAGGGAGAAGGAAGTGGCATGAATGGCCCAAGAGACTGGTAGTACAATGAATATTTTTTATTCTTATGGTGGCACAGGCATGCAGGGTTCTTTACAAGTGAATAAAGAGTTGTCCTTTCTGCACTGGGGCTATAACTAAACATAGACATCGTACATTGTACCATAAGTGGTGGGTTTAGTGTTTGTCATGTAGTCGAGTATGCCCAAATTCAATTACAAGCTCACATTTGAAAAGAAAAAAGCAAAAAGAGTTTTGTGTAACATCGTGAGGACAGGCCATGCCTCACCCTGAGAAAGGTTCATGAAGGATCCACAGAAAGTTTGCTCATGTCATGGTTTGGCGGCTGCAAAAGTTTGTCTAAGATCAGTTGTAACTTCTGGGACTCAAGAAACTAGCATTGTTTGGAATATTTCTGTCCAGTGAAAAGGATTACAAAACACAAGAGTTACCACAGTAAAAGATTATGTGATTTAGCTTCATTATACAAGAATAAAGGAACTTTTCATCCCATTCAGCATGCTTGTCCACTGAATCCTTTCTTTTGTCTGTACCACGGATCAGATCCATGCTTTAGGTGATAGATCATGGTATTGTCACATGGCTGTCCGCAATAAAATGCATGTTTTGATCCTGGGTGGTATCTTGAGGCAATATATTTCACTTGCTGATCATATGATGTAACAACAGTTATTCTTGGTGGTCTCTGACATTTTCCATGTTTCAGATTCAGTGGTCACTCCATAGCTCTCGTATTTGGAAAGGAGAAAAGTACTAGAGTTGCCTGATTGGATCTCATGTCATGCAAGGGTGTACACGTACGCAGACAGCACACACATTGAGTTTATACATGTATACATATTTGCATGCCTACAAACATATATACTTGCTTATATAGTGATTTTCTGGATTCATGATTGGATGTATTAATCTGAGATTATGCTCAGATTAGACAACAGAAATGCTTCAGTTGATGATTTTGGAGTCTTCTGCCAGTAACTTCTTGGCCTGCGTTTAGTTTAGGTTGATGAGGGCTGAAAGCTGTTGCTCTCTGACAGCTGTTCACTGGTGTATGTGAAATGAGTTTATGATTCTTGATTCAGATCCTAGAAAACAGATGTCCATGCTACAAACCACCTTTACTACTGAGACCCTCAATAACACCATGTACAGGGATAGTGATGAAGGTCTGTTCCTTGCTATGGGGCAGCCTTGAATCAAAAGACAGTGTAGACGTACAGGTTGGGAGTGGGTCTTCTCTTTTAATAGGCAACAAATTCCTTTTAAAATTATCTTGCAGGAGCTAGATTTAAGGCTGAGTGTA
Organism: Strigops habroptila; assembly: GCF_004027225.2. NCBI lineage: Eukaryota > Metazoa > Chordata > Aves > Psittaciformes > Psittacidae > Strigops > Strigops habroptila. Next base: position 58,254,270 of record NC_044281.2, on the reverse strand, counting down.
GAAGTGTGAGGTTTTCCCTTCTCTCTGTTGGTGGAAAAAATTTTGAAATGTATTGACCTGGAAAATCCAAGCTCAGAAGCAGCAGCTGGGTTTTCAGCAAGTCCCTTGGTTCTTTCCCTGTTGTCCATCTGGATTCACTGTAACACAGAGAAATCAAGCATTGCCTCTGAGATCAAGTAAAGTTTGGAAATGGCCACCGTCCCCATACTGTTTTGCTAGGATGGGTGGTGCTCGCCCGTGCTGTGAGAACACTGCTTGCTGGATGTGAGGGGCTCAGGTCTGTAGGCAGCTGTGGGCATGACTTTTCTCATTTGCAGAGCTGTTTGCAGAATTGGGCCCTAAGCCCTCCTGGAGTGAATTGTGAAGCAATACACAAATCAAATCAAGATGCCGACTGTGGCTGCATCACAGCACAATATCGTGCTGACAGAATTTGAGGCTAAAAGCAGTGACGTTCATGTCTAGCGATGTCTAATACATCATATGATTGTAAAGTGACAACTGAGTCCTGGAGGACAAAGACTAACCCCCATATGCCCTGCAAATATTTTCCAGTCCACAGACAAGTTAAAGACCAGGTCTTTAAAATCATTTGATGCAGCGCCTGAACTTGATCTCTTAACAGCAGAACAGGTAGTTCCTTCTGAATTTGTGCATGCCGTCAGGTTTCATTCAAGGTCATGACACCATGTGGTATTAATGTTCCCTGTGGATTCAACCAACTTTTTAAATAGATTTTCCAGACTTCTAGTAATTACTTAATTGACATACAATAATATAAGAAACGAAGCGTATTCCTATAGAGCAGTCATACTTCAGACAGGCAACAAGCTACATGACAGCAGAATTAAAAACAAACAGGAGAAACACTTTTAGTTGTCTCTGCCTCATCCGCGATTTCAACAACAAAGCTGCTATATTGCCAGGTACTGATCCCACTACCTGAGATTTGTCCAGGTTGAGGACTTATTAGTGCTTATTTGAGGGAAGAGGGAGAGAGAAAACACAGCTTGTATAAATCAGATTAAAGTATTGACAACTCCTAAGCAATGCTCATTCCAGGAACAAGCTCACTATGTGATAACATCACTGCTGTAAAAGAAGTGCATTTTGAATGCATGCCACTTTGCAAATACCTGGTGGGTCATGAGTTCTTAAGGCTTAGTTCCTAGAAGAGAAAACAGGATTGCTGTAAAAGTTAAATACTCTAGATAGAGATTATCCAAATGATATAGTAGAAAAGAGATTTAGCAGCCACTGGACCTTGCTTCGTCTGTAGTTGATGGTCCAGAACCATCTTGGGTAAGAGTAGAGTAGTAATTGTTATAGCTGATGCAGACTATATGAAAAAAATTAAGGTCTTGACCCAGGCCTAGTGGGCAAAGAACAACACTGTGTGCTGTGATGTGCATTTGGCTTGCACATTCAGTGGGAAGGGCATGGTTAAATGTGAACCTAGACGAACAAACTCCTGTCTCTCCTCTCAGTGTGGTTGCTGGACGTCAGGACCATGAAATATTAATAGCATGTGTTAAAGAGTCCCCCCCTCTGCCTGGTACACAGACTATGTGCATCTGTCTGCTTTCAGCCACGGAACTCAGCTCAAGCTATGGACACTGGTGCTTTTCGCTTGGGAGCCCTCAATGCACCCGGCAGCAGGGCAGCTTTGCCACTGGTGTTGAGTCTGGGCTTGGCAGATGGCTCCAGCTTCCTGACTGTCATGCTGGCATCTTGCATCAGCACTAAAACCCCCTGTGTTATTTTTATTTGATACATTAGTCTTTTTTTTGCTGCAAAGCAGAACATGAGCAAAGGGTTGGAGGCAATGTGAGATGACCAGAGGAGGGATGGATAGCAGGTTAGTAGGGAAGAAAGGGGAGAGCTACAGCTAAAAGGAGATCTTCAGTAGCTCTACCAGTATCCCATCCCCGTTCCCCATCCCTCTTTCACACACAGACAGGGAGCTGAGCAGTGGCAGATGGGGAAAGAAAATAGATAAATAAAAGTGTCAGTAGGATGGATCGGTTTGCACTTGGTCTCCTCTCATCTCTCTGCATATGTCTGCTGGTATGTAAAGATCACACAACCAAGGGACTTGGCACTGACCTGGAAAATTTAAACCACTGAACATAAAAATTAATCAAGAAGAAAAATGTAGGAAGAGGTGATCAGCGAAGAGAACAAAAGGAGATTAATTTTTTTTTTTCCCCTGTGTACTTCAGGATTTCATTGGGACAGCAATTTTGTGGGAGCACATATTGCCAATGCCAATGCCAGAGCAGCTCTGCCTCAGAAAAAAAGAGGCCTGGAGGGCAGTTTCTTGTGCGGAAATCCCTCATGGTTTTGATTCTTTTGTGCCTAAATGAGGGCTTCCTACAGGGCATCACAAATGGACAACGGTGAACTCAGCAGCAGAATCCCAACACATGATGGCTTCATGCAGGAGAAATGTGATCTCCGTCTGCAAGCTCTCCAACTCCACGTGGCGTTGGGCAGGGCAGTAGGAGGATATATCTCAGGGTACTCTGGACCAATTTTCCTGTAAGTTTCCAATTTTCCGGTAAGCTGGTGCATCCAGAGGAAACACTTTCCCTTGGTGTGGTGCCACCATGTAACTGGAAAAGCAGCATCCCAAGGAAGAGATTGTTTGTCTGCCTGCACTGCCTTTTGCCTGAATAATGATGACTCCAGCCATGGGCTTTGTTTAGCATTTGTCAGCAGCAGTTCCTCATCATCATAATGTATATAATGTACATAATGTATGCTGCCGCTCTCCTGTCAGCTTATGATCTTCCTATGGGTCTCATCAGACCCAGGCCCATTCCCAGAGTTACCATGGTACTACAACACCATGCCCTGCAGGTGACAAAAGCTGGTCCTACTTTGGGCTAAGCCCATTTGACCTATGCACCCTCCTGGGTGAGGGAGCCTGGACAGAGACCCATGACATTGCCACCTTGATGGGGTTGGGTGATGGTTGGAAGCAGGGGAAAGAACAGCCACCAGCTTCTCTGGTGGGGCCATGGCAAGCTTGAATGCCAGTCACTGCTCCTCATGGGGTAGGTGGGGAGGATCTGAGGCACGATGTTGCTGGCTCTCCTGGCCTCCATGTCTGGCATGGAAGCCTTACTCAGGACCACAGACAGCTTCAGTGATGGGATGAGGTTCAAATTTAGCCTGTGTCTTATGCATGGAAACCTTCCTTTTTAGAACATGCTGGAAACTTTTTCCTAAGGCGTTATTTATCCTCCAGGGCATCCTTTCTTCCTTCTCATTGATAGTTTCTACAGAAATGCAGGAACTTTGGTGCTTAGTCACTCTACCATTCCTGCTGTTTATTGCCTCCAACGGGCATAATTCTCTGCTCAGGAGAACTTTGCGAGTTGCTGTGGAGGAGCTGTGGGCTGTTGTCATCCAGTTTCCAGAGGGCAATAAACAGCAGCAGTCAGACTTCCATGGAACAAAGATTGTGTGATTATTCAGTCGTAAAGAGAGGGAAGAAAAACAGATATATATTGTGCGTGTGCTTATTTGCACATCACACAGGGATGTGCAAATTACTTTCAGAAAGAAAGTCTTGCTATGAGGTAAAATAGGTCCCCATGTGGTGCTTCACTGCTGACTAGAATGAGGGAATTCTCCTGCCTGTGCCTTGGTTTCCTGTTGCAAATCAAAGGGCTTGTAGCTCTTGCCACCTAGCTGAAGTGCTTTCAGGGCCAGGAGTTTATTCATGCCCTTAGAGGGCAGTTCAGAAAGGCAGGGATGTGAGTTTGGGGTTGACGCAAGGGAGGGAAGTGTTTCCGGGAGTTAATGTCATATGTTTTCCCCCTCTTCTTGAGTGAGAGCAAGCGTTTGTCTGGGAGGAAGGTCTAGAAAAATACATTAGTCTTAAGATGGAAGGGGCTGGTATTAGAGCCAGCCCATCACCACAGCCACCTTCATCTGACCTGAGGGTTAAAAAAATATCACCAGGTGAGGATAAAGCCTGTTAGGAAGGAAAAGCCCCTTCAACAGGAGGGAATTGCTGCCTACGTGCAGACGGTGGCTCAGAAGCAAGTGCTTTTGTGGGTTGCCTTTTGGGGGCTGTGAGACTGAATACTTCAGTCTAGTGAGACTAGCTCATTAAGAGCTGCATGGCCCCATGACCCAAGGACCAGAGGAGGTTTCCAGCTCATCAGCAGTGAAGGTTCAGCCCACTGGGAAACCCAGCACCTTCATGGAGGTGTTCATCACCTGACAGCATCCATCCCTAAAATGCTCCCCCCACCATAAAATGTAATTACAAAACACTTTAACTACATAAATTTCTAAATCAATTATCTTGGCAAGAAAATGTATATGGTTTTGAAATTTCCCTTTAATTAACATAACGTGTGTTAGGAAGCAGTAGATCTAGGCCGTCACTTGGACTTAACAGTCTCTCAGTTCACATGCTCCTGAGGCCCTGGGAGAGTGTGTCAATGCAATGCTCAAGCTCCCTTTTAAATGCTGTGTCTGGGCCACATGCAAGGCCAAGACCTCCCTTTCAGAACAAGGATTCCGTTCTGAGATTCTACTGGGGGACCCTCTTTAGAAGTCCAACTGTCAAAAATCAACTCCTGTTTCCACTGGTGTAAATCCATTAACTTTTCCCGCTCACTGCACTTCCATTTCTTGATGCTTTCATCGCTGGCAGCACTCCATCTCTGACAGCCCTGCCTTTAAATCCACACTTACCCTCTTATCTCTGTCTTATCTCTGCCTGATGGAGCCCTCTGTTCTTTCACTGACAGACACTGCACTTGTCCTTTGTGCAAAGGCACAGGGAGAAGTCACCAAGGAGAGCGTTACCTGCCAGTGAAATCTTTGTGCACTTATTAGCAACAGTCGTGAGCTTTCCTGTATTTCTGATGTGCATTGGAGCATATTCAGGGCAAGAGAGAGAGGGGCAACACAGTATTTTAATGGGCTGAGGGTTAGCCCAGTGTTTTGTACTTCACATTTCCAGGCAGATCTGGAAACTGATTGTTCCTCATGTGGAAATGATGTGGAGCTGGTGCATGTGGAGGGTGCTTCTTCAGCACAGGGAGAAACTAGAATGTCCTCCTACAATGTTCATAGAGTGGATCACAGAAACATAAGAATGGTTTGGGTTGGAAGGGACCTTAAAGATAATCTAGTTCCAGCCCCCTGCCACGGACAGGGACACCTTCCACTAGACCAGGCTGCTCAAAACTCCATCCAACCTGGCCTCAAACACTGCCAGGGATTGGGCAGCCACAGCTTCTCTGGGCAACCTGTGCCAGTGTCTCACCCTCACAGAGAAGAATTTCTTCCTAATATCTAATATAAATCTACCCTCTTACAGCTTAAATTCATTCCCCCTTGTCCTATCACTACATACCCTTGTAGAAGTCCCTCTCTAGATTTCTTGTCAGCCCCCTCTAGGCACTGAAAGGCTGCTATCACATCTCTCCGGAGCCTTCTCTTCTCCAGCCTGAACAAGCCCAACTCTCTCACCCTGTCTTAATAGGAGAGGTGCTCTAGCCCCCTCATACTCTTTGTGGCCTTCCTCTGGACTCGCTCTAACAGGTCCATGTCCTTCTTGCGTTGGGGGCCCCAGAACTGAATGCAGTACTCCAAGTGGGGTGTCACGACCGCAGAGTAATTCTCTATTATGTGCCCTTCTCTGATCCTCCAGTGTCCCCTCCCTTCTCAAGACCCACTATATTCAATGAGGGTCACTTCAGAGACACCTAAAATGGCCTTCTCCTCATGTCTGGACCTTGGCCTCTGCCAGCATGGAAACTCATCTGCTACTGATGAAACTAATAAGATTGTTGGGCTTGTAAGTGACATCACTGCCTGCATTGTATTTATGCAGCATTTGTATATTTTCCTGCTGATCCAGAAAAAACCTGCTGTAGCTGAGAAAGTTATGTGGGCAGCCTAAGATGTTAAATCCTAAGATATGGATTTGTAATAATTTGGGGAAACAGTCTCAAATGTTCAAGATGTTTAGTATACTGAAGCAGAGTTTAGCTTAAGCGCAGGATTCACAAGGTTCATCTCCTGGACATCCTGGCATGGTGTCACCACACATGACCCCTTTGTGCCACGAATGGGTCATCCTGAGAACAGACATACAAAGTTGCTCCTGTTTTATTAAGGTGAGTATGGCAGTGTTTTGCCACAGTATAATCATGATGGTCCTGAGGGGAATATCCTCAGTGTTACTGTGTTTTTTTATGAATCTTGGTAACTAAGCAAATGCCTGGTGATGTGCTAGATCCTCTCAGTTCACCTTGATTTAGAGAGCATGGCATATGTCTCAGGATCATCCCCTAATAGGCTTGTTTAACAACATTGTTTTCTCTCTAAATCCCATGTCAGATAAGTGAGAGCTAGTTCTAGGACTGTTGCATGTCGCTAAAATAACATACATCTGAGAATGCAATTAGAGACTTGAAACAAATTTGACTTGACTCAGGAGAGTAGTAGAAATATCCAAGGGACCTGTGATTATATACTTTCTCTTTTTTTAGTGTCTAAATTCCAGGTCCTTTTAGGTTTGGGATTTCATGACAATTACTGCATTCCTGGATAGTTAAAACCACTCAGCATTTGGCTCAATGCCTTCTGAAGATATCCTGAAATGCACCATCTATTGCACCTGCTCTATTCAAGTCATAATTCTGACTAGTCACCCAAGGGGACAAGGAATTCCTTTTGTAGGAGTTAGTGTAGGACTTGTTACCAGGAAAGCTCTATGTTTAGGTTTGTCTAGTCCTGAAGAGAAGTGCTGTGGCTTTTCAAGTTTGAATTTGAAATCCCAATCCTAAAGGAGGAAAGGTGGGGGCTGTCCTCATCAGCAATTGCATCAGCTGTCTCACATACTTCTGCACGTTGACTGGCCTCAAGACTGCTTGTAGAGAAAGCTCAATAAAACAAAGACCTAGATTTCTTACTATGCCAAAGGCAATGCAGTTGTACTTCCCTGCTTGGGCGCCTGTTGCGGGACATGCCTGATTTTTCAAGAAAGGACAATTTCTTCTTTTCCCTTAGCAGAAAGCAAGCTGCCATGTTAAAAAATAAAACGTTTTCTCTGTATCACATCAGAGGCAGCCCATGATCCTTGCAGGAAGACAGCAAGTGGAAGTTCAATCCCTGCCTGGGGAGAAAGCAATAGCACAGGGACTCCCTGTGTGAAGAGTACCATGCTTTTTGTTCCAGCCCAAGGCAGCAGATATACCAAAGCACAGCACTCCAGAAGTTATTTCTGATATCCTTTGAGATGATTGTTCCAATCAATATATGGATTATTTCTGCATGCTTGGAGGATGTATAAACCTCACAGGCTTCCCAGCAGCAGCATGCTTTGCATCGGCATATTTGCAACTGCCCAGAAAGAAAGACCAAAGAAAATGTGACAGAGCTCCTTCCGGCCCCCGGCTGTGTCTGCCCACAAGCTTCGTCAACTGAGTTATGCTAATTACATCACTTGAGATTTATATGATATCTCCATCCGGGAAAAAGAACCAGGAAGTCTGGCTGTGACAAGCAATCAGAGGGTACTCAGCTGATGAGCAGCTCCCCATCACTAAGAGAGCAGTAGGAACCCCCGAAGGATTGGATTTAAGTAATGGTTTGCCAGAGGGATGGGGCCCATGCCATGGCAATCAAAGCTTCTCTGCACCATTAAAGAGCTGTAAGTGGAGCAAGAGGCACGGTGCAGCTATTGACCAAGTAGGTGGGCTTGAAAATGGGTTTAGGTAACTGTTTACTTCCTGAAAGGTGGAAAACAAAAAGGCATGTTTCTCTGGCAGCTTTCTGGCTCTCTGATCCTGGCTGTCCACATCAGCATTTATATTGTCTGTCTCTCACATACTTGTGCACAATGACTGGTATGCTGCGTTCAAGCTGCTCGGCTGCAGTCCATGCAGAGCTTTCCTGCTTGTATTTGCCTTCTCGCTATCTCTACCATTTTTTAAATCTCTGACCTAACAATATTAAAAAAAATATATATTTCTGATATGATTTTGTGTCAGACCACCACATAGGCAGATCAAGAATCGCTGCAGCAATAGCCACGCTTTCTTCCTTTTCCCACCCCCTCCGCACTGAGCGATGGCTTGTACAGAGAGGTGAAGAGGAGATATGTAAACAGTAATTCTAGAGCTCTGGAAGCCTAGAGTTAGAATATGTGCTGTGAGACTGACCCGGCAGCTGAATCCATCCCGATGCAGGATCTGTAACAGTCAGGCATGCAGGTCTGCGCTGAGATACCTGGCCATCACCCCGTCTGATTTACTAGTCAGTAGCTCAGATGTAACCAATCAAGAGGAACCAGTTCTGCGCTCTCAGCTGATGGATCCATGCTTTTTTGTTATTCTTTTTGTACCTGACGAGAGCAGGGGTATGTGTGCCAGAGCCGATGCCCCCCATGTGTTTTCTCCCTATGTTAACCTCATGACTGTTAGTGGGCTCAAGAAGCACAGCATACAAAACTCCTAGAGATAGGCCTTTCTGCAAAAGGACAAGGCGTTGAGCGTCATTTGCTGCTCGTTGCTTCCTGTGGAGCAAAGTTAAGAAGGCTGCATTGGCCTCCTGACAACCCCTTGCTCTCACTGGGATCTCACAAAAGTGTCTTGCGCCAACTCTTTCCAGTGCAAGCATTTCAAGCAAGGCACCTTGATCCATACCAAAGGACCTGAATACAGCATCCAAGTATGAAAACATTGGCTGCTGTCCCATTTGCCTAAAGAGGAATAATAGTACCCACTCACCTCTGGGAAGCATATGGAACACCTCCGATTTAGTATTTGTTTCATTTATTTTGTCACATTTATCAGCCATTCAACTCTCCGGGCACACAGCCCATACATTAAAAACCAGAGTATACTACAAAGATCTCCTCTACCCTGAGCATACCCTTTCTGTAAAACCAGGCATGGGCAAGAGGGAAGAATGAAAGATGCTTTACAGAAGCAAAGGATGACAACAATATATATTTTTCTCCAATTCTGTTATTGATGGAACCATTCTAAAAGTGTTGGCGACATCAAGACAAGAAGATGAGGGCAATAAAAAGCACGGGGGATGTAAAGCCCTCCTGAAGCATGGGTACAGAGACTCAGCCTCTAGCCAGCCTGTCTCATGTTCAGGAAGTCCTCAGAATGCTCTTTACATTATTATTTCTCTAATGACCCCATTAGACACATGTGAAATTCTGAGAAGCCTTAGATATGTTGTAGAGAGCCACACTGGCAAATCTGCCCAGCTCTTCTGAGAAACGGCAGGCTGCAGTGATGAATACTTTAGCTTTAGTGCATTCCAATGTGTAATTTATTTGCTGGAAATTAATTGCATGTGCTGGTTTCATTTTCCTGTAGCAAATAATCAGTTTTGCTCCCTTTTTAATTCGGTAACAACATAGATTCCTCTGCTGATCACGGCACAGTGGTTTATGCATGTCACGTCTTATTCTAATAGAGACAATTTCAAATGGTTGTCTAGGGCCCAGCACAATTTTTGAGTGACATCAGAGTGTCTATCAGCTGTAGCTCTTCCATCACTGCCAATGAAGACCTCATGCACAAAATCAACTAGAGAAAGAACTCAGCCTGGGCATTGGTACATGCTATACCCTGCTGCAACAGGAATGTGAGGAAACCCTATGGAGAAAGCAAATTAAGGACTCTGAAATTTCAATGGTGTTGGCATGATGTCAGACCCAGGCCCAGCTCTATGTCGTTAAATCTGGTGGGTGTTCACTGGTCCCTGAGCTGAGGCATTGCACTGACATTAGCCAGATTGCATAGACTAGAAGTCTTTGGATCACCTGTATCATTAATACTTTTGGTCCACATCAAACCTAGCACCTTTGTTAGCTCTTCCAGCTGGGATGGCAAAGGCAAAGCCCCAGTGGAGGGCTGGCATTCCCAATGCATTCGGAGGCTGGATGGGGCTGCATGGACACACAGAGCAGGACAATGTGGAGAAATCCACCTCTGCTGATGTTTGCAGAGGGAAGCTAATGGGATCCAGCAGCTGCTACTTAATCAAATAGGCTGAAGAAAATAAAAACTTTAGCATCCATTGGTTACTTTCAGCAAATCTCTAATTAAGCGATAGTGTTCAGGCATATCTACCCTTCATCAGGCTACAAGGAACCCATATTTCTACTGAAATATATGCTCCTGAAACAAAACAAATCCATCAGCAAGCAAACGCTGCTGGAGTGAAATGAAAAAAATAGTATCATAGCTATTAAACCATGGAATCCTCTGCAAGTAACTAACCTGCTAGGAAAAAGTTTGTTAGTGGGATTTCGGCTTCCTGCTGGGAATCTAAAGCAGACACCACTGCCCGAGAAATCGCCGAACACTCGGTCTCTGCCACCTGCCCCTGAAAGTTTCCTTGTCTCGTAGGTCCCTGCAACGGCCGGTGGGAGGTGAAAACCAGTCTGAAAACGCGCCGGAGCGCACAGGTTTCGCTGCCTTCCGGCTGCTCTGAGGCGGCGGGGCCGCTCCTGCAGCAGCCGCGCTCGGCAGGGCCGGCTGCGGGGCTCCCCGGCGGCGGGGGGCGGCGGGGCCGGGGCCGCGCAGCGCGGGGCAGCGCGAAGGCGCCGCGCCCCGCCCGGTGGAGCTGTCCGCGGCTCGTGGTGCTGAAGCCGCAGCGGCCGCCCAGCCCCTTCCTCGCCCCTCCTCCTCCCTTCCTCCCCGGCGTGGGCTCTTGCCGGCAGCCCGGGGCATCAAAGGTTAGGAAGGGACCCATTTCTCCCTTCGATTCTCCCCCTTTCACCCCGCCTTTTTGCCTTTTTGCTGCTTCCCCCACTCCCCCTTTTTGTTTTTTTTTTCTCAAGGCCGGGGGAGGGAGGAGTGCGCCGCCACGTTACACCCCTCCCTTCCTGCAAATCCCCGCTTGCACTGCAAACAATCTGCCTTCCCCATTGCATCCGAGTGAGATAGCAACAGCAACATCATCACGGCAAGCCGGATGGGAGAGCGCAGAGGAGGCTGCTGCTGAGGGAGAAAGGCACACACGCACACACCAGCTCGGTGTTGCCAAAGCGGTGAGAGCCGCACGAAAAATAAGCCATGCTGCCCCGTGTGTCTGGCGCATTGTGCTCCATCCGAGCCTTTTAGGAGGAAGAAGAGAATTATCTGCTCCGATTTTTTTCCCCCGCCAACGAGAGTGCGACAGACTTGCGATGGTTGAATGTCAATGCTTGTGAGAGAGAACAACAGTCAGAGGAGGAGGAGGACAGAAGGGGAGGAAAATGAAGGTGGGGACGGTGGTGGAGAGAAAGAAGGAGCCTCGTCCAATGCATCAAAAGGAGGTCCCTGCAGTTGCTGATAGAGCCCTGGCTGCCTCGCCATCCACAATGGTCTGTACAAGCTGCCAATGCGTTTGATGACGTTCCTGTTTTGTGAAAGGAGGAAAGGAAACGTGACCATGTAAGATCCACGTTTCCCCGGTCAATTACATGCGAAGAATAGATCTGATTTCGACGGGATTTTTTTTTGGTCCAGGATGGTAACAGCTTAGGGAATAATACAGCTGCCTTCCCTCACCAATTTTGCTCTGATTTTTTTGGTGTGGTCCAGACAGCTGCTGGAATAGAGAAGGTCAGAATATATAAATATATATAAAATATATATGATATATTATATATATTATATATAAAAATATATTTATCTCAGTACATCTGGGATTAAGCTCATTGAATGCTAATTATTTCTTTCAGGACTTTTAATATTTGCAATGAAATCTTTTAAAGGCAACGGTAAAATCTGAAGCCACCTGGGAGTACAGTGTTGGAAACGTAGGGTGTTTTCCCATAAACAATGTGAAGGTCTTTTTTTTTTTTTCCCCTCAAAGAGGCAATTTTGATAATAACAACAGCTACCAATTTTGCATTTTGATAGCCAGACCGGCTGCTATTTTGTCTGGGTGCACACCGGGTCTCGTGTGATCGGGTTTTATTTTTTAATTGAAAAAAAAAATATATATATTAAAAAAAAAAAGAAGAAAAAGGAAAAATTACTTGAGATGCCAAATACTGTCGAGAGAACCATATTCTCCCTCCTCCCCACACCCACCGGAGAAGACGTGGACCCTTCTTTTTTACAGGCTTAGGAGTTGGGAGAGCTGATCGGGGGCTTTCTCCCGAGCCCGCCGCCCGCGCCCCGGACCCTCGGGCGTGGGAGATTTATTTCCTCCTCCCGCTGATTTCTAAACAAACTTGTGGAGGGGGGGAAGGATCCCCCCGGAACGCAGAGCCGGGGGGGGGGGGGGTTGGTGGTTTGGGGTATTTTGTTTTTGGGGATTTTCTAATTGTCATCCTCGCCGGACTCCCGCGGGCTGTCGGGGAATTCACCCCTCGCCCTCGGCCCCTGCTTGTGTCGTTTCCCCGCCGGCCAGCGCTTCCCCCGCCGGCACTGAGGCCGCAGCGGAGCCCCCCCGGCCGCGGGGCGCCAGGCTCCTGCCCTGTTCTTTCCCGCCCCGTCCCCGCCTGCCAAGGAAAGGCACATGTTAATACCACCCGGCGCGGTCATTTTCTGCTACTGCTGCTGCGGGCTCCTCCGTGCGAGACAGATGTTGCGAAACCAAGGCCTCCTCAAGTGCCGCTGCCGCATGCTCTTCAATGACCTGAAGGTCTTCCTGCTGCGGAGACCCCCCGCGCCGCCGCCGCCCTCCCCGCCGCCGCCGCTCCCCATGCTCGGCGGCGCAGAGGCGGCGGCGGGCGGCCCGGCGGGGGCCGCACCGCCCGGGGGGCGCGGGCTCGGCTGGCGGGCGGCGGGCGGCGGCGGCGGCGGCGGCGGCGGAGCGGGCAGTCCGGCCGCCGAGGAGTGGGGCAGCCCTGCCGGGGAGCCGCCCGCCTCCCTGCCCAGCAGCACCTCCTCGGATGACTTCGGCAAGAGCAAGGCCGAAGACCGCTACTCGCTGGGCAGCAGCGTCGACAGCGGCATCCGCACCCCGCTCTGCAGGATCTGCTTCCAGGGGCCCGAGCAGGTGAGCCCGTGGGGGCGGGGGATAACGGCGGGGCATAACGGCGGGGCAGAGATGCTCCGGCCTGCGGGAACCGGGGCCTGCTGCTCGCAGGGAACAGGACCTCAAAACCCAGAGGGAATCTTGCCCTCTGCCCAGGGCCTGGGCTCCGGGATTTTGCGCCTCGTGGTGTTTCCCAGGGAAATGTGGGGTGGAGGCTGTCTCCATCCCTCTCTGCTGCCGGACAGCCTTGCCCCAGGCACCCATGCCTGGCCTCAGAGTCGTGCAGCCCTGGCATGGGAGGGACTCGTGGACTCCTTTATGGGGCACAGAGCATGTTGTCTCAGGGGACTTTTTGTCACCTCGTGGGTACCCACTTGCAATGAAGGCAGAAGTTATGCAAAAGATGTATTTAATGTGCTGTTTGCTTTTAAAAATACAACTTCACTCTGTATAAACACGTGGCAGGAGGCAGCCCCACTTCATCAGTGGTTCCCAGGGGATGGCTAGTAGGAGCTCTGCAGGTTTACCACTGCTCCTATGCTCCCAGTTGCACTAGCTGAAGGAGGAAAACCGCTCGTTGCATTTGGACCTGCGGAAGCTGCAGTCTTGAGATGCTCCTTGGTACAGGCTGAGATTAGGCCAGTGAAGTTTCCCTCCACCACAGAGGAGAATGAACCAAATGCAACCTCACTAGAACTAAGGTGCCACCCAGGGGTGTTATTCTCCCTATTTATGACAATTCAAAGTAGTTCATGCATTTTCAGGCTGGCAACTTCGTTATAGTGATATACACAGCAATGTTTGTACCCAACGTGACATAGCTGCAGGTGGCAAGGAAGGCTGCAGACCTCTGCTCCTGAGATCAAGCCTGGATGTGCAGATAACCTTTATTTCTCAGGATAGTCTTGTTACCTGTGATAAGGGATCCTTGCACGAGAAAGGGTTGCGAGGTTTGACTGGGCTGATACCCATTTCCATTTAAGGCACAGATCCTGGCATGTAAGGCGAGACATTGAAATCTTGAGCAAAACAGGTTTTGCCCCATGTCTTCTTTCCCCTTCATGGACCTGTGTGCTCTATGAAAGAAAGCCAGTGCTCATGTGAGAGTGGCCATGCTCTAGCACACATCCTGCCTGTCCCAAGGCTGCTTACGTCTGTAATGCAGTGATCGTGCCTTCCCTCATGTTGGTCTGAGGATGGGGAGAGGGGGGCTGGGGGGGAAGGAATGGGCTTCCATTCTTCTCTGGGAGAAGCAGGGCCTGCCACCAGCTCATCAGAATATCCACAGCCCTGGCTGGATGTGTCATACCAAGGGTTCCATAGATCATAGCTCAGTGCTCAATGAACTGTAGCTTTCTCTAATGGTTTATGCAGCTGACTGATAGCTGTGAGACATGGTTTTCACCATAGGCTTTCAGATGGGGGTTGGGGAAATCATTCTTTTTTGAAGATGCTGTATGCCTTCCTCACTTGACTGTCTCCTCCCCGTCTCTTCCAAAAGTTGGAAGCCATGCGACTCACTCCCTAGGAATTTGCATTATTCCACATTTCTAGTACTCTTCCCTGGCTTGCCATTCTGCCTGTGTACACGAGACATAGTGCCTGCGAGATTGGCTTACGTGTCTGAGCAAATAGAGCCTAAGCAGAATTAAAATAGAGGTAACTTGCTTCCTTGGAGAACATTAGTGCTTGAAAATAATTGGATGCTAATTCTTACACTGAAAACCTGTGTCGGTTGCATTGTAAAAGTGAGACTATTTGCTGACCATCTGCCAGCTTACCTGAGTGAGAAGCTGAGCAGATGTGACTGGCATCTAATGGAGTTTCACCAGGGTTTCTCTTTTTTGCTTCTCACAGTTTCTGACCAATATAATAAGACACTTATAGCTGGATGCCACTTGTTCTTGAGCAGCACCTTATTCCATAAATAATTTTTTCTTCACCAGCATGGCTTGAGGAGAATCTGAAACCCTTTGCCCTGCAGCAGGTGGGAAGTGCAAGTCGTTATGGAGGCACAAGTCCTTATGGAGGCCCAAATTGTGGGATTTTAAAGCACATCCAAGTCCTGACACAGCTTCCTAGAAGTATGGTTCAGAATGAGAGCTGAATCAATGCAGCTGTCAAAACCTGCAGTTTGGTTTATTTGGCCCTTACATCAATAAAACTCCCAACAGGCTAAATCCCAAATTCCTTGTTCCTTTTTACTATGGTGGTTATTACCGGTTTAGCCTTTATTTCCCATTCATTTTCCAACTCAACAGCTGAGCAAAGACTCTTCATGGTTTGGACTCTCACAACTATAAAAGTCACAGATGCACGTTATTCTATTCCACCCCTGCCAAGATTATCATAAAAATTTATCCAGTTGGAGAGAAAATATAATTGCTAGTTCTTTACTCTGCAGATTAATAACAATGACAGACATAAACAGTGTTTTATTTACCTGTCAAAAACATCTGAAACTACTGCAGCTGTGGGCAAATTTGCGAGGCTGCATCACAGTACGAAGAACAAAAGCCTTCATGATGAATTGACTGTTAGGCACTCTAAGCTTATTTAGCCAGATAAAATGAGAGCGATCCTCCAAAAGATGTTTTAATCCTGTCTTGATTAAAAAAAAAAAAACACCAAAAAAACCCCCCAAAACAACAGCCAAAGAGGTTTCTTACTAATCTGGCTTTGCAAGCAGGTTTTATTTAATATCTAATGCAAAACAAAATCAGTAGGGATTTTCACTTTAAATTTATGATTGCCCAACATGCATGATACTTCAGGCTACTGAATTGCTTATATCTTAAGCTCCTCATGTTTGTTTGTGGCTCTTCTGGGTAAGCTGATTCATTTAAAAATGTGCTGAGGACTGTAGGAAGGAATAAAGCTCATTATTGTGAAACTGTTCTGATACTTGCATGTTACTCAAGAGAAACCAGGGATGCAGACAAGAAAGAGTGGGTCTGATGGCCAGGTGATCACAGCATTTGGGTTCCTGTTTTGAGGGCATGAAAAGCAAGCTCTGCTCAGGTCTGGCAGTTGAAAAAGGCAACTGCTTTTATTGAAAACGAGAGCTTAACATCAAGAAACCTGATGGGCTGAACTATGCCCTTGGTAATGGCATTGCCTTTCAGGGGCTTATTTGGCATTTTCAAAGGTTTCACTGATTGAACATCCTGCACCATTGTGTCAGCTAGTTCTGAGACCCTGGATTGAATGGCAAAGCTCTCAAGAGAAAATGAGAAAGATAGATGCTGGAGTATTTGCTTCTGTTTTAGTTAATGCTAAGTGTTTGCAGAATTTTGTCTGCCTTCCTGGATCTCTGACAGTGTTCTGCAAGAGAAAGAAATTCAGGCGAGCTCTGCTCTCACAAATGTTTCACGGTATTTGATATGGTTCCAGGTTGAAAGCAAGTCATGGAGAGTAGCAGGAAAAGACATGGGTGAAAAGTCTCTGTACATCAGTGGATAAACTGTTTGCCCATGTCACAAGGAGTTAGCAGAACTATGGAGTTTAGGATCTCAAAGATGGTACTAGCTGTGCTGAAGTAAAATAGAAAAGCATTCTTAAATGAAACTGAGATCATTTGGAAATCAGTGTGTCTCAAGGATTGCTTGTTAGGTTGTCAGAGTGTGCGCACATCTTTTCTTACCTGTCAGTTTCTGTCTGCGTTTCTCTGTTTCTCTGTTCTGGGAAAAAATGCTGTAAAGACGGAGATTTGAAAAGTCAGTGCAGATAGGACTGGTTGGCTGAGGAGGTTCAGAGAGAACAGACTGTGGAGTCTTTTGCCTGCAGGCTGCTAGCTTGGACTTGGCTCGGTATTCAATGAAATGTTTGAAAATAGACTATTCTTCCCATCAAAGTCCCCTCCAGACTTTAGGAACACCAGCTCATTAATACAAGAACATGAAAACCTTCAAGAAAATTGGAAGGGAAGACAACTTATAATGGATATTGACACAAGTGTTTCCATGTGATAGGTAATGAGGCTGTGGACGTTAGCGAGACAAAGAACTAAACTTAAGTCCAATGAAGGATTTCAAAGCCATGTGGTTATTAAGAATATCTAGGGTAATTGCAGTTAATGATAACACTTCTGAAAGTAAAATTCATTCTTTAGGTCTGAAGCCAATCTAGAGATTAGGGTAAGACTGAAGAGGAGAGCCCTGGGACTATTGTCTAGTCCCCCATCTCACCAGCTGCTTGTGCATGGCCAGTAAGACCCACCTCTCAAAATGCCTGTTTGGATTTCATGCCTGTGTAATGTAATGTCTTCAGCATGTAGACATGTCCTATGCTCAGGACCTCTCTAGAGCTAAAGTGACCCTGAATTACTCAGTCTGGATTAACACAGAGTTCTTGGGGTCCCTATGTAGTATCAGTGAATGGTTAGTATCATCAAATGGTTGGTCATTAGCATGTGTTGCTTGAAATAGCTAGTGAGAATCTCAACCCCATTCCTGTTACAAATACAGGCACAGGCAAAAGCCATCATTAGCTTTCTGCCTGGTGGTGTCTGCAGAGAAGGCATGAACTAAGCCGGGAAGTATTGCCACTCTACAGACTGGACTCTCAGCAGCACAGAGGAGTGGAGGAAGCCTCTGGAATGTTTGATTTCTGATTTACAATGTTGTAAGATTGAGGAGAATCGGGTACCTCTTTTCTGGAGTGAGACGAAGAGGAAAAGAGGTAGCCTGTGACAGAATTCAGGGCATGAGCATGATAATTGACTGAGTGGGAGAAGAAATAACTGTGCAACCAGCATCACAAGCATGTCCAAAGCCAGGGAAACTCAAGAAGGGGGATGCTGGTGTTTGCTGTGGTCTGTCCAAACTGCCTAGACCATCAGGACACTGTTTTCAAACATGTTGAATCACATAAGGATGCTGCAGGCTTCTTATCCATGTCCTTTTCGTAGGTATGTTTCCACAGGATTCATTTACTTAGTGTTAGAAGGAGAATCATTCATTGGAAAACAGCCAGTCCTGCTAAAACTGAAGACAAGAGATGCCAGGATGCAGCCCTTTAGATTTCAATCAGTATGTCGTAATTTATGTGAAAAAGAAATGGAAGATGCTTCATGTGACATTCAGTCCACTCCTCTGCCTTCCCATCTTTGAATTTTAACACCTCTATAGCTAACTGTCCTGTTTCATCTGTCCCAGGATCAAATCTGTACTGTGCAGGCAGAACATTTTTGGCTTTGGCAAAAGCTTTGCTTGAGCCATCAACTGAATGGAGCCCAGGATGTAATCTATTTTAGATTTAGACTCTGTTGCCACAGAGTTGATTGGCAAAGCTCCCATTAACTTCAATGGCAAAAGGGTAGGCATCCAGTAGCAGGGACTTGACCCCTGTATTTCAGTAATGTTGTGCACACAGTGGGATTTCTATAAATAATAGTGAGAGCCACTAATCCCGTTGACTTTTAATTGCTCCAGGAGACAGGGTTTTCACCTTTTGTGCCTGCTGAAACTCTGATGCCTGACCCATTTATTTCAGT
The DNA here is from genome assembly GCF_004027225.2 of Strigops habroptila. Classification (NCBI taxonomy): domain Eukaryota; kingdom Metazoa; phylum Chordata; class Aves; order Psittaciformes; family Psittacidae; genus Strigops; species Strigops habroptila. The sequence continues at coordinate 58,235,801 of NC_044281.2, read as the reverse complement.
GCCACTAGGTAGCCTGAGGAGCAGTTTTTCTTTTCTTTCACTTTTCCCCATATAAAAGGCTTCATGAAGGAACTTGTCTGTGTTTGTGTCACTGTTTCCTAAATATACATTTCAGGCTATGGTTAACAGTGGCTGATGTCAGTTAGTGACAGAACAAGCAATGCAAAAGCATGTAGCTCCATTGTTTGCATCCGTAGAGTCACTGTTTTTTCCACAAAGGCAACACTTGCTCCTGGAAGGGCTCTGTTCATACAAAACTGAATTGCATTCAGGTTGCCTTTCAAATAAAATTCATTCTCAGTGAGGGCCTCCTCTGTGACAGCCTTTTGCTCACATTGGTATCTTCCCATTCAAGGTTAGCTTAGTCCAGAAGTTAGGAATATGGTGGTGCCAAAAATCTGTGATGCTGTGTGTCTGCACATTGCTCCTATGCCTGGAGTAAGATAGTAAGATAGACTATAGCTGTTACTGGTCCATATCTGTGGCCACCACATCCCTTTTACTAGCTGATTGCTAAAGGAATAAAGCCATGTGATGGTGTTAGAGGTTAGAGTTTATGTTCGTTAGCCCTTCTCTAAACCTACTGGCCCATTTCAGCTAGATTTGGCAGAGAATGCAGATCTGAAAGGAATTAAATTCCTGAAGTTCCATGAAAACTAGCTGGATGAAAAAGAGGAAACCTAGAAACATCATATTGTGGGAGAGATTGTAGCATTGGCCACACTATACACTGTAAAGTCTATGCAGGACAGAGCTTCAGCTGGAGCAACAGCTTTAACAGGAATGTGTATCCCATTAGACAAAAAAAACCCCAACATGATATGGTTTCCATGGGAAACCAGACTCAAATAATACTCACAGAATAGCTTGTTACCTTTTTATCTTTCTCCTTTTCCTTTGTTAATCAGGGTTACTTGCCTAAAATGAATTGCTTGATGCTGAAGACATTCTTAGCTTCCCCATCTTTCCACAACTGACCTATTATCCTTTTCTGATTTATCACTGGTTACAGTAGAACAGATTTCATTGTTAGATGTGGAGAGTGATGAGCGATGGCTTTCTTCTGGTGAGGAAAATAACAGCAAGACCTGGAAACCTATATAGATAATAAATGGGCTGTCCCCATGCCCCTCTGTGAAAAGTGATAAGACAAAATGTTGGTGGGCAGATTGGTTCTAATGGCAGGGCCCAGATCTTGAAATCCTCACACATCTTTTCTTCTGTCATATAATTTCTCTTTCTTTGCAACCTTTAGTGGTTTTCTTTTACCTCTTCTTTCTTCTTCTTGGCCAAAGTCAATTGACACATCAGCTGTGGTTCTGCTCATCCTATCTGACTCTATTCTGCACAGGTTCTCCTATGGTCTATGTACCATCTTGTCCAAGCACCCTCCGTTTGCAGCATGAGCACTGGTGGCATCACTCACAACAGTCACACAGGTTTAACCTGCTTCCCTGGGTGAGAGTGAGGGAAAGGATAGTGCAGATGGGGGAATGATAAGCAAAAATATGGTTTACATGTTGTTTTATTCTTTCTACATGTAATGCCCTATGTTTGATGGAGAAGCCAGGCTGTGCTTGGGGAAAACTGTGTAAACTCCATGAATGAAAAGGTTAGTTCAATCTCGAATGATTCCTGAGAAAGTTTTGTCTCCTCTGTAGAAGAACCTTGTAGGGAACTTCCATTATCGTTGGAGAATAGGACTGTCAGCCATATGTCTTACCATGGAGTCATAGATGTTTTAGATAGCCAGCTCCGTGTACAAGACAACTTTGCAGAACATGAGAGAGAAAATTAACTTGATATTCCACCAGTTTGGGATGCCAAAAACTGGTCCTGTCTTTGTGGTGTCCCATTGTGCCATGTTGTTCTTAGCAACAGTTTACCAAGGGTGGCTTCATTGACAGTGTGTTTATGTTTTAGGTAAGGCCATGAGGTCACCTTTTCCATGCAAAAAGGTTGTGTCATTAGCTAAGAGATCCAAGTAAGAAGCACCGAAGTTTGTAGTGCATTGAGTATTTGGAGGTGTTTGTCCTCACTGGATGCAGACAGTCCTGTAGCTGCAGCCTCTGTGAAGTCGTTCCCTGATGCTACCATCATAACCTCTGGTACTGTGTGGGTTTAGCTTCTGTTCCGTAATCCATGCACTGATCATGCCCAAGCACTAGGCAACGCCCAGGTCAATTAGTCCACCCATCCAAAATCCTGACAGAAGCTGACCTAACCAGTTCTTAAGGGTGATCATGGCTGGAGACTCTGTCTTTCCTGCTGCAACCCATTTCTTCTTGCCCTGCCCATTAGGAAGACAGCAGATTATTTTTACTGTTTTCTTTTTTCCCGAGCAGTAATTTAAGGTATTATCCAGTAGTTACATGTAAATACAGTGAAAATTCATCCTTTGAGGACTTCACAAGTTCAAGTGACAACTGAAGCCATAACACTGCTTGTTATTCTCTAGGCCAAACAATCAAAATTCTACCTTTGCTCTTAGGACATGCTTTCTAGACCTTTAATAATCCTTGGTATTATCCTCTGGACTCTCACCAAATGGTCCATATTTTGCTTTAAATGCATTGTCTAAAGTTGGAAACAATTCTCCAGCTGAGTCCTTCTCAGTGCTGAGCAATGCAGAAAGGTTTTGAATCCTGTTTAACAGATAACAGATGTCATCCATTGCAAGGCTATGTTTGCCTTATTTATTTATTTATTTATTTATGAATTTATGGTTCAGCAGATTATTGATTGCTACTCAACTCATGATCCTGTATAATCTCGATGTCCTTCAGTACTGCTTCTGGGCCAATTCTCCTCCACCCTGGCTCTGTGCAGTTGACATTACTGCCTTGGTGGTTGAACTGTACTTGGCCCTGTTGAACTGCACCCTTTTTTATCCAGTCCTCTCCTCCACAGTAGCTGCCCCTTTCAGGCAGGCCTGCAGATGCTCTAAGCATTAACTCTATTGAATCTTCCATGTCATTAATGACTTGAGCTCATCTGCCTTGTATCCTGAAGAGAGCTGGGAGGAAAAGGCTGGAAGAGCAGCTGTGCCTTTCTTGAAGGATCCCTTGGCTGCCAGAGATGAGACTTAGGACTGGAGCTGGTCCTGTCACTGCTTCCTTATAGCCATGTGGAGGAGGAGAGAATGGATTCTCGTTACTTCAGTTCAGGTGTCTGTTCTCTGCCTCCAATTAAGGCCACTCTCAACAAGATGGAATATGACCTTTCCTGTCAGATGCAGACCTCTCTCCAGTCATGCCTGGAAAGTTGCTCCTACCACTCTTGCTTTTCTAATCATTTTATCATTGATGGGGTGGCTCACATTTCCTCCACAATCCCCTAATGGTGTCCCACAAAGCTCCTTTCTCCTTGTCCTTCCCATCTTTCTTCAGCTCATCCACATCCTCCATAGTGTCAGCCCTTAAGGCTGGCTCTGCAGTCTTCATTTGCTTCAGTCCCACTGCAGATCTCCTTCTGTCTCCTGGACATCTGTTATTGAATGCTCTGGCATTAGCTCAGATTTCTTGTATCAGGCATTTTCCTCCATGTTCATCTCTTTTCTGCCTTTTTCTAGTGTCACGCGGGGCATTAACCCTACCCTCAGCTTGAGCTTCTTTCCTCTCACTTTCCAGCTGTGTATTCGTGTTGTACCCAGATCTTTGTTTTCTTTCTTTTGGGTTGCACAGACACTTGCTCAGATCCTTGTTTCTTGCGTTCATGTCTGTGATCCCTTCTTCTACACCTTGCCAGCACAGGCATTGCCCTGCTTCAGATGAGTCAAAACTGAGGTGCAAAGATCGCATCTTTTACTGGTATTTTGATGGAAGAAGTGGTTTTCCTGAGAACTTCCATGTGCACGTCGGCTCCCACCAGTGTTCCCTGTCCTTACCCAGGTAGGTCCTGTGGTGTTTTTTACTCCAATTCTCAGTCTTTGGGAGAGAAAAAGAAGGAAGCTCTGTGGAAGGATGTGATGAAGACAGAACATACAGCATTGGCACACAGGAATCCTGTGGGCTCTTCACTCACATCACATCAGCACCTACCTTGGCAATTTAATGCAGGTGGTGAACTAAAGCTTGAAGGATGGCTTGTACTTTCTGCAAGTATAGGGCCATGAGCTAAACCTACCCCTCCAAGCACCCCAGCACTTTTAGTTGTGTCAGGTCATCTTCTCAGCCTGTCTGATATGTTGCATGACCTTGCCCTGCCTGGTGAATGAAGCACTTTTCCTTTCCTTTTCTCCTTGTTAAGCACACTAGGACCTGTCAGGATTAAAGGTGCTGGAGAAATACAAGCTGATTATTATCCTGTTCCAAGTGATATTAAAAGAACATTAAGACGGATCAGATGAGCATTCAAGAAAAATAGGTAATAATAAAATACTATATCAGAGAGAAATAGCAGTTAAGTAATTAAAGAGAGGGTTTGCACGAGAGGCAGAAGTAAAGTTATGGGTGCTTCTGGTCTCAAGACCGTTCTTTATTTTAATACTGTGGTAACCTTTAGAGGATGTCGCTATGTCAAGCATTGCACCACGAAGTGAAACAAAGGCTTTTCTTGCCCTAAAGAGTTCACATTTTAGGACATAAAACTCCAACATTTCCTTAACATTGAAGAGAGGTGAATTTTTACAACATTTAGGGCCAGAGGGGGTTATTGGGCTAGTCTAGTCTGAACCTTGCTGTAATAGCAGTGAAATAAATTCCCTCAATGAAATTCCTGCTTGAAGGTTAATAGCTGTGCAAGGACTGGAGAAGAAATACCCCATCTTGATTGTAAAACAATGGGAAATTGTTGTAATGCCCAAGGAGAAAAATATGGGGAAACATAGAACTGAAACTGTCTTTGAATATGAACTTTAGTGTTTTCTGTCACAGAAAGGACTGTGTACTCTATGCATCCTTAGTAACCAGCTTCAGAAACTCTTGGGCTGGCTGGCAGAGAAGATTTCCTTCATAGAAAAAAATCTGTGTTTGAAGACAGTTTTATTCCACATCAGATTAAACGTGAGAAACTTTCAGCCTGGGAAAACACACATGGGATTCAGCTAGTTAGGAAAAACCAGTTCATGGCCTCCTCTGACATATAAGAGCAGAAGTGCTGTCACCTACATTTAACCCACACTTGGAAAATTTTCTTCATAGACAGGATGGCTACATCATTTCTAAGAAAAACATTTCTAGAGCCCCATAGCCTGCAGTGAGGACTCCTACTTAAATCCAGCTTTGCTAAGATGCCAACTGCCGTTGTTATTATTTTTCCCAGTCCTTATGGATTTATTTCTTGCCGTTCTTGCAGACCTGAAAATCTTCAGGGGATCCCCTGGCCTTCCCATCCTGCAGCTATTCAAGAAATTTCATCTTTCTTTTTTTCTTGGTGTTTCCAGACAAGACCTTCATCTCTTTGAAGGTGTGCTCAGGCATGTGATGCGAATGTCTGCTGAAGGTGGCAATTCTGAGTATTATAGCTCAGGTCAAACAAAATCACACAACCCCAGAATAATTTAGGATACGGGGACCTCTAGAGTTCATCTTGTACAGCCCCCTACTCAAGCAGATCTAACCAGATCAGATTGCTCTGGGCCTTGTCCATTTGGAGTACCGTGTCCAGTTCTGGGCTTCTTAGTACAAGAATAACAAGGAGCTACTGTGAGAGGGTTCAGTGGAGGGCCACAAAGATGATCAGGGTCTGGAACATTTCTCTTATGAGGAGAGATTGCGGGAGCTGGGTCTGTTTAAGAAAGAAAAGACTGAGGGGAATCTCGTTAATGCATATAAATATATCAAAGGCAGGTGCCAAGAGGATGGTGCCAGACTCTTTTCAGTGGTGCCCAGTGACAGGATGAGGAGCAATGGTCATAAACTAAAACACAAGAAGTTTCACCTCAACATGAGAAAGAACTTCCTTACATTGAGGGTGGCAGAGCACTGGGACAGGTTGCCCGGGGGGTCATGGAGTCTCCTTCTCTGGAGACATTTAAAACCCGCCTGGATGTGTTCCTGTGTAACCTGCTCTAGGTCACCCTGCCTTGGCAGGGGGGTTAGATTAGATGATCTCCAAAGGTCCCTTCCAACTCTGGTCCAATATTTGATCTCCTTCATGGTGATTTTTTTTTTTTTTCTGATTTCTAGTCAGAATTTCTTGTATTCCAAATTGTGTCTGTTGCTTCTTGTCTTATACCCATGCAACTTTGAGAAGAGTCTGGTGTTCTTTGCTGTACTTTTCCAGGAAGTGGCTGAAGACAACAGTAAGATCTCCACTTAGCCTTTACAGTGATTTTAGGAGGAGCTGTGCAAAAGATGGGATTAAATGCCTGCTCTAGCTCCCCAGGGTGGATTTAGACAGGGGCTGAGATTTTTGTAATGGTAGTCAGATAAATACCAAGGGAAAATAGCTGCCAAGCCATAGATTGAAGAATGAGAACAAGCATCGCTAATAATAGCACCAGCTCAGATATTTCTGTTTGTCATAGCTAAGACACTTCTTGTTCCAATAATCACTAAACCTCCAAGAGGTGATACTGTTTCAAATCAGAGTCTTACAGAAATACTGGTTGTAGAAGAGCTTGATTGAGCAAGAACTGTTTCTGTTTAAACTGAACAGAAGGAGAAGCAGAAAGAGATCTGTAACTCAAAGGTTATCAACTTTGCAAAAGCAGATTTTGAAAAATTAGGAATCTTTAAAAATATGGAATATAGCAGAAATTTATTTTACGTTGTCTTATGACTACCAAATCAGCAATTAGTCTCTTTATTACAAACAAAAGCATTCTGTTACAACTGCTGCTTTCTGGAAGCTCACAGTCGTTCTCCCTTCTACAGGCTATTTTTGCTTTCTGACTTCAATTAATTTGTTTGGAAAGCTGTTCAAAACCTGTCCCAGGTTTTTTAATAAAAATGAAAAATGTTCTTTTCTCTCCTTCTAGCTTGCTTCCCCAAGCATCAGTACTTATCCATGTAAGTCCTATTTGTAAGTCCACAAGATACACTCAGTGACATTTAAACTTCTTGCCCAAATTCAGCCAACTTCTTTGATAAACAAAGGCTGCCCAATTCTTAAGCTCTTACGAGTTGTATGAAAATATGTGGCCAAGTGGAGCATACCCTCACTTTGGGTTTGTGATGTCATGGAGGAGAACTGTCATAAGAGGTCCACCCCTACTAGACATCAAAGAAGCCACCTTACTCCCAGGTACAATTCAGGGGGCACCTGGACTTTGTTTGGCTCCATTGCTCTGAGAATGGTTTTGCTGTTGTGTTTGTTCTCCACTCTTGAGCCTAGCAAGTTTGAATGCAGTACTAGGGTATTTCAGAAAACTATACATTTAGAAAAACCAAGGAACCACATAGTAGAAGTTTTAGAGTCTTCTCCACTGATCACAGTCCAGGATCTGTTATTTCAGTTGGTCTCTCTCAAGAGTGCTTCACAACAGGGCAGTCACGCCGCGCCACATGATGGTGTCTGCCCTTAAGGCAGCACGGGCCATGAAGGAGATTGATGTAGACCTACTTAGGATGGCCTGAAAGCCTGAAGCAGCATCTTTGGTAGTTGGTTGATGGCAGAACCGCTTCCCCAACCCTGCAGAACCTCATGCATCACTCAATTGCTATAGGAAACCCAGCTGGAGTGGAGAGATGATCAGGGGAATGATTGTAGACCAGTGAAGTGGGCATGAATGGTGGGGAGAATATCAGAAGTAATTCTGTGCAACTTAACAAGAGGAGGAACTTCTATCAATCAGAGGCAACCAAAGTGTTTCTGTCAGTGGGAAAGCAAACTGGGACTCTTCAGAAATTGTTATTGTCATGGTAAGCCAAGGGGGGTGCAGAAATAGCTACAGGCTTGTGGATTTCCACAGAGCAATTCGAGAGGCTCCTTACGAGAGATTGTTTGCAAACAGAAAGCGTAAAAATGTGTGTGTAACTGAGCTGCTCTGTGTGTGTTTAGGAGGATCAGAAACATATGGGGCAAACGTTGCAGTCTCCTCTGCAGGAGGTTTGCTACCATAGCATGGCTCTGTTTTCTGTTTGGGTTCGATCCAGTTATTTTTCCCTGTAATGGATGTGAGAAGGCCACTGAGATTGGGTTTCTCCGATGAAACAGAAGGTGCAGGGAGATGATCTTGGGAGAGAAGAAGCTAGAAAACATGTGCTCTGCTTCTTTGATCAGCACATAGTTGTGTTGGACCTGATGGAGCCTCACTCATTCATTCCTGCAGGCGATCCCTGCCTGCCACCAAAAAAGCCCAGTGGCATTCATCTGCTCCTTGCTTCTTTGCATCACTCACAGTTCTGCTTTTCCTCACTTGTGTGTCTCCTTCCACAGGATTTATAACTTCATCCCTCTCCAGGTGATGTCTCTCCAACGAGGAAATGTAACTTTGTCTTTTCCCATCAGATAATCTTCTGCCCCTGAGTGCTGTGATCGGAGCAGCAATACCAGCCCTCCCTAGGCTACAGGGGTGATTTCCACTTTCTCTAACTGCACCCTGAATGTTCCCAGTTTTTTAGCATGCTCTGCATTTTGGCCTGATTAGGCTATTTGTTCGGTTGTATTGCAGAGACAAGGAGTGGTGCTTAGGCGCAAGAGAGTATGTTCTCTCTGTATCCTGTAAAATAAGGAGAAAATTTGCTCAGCTGGAAATGAAACAACCTAGAGTTCAAAACCTACTTCCACTGACAGCTGTTTCGCATTTTCATATACTTACCAGCCATCAGTACTGGCCAAGGTCTTTACCCCTAGGTAAATGCCCCTAAAGCACTTAGCTATTTGTATGCTGGAGACACTGATGAGTCAAAAAGAGGCTGTACAAACACATGGAGATTGGGGAAACCATCCAGTTCCCTGCCATTCAGCCTGCCTTAGTCATGTCTGGGACAAATACGCACCTCCTAAGTCGCCTTTCTCAGACTGCCCTGTGGTATTTGGTCCCCAGGGGTGAGATAAAACCCATGAGTCCTCCTGGAGGACACTGTTTGGTAACCCTCTGACACAGCTTTAGCTATAATGGGTAGGCTGCAGCATGAATAATAGCTCTTCCCTGGATTTATACCCTGTCAAGGGGTAGGGAGGAATTTTTGACAGATATCTATAAGTGCATATGGTATAACTTTTTGATCACGGCTGCACTCATGTGACTGTCTTTAATCTGTTTCCTTTTAAATCACTTAAGACACTTTTAAAGTGTCTATATTGCCTTGAGCTGGTTTTCTTCCCTCCTGAAAATGTGCACAGCAGCCTTGGAAGTATCTTCAGTGCTCCGCTCCTGGACTGCACACCTTCCAGTGCTTTCATGAGATGGTTGGAGGACCATGGAGGTCAGCGACCTCGGCTTCCACTAACACATTTCATGACCGCTCTGTCTTTGAAAGTTCAGCATGATTTCCAGGCAACAGCTGGCCATCATCCACTGCCTCAGTGTGTGCTGATCCCAGACCTCACTGTTAGCAGAGATTGGCTGTGCACGTGTTTGTGGCAGCACGGTGGAAGGCAGATGCCACGTGGCTGAGCCAAATTGGATAAAGAAGCAGATTAAGTGGTCACTTGTGGGTCAGCTGTTCCTACAGAGGGCAGCTCAGTGTCATGGTGCACATCTGGGCTGTTGGGCAGATGCAGCAGAGTTTCAGGCTGCTGCAAGGCATTTTCCTGGAAGTTGTTGCTGAGCTCATTGTGGGGTTGGAGACACAACACACCAATCAAGAGCTTCCCCAGTCACAGACATTCCTGTATAGAAAGTGATCCTTTGGAAAGTGACTACTCTTTGCAGTTCCTGGTGCATTTGTACTCACAGATTAACACTGGCTGTTTCTCCCAGTAGCATGTGCATGGCATGTCCAGTACATGGTGGTGATTTGCAGGGTATCACGACTGGGCTGAGTCAGGCAGGTTTGTCTTTTGTTTTTTCAGTATCCATACCAGTGCTCTGTGTCCACCCACTGAAAAAGCTGACCTGGCTGGTCAGCTATGAGGTTCACCAGGTCATAAAAGCAGGATGACCTGGAAAAATCCAAGATATGAGCATGTTTCAGAACATAGTCTTGGTTTAGGCTTGAGCACTTTCTGACACTGGGATGTCAGGACTGTGAATGGAAAACAGTAGTGAGCCCTTGCTGGACAATACAAGTGGTAAAGAAAACTTCCTGGTCAGGGCACTATTTAACCCACGTTAGAAGACCTCTAAGCAAACAGCACATTGATTTGGAGGAAAAACACATTGCCTGCCTCCAGAGTGCCTGGAAAGGGGCACCTCTGCTTCTTGCAGAGCCAGGATTAGCCTTTCTGCTAGAGAAAAATAAGTAGACTGAATGGTATGGGGAACTGAGCAGCAAAGACAGTCCTCTCAGATGAGAGTTCATCTAGTGTCCTGGTTTCAGCTGGGGTCATCTTCTTCCTAGTAGCTGGTATAGTGCTGTGTTTTGGATTTAGGATGAGTGTAGTGTTGATGGCACACTGGTGTTGCTAAGCAGTGTTTGCACAGAGTCAAGGCCTTTTCTGCTTCTCACACCACTCCACCAGTGAGCAGGCTGGGGGTGCACAAGAAGCTGGGAGAGGACACAGCTGGCACAGCTGATGACTCAAGGGATATTCCATGCCATAGGATGTCATGCTCAGTATATAAACTAGGGGGAAAGCTGGTTGCGGGCCGCTGCTTGGGAACTGACTGGGCATCAGTCAACAAGTGGTGAGCAGTTTCACTGTGCATCACTTATTTGTATATTCTAATTCATTACTACTATTACTATTATTATTATTATTTTTCCTTCTTTCTCTGACCGATTAAACTGTCTTTATCTCAATCCTTGCATTTTACTTTTTTTTTTTTTTTTTTCCCAATTCTCACCTGCATCCCATGGAGGACGGGGGTGAGTGAGCAGCAGTGTGGTGTTTAGCTGCCTGCCAGGTTAAACCACAACACCTAGAGGTCAGTATTAGCAAACCCCAGGGTTTAGAGTCAAGGTGACAGCTTGGTCACTGGATAAAAATAGGTCCCAACCACCTGGGTTGGTTGCTCACTGGCTCTAAAAGGACACATCTAGAATAGTTCCCCCATGGTGACAGCTTGAGTAGAGGAGATTCCTTTTCCAGTTCAAGCAGATAAGCAGCAACCCAATGATCTCTGCTTCTCCTCTGAGCTTTGTAAACAAGCTGTGATCCTGGGTACGTCACTGAGGAGGGACGTGGATCCAGATTTCAGGCACCTCAATGCGAGTGTTGCAACATAGGTGTCTGAATGTGGACTGGGTGTCTAGGCAGTGAAAATTCAAGATCAGGAGCTTGACTCATGCCCACACAATGATTTCTTAGCGCAAAACATCTCGAGGTAGGTAATTGTGCCCCTAGTCAATACAGTCAGTGGAGCTGGAGAGCTAGACACCTACATCTGCTCAGCTGACTCATTCCCGTGGCTCCACTGTCAACATTGACTAGACCTCCATCGATTATACGGGAACACAGATACTCAGTGCGCATAGAGCTGCTGCATCTAGATATAGTCTGTCTGGACCTGGATTCACATGCACTGATACGTGGGGCCCTTTCATGCCACCATAAGTCAGGACTAGAAAGCTTCACTTCCTCCTAGGAAAACTAAGGGATCCTTGCTCGACTATAAAACACCTAAACTACTTCAAAGCTACATGCTCTGCAAATGCTGAGTGTTCGCATTATTGTAAGTAAACAGCAATTCGGAAATGCACGCACAACACTGAAGAGTAGTAAACAGATGGGAGAAGTTGCCAAGTAAGGCCATGCTGAAGCGGGGAGCAAAAATAAGTGTTAGAGACAGCATGACATTTTTATAGCAAGACAGACGCAGCCAGGATTTGAAGCATATAGCAATGAAATGGGGTCAAGGAGGTGAGCTGCCTTTTCTTGGCCAAGTTCTTCTCCTGTCAGGCAGTCCCTTCTGTGCTCAGATAGCAAGCATTCCTCGTTGCTGGCCTAGCTGGGAGTTTTCAAGATAATCACAGCTCCAGTGGACAAGGCAGGAAAAGTGATATTGTTTATGATGAGCTGCTGTGTGGGAGAAAAGAGATTTTAAACACAGCCTTGAAGTCACTGGGTTACACCAGCATTGAGCTGAGTTGAACTGACAACTACTAATTACTGAGAGAAAAATGACTCACTAAAACCCAATAAAAATTGTCTTACATGTAATTAAAATAGATGATTTACAGTCAAATAGAAAACTACAGTCTTGGCACAGGGGACACGCAGAATGTGATGGACAGCCTGCAGCCTCGCATATCTCTTACAGAAATAGAGTTCAAAAGTTGCGCAAGATGTACTGTATTTTAATTAACCAAAGCCCAGAGAGGCTGTTCTGCAGACCTGGGCAGAAACTGCACAAGGACACTGTTCTCCTGGCAAAACACTGGAAATCCAGGCTGATGCTGCTAACAGCAAAAGTTCTCTGGCTTTTGAGGGGTCACTGTTTTTCCTTTTCCACTATCTGACTGGAATTGCTGCTGGAAACTCTCCTGTGGGGAGGGGAGAGCATCAGCGGGGGGGGGGGGGGTCCACAGAGAAATAATGAGAGGGAGCAGTTCTTGGGGACTGACGTAGTAAACATGTGACAGGCACTTCTGAAAATTCATGTGTCTGTCAGAGACTTTAAAACTATTTCCTGTTGGTGTGATAAGAACATATGAAATATTTTCCAGGGTTTACATAAGCATGGATTATGAGGAAAGCTCTTGTATTTTAAGGGATTACATAGTTTATTACAGTATATGCTACCTAAGTAGTACTGAGAACAGTTCTCGTGTGTGTGTCTGTGTGCTGTGAACTGTAAGCAAAAGGCAAATGGTTGTTGGTGGTCTTAGGTGTAATTTGGATAAACAGGCATGGCTTTCCTCTTTCTGGCACCCAGAATGATCTTTTTACCTCCATAAAGCAACCCGAAGTCTGTCTGCAATCTGAGCTGGTGTTGAGGCTCTCCTTTGTTTCGGGGGTAAATGGCTCTACTACGCTTCTTGGGCATCAGAGCTCAGGAGATCTGTCTCTGGTTCCCAGATATTTTGACCTTGAGCAGGGTGTTCAGCAACCTTGGGTCTGAATTTCAAGCTTCTGGGTCCAGTCAGCAGGCGGAGGTGTCTGCTGCGGAACAAGGCACATAGCATTTCTGGAAATGGCACCCTCAGTTTGAGGTAATTTTTATTTTTTAAGAAGAAGTTAGCTTAGTTGGTCTTTGCATTACTGTTACCTTCCCACGCATATGTTGATAATTCCTTATTATTGGGTCATTTCTGGTTGTAAAGCACTTTAAATACAGTTAAACACCAGTGTGGGGCACGGTCTTCCCTGGCGGTGGTAGCCTCCTATTTGCCTCCCCTTCTCCTTTTCTCTCTCTCTTGCAATTGCTTGAATGTTCCCTTGAGCCCTTGCTTAGCTGGTTCACCCTGGACTCATGATAGTAACAGCCTTAATTTGGAGGACTTCTCTAGTCCTGGGGTCGGAGTGGGAGGCATGAGTGAGTGCTTTGAGCAGCAAGCCCATTTATGCAGTGTTTCTGAGCAGCATCATTGAGGAAGGATGAGATTAGAAGGGTATCACTGGCAAAGTGACTAAGAGATTTATCTTATTCATAGGCTTGGCTTGTACTTAAGGAATTTACATTATTGGGATTTTTCAAAACCTGAGCTGGCTGAATCTATCCTTCTTCCAGCAGTATCACAGATACAGAAGGCTGCTTGTTTCCTTTCTAGCTCATACCTTCCAGCACCAACACACCTCTCCTATTGCTTTCTCTGTTGCTTTTCCACACTTGTTTTCAAATGCCAGGAGTACCACAGCCTTCCCCAAGTCCCTAAGAGATTATCATAAGGCAATTCAGTGTCAAGACATTTTCTCAGGTATTCAGCCTGTTTTTTTCTTTTGCCTAATTAATTTCTTCCTGAATTGTTTAGTTAATACTGTCGGGAAGGATTAAGACACTGTCCCTCTGACACTAACATGTCTGGATATTTATAATAAAGAAGAGTTAGATCTTGAAACTTCTAGGTCAGAGATCCCCTCTAGAGAGGGAGCTGAGCCAGATCATAGGATGGAGATGGAGATGATAGATATTTCTGTGCATCTGTCCTGAGAGAAAACACTCATAAGGACAGATCTCGGCGAGCCCTTACCCCAGCTGATATTGGGGATGCCAGCACGAGGCCCCCAGATCGCAACACTGAGGGAAGTCCTGGAATGCCTGTGCTCCATAGGACTGTGTATTCACACAGACTACTTGGGAAATCAGCAAAACCCCCACATTCCTCTGCTAATGAAGACTGACACCTTGCTGGGGGCTTTGGAGTGTTGACAGTGCTGGTTTGGGTGGGGAGCAGGAATGGCTGGGCTGGGCTAGCACAAGTGAGTTGCTCTGAGGAAAGGCTACATGGAACAAGACATGCAATGCTGGAAGGCAAAACATGCATGGTGAGCAGTCAGGCTAAAGTCAGTTCAGAAAGTCTGTCTTTCTGTGTGGTGTCTTCCTGCTCAGCAGCTGAGCCAGGAGCAGCGGGAACATTCCCAAGGGGAAAAAAAAAAGGTGTTACTGAAGTTGAAGGCAAGGAGATGATGGGTGTCACTGAAGGAAGGCAAAGTCTATTCTGCAGACCTTCCATCAGTGTGAGACTGACTTTGCAGTCTCTTGGTGGTGCGTGTTCATGAGGAAGCTGAGCCAGTCTAAGCCCATGCAGCTGCAGTGAGCTGCAACCTCAGCTCTGCATTTCCACCCTTTCCAAGCTCTAGCTCCAGTGACCATGCAGCCAGGGACTGGATCCAACAACAATCAACTTTTAGATCTTTATTAGCTTTCAGTTGGATCAGTTCCTCAGTCTGACCACCCAGTCACCAGCCCAGCACTTATGAAGGGGCAGGGAAGTACACCCATGAGGGCAAGAGGAAGGGGGAGATGGCCGCTCAGACTTAGGCATAAGGTGTGCATGGAATTGCATCCTGGTACTACAAATTTATCAACTCCCTTCTAGCAACAATTAAGTATAAGACATTTGAAGATATACCGCAGCAATTTCAAGGGGATTATTCTAAATTCAGCCCAGTGAGATAAAGCAAACTTTGGATTCAGCTCTTCAAGAAAAGAATCTCCCCGCCTGGCCTGACATCTGAATATCTGTCCCAGGAGGGAGTCCCTTTCACTTCTGTAAAAGGAAAAAGAAAACCAGTGGCACTTTTAGGCACGGGGAGCCATACCATTTTTGTTCTCATATACTTTGCAGTTTTCCCAAGTGACACTGCTCATTCCCATGTCAGGGATGCAATGTCTTTTGGCAACCTGGGAGGAAGGGCTGTGCTACGGCTATATGAGGCAGTTCCAGTCTGCAGTTTCGGAGATTTGCTTCTTAGTGCCCAAAGATCCCCCACTACAAAAGAGAAGTTGATCATCCAGGCTAGTCCAGTGGGGGCTGCTAAAATGGTGAAGAGGCAGAAGCACATTATGTGTGAGGAGAGGTGGGGGGAGTTGGACTTGTTCAGTCTTGCAACAAGAAGATGGAAGGGGAAATCTGCTGCCTTCCGCTACTTAAAGTCAGATTAGATTATAGAGACCACAGAGCCAGAGGCACAGCAAAGGACAAGAGGCAATGGCACAAGTTGCAGCAAGGGAAATACTCATTGAATATACAGAAATGAAACTTTCTCACTGAGAGCAGTGCAGCTCTGAGACCAGGGCTCAGAGATATGGTAGAACCTGAGTCCTCGGAGATCTTCAAGGTTCAGCTAAACAAAGCCCTGAGCAACCTTGAGGCTAGGCCTGGTTTGAGCAGGAGGTTGGATAAGAAAATCCAGAGATTTTTCCCAACCTGAATTCTGCTACCTTATGAAAGCCACAGAGAGCGAGGACTGACAAGTAGTTGCAATGTCACTGTTCATAGGATTTGAACACTTCTTGTTCTGGAGAAGGCATTTGGCAAAGGAGAAGATTTTTATGCATGCAGAGATGGGCACCCATTCAGTTCCCCATTCAGGGGAAAGCAGCCAGAAAGGAAAAAGCGCTTCTTTGACCAACCTGGTTTACTGCAGGTTACCTCAGGTCCCTCCAGTGTAACATTTCAACATTTTCCAAACTTAAAGAGCGGAGATTCATGTTAGATATAAGGAAGAACTTCTTTACTGTGAGGGTGGCGAGACACTGGCACAGGTTGCCCAAGGAAGCTGTGGCTGCTCCGTCCCTGGCAGTGTCCAAGGCCAGGTTGGATGGGGGTTTGATCAACCTGGTCTAGTGCAAGGTGTCCCTGCCCATGGCAGGGGGGTTAGAACTAGATGATCTTAAGGTCCTTTTCAACCCTAACCATTCTGTGAGTCTAACACCAGATCCCTGCTCCCTTGGTCATCAAGCCCTTTATTTTCAGTATTTTTCCCAGCCCATCTTGCTCATGCATCCCAGAACCTCATCCCCAGTGACTGTCACCTCAGAGACATTTAGCAGCACCTCTCTTACACCCCCATTTCCAAGCTCCATACTGCCAACTCATTGCACTTGTGACTGTTCTCACGCAGGGCTCTTTCCCCTCTGGCACATCCCCATCACCTGCACATCCCCCATGCCACGCTTACCGGTGGCTTTCCCAGCCCAGCCTCCAGAAGTGGTCCTTCCAGGTGCCCTCCTTTCCTCTTCACCTTCCTCCCTGGCAGGGGTGTAGGAGGAGAAGGCAGGAAAACCGCTCCCGTAGAGTGGGTGTGCTTAATTTGGTGTTTGTTTTCAGTGCTGCCTGCTCAGTCACTCCTTAATGGAGTTCATTTCTGATGTTCAAAGTAAAAGAAAGCAAAAAAAAACCCATATCCTTGTCTCACTGCAGCACCTTCTGTCAAGGGAAAATACCTTCCCTGTTTGTCTGTGGATGCTGGTTTTCATCTGTGATGTTCAGCTACCAAAAGGCTTTAGTGTGGTCACTTGAAGCGTACTTCGAAATGCTGCTTATTTTCTCCCTCAAGGGAGCAGGTGAAAAGGTTTTAAGTCTGGTCCTGTTCTGCCAAGGGAGAAAGTGGTGCCAAAATGCAGCCTGCCTGCCCCAGCAGAGGAGCCAGGAGGAGAGGACAGCTCTGGAAAGGCAGCACGGGCTCACCCGGCCAGGTCTGGCCATCACAGGCAAACCCTGTATCTCCTGAGCATACCCAGCATCAGCAGGCAGGGGGTTTCTTCCTCACCTGCTTTTGCTGGGGACAGACTGTTTGCATCTCTGTGCTGGGGATGGCTAGGAAATCTCAACTGGTTGCTAATCTGTCCCCAAGTCCAGGCTACTTGAGACACATTTCGTTTTGTGTCCACAAAGTCCTTTATTTAACCAAAGTCAGGCCTTAAGCCTCAAGAAGTGTGAAATAGATGATTCATATTCCTTTAAATTGCTACTAATTTCCTCTTTTAAAGTCTCCCTCCCATTCTCCTGTACTATCTGAGTTTGGATTAGGTGCTACAACCAGCCTCTCTGTTCCTGGGCAGCGGCAGCTTTCCCAGCCTCTACATGGGGTTTCGTATCAGACCATTGATCTGCAGAGGAGCCATTTTCCTGACTGTGGTATGGGCTTTGACTCTTACTGAAGCTGCTGTGAAAGCAGAGGCATTAGGGAATGGCTACGAGGTCTCCAGAGAGCCAGACCCAACCAGAAGTGTGAAATGTCACTGTGCCGGTGGGTGAGAAGGAAGAAAGTGTGTTAATGCTTTTTAGAAGCACCGTCAGGCCACAGACTTCATTTCTCAGCCATCCACCTCACCACCCTATTCGGCAAGCCACAAATAGTAACACCTCCCTTCATCCCTCCATGTCTCCCCCTCTCCAAAGAGGCAAAATTAACTATTGCAAAGCCCACTGGGCACATGAAACAGAGTCCAAAGGGTCTATGAAAAAGCCTTTCATGGTGTAAATTCTCGCTCAATGTATTTTAGGCTTTTCATAGAATTAAAGATAAACTGAGACAAGCCTCCTGCCAGTGCTCAGAGGCATGAGCAAGGCAGATTTGTGCGCAAGGCAGATTTCGGCTCAAAGCAGGCGCTGCTCTCCACAGCACGAGCAACTTGAAGCAGCCAGCCTCGCCTCGCATTGTGCTTTTTGCACAAAAGGATGGATTTTGAGGCTCACTGCAAAGGAGTAGCTCTGCCTTCCCCTGCCACTGTGCTCCCACCTTCATTACAGCAGAGTGCGCTGCCAGGAGCAATTAGGCAGAACGAGTTTTGTTCTCTCCGAGAGCAAGAGCTCTCTTGTGGCGAGGTTGCTTCTCACTGCTAGAACGTGGCTTAGCTCAGGAATTCGCTGTGGTTTTTGAAGCGGTGTTGCCAGGCAGGGTAGGACCAACAGGTTGCATGAGAAAGAGGATGAATGCGAAGCCAGGGAGGGGCATACAGGCTGGTTAAAGGAAGGAAGGATGGTGCCAAGATGAAACCTCTTGCCTGGCACTTGGAAGCCTGTGATGTAAATCCCTGCTCTGCCATAGACCTCCTGTGTGTCTTCCAGTGAGTCTCTGACCACAGATCAGCTCCCGCCTGGGTGCTGGGGACACTGTGCTGCGCCTCTTTCCTGGGGAGACTATCAAGGTAAAGGCATTGACAATTACACAGCCCTCAGACAGTATGAACAAAGGAGACATGCGCACATGCCCAAGATAGCCACTATTAACCTTGCCTCATTTTATATATTTTTACAGCTGCAGCAGATGCCTCTGTGTCTCCCTGGAGGCACGTTAGGTACTTAGAGCCCTTTCAGGTCAGACAGAGCTGCCTAGAGGAGCTGACAGCTTTGGCCCCAGCTTCATGAGGCTCCCTCCTCATGGGCAGGCTGATTGAAGTTGGTCGAATTGTCCCTGCCCTGAAAGGGACTTGTCTGTGAGAGTGCGGCTGGATCGGTGCTGGCAGCTGCTCACCCAGATTTAATTGCAAACTCGGGACGTAAATAAGACAGGGAATAAATAAGGAAAGATGTGCTGGGAAGCCCCACAAGAGGAAATAAGGATATTATTATTGATTAATAAAGATAATAACAATAGTAGTTATTGACTGGATCTTGCAGCATCGTGTGCACCAGCCATGTTGTGCTAATGCAGGAGAGGTGAGAGGTGCAGCAAGCCCTGCACGCCAGTCACACAGCGTGTTTGCTCTCACTGAGCTGAAACGGAGAGAGCACGTTTGTAAAATGAATAAGCTAAAGTGACCTGTAGGGTTTTCCCACTACACCTCCTACCTGGGAGCTGTTTGCAGCAGTACCAGAAATACTTTTCTGTGCCATCAGCCCAGAGGGTGGTGGCATCGCTGGGAAATGTGCTGAATTCGTGGAGCTTTGGAGGTGGCTGGAAGAGTCTTGCAGAAGGTGGGGAGGAATTGAGTTTTGGTGTCAGGGCACTGCTGTCTCCCAGTCCCAGGCTCTGTAGCAAACTGTTCTCCTGCTTTAAGCCCCCAGTGAGATGGGTGCAGAGAAACCCATCACCCACCCTCCTGATGAGATCTGCACAGATTCAAGGGGTGCAGGAAAACACGTGTGATTTTCATTGTGCTGTAGCCATCTCTGCTGTGGCCCAAAGCGATTATTTTTTTCCTCTCAAAGATCATTTTCCCCGATCCTCCCTAGCTGCTTGCTGCTTGCCCGGCTCTGGCCAGGGCTCTCCCTCTGCAGTGCATGGGTAATGTCTGAACATCACATCTCCAGGCACTCTGGGTGGTGGGTTAGCCTGGCTTTTAGTGGGGACTTGAAGCAGCCAGGAGCAGGACACCCTCATGGGCAGCTCCATCACCCCCTTTCCCTGCTCTCCATCCTATGCATGTACCCAGCAGGGGCTGCCCATACCCAGTTCTGCCTCTTTGCTCAGCCTCCCATGTGTCCTCACTGGCTTGGCGTGTAAAATGCTGATAGCAAAATGGAGATCCCCGTGTGAAGAGCATTTCCCAGTTTCTGGAGTTGCTTCATAGGGCAGGTTTGGTTTCTAGAAAGCCAGTGTCCCTGGCACATCCCAACTTCCTGCAGTTTCTAACTACTCCCTTTGCCCCAGTTGTGCCTTGTTTTCCCCATGTATGAAGTCCAAATGGGAGTAGTCAGCTCTGTTTGGTACTAGGATGCTTAATGTATTAAAGATCACACAGCACCTGGATAGCCTCAGATGAAAGCACATGGAAAATGGCTCCACATTTTTATTAAATATATTTTCTACCATTTATTCTGTGCTGCCTCCTCAAAGCCACCGAGTGCCCTGCAGATGAGGCAGAAATCTTGTACTGAGCAGCCAAGCCAGCCGCAGGGACTTGGAGGCAGCAGAGCCATCCCTGGGCTCACCGTAGCTCCCCGGGCTCAGGGCTGGCACAGCCATCCCTGGACATGCTGTGTGGTGGGATGTATCCCTCCCGCCCCAGCTTAGTGTGCACACCCAGACCCCCAGCTTTAGTGCATAGGCAGAGGACTAAAACACTAAATGTATTTGCTATCCTCTGCTTTGTGGCCCTCCAGCCACCTCTCTACCTCGCAAGGCAGGTAGCTTTTAACTGGGGAAAGGACTGCCAGGATGCTGCAGCAGCTGCTGGCTTGGAAAACAAGTTACAAATGGCACAAGTGAGAAAATGCAGAGCTCAGGTAGCCCTCACCCACAGGGGCTGTGGGATGGACTCAGCCCTGACCTGGGTAAGAGGCTTATGTGTGTTATAGCAAGCGTATGTCGTGCCGCACAGGAGCAGCTCGTGTTTGCTTTGTCCTCTCACCCTCTAAATCTGATTTAGGGTGGCCTCGTCTATGAGGAAACCTGCTTAGTTCTCATTCCTTCGGTCTGTTTCAAATCACCCTGCTGGCCACCCTGCTAGTGTGTGGATGTATGTGTGTGTGGAAGGATGTTAAGCCCTTTAGAGCATGAAATGTGATAGCTCTCCCTGCATGCGGTGAACTGGGGCTGCAAAGGGAGGTTGGAATTCATTGCACCCAGCAGTAGAAGTTGATTGACAGCATCATGGCAGTGGGGACGTGAGTCTGCAAAGGAGTGAGCTTTATCAAAATGCTGGGAGTTGGCTTAATCAGGACAGTAGCTGGTAGCTGGGCAGAAAACATCATGAAAAATTTGGTTTGATGTGACTGTAATAAACTGGCCACAGACAAGTCCCTGGGATGGGGGCTGTAAGTGAGGGCTTGGGACTGATCTGAAATACCAGATTTAAAAGTGAATATTGGAGGTAGCAATTTTCAGAAGTTGCTGCCCCTGGCAACTGAGTTGGAGGATAAAGGACATTTAGCTGCTCATCCTGAGTGAGATTCATTCAGCCTGGCATTTCTGGTCCCAGAGCATGGAGCTGCCATGGACCTGCTGTGCCAGGGCAGGGTAAAGCACAGTTCCAGTCAAAGTTGTTTTTACTGTGCGGTAGGCAACAATGATGGCTAATCTCTAACCCCCTAGCTCACTGTGGAAGACTTTATTAAACATCTCCATAACCCCAAAACCACTTTTTACAATATGTTGATTCAGGGTCCCCACAAGGGCCAGATCATTAGTGATTCCAGCTTCGTGTCTTTCTGTCCTCGGTGCCATGGAGAGGTTTTACTGCATGCATTGGAGATGTGACCACCCAGGCTGATCAGTCCAAGGCTGATAGCCACTATAATGACAAATTACCTCACGGCTCTGCCTTTTGTTACAGGGCTATTGCCACCATGCCTGTGACATACAGATGAATCATTTTGCCCAGTGGTAGTGCACAGCCTCCTCCAGAATGGCTGCTGGTTACTCATGCACAGCAGCAATACGTGCTGGCTTACTGCTCCAGGACTGTCAGCTCCAGCTGCTGCTTCATAATGCAAGAAGAGTGTGATTTAGACCTGCCTCATGCCATAGCCGAGTGGGGCCAAGCCCCTAGGTGGGCAAAAAGAGGGGCAGCAAATGGTCCCTGTCCCTCTATGGAGAGCAGAGTTGTGCAGATTCTACTGAGCATAACGAAGAACCAAGATTTCCATTCTTGCATGAAGTCATTTGGGCTGATCTCAGTGGGAGGCAGGACTGGACAGGAGGACCCCTAAGCCCACGATTCAGCTCATAGCCGAATCACTGCCTGACAAGGGAAAATGAACTAGGGCTTGTCTGCACCAGAGAATTTCCCCCTGCACTAATCTGGTCTGGCAGGGGAGGCAGAGTGAGGTGCCAAAATGCCTTTTTTCTTTTTTTTCTTTTCCTTTTCATCCTCTTTTCAAATAGTAGTTCAGCTGATGGGCAAAACATGGTCTAGAGTAGCATTTCAGGCAGCAGAAAATTAGTTCAGCTTTTACCCTCATTAGCTGATTGCCAGTAATTAACACTTTGTCATTAACTACAGCTGCTTATGGCCTGGAAGAGAAGTTTGGTGTCTCCATATTAGCGCTCAGAAATGCACTGATTATGTCCATTTAATTGGCTGCGTGTGCCTCAGTTTCCTTATCTGCTAAGGGGAAAAGAAGTTATAATGACTCACCCCCACCCTCTACTTCACATCTCAGTTTATAAGGGAGGATGTCAAAGGAGGATGCGCTGCCTTTAGATACGATTCTTTTTAGGAAGGGCAGCTTCAAGAGATGCAGTACTTTCTCTAGCTTGCCAGCCCTTCACTTTAATGAGCCTCATTGTCCAATAGATCATAATCTCCTTGGCATTAAGTGACTTTTCATTGTGTCCTGGAGCTTTATTCAAACTATTATCTTCAAATAAGCGTGGATGCCCACAAGTGCATTCATGCCTGGTTTTGATAGCATCTGGATCTTTTGCAGCTGGTTACACTAAGCTGGGGCTCAGGTGGACCATCCCATCCTGAAGACCCTGCTCCGGGTCTGAAAAACCAGTCATAGCTTAGCACCTGCGTCCCAAACTCAGTGGCAAACATTCATGTCATCCTCGTGCCTTCTCCCTCTTAGATAAGCTTCTGTATCTCCCTGGGTTTCAGAACAAATCCTTCCATACTGCTTGTATTCTCATTAAAATAAATGCATTTTTGTAGCAACGTCTTCTGCAGGAGTAACCCCACAGCAGCAAATCCATGTGGGCAGCCTGGCATTTCAGAGCAACAATGTAATGGGAAATAAAGCCGCCTGGAGTTTCATCAGGAGAGTTAAAAGTGAGCTCCCTCTCCCCTATGCATGCTACTCCTTCCTGGGGCACTAAGCACAGCCCCAGCAACGTGACATGGTTGTGCTTTTCCTTACCTCCTATTCCCGCTGCACCTGCAGTGGCCCCAGAAAACATGAAAGGCAGCAGCACTCAGTGCAAAAATGTGTTTCCAGAAGGCTGCTGTAAGTGTCACTGAGTGAACGGGGAGCCTGGGTTGGTAGGAAGAACTGGAAAATCATCCACAATATCCTGCCAGTTTCCCTTTGAAAGTCATTCCTGTTTATGTCGCCAGCACACCCCTCTCCCGTTCCTCCTGCTGCTGCTGGGAGCCTCAGCACTCTGCTTTCAGCCATTCCTCCTTCTTTGCCTACGTAGCAATTGCCACCTTTTGATGCTCTTTCTCAGCAGGGGGGTGCAAAACGGAGATTGACGATGGAATTCAAAGGCCCTGGGGATCAAGCAGTGCCACTTTCTCACTCTGCAGTGACTCTGAGTCCCTTTCTGGTGGCTCCGCATACAGGGTGGTACACCAGTGCCTCTCCCAGGTATAGCTACGGTCTCTGCAGGCTGAGACAAAGGCTGTGACACTATCTGCAGATAGTGGCACTTTTCAGTAGGAGGGAATGTAGGTTTTCAGCAGAGCTAAAGGCAGCTGGGTGGTTTCTGGTTCACACAGCAGGCCTGGAGCTCATCTGCTCTCTGCATGGGCAGGATGAGCTTGCATGTGCCAGCAAAATGCACAACGATGCAGCCTCCTGCACAGCAGCTTTGGCTGCCAGTGCGGTACCCACTGTATTTATATCCCAGCAGTGCCCAAGTCATGCTGTTAATAGGTGTCAACATCAGCACAAGCAGCTTTGACCATCCCCGGGGAGAGCTTGTCTGAAGGATAGGAACATGAGGGCATTGCAGTACCAGGCTGGGGCTGCTCAAGCACACGATGGGAGTGTTGCTGTTGGAGTCTGGGGACACGCTGTCGTGCCAGGGGCACATGGTACAGTCACACCTGATATAGTGTCAGAGCAGTGACCTATTGGGATGACTTGTAAGTCCCAGTGGCTATATTAGCTCTGCCCTGCAAGTTCTGTCCCATTGGGGCAGCTTTGCACAAGGCAGGAATCCATAGTCTCCAATTTCCCTCTGCTCTTGGCAGACGGGCTTTCCTCATGTAGTAAAACCTCCAAACATCTACAGGATCCAGGTGGATGGAAGGCTCCCAATCTCTTTTTTGATGAAGTCACTGCCTTCCCTGCTCTTCAGCACACCACCCAGTTGCCTGGGGTGACATAGCTGCTTTGCAGGCAGAGAGGCAGCTCCAGAGGGGCCTGGAAAATGTGTTCTTCCTGCTCATTAGATGCCTGCAAGATGGGAGGATCCTCCATCAACAGCCTCAGCAAACGTTGGCTCCAGTGCTGGCACCCTTGTCCTAGCTCCATGGTTTCAGGAGGAAAAGACCATTCTGTGGAGGTCTTGACAAAAAGGGTGGATCAAGGCTGATCAAGTCTGCTTTCCTCTGTGCCTTGCAGTCAAATTCTCTTGTGCTTAACCATGTGAACTAAAGCAATTTCCAGGATACTGGAGCATTTCTGACACTTGTCTTTGTGTCCTCTCCATCTTTGTGAGTACTCCAGATTCTAAGAAGGAATTCAGCTCAGTCCATTGATTTTCATACTTTGGTAGGGTTTAATAAGGTTTCTCTCTTTTGTGCATTCCCCTATTTTCAAGAAACATAAGAAAATTTGTTATTTTGGAGCCCTCCAATCCTTGTGAAATTTGGCTGAAAGTGACCAACGACTTAAAAATGAGGTTTTGGGTGGTATACGCAGACCTAGTGTTACCAACAATGTAGTCCTGTAAGCCTCATTTCCATTAAAAACCATGCCAAAAAGGGGAAGAGCACATATCATCTGTAATATCTGATGGGATGACGAAAATCATGGTAGGGGGAGATGCAACCCTATAGAGATGGCAGTGATGGCAGAGCAGAGGTGGGGTGGCCCTGACTGCAGTAGAGAACAAAGAATTAAATACAGCAGTGTTGCTGAAATGATGAGATGTATCTGACATATGCTGGCTAAAATGTGTGCTGGGATAATCCAAAAGACTGCAGTTCCTGCTGAAGGTTGACAGTTCAGGTGTGACAGAGCATTGGTTTGAATGCCTCCATTCTAAGATCTCGTGGAGTTCCTGGAGTTTGAGCTAGAGAAGTAGACAGGTCATTGGTGGTCACTGGGAAAATCTGGGCAGGGCAGGAAGTAGTGCATTTCTGTCCATGTTAGTGCACAAGCACGTTGTGCCCTGGGGAAGAGCTTCAGGGCTGGACTGCCAAAGTGTCTAAAATGGCTTGGACAAGAAGGTCTCAGCAAGTGCTCAGTGTGAGAATGGCCTAAGGACATGTCATTGCCATTACTGCGGCAACTAGGAGAGAAAGTCCTTGATTCTGTCCTGTATGGTCACCAGATGGATGCCAGCAAGACCATTTTGCTGTTGGAACTTTTTCAGTTATGGAGAACAACTGCTTCCGGGTGGGGGCTGGAGAGACATCTGGAACTCAGCATGAGCCTAAGCAGCGCAGAGATCCTCCTCACACCCCAGCAAGTGCAAAACCGGGAAGACACACGTTCCAGACTGGGAGCCAGATGTTCTGGCTAGGTTGAGATGCCTTTGCAACCTCTGAGTGGATCCGAGGGAGAGGCAGGGAATGTCTATGCCCAAAAGATGTGGGGAGAATACAGTGTGAGAAGAGAGCATAGGGGTGGGCTGTAAAAGGAGGCAGGTTATTCTGGTCGCATATGGGCAAGGAGCAGAGGTCATGGTTGCTGTAGGACCCTTGAAAACTGGAGCAGGAGAGCAGGAGTATGTGCAAGTGATTAAGAGCTTGATTAACGTTCTCCCTTGGAGAATGTGTGTAACTGCATGATACACAACTCATGGCTGGAAGGCAACAGCTATGAAACAGACATTCAGAAGCCTTTAGGAAGCAAAGATAAATTCACGGATTTTTTGAAGTGGGTCTCCTATAAACCAGCTATCCTGTTTTGTCTGTGGTGTGAAATTCTAGCAGGTTCCCTGTATTTCATACCCAGCGACACCTATCATTTCAAACATAACCAGGTTTTGTTTAAGACTTCAGGAGCTGCAGGACCTAGTGCATCTCTCCGTAGGTTCTTTAATGGCTAATTACTTTCACTGTTTCAAAAAAAAAAAAGGCACTCTATTTCTAGACCGTATCTGCTCGCCTTCATCTTCCGTCCACTGGATCTCATTCTGCCTGTCCACCAGATTAAAAAGCCCTCCACTGTTAAAAGCCTTCTCCCAGTGGTAGTACTTAAGAGATTGCAGTCATATCACGTCTTCACTTTCTCTTCATTAAGCTAAGCAGATTAAGCTTCTCTCTCCACTCACCAGAGATAGGCAGGTTTTCCCAAACATGAACTCACAGTTCTGCTTTTGAAAATTGTGGGGGGGTTGTGGGGAACCAGGGTATACTCCAGATCGTCCAGATGACCAGACTAACCTCAAGACACAAAGATAAAGTGCAGTCTGTGTTTGAGAGGCTAAACACACTTTGAGATGCTGATTTGCTAGACCCTGGTCCATGGAGATGAAGTACAGTGCAATATGGTCTTGGACACCTCTCCTCTCCACCATATTCCCTTCCAGGATGTATTTACAGGAATGGAAGGTACAAGAACATTTAACTTTTGCAACTTACGGTGGCTACTCTCTGTATCTGGCAGTCCTTGGGTTAATCTTGCATTTGGAAGGTTACTGATTTGCAGAAATCTCCTGCTTATTTCTTGCGTATGCTTTGTTAAGGATAGGCCCATATGTCCTGTCTGCTCACCTAGCATGAAGAGGATTGACACAAATGAATGGTGCCATCCACAGCCTGATCATACTTGGCATCCTTGCATTTGGCAGAGGCTGTGGAGCTAGCTTAAAAAAAGTATAAAGAAAAAAATGCTGTAAGATGCTATCAATTCTGCTTTCCTAAAGGGCTTATTAGAAGGTGTAAGAATCTGCTCAGCATTTTTGTGATTTGATCAAGAGTACCCAGGAGGGATGAGTGAAGCAATCTGGAAGGAATAAGAATTGATCCAAAGCTCAGCCTGAAACTTATTGACAGTTTGTAAGTTTGAGCAACTTCATGTTCCCATTGCTACTTTCATGAGCTCCCACCTTACTAACACTGGGACCAGGACCCTGAATGACAGAACTGCTCTAAA
Source organism: Strigops habroptila (assembly GCF_004027225.2). Classification (NCBI taxonomy): domain Eukaryota; kingdom Metazoa; phylum Chordata; class Aves; order Psittaciformes; family Psittacidae; genus Strigops; species Strigops habroptila. Next base: position 58,208,541 of record NC_044281.2, on the reverse strand, counting down.
GCCAGGATGTGTCCTGCCTGACCAGACATGCCAAGTCTTGAAGAGGATCTCTGCCTCTGGATTTCTGGCCAAGCCACACTCCTTGATGGCATGTTCCTCCCTCAGTGTAAATGCACGGTTTCTCATCCTGGCAGTCTGAGAAGATGCTGCCACCCGGCAGCAGTGGGTGGGATAGGTCTCTGAGCTGGGGACTGAAAGATGTCCAATCCCATATCTTTGCATGCTGTTTGTGATGTTGTCTGTGAAACATGGATACCTTAGTACTTGATTTGGTTTATTGCACTCAGATTGTTTTGTGTCAGGTCCTTAAAGCCTTTCCTGTTCTCTCTGGTTTGTGAAGAGTCAGGAAATGCATGTCTGGCTGACCAAACTGTGCCAAAAACTGAAGAGTCTTCAAAACTCAGAAGTCCTCAAGATTGTGTCCTCAACACAGAAAGATTTAGTGAGGGACAAGACTAAGCAGAAAATAGCTCCAAGCTTCAGGAGGGGTAGGAAGAAGAGTAATTGTTGGAAGTGATCCCACTGTCACCACAATGGGCCTGCCTGCTGCTTGAGGACCTTTCCAGTCCATGCCCAACGGACTGCCTGAAGCAGTGCTACTGAGTTAAGGAGATATCTCCCTCCTGCTTCCAGTCTCCAGTGTGATGGTAGGGCTTGTGTTTATCTCAAGAAGCTTGCTTTCAATCAGAATAGCAGTGTCTCTTCCCACTGGAGAGTGTGAAAGTTCTCATGATGCTTTTGGAAAGGGCATCCAAACAGCAGTGTCCTGGCAAAAGGGCATCCAAACAAGTGTCTGGGCCATTTGCCAGGCTGGGGAAATCACTGCTCCTGCAGTTGCCTAGATCTCTCCTTAGAGTTATTAAATTGTGGTAGACCTGCCAACACTAGTGGCATTGAGAGTAAATTACTATTTTTAGTGGCAGTCTACTGCCTCCTTGCTTTGGGCCCTAATCTGCCACATTTCCAGTTACCTATTGACATACGTACACCTCCTCTCCGTGTATCAGGTAGGTAAGGTGTACATTAAGCAATAAATTTGATGGCTTCATATGGCACTCGACTTTCCAGAGCAACTTGACTTTTCCAGAGGAAGGATCTGCTTTCTCAGGACATGAAATGGTGATGGTTGGGTGGCAGCCCAGGAAATGCCTCTGGTGTGTCACACCATGTGATGGAGAAATGGTTGTGGGATTTCATGGCTAGTGCATGAAGCTTAACTGATACAAGTGTACACGTTAATTGTGGAGTTGTGCAAATACTATGTGCATAATGGGGACCCAGTTCCCTTTCTGTCCTGTTAGTGCAGCAGAAGTGGAAGGTCTTAGATAGCAGACACACTCAGTTTCAATGTTCAGACTAAAATACTTAATCCTTATGAATGCTAAGAAAAAGTTTAAGGAGCCGCCTGCCTGTTTGGTTATAAATCCCAACTAGATTCGTTTACCACAGTCAGTCGAACATGTAACTTAACACTGACTAGATTTCTTAGTAAGCAAGGAGATTATTAGCTGTCTGGGCAGGAAGAATGGATCAGAGTGCTGATCCTTAGAAGTCAGTGCTCCCGTGATGGTTAAAATGTTGCCTCTGTGTCCCTGTGGGCTCCCACAAAACACACAGGGGAGGATGTTAAACCATGCGAACTTAAGGTCAAGCCTCAGGGGACCTGTGAACACTAAACCCACTAACACTACAGAAGGGACTGTTCAGTACTGAGGAAATCTCCTGTGCAAAGGTCCTTTTCCGTGTAGCAGTCATGGGTGTTCACAGCGTATACATGTATGGATTCATGTTCCTTTTTGCACCTTAAAAACAAAGAACATGAGAAAGTTGGAAAAACACAGCTATAAAAAATAAATATAAGAAAAAAGGAAAAGAAACCAAAATTATGTGTAAAAGAGAGAGTGTTGCAATTTCTTCAGCTTTCTCCATCTCTGGACACTGCCAGAATAAGCACCAGAACTGCAGTCCCTGCACTGCTAGCACAGCCCTAGCCATTGCTGCTGGCATGGTGGGTTTTGCCTATCAGGTTTCCCAAGGGGAAGGCAAAGCCTGACTGAAGGACAGTGGCTTGGTGGGCTATTACAGGAATGCGCTAATGAAATCTGCTGATGACATTAGGTTCAGAGGCATTGGCTGTGGAGAGGAGAATGAGAGTCTCAGCTTTGGATTACTCTGGGTAATAGAAATGACATGGAGTAGGGCTACAGGGAATAACAGCCCGGACTTGCAGTGTTGCAGCTGGAAAGTGCACTGATGGACATAGCAGGCCAGGTGTTTCCTGCAGAGGCAGGAAAATCATGACTATGGCATTGGCAAGCTCTCCTCGGGAGGCCTGGGCAGTGGAGGGTTTCTAGGATAGCCACAGGCATGGAAGCCCCATCAGATGACAGGAAGACACCAGCCACGTGTTTAGCCTAAGAAAGCAAAAGTCTGAAGGAGAAATGCTGGGCTATTCTAGCTCTGCTGGATGTAGAAGACCACACCGTGAAACAGAAATGTACAGTAGTGGTCAGCACTGGTTCTCGAAGGAGAAAAATTCAGAGACAGCCTCTCAATAGGAATAAGAAGAAGAGGAAAACTGCTTGTAAGAGGAGCCCAAGTCCTTTGGGATTGAGGCTTGTCTTGGAGTCATGTGGCTTGATCTAGCCAAGTTCAAAGTCTCCCGTATAACAACAGTCAATTCAGAAAAGTCTTGCATAAGTCACCCACCATTTTATGTCCCAGAGCCTGTATCCCTACTGTTCTTCACACACCCAGCTCCTATTTGCCAACAATAATAAATAAGGTGGCATGAACAGGTAAGAAGAAGGTGACATGAAGTTTTGGCTGGAGAGGAGGTTTTGAGATTCCAACATTAGGTGTACAATTCTTTATGTACACCTTGTAAATACCGGCTGGATTTGTTTGTTTTAGTCGTTTGAGACTCACCCGGTAGTAAAAACAAAAATAACTTCAAACTTATGAGTATTTCATCATCTGTGGTTTCTTTTCCCTGACCAAAAACTAGAGCTACAGTTCATCTTTGTAATCTACATCTAGTTAAAGAAATGCTATCCTGGGTCTTAATCAGGGTAAAACCTCCTTTGAGCATAGAATAATAAATTTGGGAAAGGTCTAGATCTACACACACATTCTTCATCCCACGTAAGTAGCCAGGTCTGCTGTCAGGAGGCATAGAGAGGAGATTTTCCCTGGTCCAGCTTCTGCTATCATAAACAAGGGCACAGCAAGCACAGACACCAGGACCTTGTCTTGGCTTTGTCTCAGCTCTCATGGCTTTGTAAAGAAGACAGATAAGATGCAAATCATTCAGGTCAGTGTTTAAACTTCCACTCAGTGTCCAACTGGTGATCTGTCAAGTCATGGCTATCTGAGGACAACCCAGCTGATCAGCGGGCAACTGGGTTTGGCATTACCTGCAACTCATGCAGGCTCTTCGGAGGTAGTGAAAGTCCCATTGTACCTCAGCCATCTGTGAAAGGCAGTGCAACCTCTCCAGCACCTGAAGTTATGAACATACCTAATGATCTCTGCTGGGCAAAAACTTAAAACACTCCCAGTGTTCAGTGCAGCTGGGACTCGAGCTCCCTTCCTGGGCTTGACCAAGGGGCAGCAGACTTTCCATCTATTGTCAAAGGACAGAGACTGTATTTTTCCAGTGAGAAATTGCAAGGTCTCCTTTAAAAGGGTAGCTTCAGCTTTTCTGAGATCTCATGTAAAGGTGGAAAGTACAAGCAGATAGTCATTGGGTTGGCCGGTCTCCGTGGGAAGCAGTCTCCTGTTGCCCCACACCATGTGGCAGACCTCTTCATCTAGAAGTATCTCTAGGCACTTCACAGCCCCACAAATCAGGGTCCAAAAAAGGTAGCAGGAGGGTAGCTGAGCAAGGGGGAGTCTGGCCATGATTGCCAGTCCATCCCAGAGTGATGCCTTGCATTTCTCCTTCACCCAGAGGAGGTTTCTGGCCTCCATAAGCCCCAAAGCAAACTCTGTATGCAGTTATTCCTTCAGCCTTCACAGGTGGTAGGAGGTCATATGGACTCTTCAAATGCCCCTCACTCAGTGTTCTCTTGTAACATGCCTTCTCCTGGTCCTGTTTACACCCTGCACATAAGAGTCCCAGCTCTTGCTGGGCATCTCCAGCCCTGCTGGAACTGCTTTCCAGGGCACGGCAGACCTGATGCACAGGCTAGTTTGTTCACTATCAAAAAACCTGTTCCCAACCTGCTTCATCATGGCCCCTGTGCAAACAGAAAACCACCCCTCCAGCCTCAGTGGGCCTGGGAAAGGGTTTGAACATACCCTCTGAGTGACCTGCCCTAAGACCGTGCTGTAGAGAGGCATAAATTACCCAGCTCCTGCTGGCTGCAGAGAGAGCATTAAATGACTCACTAGGCTTTTCTGCCAATTTGTTGGGCTTTTTTTCTCTTTATTATTATTATTATTTAGCTTCCAAGCATTTTTTGTATCCTCTCATCTGCTTTTAATGGAATGCATTCAGTTTACCTTTTTTTTCTTTTTTTTTTTTACCCAGGATTAAGGCATGATTTTCTGTTTTTAAACCTGGGCTGGTCATTGTCTCTGTCAAAGTTTTTGGTATGTCTGGGGTTTCTTTACCATGTGCGCTAGGGAGAGCAGGACTTGAAGCAGGAATAGATGTCTAACATTTATTCACTGTGCCTACCATGAAAGCTGTTCCTGTTTGAAATGAAGTCTTCTTATCTCAAAGATGCCTCTTACTTCTGCAGTGGCAGCTGCCAGAGAAAATGCATTACACTTCCAGCTTGTACAGGGGGGTTGTATCTGCATGTGTGGGAAGAGGCGTGTTTTTACTGGAAGGACCCTTTACCCAAGTGCAGATGCCTTTCCAGCACAAAATACTTGCTCCTGGGATGAGGGACACCAGGAGAAGCAAAGATGGAGTCTGCTCCTCAGGAAAACATGGGAAGAGCAATTGAGCTGAATGGTGTGAGCGTGTTGCATTTTTAGGCAGTCTCTACTGTTACTTGGCTCTGGCGAAGGCTAACATGATTTTCTGGCGGAGCAGAGAGCCTCCAAGAGGAGCAGCACAGCCCTCAGTGCCCACCTACACAACAGCACATCAAGGTCTCAATCTCAGCCTTTCCTGAAGCCTTAGCCAGCCCTGAATATGGAGGCGTGTGTGGATGAGACGGGTGCTTCTCTGAGCAACTCTCCGAATTACGTCACTGGAAATAAACAAGGAATACAGGCACAGTGCAGGGAAGGGGGAGGGAGGCAAACTGGGAGGGTGAGCCCAGAAGCAGGCGAGGGAGAGAGAACAGCAGGATCCCAGAATCAGAGGCAAAAAGAGAGCTCAATGCTGTCATCAACCCAGGAGGATCAGGCGAAGAGCATGGGCGTTCTGAGGACTGTGTGTGGCTGTGCTGGGACTTGTGGGTGTATTTGCTGTCTGACGGAGATTGCACAGCTTCTTCATCATCCCTATCTAATATATTGATTGTGATTAATGCTATTACATGGCATATCTGATTAATTAACAATGGCTTTCCACTTGTGACTGCTCCTAGACCAGCAACTGCATCAGCTCTCGCCTGGCAGATGCTGGCACTGGTATTGCTAGTGCCGACAGTGTGGCTGCCTGCATGGGAGCATGGTGGCCAGGGCACTAACAAAAGGACTGGAGGAGAAGTGCAAAAAGCACCATGTTGGTGGCAAACTGAGCTTTGTCACAGGAGATGTGGGGTGGCCCATTGTGCCAGCAGGAAGGATAGCAAATGGGAGGATGTTCATCTGGTCAGATGGAGCAGGAAGCTTGGAGAAGTCAGTTGCCCCTATGCAGGGCCTTCATCTTCCTCACAGTCCCAGCCCCTAACCACCAGACTGTAAGCTTTGGAGGGGACATTTGATCCCCCTCCAAATGGAGGGCTCAGCACTATTTGAAAAGGTGGGTTTGAGGCTCTTCATTGCCTCACATGTGTTCCTTCTTTGGTATTAATTATTTTTTCTCCCCAAAGAAGTTCTCCAGGCTTGCAAGGGAAAAGGCACTATGAAAGCTTCCTCTCCCCAACCTCCATTGCAGGGGAAGTCAGGAGCCTGCATGGCTGCATCTCCTCTCTTGTGCTCAGAAGCCATCTTGATCTGCTGCCACAGTAACCAAAGGAGAGTGGTGAAATTTTGCAGCCTCTTCTATGTGGAGGATGGCTCTCTCCTATCTTCCCCCTCATGCAGGGGCGAAGCCACCCTTTGGCATCTCCTTTGCTGCTGTGTGTCCACCCTCCCCCTGCCCCAGTTGCCATCTCTCCTTGTGGTATTTTTTTTGTGGACGGTTTTTGATAGCTGATAACCTGTTACCATGACAACTGGCCTCTGCTGTGACATCGGCCTTGAAACAAGCCCAGACTGATGGTTTTCAAAGTTCCCCCATGCCTGAAGCGGTCAGAGGGCTGCCTTTGTGCCCTCCGTTCATGCGTGGTGTGTCTCTGAGGCCAAGAGGAGGGCAGTAAAGTTTCCCCCTAATGAGGGCAGTGGGTGCCTGGCTACATTTCTATGTGTTAGTGAACCAGAGAGAGATTAAAGGAAAGAGGCTCCACTAAAGGTTTAGCAGATTTGGGTATTCAACTATCTCTTTAAATTATTATCCCCAATTACGAGTATGATGAAAGTCCACTTGGTGAGGGATTAGAAAAGAGTTAGATGCAGCTCTTGGGGCTCTTGTGCTAGTGCTGGGCTCCAGGCAAGATCTCCATGTCGTGCTTTTGTGTGCTCCGCTCTGCTCTTTCCCATTCAGGTTAGAACAACCAACTTAAAGGCAGGCCGAGGTCCTGGTGTTCCCTTTCCTCCCCTCTGAACCCAGTGAGATGTCCCGTGTACAGGAGAAGACAAAGGCGAGCAGGACACCTGTCCCCTTCCTTGCTCCTCACCATCTCCCTTTGCTTCCATTTCTGATTGGACATGGTTTCTTTGTCTTCCCACATCATGACATGATCACAGCCTCATCATCGTTTGCAAACCCCCTTGGGGTCCTCACATATGCTCGAGACAGAAAAATTATTAGCGTTTAAAACACGCTCAGTCTTTGCTACATATAGATCTTTTGCATCTGCTACGTTATTTTCCACTTAAAGGGCTCCAAAGTGGTTTGCCGGGGCAAGACTCAGGTTCCTGCTGCTGATGGAACTTGTGGTGGCAGGGAAGAAGAAGGTCACTGTCGCCAAAGACACAACAATTCAAATAGTTCCAGACACTGGAATCGCTTGGGAAATGGGTGAGCTGAAGGACAGGGATTTCTTCCTAGGAAGAAAGCTGAAATTTGGGCAGGAGATAGGTACCAACCCACCTATGCCTGCAAAGTGCACACAGAGAGGTCTTAGGTGATTTGGGGCATTTTGGGGGATGCTGAACCCCCATGTTCTTGGCAAGTTTACACACTCCTTCCTGGCAGCCTGTGGGGTCTGGAGTAATAATCCCGTGGGAAGAGCAGACCTTGCCAGCAGCTGGGAGAAGGAGGACCCTACAACCCCGTGTGTGAACCATGCCTCAGGACAGCTCTTCAGGACCCCCAAACCTGGCTGCAGCAGCCTGGGTTCTCTTGTGGCTGTGGTGCCGTGCTGCAGATTTGACTGAATAATTCTTTTTTTTGGGTGTTGGGTGTTTGGGGGTGGGGGAGGGTAAATCGTTGGCAAGAATTTGAAACACAGCAATTAATAGGATTAAAGTGTCATGTTTTACAGAACTGTGTACACAACTTACAATAATGGGAACTGTAATTATAAGTTCTCCCAACTGACGGGGAAGGCGCAGCTTTGCTAGTCAGAGTGCCTTATCCAGCACACCACAGCATCACTTTGGGATGGGGAAGAAATGAGCAGCAGTGCTTGGAGTGGCATCATTTGGGGAAAGGAGTTGGTATATAGGCTTGTAGAGGAAACCTGAGTAGGCCCAGGTGGGGAATGGAAACCACATCCAAACCAGACATCATCATCACTGCAGAGCTCCAAGTTATGTCCTGGTAACCAGATCAGTATGGTTCTCAAATGGTGATAACCGTGGCTTTGCTGAGCTTCTAGTTGAGGAGAGGGAAAGAGGAGATCAGAGAAATGAGAAGCCACATTTTGATTACTATGACTCAGCGGAGATACGTGATCTGCCGGTTTCTCTACAGTGACGACCTTAAGTTTGTGCATCTGGTGCAATAAGATTGAGTGATGTGCAAGGAGCTCTACATAGGGGTGGGTGTCAGTGTGGTGAATTGAAAGTGTTCCTAGGGCCAATGCCCAGACATCTGCCGCCTCTGTCACTGTCCTGTCTGCAAGACATGATGGCTTCATGGTCCATGTCTCAAAGGGAAGGTCTTTAGGGCATGCTCAGGGTGGTTAATTAGTAACATCACAATCCTTAGCCAACAGGTGTCAGTAATTGGACTTCACCGCTTCATTTCATGTGCAGCATGTAAATTTGGGGATCTCCCAGGGAGATCAGTGCCAAACAGAGCTGGGTTTTTGGAGAGTTTCTGTGTTGGGGATGTCTTTGAGGTTGGCTGCAGCATGAACTCCTCTTGGGCCCTTGCATGTGGCTGACACCAAACCTGGTTCTCCTGCACTCCCAATGGCCATGGGCTCAGCTGCTTCCCAGCAGGCAGGAGGAGACCGAGGGTCTGTGCATTACTTGGGTAAATGGCACATCCTGAGCAATGGTGTGTTGTCCCCAGCCCGACTGGTGTGGGAAACACCGCCTGGTAAATAAACTAATAGGCTTGAGAGAGGTGATCTGGCTACTGTTTCTACAAGCTTCATCTCACACCATTAACAACACAAGGTGAATTTTACCTGTTAGTTTGCAGTCCTGGAGCTGTTTTTGTGGTGCTGTCATGTAGTGGCAGGTTCAGATTCAACTGGGCTGTCTGACCCAACCCCTGTGCTCCGCAACATCACAATGATTTAGACTGGCTACAATGTCAGTGTTGTGGGAGCAAGCACGTTCCAGCAGGATCTGCCACTTTTCTTTGTCTGCCAGAAAGCCATGGAGCTTCCCATAAATTGTTCCCTCACTACCACATAGGAATAATCCAAAAAGGTCTCACTTCTCCAGGAAAGAAGCCAGGATTAGGTTCCCCATAAAGATCAGCCTTGTCATCACCAGGTCTCCACTTGAAAATAGGGTCAAGCCAGTCTCTACGTTGTCTAGTGCACCAGAGCTGTGATCTCTGGATCAAATAGTTCCCAAGTTAGGAGTCCTCTTAGCCAGTGGGGTCACAAACCCCTTGGAAATATATCCCTAGAAATAGGGCTATGAAATGAACCCAGCAGTGCTTTAGGAAGTGGATCATTCATGAGAAGGTCTGGATGCAACAGGGCTAGAAACTGCCACCACAAAGAAATCTGAGATTGTCACTGAGGGGGGAACGGGTCCCACTGGCAGGGGAGGTGGCACAAAATCTGTTTCCTTTAATTTCCATGGGAGACACCCACTGTAGACAGGAGCAAAATACATGTCCTTCACCTGACACTAATCAGCAGTTACCAGGTTCTTTGTGTAAAGATCTGCACAACGACACTGCAATATTTGAGGGATGCCAAGGGCAGAGGGTGGACTAGATTTACTCAAATCCAATTTAGGAGAGATTTCTTTATGTGTTGACTCTGAAATTCACAGCAAGGACAGAACAAAGCTCATGCAGCACGAAAACCTCACAGGAAAAAACCCAAACAAGTGAGCAGCTCAGCATAGGGGGAGTTAATCCCCTATTGTCAAGGAAAGCCGGAAAGCAAACCTCCTCAGGCTTGTGATGTGCCCACCTTCCCGCCAGGCTGGTCTGTAAAATCTCTGCCCCCAGCCGAGACTCCTCGTAGCTCTGTGCAGTTGTTGCTTCTGCACCATTTCAACCTGGACGTCTTATGTCATGTTTACAAGGTGCTGATGGAAACCTGATTGGTAACTCTCAGCTGAGGAGCTGAGTCTGCACTGAGTGAAAAGCAAGAGTTAGAAGCAAATGTTGCCTTGGATGAGATCAGTTGGTACAGGGTTACATTTCTTTGAGATTTATGCCCCTGTCCAGCCCTCCTCTGTGCCTAGGGGTCACTGCTGCAAATAATTAATAAATAAGTGAAATGCTGGGCTGAGATTCCTGCATTTAAGCAGAAACCCACTCGCTCTTGGGCTAGTTTTCTGATGGCTAGCAAGGAACAGAAAAACTCCGAACTCCGTCCCTTTAACTGAAGGCTTTTCCATCATGTTTCAGTAACAGCCTTCAAAGTCACCCTCTTGCTGATTTAAATGTTTCACAGCTTGCAGGGCCTTAAATGACTTGTGTATTATGAACAATAAATTACATCACAGCAAGTGCAATTGGGTTCAGCCTAAACATGAACGCTCGTTTTCTTGAGTTGGAGTTTTCCTAGCTAACTTTTAAGGCCATTTGTGCTTAAATGTCATCTACACAGAGGATCTGGGACCTGTCTCTTTGAATGCTGAGGTCAATAACTGCCGACCGAATGCCAGCAAGAGCAATAAGGATTTTAGTTGTCCACACTTCTTTTGCCAGGGAGATGATTGCTGTGTTCCTGGAAGTCATGTGTGGTAGGGGACTGCAATCTATACCAGGAGGCTGCTGTGTTTGGTGGCTGGATCTCTGTACTGGCTCTTGAGTCCTGAGTTTGACTTTCAAGTCCACATTTAGTCCCGTGGGGCATTTGCCCTTCCTATGTCTCAGTTTCCCCAGCAGTAAATTTGAGACAGTGATTCCCCCTCCTTATAAAGTGCTATGAAGTAATCCTGAAAAACAACTCATATTTTCAATACGGTGTTAATAAATACTGCAATACACATTATTTGGTAGCCTTACATATAATTATATACCCTCCTTAATTATTGAATGGATGCTTTAATAAAACATGCAACAAATAATTCAAAATCTATTCAAGGAAAAAGATGTGCAAAAATTCTTCCTGTAAATATGTACAAAAAATAATTTGTGTATTATTTCAAAAACAGAGCAAACCTTTGCTCTATCTATAGAGGATAATTGAATAGAAAAATATTGAAGTTAGCAAACAGCAAATTAATAATTCACATAGTATTTACAGTCACAGTACGCCATATTTTCTACCAAGTGCATGTTCTCTTTTTGCCAGTCAACCAAGAAGATGCTGCAGTCTATGGCACTTGTATCAGGGCACTTTTGTGAGCCATTCTGGGGGATGCTGCTCTCAGTGACTTAAGTTGTCCAGCTGACATTGGGGCTGATGAAATCCTGCCAAGATGGCTGATGAAATCCTGCCAAAGTCAACCCCCGACTAGAGGTCTCAACATTTCAGTTCCAGCATCCAGAGCATCGTACAACCCATGCTTCATGTGAGGACTACTGGTCTCCTTTGTATGATCTGCATCCTGGTCTCATTGTCACAGACTGAATCCAGTTTATGGCACACAAAGAAATTGATTTTAAATTATTTTACTTGCTCCTAGCTCTGCAATGCTCAGTTTCAGAGGTGATTGTCCTATGTTCACGTTTACTCTTCTTAGGAATTGTCTGAAAAATCTATTGTTTGGCCTGTGCCAAAATCTGTGTGTTGCTCAGGAGAAATAAGACGTCATTTAGTGTTCTCATTTAGAGAGGAAATGGAGGTAGAAACCAAACTTTGCCACAGATCTCCTGTGGGATCTCGGTCAATCACTCAGAGCCAACCTGAATCGACCAGTACAGCGTGCAAATTTCAGGGAAAATAGAACAATTTGGGTCATCTGCTCTGCTGAACCCCCCTTCTTGTCCCCCTGGGGGGCAATGCTGAGAGGTGCACACCCTCAGCACCCAGATGTTGGGTGCTCAGGGCTTCTCAGCCCAGAGTGGTGGTTTGAAAGCAACTGCTTGTTGTGGTATCTCTGGAGCAGCTTGTAGACAGCCACGTTGTAGCCCAAAGGCAGCCCCATCCGGCAGCGGGGGCATCACTGCTCCATCCCTGTCCCCAGCCATGACATGGGCAAGGTGTCCTCACACCTTACACAGCAATACAGGAGGAGACATCCCAAGGGCAGTGCTTGGCCAACCTCCGTAAGGTCAGACACCAGGCTGGGGATGTCTGCACTTGCCTGCAACCCCCTGTTAAATCAAACCCCCTCAGCCACCACTGGGGTGGCATTTGCTGTGGGTGAGACCTTTGTTTTCAGCTCCCATGCCTACAAGAAGCTGAAGCCCAAGAGTCAGGTGGATTTAATGTGGGCAGCCCTCCAGGGAGGATTTCAGACCTGAACTCTGCAGCTTTTGGGCCACTTTAGTTCAGATTGGCTCCAACCTTCCACTTTCTCCAATGACATTGCCCAGGGCTCGTCTCTATAGAGTTCAATGCCTTTAAAATTTGTGGGGATTTTTGTGCTAAATCTTGGGGGACAAGTCCTTTTCACAAGCTCTTTGAACAGGTTTTTCTAAGATCTAGATTTCTATTGTGTCCCTTCCCTTTCTTCACATCTGAAAATTAAGTGCTGCCTGACTTCTTCAGGAATTTATCCCCAGAATGGTGAGATGTTGCTTCCTTTTGAAAACCCAGAGCATTCACAGCATCCATGAGCTCGGCGGGCTGGAATCAGGAGAAAAAAGTGGTTTTTTCCGTTCTAGCTCACTGGTGAGCAAATGCCCATGTGGGGTGATGCTGTCAGGAGAAGAGTTGAACCTTGTTCCTTGTCCTGAGCCCTGGATGGGGCAGTTTTGAAGGAGCGAGATGCCGAGACATGCTCATAGCTGGGCAATATCAGGGCTGGGATGGAGTCAGGGAGCTTTTGGGGGAGTCAGGAATTTTGGTGAAAGGGGAGCAAGTGGTAGGTGGGTCTCCAGCATGGGCCGTGATCAAGGAGAAGCCACGGAAACACTCTTCAGCCAGGAGTTGGGTGCTAAACCCAAAAGAGTGGAAGTGCTTGTGCAGAGCAGGAGAAGAAGGAGGCAGTGGCTGCATTTGCTTGACGCGGAGACCAGCCCTCCGGGGGGCATCTGGATCTGCTGATGAGGGTGGGGAAGGAGTCACCGGAGATGTGCATAGGGGTTATTTCTTCAATCAGGTTCCTCTTGCGTTTCCCCCTGGGAGCCCCTGACTGACAGCTCTCCAGCAGGGATTCATGCCATGCTGTCAGTCATTCATTACTGCCGGAGATGCTACATGCTGATGGCAGCTGCTGGTGGGACCGCAAAGGTGCGGGAGGTGTCTGAGGGACAGGAGATACATTTTACTCCATCTATTGTTTCCTTTCCTTGCTGGGGCTCTCATGACTTCATATCTGGCAAAGACAGGGGTATTACCTTCAGCTCTGTGACCAGATTTTAATGAGGCATTTCTTTTATTTCTGCTTTACATTCATTGAATGCCTGCATGCAGAGAGGAGGCATTGCACAAGGATTAAATCATTATTAAAACTGCCAACAGTGGCAAGCGAGAGCTGCCATCCACACTGCCTGTCCCAAATCTCCCACAGAGGCTGTGATGGCCACCTTGCCCTACTCAGGAATTTCAGTAGGGTATGGTCAGTTAGTTTGGGGTGAAAGTTATTTATGAAAACCAATTTCTTACCTTACAGGGTTAAGACTGTAAGACTACAGAGCATAAAAGGCTCACAAAGCTTTCACGCATGTTGCCTTGCCATCCTAACAGGTGAAGGATGCGAGTACAGGTTATGACTGGAGACTCCACTGGAAGGTCTTACATGGTGAAGGCTAGTGGGGCTGAGTGTAGTGATGTGGTCAAGTACCCACTGATACCAGCAGAGACTGGCCCTCGACTGCCTCAGATGAGAGCAGGGAACATGTGTTATCTTGAGGGCGCAGTGCGGATGTATGTCAGGTCCATCCTGGTCAAAATGACCCTTTTGGTTCATTTCTTTTAATGGATTTTCTTGGACACTCATAACCACATTAGAGAAAACAGAAAAAAGTGAGAGGACAAAATCCACATGGCAACACCTGCTATTTTTACTTCTCCATCCTTTCCCACATTTTTAGCTCACATCGTCTATAGCTGCTTGCTTAGGTGAAGTCCTCAGTCATGGCCTTGCCTTGGTCACAGGGCAGCACCTGGAGAGAGGTGCCGCAGGTTTTGTGTGGTTTGCCTCTCCTGGCACCCCTGCAGTTGTCCACTCACAGGTACGTTGTCCCACTCTTTGGGTCGCACATTGGTAGGTGTCTAAAATTAGAGCCTGACTGTTGCTAGTAGCAGTATCTGTTCTACCATCCAGGTGGAACCTTCTCTTTTTTTAAGGGGATGCTCTACTTCTCTATAGTTTTATCACTAGAGGTAGACTCCATTGCTCCCATGAGTAAAGAACTTTTTCTGGATCTTTGGCATGTATTTAATATATTTAGCATCTGTTTCATGCTAATGCTGATGTTTTCTTTTGCTCCTGAGAATACCAAAAGAAGAACTGAAGTGAGATATACAGATTTTCTTCTCCAAAATATATAAAGGGCATTATTCACAGTACAGATATATTTAAATCAACTGAAACAGAAAGTCTGCCTCCCCCTCTATATACATATAATGCAATTTCAGCTACAATTTAAAAACGAGGAAAGTTATCCCTATAAAAGCTAATTATATTCAAAGACAATTAGCGTAAACGAGACATCAACTGATCAAAAATATTTTTGCATTTCTAAAAAATTTAAATTCTAGTCAGCCTGATTGTGCAGGAAAAAGCCTAAAAATATCACATCTCAGATTTCTTGGTACATAATATCTGCCATTGAGATCACAGAAGGGAAATTTCCAGGTGTGCAGGGGAAGGTAAGCACGCTGCACCCCTACATCTCCAGAAATGTCTAGAAACCAAGCTCTGTCCCCATGGGTTAATAATGGGTATGGCACAGCAAGGAAGCATCAAGACCAGCTCATTGGCTATGTCTGATTAATGGTTACTGCTACAGCTCCCAGACTGAGACTCTTACCTAACATTGCTGTCATCACATCAAAAGGTAGGTGTCCACATCTGTCTCAGCTTCCATTAGAGACAGCAGGCTGTAGGACAGGCATCATCTCACCCAAAATAAGCCAAAAAACCTCTGCCCTCTCTCACCTGCCTTGACTCACCCCTAAACCAGGAGCCTGGAGAGGCAACCTCAGTTGGAAATGTCTGCACAGGAGCACTGCACGTTAGATGTGATAAAACCCACCCGCATGTCTCTCAAAGTGTTTCTCTTGCTGTCAGTGCTTTTCTCAATGTTTCTCTTCATATGAGATTTTAAAAAAGCTGGTGTTGCCACTATCTATAGGTTATGCAAATATCTTTTTTTTCTTTTTCCCATCCAAAATACACCATCATCTGTGGAATACACCTTTGCTGTGTTTCTAGAAAGCAAGAAGCTGAATAACTAGCTCACCTTTGCTCGGTGAAGGAATAACAGTGGGAATTACAGGGTAGAAAGCTATGACATCCAGAATGGAATGGAGTGCAAGAACAAGGAACAGCGGGGTTGGAACTAGATGATCTTAAGGTCCTTTCCAACCCTGACAATGCTATGATTCACTGTTTCTTCCAAGCGTGCCCAATTACTAGATAACTGGCCAAAAGGCAGGAAAAGGAGGCACAATGCATGAACTGGAAGCTTATTTCCTTGGGATGTTGTGGGAGGAAAGAGACTAAAACAAACGGAAGAAGGATTAGCAGTTATTAAACTCAGTGGTCCAGAAGTGACCTCTTTCAATGAACTTTTGGTCTGACCCCATTCTTACAAAGACGGTCACTGTGAAATATTAACCCCAATCACTCTTGCAACTCCAAGAGGAATACTAATTAAAACACAGTTGTCTGGTCCAGGGCAAACAGTCCCCAGCAGCAGTGGGAGGAGATTCAACAGATATTGGTGGCTTTAGAGGCAGTATCATCTCCTGTCAACAAAGCAGAGGAGCCCAGCTGGACTCTAGAAATAGGAAGCTGATCTGTATAGCCTCAGGCAAACCATTTCCTTGGTATTCCTTCTGACCCTGGTTTGTCTTTCTAACATGATGGTCACCCCTGTAGGGCAGGAGCAATCTTTTACTATTTGTCTGTTCAGTTCTTAGGAGAAATGAGTTGATCTCTCAGGCAGTGCCTCTCACTGTGCTTGCAGTAGAGACCCAAATTGGCAATAATTATGTCTATTACGGAAAAAAAAAAAAAATCCATTCCACTGTGTATTTTATTCTGCATATTTGAAGCTTTTCCATTTACAGACACCCTCTATGTGTCACTCCACTTACAGACTCTGATGCAGATGGTCCAATTATTTATTAATCTGGTTTCAAAATATCCTCAGAGTGTTTCAGCAGGAGACACTTTCTTCAAGGTCCCAATTTCAGCAGAGTCAATAAGAGTTTTGCTGTTGAATTTGCTGGAGAGCAAGATTGAGGTTTCTTTTGTCCTTTTTAACCTTCCCTTTCACATACTACCAACATCTCTTAGACCTGGGAGAGGCATTTACTCTCATGGTGCATTTATATTTTTTAAATGTCTGAAATTGAAAGGATTACATCTTAAATCTTTGCTTGCATCCCTTGAGTGCCCTCATACTCTCACAAGCCAAGGGAGCATGGATAAGAAAAAGCATAAAAATTTCTGTGAATTAAGTGTTAAAGAGCTAGGTGTTTTCTCTTTCTACCACATGTCCCAGAAGACTTAGGAAGGTGGAATATTTGCTGCAGGCCTGAATGAACTGGTTTTAGTGGCAGCTCCTTGGATTTTGCCCCACTCCTTGAGTATATGAAGCTGACCAGGTGATTCATCCAATCCAGGCACCACAGCTGAATCAGACATCACTGTGACTCAGGGTTTTCCCTTGCTGTGACATGAAAAATGTCTTACTGCAGAATAAGCACAATCTGCTTTAGCCAGCCATTGAGCTGTCCACCAGCCACATTCACGGGCTAGGACATGTGTGCTGCAATGAAACCCAAAGGCCAAATTCACCAAAACTGTAGAGGACTTCAAATATCACCCTGGGGATCATGACCTTCCTGCAAAAGCAGAGAAAGAAAAGTGCTAGGAAACACATTCACCACCTTGGTGCTTTTCCAGCACCATTAGTTGAGCACTGTTGCTGCTGTGCTCAGGGGGTGTCCAGCATCAAAAGGGTCCAGAGACCACTCTCAGATCTGTGCCTGCAACCTGGCTTCACAGAATGAGGTCTGAAAATAGCCATAGCCTTCAGAAAATCACAGCAGAAAATAACACACACAAGACTTTCCTCTTGTGCATCCTGTGAACTTGAGGTCCTGGTACAACACTGCTGTTGCCACAGCCAGCCTAAGCACACCTGGGAGAAGGACTGGTTGTACTGAATGGCACAGATTATATTTTAGAGGTCTGAACCTCTGCCTCCAGTTCAGTGCCCTACCCTTTGTGCAGAAACATCTGGAGAGGCATATAGGAACAGGGCAGCAAGTTTCCCCAGGGCAGGTCTTTATTTGACCTCATATCCTGACCTGCCTCTCGGAGGTACCTGTCATTCAAATCCCGTCATTGCAAGGTTAAGCTCCCTTTTGTTGCACCAAGTGAGTAAATTTGCAGTTAATCGGTATTCTTGTTTTGCGCTCATTAAATTACAGTGCAGCAAAAACGGTTTCTCAGGAATAAAACTATTATTGTGGAAAATGAAAGGAACTGTTTAATTCCCTTTTGTAATGAATTGTTTGGACAATGCAACATTTGAACTAATGGGTAGAAACAAAGGAATTCTGCCATTAAAGAGAAGTGGAAGTCCTCCCAGTGCTGCTGCCAATGGGGCAATCCTCCCACTCCCAGCTCCGTGGCTGAAAGCATCGCTGTACCTTGGGTCTTGGAGGGAAACACAGAAAAGAGGAACGTTCAGGACTCCTGCTTTGCTGAAAGAAATCTTCAGCTCATCTGGGCTTTTGCTGCCATGCCTCTCCGTGCTTTTGCTCCATATTTTCTGGCTTTTTGTAGCCAGGGGTTTCTGTTGTTTAAAGACCCTTTGGCTTCAGGAGCAGATTACATCTTTACCCTGCTGCTAAAGCAGACAAGGTGTGAAGGAGCAGTGTGGGGTTTAGTACCAGATGAGACTTGGGCAGGTCTGGAGCTGATCTAGTATGGAGCAACGCCAAAGGTATGGCAACCTGTTATAAAAATATCTCAGTCCCTAATGCACAAATATTAGACATTTTATAAACTTGTGAGGCTTCCACCTCAAACAGGCTGGTCTCACAAGGCTTTGAAATATGCCTTCTGGTACAAATAATATTCCTACATTTGCTGCTGTAAAGCCCTGCACACATTGGAAGCATAAAGATGTGTGTTTTCTTCTCCCCTTAGAACAGAGAGTAGGTAATTGAGCTTCTCGAGGAAGTCTGGTGTCTGTGTGTCTAACACAAAGACTTGGTGTTGTCACTGAACATATGGTGATTTTGAATGAGGGAAGGCCTTCAACCAAGCAGCAGTGCAGAAACAGGCTATGCATATAACCACAGCAAGGTGGTCTCATGAGCAGGAGCTTGGGAGTCCAGCAGAAACAGCTGCCAGGGGACCCGATTTCTCCCTGCAAATACGCAAGAGGGGAGAACTCTTGTTGTTGTTCAAGAGGGGGTGAAGGGGTGGGAAGAGAACTGTTAAGCCCCCCAAATTATTTAATACAGGAATATTTAATACAGATAGAATTGGAATAATTTTAGGGTAAAAATCATAATCAAGTTTCTAAATGACCAAGTATTGAGGTTTTGGATATTTCCAGAAGGAGCTGGGGCATTAAATTGAACTGATTTTATAATGGAGCAGAGCACATTTGCAGGCAAATTTGTATGACATGCAATAACAGGAGGCTGGAGCTGGCTACTGAAGTGATCTCTTCAATCTTATATCTGTCTGTTCAAAGCAGGCTCCAATTTCTTAATGTAGAGGCATTTACCTTAGTTAGCAAGTGAAGATGTGTGACTGGCCACCAGCACAAGAACCTCTTCCCATAGCCCAGATCTGCTTCTTTCCATGGTCTGCTCTCTCTGTGGTTGGGCTGGAGGCTCCCAATATTTGGTCTAGAGATACTGTCAAGCTACTGTTCAAGACAACAAAAATCACTGCACCAAAGCAGCTCCTTCCTTTAAAGCCAAACCCAACTGTACTCTCTTTCTGGAAGAGCCTCCCTTAAATGCTTTTAGGATTTTTTTTTTACCTCTGGCCACAAGGATGAAGGTGTTTTATTCCTAATACAGAAGCAATCTAGAAAAGGCATCCACAGAAACAGTAGAAGCATCATGGTTCATGACACATGAAGGCTGGACCAGAGTCAGTGTGAGGGGAAGATCCTTCCCAGCCCCAGAGAGCATCATCCAGGCTAAGGTGGACCCTTGTCACATGGGGATTTTTGTTCACTTTCTCCCATTGCTTCTCCTTGAACTTTGCTAAATAGTCTTTCTCCTCCCCTGATCTCACAGCTTTCAGCAGGCCATGTGCACACTGGGGCTACCTGTCCCTCTCCAGCCTTTTTGCTGGCTTCTACCACAGGTATTCCCATATGGTAAACCCGCTCTGGGTTTTGTGAATCTGAAACAGGATAAGCAATCCTCAAATCAGCCACAATCACTGAAAGCAGCCAGCTCCAAACCCACATACACGTGATGGAACAAGTAAACCTCAAACTGGTAAGCAGCTTATTGCTCATTTAATATTATCACTCAAAGCTCGCAGATTGCTAATACACCTGGGTGATATTGTTGCAATCACTGTTGAATTGCAGAGGAGCATCCTCCATAATAGTTCCAGGTAGATAGCACTTTGCTGGCAGACAGCTCTGAGAAGCTCCCAGGTGAAATATGTACTGTTTCCACCTAAATAGGACCTAACAAGCCATTCAGGAGAATAGAGGAGAAAAAAAAGAAAAAGTCTTTGCCCTGAGGAAAAGCATCCCAAAGAACTCAACAGCATCTCCAGCCTGCTCCTGGCAGGCCTTGTCTCACGATAATAAAGGCAACATTAGTTTGCTTAAAGTGTAAAGGAAAATATAGAATTAGGTGGAGAAAATCTTTGGGGTACAGACTTCATAATTGTTCCCCAGAGTCTCAGTCTTCAGTTTCACAATATCTTATCCTGTCACACTTGTGAAAAAAAGATAGTTAAAGATGGATTGTGGTGGTTGCAGAGAGTCAGAGAAGACAGGTCAGCTGAGTGGTGGCTCATTGCATGTTCATGAAGTGCAGGTAGCAGTGTTAGCACTGCCAACAGCCACTTCACAACTCAAAAGCACAGAATTACAGCAAAATTACAGAAGAAAAGCGACTGACTACCTGAAAGGCTGCGGGGTTGTGACAACATGTTTCTATGGCTGTGGGGGTAGGGCAGGGAGATGCAGTTCTCCATACACTTTCATAGCCCACAGCAAGGTTTGCAGAAAGTAGTAATGGCTTTCATCAGCTGAGCAGATAGTGGTGGAAAAAACAGCCTGACCCATGGGAAAACCTGTGTCAAGTAAAGGCCAAATACAAAGCCCTTGGATTAATCTGGATGTACAGGAAGAGGTCATGGTGGGCAGCCCCAGGAGGTAGCTGGGTGTTAGAATGAGGAAGGAAAGTCTGCAAGTCCCAAATGGAGAAAGAATGCTGAGCACCAGCCAAAATAGGGTAAACAGCCCCATTGCTATGGGTCTTAAACCTGAGAGAAACAGTAGCTCGTGGAGAGAAAATAGGTTTTTAGCCCTAAGATTGTCTCAAACTTTTGAGGATCAGGGAAGAACAACAACAACAAAAAAAGCCCATCAGAGCTGGATGGGCTCTCTGGTGAAAAATATTCCCTGCCCATTGACTGGGTGTCTCTATTCAGGTTCACAGGAGATGAGACAACTCTGGAACCTAAAACACAGTAAGGGTGAAGTAGGTTAGACATAACCTACCATTCTTTGCATCTATAGCAGTTTTATTTTCTAGTCCTGCACTGCACAGAACAGAGAGTCTCCTCTAGGGACTGGAGAACTGCGAGGGGCTTCTGCATCACAGAAGCTTAAAGATAAAATGTGGCTAGGATCAGGTTAAAAAGCTCATGCCTGCTCCCTGCTCACATTCAGCCACTAATCTGCTCTTGAGACATTTTGTACCTGAGAAATATGCAGAGTAAATGTGCATGCAGGAGGAATCACAGTCAGATCATTCCAGAGCTTATGTTTCCATTTGCACCATGTTTCCATTGACTGTATCATGGACCAGGACAAACAGATCTGTCCCCAAGGGCTCCAAATTGACCCCAGGGGCTGCCCAGCCAGTGGGGGGGGGAGAAAACAAACTCCTTAATGAGAGGGTGGTCTTAGGTGTTTTCTAGTCATTACAGGCACCAGGTGACTTTTTCTTCCCTATACAATGGCTATGATTTAGGAATAAGGCTAGTTTGTATTTTGTTACTATACACTTAAAATATGTGCCTGGGAATGAGCTCACAGAGCACATGCAGGCGCTACATGCCCATTCAGAGCCAAGCAGAGGAGACAAGGGAAGGGGAAGCTGAAAAAAAAAATCAATGGTACCTGCTCTCCATAGGACAAGACCAGTGAAGTAACCCTCCTAGGCAGGAGGTGCAGGTTAACAGTGTCACTCTACCAGAAAGACTAATTCTGCGTGACTCAGAATAACATATTATGACCTACTGAAACCAAATCAAGACCATAACCTTGCTGCCTGAAAGGGATCACAGACCCCTTCCACCTAGCTTCCAAGAACAGGTTCCCTTCTGTGCATCTAGCCCTTCTCTGGCCCAGCAAAGCCTTCAGTTTTTCCCAGGTTGGCTTTCAACAAGATCAGCAGAGCTGGACAAGCATACAGCCACCCAAGTGCCAGCAACAGCACCAAAGAGCCAGCAAAAGTTTCCCATATGCCTATGTGACCCATAGTAAATCCACATCCAGCAATCTCTTTGCCATAACAGCAGCTTTAAAAGTACCTCCTCACAGCTGCTCTAAGAAGTAGCTCAGCTATGGAGGCTCCATTCCTAAGGACCCTTGGACTGTTCCTAGGCACATAGCCTGAGAATCCCCCAAGAAAAGACCCTGCTACTGCATCCAAACCCTAAACCAGCCTTACTTTCCACTCTTAAAGGGTGCACATGGGATGCTCAGGTGTATCTCATAACAAGGGACAGGACTATGGAAATGAGCCCAATGGCTTTCCACAGATGCCTTTAATAACCAAGTTAAAGAGAAGTCCTGGGCAGGAGAAGTCTTGAGATGCCTCTTAGAAATGTGCAGTGTTGCAGTCGCAGATAGGCTGTGATCCTATGTGGACTCTGCTGAGGAGGTCTGAGCTGGAGAAATCCCACATTCTCCTCAGGTGGTATTTTAGGAATTTTTATTGGTTTCTGGAAATGTTTTCTACTTTAGCCAGGATGCTTTTAGTTTTAATTCAATGTTAATACTTAAAAAGAAAGAGTGCAATAGGATTCTTTCATGTTGTAGGGCACTTTAGGATCCTCCCCGCACTGCCCAGTGGGAACAGGGAAACTTTTCTATGTGTGACAACCTCCATAACTGAGTATTAATGTGCAAAAAGCCAGGTACACCCACACTGATGATGGATAACAGCATTTCCCTGGTAGCCCTTTGCTCCCTCCAGATACTGCCCCCATCACCTTTCATGGCTGTACCATATGATGCTTCTCCCAAGAGAACAGTGCAGGTGAGCGTGACATGGTGTAAGCAGCCGTCTATTGCCATGTCCTCCCAACAGTCTGGGATGAAAAAGGAGAAATCAGTGTATGTAGAGAGGTCATGTAAAGAGCAGACAGGGAGGAAAGGAAAGGTTATGGCAGAGTCATTCAGGCAGGTTTGAGTGACTGGCTTTGCGTATCTTGAGCTTGTTTCATAGATTGTGCAGGGAAGATACTGGGTTTGCCTCTTGAAAACAGTGTGCAAAGGGTGTGCTCTGAAGGGCTTGTGTCCCAGGATGATGAGCAGTTAACCAACCAGCCCTTAGATCCCCCTGCCCAAAATCCCAAAGCCTGAAGCAGACAGGCAAAGCATCACGCTGGTGAAGGCAAGACTGGACCTGTTGGCAGTCTCGAGGCAGTGTGACTAGCATGTTCAGTCCTAGCAGCAGTTTATCCCTGCCTCATAGGGAAGACCAAATCACAGATCTCCCCGGGTTGCCACCTCGCTGTTTCTGCACAACCAGCGCTGCTATTGACTGTGGCCAGCGTGCAGGCAGCACCGGGCAGGGCTTGGCGCCTGCTGCCAGCTCGGGTTTACTCCTCACACTGCAGCTCTCTGGGTCTCTGTTTCCTTTTCAGTTTCACACCTCGCTCCCTTTCATCACATTACACTGAGGTGACCACTTCCCCTCTGCCTTCCCTTTTGTGTGCTGCAGCCCAAGCACTGAGCGTGGCCTTCACATGCCCTAGTTACCTGCAGGCTGTGCAAATAAAATCATTCCTGCAGTGACAAACGTGCCTGTATTTCTGGCTCACCTTGGGGAAACTCTCATTTAGCTTATGTCCCTGAGTCCTTGCAATCTAATCAGGTAAGGGGGACATGAGCTCCCCTCTGTAACAATGGGCAGATCTAATAGTCACAGGCTTGGACTTTTATTTTTTTTTTTTATATTAAGCAATGAATTTAACCAGAAAACAAGCTGATCAGGAGCGACCTGGGCAGCCTGCTCTCTGTTTGTAATATAGCCAGCCTGAAGCACGTGGCAGTGTAGCAGAGCACGTTTCAAGACCTGCCCTCTGTGTTCATCAGCGCTGTTACCAGGCAGACTTTCATCTCCAACATCTCCAAAGAAATTAAAGAAAATAAATTAAATTAAAAATTCAAAACCTGTTGCTCTCCTCCCAGCAACAGGACTGCAAAATTGCTGTAGATCCTGGACAGTGAAGGCCAGGATGCAGATCCCACCTGGAGAGTCCTCTCAGCTTCCCTGGCTGCTGGCAGAGCCCAGGGATGGTGGCCAAGCACAAGGAGAAGATCTGGAGGACGCAGAAGGAGCATTTCCACCCGCCAGGCCCTGGGGCTGTCAGAAGTCCTCCAACTTCTCAGGATGGTTGCAAGTACCCTTGCCAGCAGGCACCACTGGTTTCATTTCCTACTCGCTGCCCTTCAGAAACAATCTCTGACTGAATTTACTGCCTGTGGAAATGCGTGGATGTGAGAGATGAAGGCAGACATGGCTTGACAGGAGCCACAGATGTAGGTGTCATCTCTGCCAAGGCACCTCGACCCCTCTCTGCCATTTCCAGAGCCAGAGACCTCACTGAAAACTGACATTTCACAGAGGCTTGCATGGTAGCTGGAGGTACTCATTTTAGAAATTAAGTGTAAAAAGTTCATCTCCCACTGCCTTTTCCCTTGAGCAAGGACACAGAAGTCAAACTGAGGATTTGTGTGTAAACATACTGAGTAAGAGAAGCCCCCTCACTGGGCAGATGTGCAGTAGCAGGATAATTTCTTTTCCCCCAAAGGCTCAAACTGCTTTCACATAATGCTTCCAGATGACTCTGAAGGACATGTTCCACGTAAACACTCCTGTAGGTGGACAAGGCCACTGCAAGGGATGGGACCTTCCTCCAGAGCTGACATGGGCTGCTCCAGTGCTCAAGGCTGGGACACGCTCTGATTGCCAGAGCAGCAAAAGCATGCGAGTGAAGATCAACGTCCATGCAGACTGGTGGCCAGCCACATTTAATCATTTGCTCTTCAATAGCCTTCTTTATTCAAGATCTTAAAGCCCTTGAATAATGCAGATAAATGAAGTGTCTGGTTGGCCATGTGCAGTGGGTAAGAGTCATTACCCTGATACACAGAGCAATGATCCCAACATGGAGATTGCCCCAAACGCAACAGCATGTCATCAGCAGAGCTGCAGGAGAGAGAGACAGAGCCAGGACCTGCTTTTCCTGTGCTGACCTCAGACGGCTGTGCTTCCCAGTGTACTGCAGCCCACGAGGAGAATGCCCGGCTGCTGAAGATATTTCCCATTCCTGGAGCATCACAGTGAAGGGTGATGGCTGAGTAATGAGTTTCTTTAGTCTTGCCTGAATGCTTTTGGCTCTGCAGACAAATTCTCAGCGTTCAGCACCAAAGAGCAGATGAGTAGCTGATTACACACGACCCTGCCCTTAACACCAATGTGAACAATTAGTGGGACTTCTTCCAGGTAGTACGTATCTGTGAATAGTGATCATTCTGTGCTTATCTGTCTACCAGCCCCAGTTCTGCAAAGGCAAGAAAAAAACCCAGGAACTTTCAAAAACCTCTTAAAATCTTCCTGGCATATTGAAGCCTAGGAGCACCTTGCTAAAAGGTCTCAGCTCTTGGAAGTTGCAGCTCTGGGCACTTTGCACCCATGACACCCAGAGCAAAGCAATGAGACCAGCATCCCTCTTTCCTCTTCTTTCTCTGATGGCCCATCTGGTGACCCGCTTGCTTCCCAGCTGCTTGCAGCATGAATGATAGTGAAGGAGTAAGTAGTCCTGCCAGAAGTCAGCAGGTCATCGTCAGGGAAGCGGGCTGGCCAAGCATCACATCTCCATGTTGCTCTTAGCTTGGTGCACCAGGAAGTGGAGTAGAGCAGCTGGGTGGAGGTAAATGACAATCCCATCCTAAAAGCTGACTGCAGATTAGAAGGACAAAAAAATCTCCACCCTGTAGAGTGTGATGGAGTGATGTCTCTGTGCAGATTGAGTGGCTGTAGCCTATGGTCAGAGCACACCAACTTTTTTCTCAAACACTGCCCAAGAGCAAGCTGAGCAGCAGTTTCATTGCTTGTGCCTTTGTCTTCATTACCAAGGCAAAAGAAAAGCCTGGCCAGGAACAGGCACTTGACCTTTCCTGTGCAGAGAGACAACTTGCTAAGGGAACAGTAAGTTACAGAGAAGATGTGTTGTTTCAGAGGAAGTTAGCTACCCTCTAGGTAAAGGAGGATATTGGAAGACCTATTACAGCCCAGTCTGACTGGACATAGCTCTATGAGTTAAATAACCTAATCCAGGTGTGGTAGGAGGAACCTCACGTGGCAGAAACAGGTTCTGTAAATCCCATGGGGAGGGAGCAGGAGAAGCAATTTGACAAAGCACAATAAAGACCGCCAACAGAGAGGGTAATAGTTCATATTTCAATAGGGCATCTTTCATACTGAGGGATAAAATGATTTGGCCACTGTTTGAAATTCAGCCACCTCTGGAGTGGAACATAGCCATGCATAACACCTGACATTGCCTCAGTGTTGATGTGTTTGTTAATATGCAAATTACCAATCAGTGTATCTTCAAAAGGTTATTGCAGAGTCAGATAATATATCAGCCCTATGTAATGCTTAATATCTTTACACCGACAGTGCTGAAACCTCAGAGCCCTGTCACTGTTTATGTATTCATGTCTCTGTGTGTGTATTTTACTCTTACACACAATCATGGAATCATAGAATTGTTTAGGTTAGAAAAGACCTTTAAGACCATCGAGGCCAACTGTCTTCCAAGCTGTACGAGAAATGCTGGCGCATAAACCTAATATGGTTCTTGTGCAAAAGGAAGACTGAAAGAAGAAATAGAAAATGGCCTCTGTAGCCCACTTTACTGGTGTTACGGCTATTCTTACATTGATTTCTACCTTTTACTTCTATCTGTTTTATACTCTACCTGCAAAAGTGAAAGCTGTATTCCCCTGCTGGAGTAGGAAAACACGACAAGGCTTTTCAACAGGAGGTATATGCAGGCAAAGACTTAAACACATGGATTCATGCAGCTTCTTATACAGGAGTCCTTTCGCCAGGGCAGCATTGAAAACTCAGAATTAATGTTGTGCAGCTTCCCCCAGAGACAGTGCAGCCAGCACCACTGCTACCTTCAGCTCTATCCTCTTGAGCTTCTCTCAGCTGGAAAGTTGTCATGCAAGGCAAAGGGATTTGGGGATTAAGCTGCCTCTTCCTCTTTCCCATGGTTTATTTTTGCTACACTTCAACTAAGTGGGCCTCTGGGTTTATGAGCTCTGGACCACGCTCCTGCGGTGGAGTGGAGAGGAGGGTGCTGAGAGTCAGCAAGAGCGTGCTCACCCGCCTCCTAATCCCAGCATTTCCCCAGGGGATTTCACCTACTTTTCTGGTACCTAGGATGCCTTGAAAGTAGAAAGAAATTGAAGGGGCAACATGACCACTCTTGCTATGGCCAAGTGGTTTGAGACTCCCTGCTTTTATCCCCTCCCTCATCCCATCACTTCTTCCGGCTGCTCCAAGCTGCCGCTGGTTATCCCATCAAATTTGCAGCCTCCTGACTCCCCCAGGCATGACCCTGAGCTGCCAGCCCTGCAGACACATCCCACCCCAGCCCCATGGGTCCTTCCCCAGATCCCGTTGAAGATGCATTACCAGTGGTGGTTGGTTTGGCCTGTTGGGGTTCGTGAGCAGCACGCGTCACCACTGTACAAGTGCGTCCTGCAGTGCCGCTTCACCAGCTGGATCGGCATATACCTACTGAAGAAATGCTTTATATTTATGGCTGTTTTTTAGCTCACTGCCAGTAAAGGCATTTTAGCTTCACTCTGTAACTGCATCATTTCCAAAGGAGGTGCCTCTACCTCCCGTGCACGTTTGTGCCAGCAAGCATTTTGACTTTCTGCCAAGCATTTAGGTGACCTTATGGCAGGATTGGAAGGCAAGGCTCTGGAGCTCCACCATCCGTGGTCCTTGTGGGCCTCTATTCTCCCCTCTGCTGCCTCCTTCATATATTTTTGTTTCAGCATCTCTGCTTTTAGGGTTGCCTGAGACGTTGAAAATAAATGTCTTCTCCACTAAGACAGTCTGTAGTAATGAGGAACTTGATCTCGCATAAATTGGGATGTTCTGAGACCATTTTAATTTCTGCTAATCGGCAGATGAAAAATGAATTACTTCAGATGTCATGTCCTACTGCACGAGGAAACATTTGGAAAAGCCATAACAGAGTTACCCAGTAATTGAAGGGCTCTACATGAATGAACTTTGTAATTGCGTATTCTTCTCCTCGAGACCGGGAGGCAGAAAGGAGAAGCGGATCAGGCCATGTCTTAATGAAACAGCTTAGTCCTGCAGCACTACCGAAGCTAAAAGTAAACAAACCACACTCATTATTTTATATCACAGCTCCCTGGCTGCTGCGGCAGCCCTGTGTGTGATGTGCTGTCTCCCACTTCACTGCCCCTTCACCACTTCTGCTTTCAACCCCACACCAGGCTGCCCTCAGCCCTGGTGGCAGCCTTCACCCTGAGTGCACCCGAGGCCAGCTGCTGCCCCCGTCCCAGGACTACCCAACACAGCAGGAGGCACAAAATGGCTTTGGAGGGTTTCCATCTCTGAGCTGCTGGTCCTGGCCAGCTGGGGCAGAGCAGGAAGAGCTCCTGCATAACCATCCCCATCCCAAACTGTTGAGGTGGCCTCCCCTGCCAAATCCCCATCTCCGCTCCCAGCTGGGAAACGCTGTCTTCAAGTACTTGAGACATGCTCTGCTCTTCTGTCTGAACCTTATTACTGGCTTCCACTTACTGAATGTGCACACAGCTCCCCCAGTTTCCACCCCACTGCCCTCAGTCCTGGCTGGGGGTCACTTGAGGGTACTATGGCAAACAGGAATCCCCAGATCCTGTGGTACCCTCATTTTCCACTCCCATCCCTTGAGCTGATGGTAACGGCATGAAGCAGCTCTTCAGCAGTTGCTGCACTTTCAGAAGGAGGATGTCACTGCTGTAAGGCTGCCAACAGCACCTGACCATTTTCTCATTTGTGAAGAAAGTAGGAAGATGAGGCAAATACAGAATAAAGTTTTTCTTAGCTCTTATGTTGAGGAGTTTTCAACTTTCTCAGGAAAAAAAAGAGAAAAAGTTTATTGCTCTCTTTGTTTCGCTATCTTTAAAAGTGGGATCTATCATCTAGAGAGTCAAACCAACATCCATTTCTGTGGATTTTCCACGGCTGCTATTCAGCGCCTTATGGCATAATGTTTTCCGAAACGGCCATTAGCTGAGTATCTTTATGAACAGCTTCCCAGGGAAGTAGCTGCAAAGTTCAATTTGCTGAATTATAAGCACATCTCTGATAAGAATTGCGTTATATGGTACTTGCATGCTGAAAGCATTAACTTTATACTTTGAACTTTTAAAATACACATTGATGGATCTGATGAGGACTGAAGAAGTAGAAAGGTGAAGGTTCCCAAGGATTAGAGATAATAAGGAATAATTACTACCTTTTTTTTTTCCCCCCATGAAAAGAAGCGGTATATTTAGAAGAATTCTATTTAGCTGAGGCTTTTTCACTAGAAAAAGCCATTTGTACATGAAAAAAAAAATAATGGAAGACCTCTTTAATTGGTTGAAAATTTATGACAAGCCATAACTTAAGGGCACTTGATTTGTGCTGAAGAGCTGTTTGGCTTCATGGAGTCACATCAGATTTACCCCAGCATCCTAGGGAGTAAAATTGTGCTCGCTCTTTTATCTCATACAGAATAAATCTAAGTGTTGTCTGAAATACTTTTTTTTTTTTTTTAATTAAGAAGAACCAGAGTGAAACAACAGCATATTTCCCTTTCAGAAGAGACTAGATTGTTCTAGCTCACAAAATGGATGTGGCCTATAGTAAATCTCCAGAAGTTTAAAGCTTCAGTACTTTGGGTGAAAGCCCAAGAGTTACAGGCTAGAACACTTCTTCCCTGGGATGCTGAGCCAGCTCTTCTATGTATTCAGGATAAGTCTGGAGCCGAACTTGCTCTAACACCCAAGTGCTCTGGGTATTTAGGTATCTTGATTTCACGTGCACAGTGCTGTGATTTCTGTGCACTGAAGGCTCTTCACTTAATCGATGCTATTATCACACCTGATGAGGCACAGCAGGTGATATTTGAGATGCTTGCCTTTTGATTCCTTGCAACAGAGCAACATTTAGTAAGAATTACTTAAATCAGCTAATCAAAAACATGTTCAATGACATTAGGATGAAGTGGGCTCTAGAACACCTAAGTAAAGGTATTTTTCTTGTGAAAATCTATTTGTAGAGAGAAAAGCAAATAAATCTCAATGTGATCTATAGTTTAAGCTCTCTGCCCCTTGGGCTATCGATAAGTAATCCCTGAAAATCCTTTGTTATTCCATATTTTAGGCAAGGTTTGACTTTATTCTAGTGGAACAGATTTTCGCAAACCTTTTCTAGTCAAAATTTGGTGTCACAGCTGAGACTGGCCAAGAGCTTATGTGATAGCTGCCAGATCAAGGGCACGCAGTGGTACGGCTGGGCTTTGCAAACATGCCTGTGCGTAACTGGGGCAACCTGGTGTCTGCCTCCCTGTGCCAGGGAGACAGGATGGTGGGGCTCTTTGCAGGTGTGATATTGATGGTGGTGCATGTAGGCTCTGGTATGGTCCTTCGCAGCATTGGTTCGCCAGTTGCCTTTTCTATTGAATAGGTTTTCATCCCCTAGGAAGGGCGTTCTCCAACTTTAGGAAATTAATTTGCCTGGAGTTTGGCTGCCCAAAAGGGCTGATGCTGAAAGGATAAGACAGTGGAGCTGTAAAGGTGCAAAGTGTGAAGCTTGGTTCTGTGAGCAGAGCAGGGAGCAATTCACCTCCAGCCTCCGGTCATTTGTTCCATCCATGTGGAGGGGACCACAACGCTTCATGCCATAGAGGCATGAGGGCCTGGCCGGGTATACTGGGGACACACCGCCAGACTGCCCAGACTCTGCAAACTGAGGGCTTCCATTTTGCTAACAGACAAAGCCAGGGACGCCATTGGCACAGACTGCTGGAGAAAAGCACTTGCAGAAAGTCATGGCCCATGTTCTCTCCTCTCTGAGGTTGGTAGAACCCTTCTGCTGTATTGCACAATGCAGAACAGCCCAGTCTGCTGGGCACAGGGCAGGATCAGTCCCAGCTGCTCCTTCTTCTTGGGTTCAGTGGTGGCAGCAACAGTGTGGCAGGAGTGCTTGCAGGTCCCTGTGCTTGCCGTGTTACTTGCTCTGAGGACTGATGGGTCAGGATTCCTGTTGGAGGAAACTCTTCCTGGAAGCCCAATGTTTTGGCAGGACGTGCACACAGAGGTGGAGCTCAGCGTCTTCCCTGTCAGTTAAAGATACCCTCAGGGACTGTCCTCCCCTCTCAGTGGCTATCCTAGGTGACAACCAGCCCCCAGCATCCCTTTCCATGCTGTCCCCCTTTCATAGCCGAGTGAGACATACATCGTAGGGCTTTCTGCCTGGCCTGAAGCCAGGTGTTAAAATCCTCTGTAGCTCATTGCACAAAAAATGTTCTGTGATTCTCTTGTTTCTCACAAAAAAATGTGTGCTTTCTGCTCCTTTGAAGTACTTTCCCTTAAAGGAAATTGATGTTAAACCATGAGGCACCTGGTCCTACCTGTACCAGCTCCCTTCAGATGGGATGTGCCTAGAGCTGGTGGTTTGTGCCTGCCTATGGGCAAACACATGAGCAAGTTACTGTCAGGTAAATATTGAAAGAGCCCTAGCCTAGATTAAGCCCCTTTCCCCCCCCCCTTTTTTTTAAATGGGAAAGGGTAGGGCCATGTCCAAATATTTCGCATTAAACTCTGCAACATTCCTGCTTTGCTTTTCTGTTTCCGAGGCATTGCGCAAACGTGCCTCAGCTCCCTGACAGCTCACATTAAGCTCAGTGGAGCTGCGTTCAATCACTTTCCCCTGAAAATCAGTGAAGGAGTGAGGGCAGAGCCATGCGGCAGAGCCACCGCTCCCAACTGCTCCAAGAATGAGTCACAGCAGCAAAGGCTCGTCACTCCCTAATGCGCTGGGCTTCCTGCACTGAGGACTTCTCAAGCCTCTTCCTCCTTCTTTCTTTTCTTCCTGAGTTTTTATTCCTTGTCTTCATTTCTCTTGAAATTGCGTTAAATTCCTTGTCTTCATTTTTCTCCTGCCCTCTAGAGCTCTTTAAGGTTTTAGCAATTAAAGGGGGAAAAAAGCTATCCTTTTTCTGCTCCCTGGCGGCTGGAGGGCTGATCTGTACAGAGGAGACTGTCCCTGCTCCTGCCTGCACAAGCCCGTTGCACTGTTGCTTACCGTGTGGGAAAGGTGGAGTACAGAGTTTGCCCTCGGGCTTTTTGAACGTGGCACACATTCCTGTTAATAAGTGGTGGGAATGCCATGGGGGAACACAGGCCTGTGGGGGGTCTTGCTTTTGAACATCGCGCTCAGAGGTGGCAGAGGAAGAGCCAGACAATTTGGTAAAGAGGGCAACCAGTGCCATGGTGCAGCTCAGGGCCCTTGTGGGGCTTCTCTGTGCTCTGCTGACCCAGGCACAGCCCTGGGATGGGGTCCGGCCAGATGCCTCTCCCCTGAATCCCTGGACTGTTGTTGGGCATGGGGGCACAGGGGTTTTACCTGCTGTCTGCCTCCAACATAGCTGAGCCTCCCAAGTTATCCACTTGAACAAAAAAACCCATCTTTTGGCTTAAAACTTGCTGATGCCCTGGTGAGCAGCCAAATGGGGTGATGGTCCCCTAGCTCTGCAGCGACAGAAAGTCCCCATGGGGATTAGTAAGGCCAAGAAAAAAAAAGTCTCCCTTCCTTCCCCCTTCTCCATCCCACTCCTAAATTCTGAGCTGCCATCTCTGGCGCTGTCTGTCCACCCATCCGTCTGTCCCAGCAGCAATGACAGGCACAAGACACTGCAGATGGGAAGTAGCAAAGATCACTTAAAATTCCCCTTGGCCATGGTAAAGCTGAAGGCTGTGGCGAGCAGCTGCTCAGCCAGAAAGTCAGGGCGCTTGTGGTAGCAGTGGGATGAATTTTCCTGTAGAAGGAGGCTGTGGAGCAGGTCCCACCCTGCCCGCTCGCAGCTGTGGCTGCAGCCTTTCATATTTTCATCAGAAAGGTGCAGAAAAAGCCTGAGCAACGTGGCAGCCTCAGTGCTCCTCACAGCCTCTGTGGGTGGAAAGGCAATTTGTGCTGTTTTCAGAGGATCAGGAGCGCTGCAGACACGATGGCTTTTCATACAGGATTTACTCTGGAACAAACGTTTGTCTCAGCTCAGGACCAATGTGAGACATATCACTCTCCTGACCAGCACCCATGTTTCCAGACATTACCAGAATACACCTGGTGGTCCCAGAGGGGTGCGTGGTGGTTTTGCTGGGTGCATTACAGCTGAGCAGCCTTTCTGCTCATGCCCAGCCTGTAGGCAGAGACATGCCTGTGTTTAGTTGCTAGATTAGTTATCACCCTATTAGAGAGAAGTGCCCTATCTACAGGGCTGCTAGAACAGCTAATACCCATTGAAAATTGCAGAAAACCACAAAAAAGCAGAACTGTGCCAAATACATCCATCTCAGAGCCTCCAGGCTGCCATGCCCAGAGGTGGCTGCTCACTCGTTCTGCCAGGGGATGAGGAGCAGAGATGCACAGCCTTGCAGGGGAGCTGTGGGATGAGTCAGTCCTGGTCATGGAGGTGGCATGGCAGCAGTGGTGGCATCTGGGGGTGGGAAGGAAGCTACAACAATTCTGGGTGGTGTCTTTTTGTAACCACTCGCATAGATTTTTCTATAGGTTCCCAGGTTTTAGGGAGCTGCCCAGTTGGTGGATCCCTCGCCAAGAAAAGTCTCTCAGCAAATTGCTGCCAAGACAGAGATTGGGGTCAGCACCAATCCAGCTCTGGCAGGGTTCCTGGGGAGATGCCATCTTACTACAGAGCCCCGTACATAACTGCGTCCTTTGCTGTTCTAACACCACAGGAGACATTAGCCCACTCCTCTCTCAGTCCACACTCTGCATCAATTTCCCACAATGCTGGAGAATTTAATGCAATATATATATATTTATAGATACTTATTTCATGCCCCTTATTGTCTGTAGCTGGTTGACTTGCACACAGGAGGGTACTCATGGGAAGCATTTGAGATGCTGATAGTAATGTCTATGTTTAGTTTAAAATGATGGAGGGACAGTTCTTGAAAGTGTGTGTGAAGACAGAGTGATCATTAGTACGTTTATTGAAGTTTACCAGCTGTGTAACAATGGGGTTTTCTTTGCCATTGGACTTCATTCCTCTGTAATTATGTTCCTAATATAGAAATAATTTGGCATTTATTTGCCATAATAAAACTTCCCATTACATTTAAATTCAATGTGAAGATTTAAGTGTATTTAGGAGACTCAGTTGAAGACCTGAAATTAAATATTCCCGGTTTCCTCTTCCAAACAAGACAAACTCAGATAAATGCTGGCAGATCCATGCATGCAGCTACTCCCGCGAGCAGTGGCAGCTGCATGAGCATATCCAGAGAGAGATGGTAGCCCTTGTGATGCAGACAGCTCTTTCAGCATCTTCTCACTGCCTTGCTCTGGTCCAGGGCACTGGTCCTATGGGTGATGCTGACGACTGATGCGCCTTTGTACACCTGAGCAGGGAAAACACACAGTTGAGTTAAAACTGCAGGTGTTAAACTCACCATCAGCCAGCCCGGTTTGCTGTACAGCTTACACTGGTTTTCAGATTTTTTGCTTTAATAGTTTTAGTAGCAGGATGTTGCTCTTTCCAGCTGAGGCGGTGCTCAGGAGCAGCCCAGGCAGCAGATGTAGGTCAGCACAGCTGGAGCTGGGACACACCAGAAGATGACATCCTGTCCCAATGACACGATTGTCCCCATGTTCAAAGGAGGCCGAGTGGGCAAATTTCCTATACTTCGTTTATAGTTAAAAGAATAGGCCTGAGAAACACATCTCATGAGTTCCTGCTGGTTTGGTGAGCTGCTGCAGCTTCGGTAGCAATGTGTGGATGGGCTCCCAGCACTGGCAGACAAAATGACCGGGCGGAACACTGACATCAGCACTCAACAGGGGTGACACTGCTCCTGACATCATTTTCTCCCTGGATGTACCAAGCATCAGAAGTGCACACTGACGATAATGTTTTTTTCCATCCTTTCTCAGAACTCCTCCCAGTAGGCTTAAAATAGCAGGGCCCAGATAATCATTAACCACTTTGGCACATTGCAATGGGCACAAATTGGGAATTCATAAGGAGAGGACAGAGCTGGAACAGACTCACACTCCCCATTCATCTCCATCTCAGGGTGAAGCCAGTTCAACCTGGCCTTGCCCTTGCTGCTCCTAGAGACCAGCTCCCATTACAGCCAGAAAGAGGGAATAATAGTCTATATAATTGCTTAATATATTACGTTTCCCAGAAGTAGAGTAATATATAGGGAAGAGTATTTCATCCATATGTTGAGAGGGTTATGGCTGAAGCCAGAGCAGCCTTTCCTTTTGTTGACTCTGTTTTTTCACCTTTGAAATGAACCCGAAGTTAGACTTGGATAAGAACAAAAAAAAAAAAAAAAAAAAAGGCAGGTGCCCTGAGTCCAGAGCCCACTTGGTTGTTTCGGGGAACAAGATGGTACTGAGCAAGCTGAGAATGAAGCATGCAGCTAGGGAACGTTTCTCCACTAGTTGCTGACGAAGCAGAAATGTTGATCCGAGTGATGGGATGTAACTCTAAAGGGAAAACTGCCAAAACAAGTGTTGGGAAGTAGAGCCTTCAAAGGGTCTTTGGAGAGCAGTCCCCAAAGGGAATTGGTGGGAACATTGTTGTTTGAAGCACTGGAGAATATGTTGGGCAGAGCTGTCTTCTGCAAACCTACAGAAATCGCCATGGGGATTTAATTTCCATCTCTAATTGCTGTGATCTGCACCTCATTTGGGGCTTACTTTTGTGTGCTTGTAGCTTTTAGCAGACAAATCCTTCATGTGCATCACAGCCGATGGACTGTTCCTGAGCTCACTGTACAGCCAGCAAGGAGGCTCCTTCTCCTTTACCGTACAAGGGATTTATTCCCTTAATATGCCCCTGGTGTTTATTTTTCTGCTGGTATAGGAGTAAGTGCTCATGTGTGTGCATGTGGCAGCGTTTTACAAATGCCTGCTGTGGACAGAATTGGGCTTCACAGTATGCAAAAATAGCTATGTGCCACACTCAAGGATAAAATATTTCACATGGCTGGAGAAAATGTGATAAATCAGGGTTTTGCTGGAGTTGCAAAAAATCAAGAAACTGTGGGATTCATCTCCACAGTTGAGTCCTGAGCTCTTGCAGGAGCTGGCAGGACTGCCTAGATTAAAGGGGACCGGGTCCCCTCAGCGGTGTAGGGCATCTACGGGCATCTCTTGGCTCTGAAGAGACAAGCTTAGATTTCACAGACTCATTCATTACAGAGCCCAAGAAGCCAATGTGAGTCCAGGCTGCAGCTACAGCTTTCCTCCTCTGCCTTTGCCTCAAGGTTGTTGCTCCTAGTTCCTACTCCGTTCTGTCCTATTCCTGATCCCTCATCACCGGCGCCTCCAGCTGCTCGTTAGACAAAATTCAGTTGTCTCACTCACCATTTTGAGCCCTGCAGGAGACCCGAGTGCACAGTGAGGGGAGAGGCAGGGACGCTGTAGAGCTGGGATGTCTCTGTGTTACCTGTTTGGTGCTGGCATCACACTTGTGTGCTGGGGAGTAGAACTGTCAAGAAAATAAAGTACCAGGGACTGAGATGAGGAGGGTAGACCAGAGGAAGAGAGAAGTGGTCCTTGTACCACACTAGCTCTTGGTGTGGAAGAGCTCTGGCGAGTGGGGGAGCAGTAGAGCTGTGCTGAGCCCTGGTCCCCCCAGTTCTGCATCCTGGCTGGCAGTACATGCTCTTGTGGGTTCCTTATTACACTTGTGCTTTCCCACCCTAATCCCAGCAAGGGGCAGAGTCATGCACAGCTGAACCTGAGCCCTTCACATTTCACCTCGCACTGGGAGTTTGAACTGCAAGTGTCAATACTCCTTCCCACATGCGCCCTTCTCTCCTTTCGTCCTTCCCTGCTTCCCTTCTTTTGGCTTGTCCTGTCACACCTTTTCAAGTGAAAAAGGTGCACGGATTCTACAACCCTCCTTGCTCCCCCTCTCCCTTTTCATCCCCTCCAGTGTGTAATGAAAACTACTGACAGGTAGAGCTGAGCCTGGTTCTGTAATGTAAACAGTTATTTACAGTTTTGCTAAAATTTCATGGAAAGTGATGTTTTTAGGTCACCTAGCTGAAGCAAATGAACTGATTAAACTGTTTGCATTAGGTCTCATAAAAAAAGTAGCACTCTTGCCCAGTGTGGTTCTCAGTTCCTCAGGTTCTCAGATCTGATGTGGTACTCTGAAAGTTAAGAGTTTCCCACCAGGGTTAGCAAGAGCAGGATTTGTTTTCCTAAGCCAAGGCAGTTGGATGGACAACTTACTGTGTCCAGCAGCCTCAGACACCGGGGTCTATTGTCCTGGGGCTCCATCAGTGGTAATGATGGGGCTGATCTAGGGGTGTTAGAGAAAATATCCTCTCCCCAACACTGAAACTATGATGCCAGCCTTCCCATCCCATAGATATTCCCATTCTACCTTTTAAAGCTTTTAAATCATGGAGCACACTACTGGGGTCTATACCGTGACTTTTAAAAACTAAGAGGTGGGGAGAAAAATGTAGTGGCTCTGTTCTTCCCTAAGTAAGTGATGGCAAATGGCTGTAAAATGAGCTCCTGAGCTTGTGTGTACAGAGAGGAATTCAGTCCCATGGTGAACAGGATGATAGCAGATGGATCAGAATAATATTGGTTTTCCTGGATACCCTGTTTAAAGCTACACAAGAAACAAGGGAGCAAGTCAGGAGGTTCAGTGTTTTGGCCACCATTCATAAATATCTGTGTCTCACAAGCCAGGACTCAATTTGTTCTTCATCTCGCTTGCTTCTAGGGTGGAAATAGCCAGCCCTATTGGCTATGCATCACTATGACTCACTTTCAGGACAGACTGTCTGGGGGAAGTAGGGGATGTGTGAAATTTGAGGACCTTTTCCCTGCTGGGCTATGGGTACACAAAGACCTGGACCCAAAGCACACACCTGCCACTCACAGTCAGGTTCATCCCTCCCAGTCTGGGAACATTAGAAAGGAGAGTCGTGTCTCGCACTGCAAATGCCCACTGCCTGGCAAGTCCTGGGAGGTACTGCATAGCGCTGGGCTTAGTCCAGCTCCTGGGGTAGAATGGCACCTCCATGGCTGGCATGAGCTAACCTGCACAGAGAGTCCAAGAACTGCCGTGTCTGTGCCTGGCTGGGCTCGAGGAAGCCGCCCTGGGCTGAGCAGGACAGCAGTCTGCAGCAGAGGCTGTCCCACAGCTATCCCCACACCAACCGCGCTTTCTGCAATAGGGAGCAGAGAGACAGAAACCTGAGCAGTGAAACAGTGGCATCTGGTTGCCAACAGAGCTATGTCCACTGGTTGTGGTCTAGTGTGGGTCCTCTGCTGTCTAGTAAGAGTTGTGCTCACCGATTTTTTCCTTCATCAGTGATATTAGGCATCTCTTATCTACACAGCTGTCTCCTTCCACAAAAGAAATTGTAGGACCCAAGTATTTGATACTGTTACATCCCTGTCAAACTCTGCTCACATCAGACAAGAATTATTAGAGGGAAAGCAGGTGGAGGCAGCACGATTACCAAAGCCAAACCGGGTAAAAAGGAACAAAGAGCAAACGAGCGGATGACAGAGCTTCTGCTATGCCAAGCCGTGCCATGCCTGTGGGAGGAGGGGAGCCTTGCTGATGCTATCTGTCTTTTCCAGGGGGAGTTGCTGAGCCCATGTCGATGTGATGGATCAGTGAAGTGCACGCACCAGCCATGTCTGATCAAATGGATTAGCGAGAGAGGCTGCTGGAGCTGTGAGCTGTGTTACTACAAGTATCACGTCATTGCCATAAGCACAAAGAACCCTCTGCAGGTAAAGGTACTAGAGACATTTCAAAGTCTATTTATTCTTGTTTCTATTTTTGTTTCTGGGAACAACTAGATTTTACCTTTGTGGGTCTACCTTCCCTGCACACACTGATCCCTGTGTCTGAGACACTTAGAAAAGGTTGCCAGGGGCTGGTCCAAAGCAGCTCCATGTTCTGCTCAGTGGTACCGGGGGCATCCCTTGGGAGTCTGCTCCTGCTCTTCTTGTCCTTTGACAATTCCTGCATTCACTTACCTCCTGTTGAAACTGCCAGTGTGATCACAATAGTGCTGTAACACCTCACAGCCCTTCAAATGTGCTCATCCCCTGGAGACCACAGGTATGCCATTGTCTCCAGGGGCAGGTGGGGACTGAGCAGTTACAGGATTTGCTACAACAGAGCACACAGTCTGTGACAGAGCAGTATCTTGAGGCTCCACTTGTCTATAGTTGTGCCATTAACACTGATCTCCTCCTGCTGAGCCTCCTCTGTGTTGGCATGAGGGATGGAGGAAGCAAATGGAGGGCTCTTACAGCTCTCCTCTCTAATCCTGCCACCCTTTTCACTTTACTGCTCCCCTGTGATCAAATACATCCTGGCATGGCACAAGGGGTGTTCACTCTGATGCTCTGGCCTCTCCGAGCCTGATTCTCAGTGGACATTTGCAGACGTGCACACAACACCTTGATGTGAGTAGCTGTGAAAGGTTTCAGAGGACCCACCTTCTTTCTCTTCCGAGTTCAAAAGCACTTGTGTTTTAACAAGCCCCACTGCAGGCTGGTAATTTAAAATCAAGATTCAGAATGGGGAAACCTGTGTGACTGTTAGAAATGGGATCAATTATCCTTAATAGCTATTGATTTATTGTGGGGGCAACACCTGAAGATGAATTAATTGCTGCATGGCTTTGCTGAGCACCATTAGTGCCTCGGACATAAGGAAGCACATTACATCTAGGCAGTACTGCTTAATTAGCATCATCTGGACTGGAGAGATAATTACAGCAGCATGCTGTGCTTAGAGATGGCGGTAATGTCTGTAAGGATGTTGGTCTGTCCAACATCTTTGTGGATCTCTTTGGCTCTCTGCTGATCGCTCTGCACTCTAACAGGAGGCAGGGACTTTGCCTCAGTTGTAGAGGAGTGGGGTGGAATGCAAGCTCTGCTCTCTTCTTCAGACTGCAGTCTCTGGCTTTTTCCAGGCCTGAGGTCACTAACCGCGGTGAGGAAACAGGAGCCCTTTAGGACTCCAGACTGAAATGAAGTAGTGAAATTAGTGTGATATCATGGGGAACTTTTGCTGGGGAGAAGGAAAAAGACTGCCTGCTCTCTGCGAGTCCCTGCAGCTTCTGATTCAATTTTCCATGTGCCCTGGGCTGGAGAGATCAGTAGTTTCATCCCAAGCCCCAGACTCAAGGTGTTTTAATTTCTTGGCTCTAGTAACTCACAGCAGATCGAAACACAGGAGGGGAAATGTGGACAAAGCAGCATTTGTTTATTTCTGGAAAGCTGGTCCATGAGTGCCCTAATGCTTCCTGAGTCTTAGATTGAGGGTGTGATGCTGAGCAGCGCTGAAGGTTTGTGGGTGCAGATTTGTAAGCATGTGTGTAGCCAGTCACTGAATGACCTCCAAATACTCTACACCTTCAGGTGGCTCAGGGCAATGGGTCAGTGACTTTCCTCCTGCTCCTCACTCAGTTAACATTTGTTAGAGCTATTCACAGACAAGCCCTCCTCCTACACACGTTTCAAAAGTCTGAGCAAAGCATTGGTCTTTCTGGGCTCCCCTGTTAGAAAAAGGCCTGATCTGATGGCCTTTGCCACGAACACAAGAACTGAGTGGCAGGAGCAACTCAGTTAGAGAGCTCAGCTCCAGCAGCAGGGGTCCCAGAGGACCATGCAGACCCAGGGCTCATAGGCTTCACAATGCTGACTTAGACTTCACAGCACTTTGTGCAGAAGCACTGAGAGGTTTGGGGGGTGGGAAGAAGCAACTGGAGTGAAAAGCCAGGAACAGATGCAGCATGTGTGGAGTTTCAGCTGTGTGCCCAGGCGCCCTGTCTGGTGCCAGCACAAAGGCACTTCTGGGAAGCAGATGCTACACTAGCAATAGTATGTGAAATCCTGCAGGAAGTGGCTGATGTACCAGGCCTCAACTTCCCACGAGGACTAAGGGCTTGGGCCGCCATAACCCATCACCACATACACCTTGTTCCTCCATGGCTCTCACCATCATCTGATACTGGGAAACGGACGCAGAGAGGACCCAGGGGGCTGCAATGCCCTGACACTATGTGCCATAACAATGTGTCACAGCATGTGCAGGTGGGAAGAGCATCTTTTCTGCTCAATCTTCACCCCACATGTGGATAACAGGGGCCACCTGGACATACAAGCATGTCTTTCAGTAAAGCAATAGTCCCTGGCTTTCTTTCTCAGGGTCTGCTGGAACTTCTGCCCAGCTTTATTCTTACTAGAAAGCTCTGAATTTCTCAATCACAGGTTTTAGAGGGCAAATGCTGTAGAAATTCATGGTTGTTTGTTAATTCCAGACCAACCGTCATATAGGCAAAGACCACACAAACCTCACCTCCTTGTCAAACTAAATGTGTTTGAGTGATGCTCTGAGCCTGGCAAGATTTTAACCAGCAACGTGGTGTACCTATCCCCTGTGTCCTCTTCCTGTGACAGACTGCTAGAAAGCCAAACCCAGGCAGCTGGCAGGCACCAGGCTCCCTGAGGCATGTCCAGTTGGTCCAAGCAGAGAAGCACACCCAACACCCACATGTTCCCCGGGATCTGCGTGTTCCTCTGCCCATGTTCATATCTGCTGCCCCATTTTTGGAGTGCCTAGAAGCACGGCATGGGCCAGATGTGTGCGGAGACTCGTGGCGTGGGCAGAGAAGTTACAGCGGGGGGAACATGGTTCATGCATAATTAACACAGATTCTTTCCAGCCTCCAGGCTGTTATGATGCTTCATACCAGAGAGAGGCCTTTAGTATGGTATTTTGGCAGAATGAATCTCTATAAATTAAAGCTCCCTGCTCCATCTCTGTATAGCAGGCATTTAAGAGCAAAGGTCTTAAAGCAGCAATGGGTGCAGTCGCAGTAAGAGACTTCTTGGCCTGCGCCTTACAGCAGGGGCTTTCTAGGATATCAGTACTGTAGCCTGAGTCTTACCGGATGCTCTGGCACATGAAGGAGAGGGTGTTTCATTACTGCACATTTCCATTACATGGCCCTCTTTCCTCCCTGCTGCCTTTCCAGTATCTGAATAAGCCACAGCATCTGTAAATGTACAGCAGGGAGGCTATCACAGTGGTAGCATAACTTTGCTTGATGAATTCATAAAAAGAAAAGCCATCCTCCAAAAGATAATTGAGGAAGATGGCCAGGGCCTCAGGACAGCAGCGAGTGGAGAGCCAGACCTAAGCAGTGCTGGGAATGGTCCACTCCAACCTTCTAGGAAAAACCTCTGCTTGCTTGTGATCCTGGGTCTGAAAATTAAATTGCTGACTAGCACAGCTCAGGATGTTAGTGATACGTTCTAAGAGGACGTGTCAGATACAGCAATAAAAATAAACTGAACTGCCTGAGGCAGGCATGGGGGAGCTCTCAGAGGAGTGCAGAGAGGCTTTTCCAGCAAGCAAGTTTTCTTTGCAAGCTGCTGCAGTAAGACATAGATATCTTTTGCAGGCAAATATCTGCCTTGAATCTGCTCATGCTGGTGCTTGGGAACCTTTGGAGACTGCTGATGCCAAAGAAAGGGAAATATGTATCAGGACTTAAATACTATAGTAATGACATTATTAATCTGTGTTACATTAGCAGTGGGAGTTTTCCCTTACAAGCCTCTTGAGGAGAAGCTCTGAAGCAAACAGGGAAACAGGTTTGTTCCTGTCCTGGTTTCAGCTGGGATAGAGTTATTTTTTTCTTCCTAGTATCTGGTGCAGTGCTGTGTTTTGGCTTTAGTCTGAGAACAACACTGATAACACACCAGTGTTTTAGTTGTTGCTCAG
This sequence comes from Strigops habroptila, assembly GCF_004027225.2. NCBI lineage: Eukaryota > Metazoa > Chordata > Aves > Psittaciformes > Psittacidae > Strigops > Strigops habroptila. The sequence continues at coordinate 58,165,848 of NC_044281.2, read as the reverse complement.
TAGCATTTACCCAGCTCAGGGACTTTTCAGTCTCTCATGCTCTGCCAGTGAGGAGGGGCAAAGGAAGCTGGGAGGAAGCAGAGACAGGACACCTGACCCAAACTAGCCAAAGGGATATGGGTATTCCATACCACAGAGCATCATGCTCAGGATATAAACTGGGGGGAGTTGGCCAGAAGGGAGCGATCACTGCTTAGGTCAGGCTGGGTATCGGTCAGCAGGTGGTGAGCAATTGTATTGTGCATCACTTGTGTTTTCTGAATTATCATTTCTCTTTTTTTTTTTTTTGGTTGTTGTTTCCTATTATTACCATCAGTATTGTTGTTATTTTTTCTATTATAATTATATTTTACTTAATTTCAATTATTAAACTGTTATCTCAACCTTCCTCTAATTCTCCTCCCCATCCCACCTGGGGTGGAGAGGAGGCAGGGAAATGAGCAAGTGCCTGCCTGGTACTTAGTTGTCAGCTGGGTTTAAACCATGACAGTCCCAGATACAATATGAAGGTTATGAAACAGTGCAAGAGAACAGGAGTGACATGATTGGCAGGCGCCAGTCCCAGCTTAGCCCCTGGCTAAGGTTATTCCAAATCTCAGACCTGGGCTTCAAAGAAACCCTTTCTGAGGCAATGGAGAAACTTGGGGAAAATCAGTCCAAGAGAGCGTTGTGGTTTTGCACATGCATGTCTGGGTGGTGTACCAAAGCACTCGGCCAAGGCGGGTAGTAGCAGAGGACAGACAGACAGCTCCTGAGTGAATGAGGACATTTCTTCATAATGGTCTGGAGGGATGGAGCCTTTCTCCAGTACAAGTGGCAAGCCACTGCAGAGAGCTGCTTGGGCATGCTCTGAAGCCATTGTTAGCCTAGCACTCACAAAGCTGCCCCTGTTATCCTGCAGGAGCCTTTAAAGCTTTCTGGTACCACCAAGTTCTTAGTTCTGCCTTGTTCAGCACTGGCAGGGCATCTATAGAGCTTTCTACCTGCCTAACAATCACATTCCTGATTGACAACCTGGGTGAGCTGCTGGCTGTTAAAGGTGCCCTTCAGTACAGCTCAGCAGCTACTTGGGACTCAACAGTCATTATCAGCTGAGGAAAGAAGGGCTCTGGTTTAGGTTTGCTCTCTCCCTGCAAGGTGGGATTGCTTGATACTGTGACCTTGCTAGAGTTCGAACGTTTGAGCTGGAGATCTGTAGGGAGGGGGATGTATCTGCAGCCAGGCATTCACACAAGGAGGTTTGGGGGTTTCAGACGTGCTGGTGAATGGACTCTGCAGCATAGCTGAGACCTTTCTTTGCAGCTCTAGTGGTGACCCAAGGAAAGTAGGGTTACCCACCAAATCCCTGGTCTGCTGGCCATAGTGATGGTGGAAGGAGGTTAGGAAAGCATGTGATTTTATAAGGACTGTTATGAAATCTGAAAGGCACAGCATTGTGATTAAGATGAGCTCCTGAGGCCACCAATGCAGGGATGCACCAGGGCCAGCTTCTGCAGCTGAAATTTACCCGTATGTTCCACCTCTGAACAGCTCTTGGACCCTTCTGTGTGTGCTCTCACTGGATAACATGCTTTATCCTCTGTCTCTCTCCTTTTCTTCTCTCTGTGCAAACTTCATACCCTAAGATGTGTATCAAAATGGAATTAAAAGATGAAAAATAATTACTCTGGTTATTGGTGGCTCGGGCTAGATGTGGGATGCTAAATTGCAGTTCTTAGGGTTGCCAGAGAGGAAATGCAACGTTTATTACTTACATTTTTTCTTTTTTTTTTCTGGAAAATATTAAATTCTTCTGCGAGCTGGTTATTTTCCTCAGTGTTCAGCTCTGACCCATTTACCTCCTTGCCAGAGGGTAATCACACCCCAGTGCCACCTCCTGAACAGAGTCGGGACTGCTGCTGCGTGTGTCACTGTCAGTTAGTGCCAGAAGCAGGGGGAGAGTCTCGTACCCCCTGGCACGGCTGACGGACTCCAGCCTCTTCATTATCACCACAGTGAACTTCCCGGAGCTGCTGCCAGCTGAGCAGAGTCAGGCAGCATCCCTGCCTGTGTTTCAGTCTCTCTGTTCCCAACCAAAGGGAGCAGGACTTCTTTGCACTCAAGTGTAACTTCTTTGTGCTCTGAGCCCCACCCCCTTTGACAGTATATTTAGTACTACACCTAAGCCTCTCTATCTCTGCAAAGCAGTGGTGCTGCTTGTTCATGGCTGCTAGTTGTAGAAAACAGCTCCTCCTTTTTCTGTCTTTAATTGCTACCTTGGAAAGACCCCTCGCCAACACAGGCCTTGCAGTGCGCCAGACAGATGGTGAGGAGCCAGTCCATTACCTCCTCTTGAGAGAGAAATGATGCAGAATGATTTGGCTGGCACAGGTACACATGGGTCAGCATGAGGGACCTGCAGTAAAACCTTCCACACAGCACCAGGCACCAGGCTCCCTTCACTCCCATCCCCTTGGTGTTTGACAGTTAGTGGAAGGGAAGATGAGGTCTGGGAAAAGCTGCAGAGGCGAAAGTGCAACCCCATGCACATAGCCAAGTCCCCTCCCTGCCACACGCCTCTAGTGCTGAGCTCTGAGCTGATGGCACCAGTTGTGGATTTGTCCTGCACTGGCTTATGGTGCTGTTGAGAACGAAGCTGAAGAGCTGACAGGAGGACAGCATAGCTTCTGATCCCACCATCAGAATTCAAATTTGGAGACAATGGGTGCTGGGTGGCCTTTACTCTGTCTTATGTCAGGAGAAGATTTCAGAGCTGTGCACCTCCTGTGGACTTCAGCACCCCTGCATCTACCCTTGGCCTATTTCAACTGACACCACCAAGCTTCCAACCCTAAGAGGAGGGCTGTTCACCATCTCAACTTCTTCATGGTACAAAGGGGTCAATTATGTGGCTGGATTTGGTGGAGGTGTGGAATAGGTCGGGCTATGGCAGAGTGGGAACAAGCTGTTGAAGGGATCACTCACTGGGCATCCCCAGTGCTTGGTTTTTGCCTTTGGCAGGGCCAGTGCCTGGAGCATATGGCAGGAAGAGGACTGGGGTTAACTGAGCCTGAGAAGGGGACTGGGCTTAGCTGATCCCAGTCCTGCTTCAGCAAGGAACAAACTCTCTCTGTGCTCAGCAGCTTTATGGTAATTTACTCTGTGGCCAACTACGAAATAAGCTGTTACCACCCACCTCACTGATGATGCACATCCCTGACATATGATTGGAGAGCTGACTGCCGCTGCAGGATGTAAGCCAAAGAGCAAGGCTAGCAGAGGCAGACACTTCAGCTCACCTCTGAGCCTAGCCGGGCAATCTCTTCCCAGTTGCAAGCCACAGACCTCAGCCCCAGGCTGAAGCTCTTGCCTGGGCCTCTCCAAAGGCAGCCCTTTGCAGGGGAGTGCATTCAGTTCAGGGGTTGGTCACTGTGCTGGTAGCAATGCATGCCTGTACCACCACAAGTCGTCTGTTGTACTTTACCCAGGTTTTAAAGTCCTCCCTACCTCCCAAAAACACTGGTAACTCCTGGTTGGCCTGTGTATTAAAGAGGGACCCAGCAAATGAACTCCCTTCTTGCCCTGCAAAAGGATGGGGCAAGGCTTGACAGGTGACCCTGCTGTCTCAAGGTATGTTTGACAAACATGCAGGGTGCTGAGGGCTTGACAGAGATGCAGGATGCAGCTTCACAGGGGCACTGAATTTGGGCTGAATCCAGGCTGAACATTTTCAATTCCTCTGAATCCTTTATACCTGCAGGAGGTTGAAGTCCGCCTTTATCCTTCTGCCAGTCCCACTGAGATTTCAAGGGCATGTATCTCGCAGCTAAAGGTGGCCTACATGCTTCGACGCCAGGAGAGACTGTCTCTCCCCAGCCTGTTCGCGCATTTGATTTCTGATCTGCAGGAGGGGCTACAGACCATGTCCCCAGGTCTTGTTAAAGAAAGTAATTTCTGCTCTTGGTTTTTACAGGGCAGTTCTCTCAGCTGTTTAAATCTGAGTGGGGAGGTTTTATGCTGGATGACAGAAAGGCTTAGGATATTTATACCATAGTTTATACAAAGCTGTTTGACATAGTGAATGGATTTGGGGAAGTTATTTCTATTTTTTTGTCTTCTGGGAAAGAGGCATTGACGTTTACCTTGGAACACAGCCTGAATGTGTCATCACCTAAAGACAGGGTGTCCTGACCACAGCAACTTGTGTTGTTTGTAGCAAGTTTTGTGGTATGTGCCTACCTAGTGCTGTGATCCTGTCAGATCTCACAAAGTGGCACAGAGCCAGCTCATGGGAGACTTCCAAAGGAAAGCTTGGCTCTCTGAGACAATTCTGTTGCTAGTAGGATGCCCTGGTTGAGGATGCTGCCTGTCCTTCTATTTGAGGTAGCAACTGAATGTCCTGGCTTGTGATGGCCACCACACACCTACTGTCATGGGGATATTATTTTTGGTGTCTTGCTCCCAGTCGATCCTGCCTCCCTCAGTTCTCTGTGCTTTCCTGGTGAAATGCGGGATTCCTCTCCATTACCTCCTTCAGCAGTGCTGTCAGGAAACATGGGGCCATGCACTGTTGAACAACTGCCGTGCTCCACCCCAGATGTGGACCAGGTAAAAGCACTTGTGCTCACAGGTGCTTTTTGAAATCTCCAAAACCACCACCTATGATGTAAAACAGAAATGCGTCCCAAGTAACTAATCTCTTCTCTTTTTCGTTCCTCTTTCCCCCTTGTCCCCTCTCCTCTCCCTGTTGCCTCCCCTTGCAGTGGCAGGCCATCTCTCTGACAGTCATTGAGAAGGTTCAGATAGCAGCAGCCATCCTGGGTTCCCTCTTCCTCATCGCCAGTATCTCGTGGCTCATCTGGTCGACCTTCAGTCCTTCGGCCAAATGGCAGCGCCAGGACCTGCTCTTCCAGATCTGCTATGGAATGTACGGCTTCATGGACATTGTCTGTATAGGTGGGTGATCGTATCTCACGGCATGGCCGAGGTCGCCCACCCGCTCACCCATGGAGAGGAGCGGGAAATGGTGTAGAGTCAGCCGGTGCAGCTCAGCTCATGTTGAGCCTCCCCAGCTTTCCTCCTTTGTGCTTTTGTGGCACCTCTTTTACAGTCCACTCTGCTCATCTGGGGACCCCCAGAGTGTCTCCTTGGCTGGGCAGGCAGAAGGACCTGCAGCAGCCCCGGAGAGAAACAAATCTCTCTTCAGGGCAAGAAGAAGGTGGGGAGGTCTGGGGGAGGCTGGGGATTGTCAGGCTTTTGAGAAACTCCTTCCTTCCTGGAATAGCCAGTTTAGAGACTACCCCATGGTTGGGTATGGCAGGGTCTCTCCACGTACAACTACTTGGTTCTCCAGCCCAGCCTCTCTGCTGGGCAGGGGTGGCTGCCCCTTCTTTGGCCCATCCTGGAGCTGCAAGACCCAACCAGCCCAGGTCATGGCCCAGGCTGGGGTCCTTGTCAGGTTGCTGGTACAGAGCAGCTCTGAGGACAAAGCTGCCCCACACTGAGCAAGCCCAGACAGCAAAGAAGATGCTGGCACAGGTCCCCAGCAGGGTCTCCCTGTGAGCTCGAGCTGTATTCCCATTGCAGGTCTGCAGGATGAGGGGACATAGCTGATGATACCTATGGGCACAGGCACTTGCCAGCCAGGCTGTTGAAAGAGTGATGGTTACCGTAATAGTCCAGTGAACACCAGCCACCTCCAAACATGCTCCTGAGCAGTGCCCACCCAAGCACAGGCCACCAGACAATGTCAGTTCAAGTGACCCTGCCAGGAAGCAAAGAGTGTCCCAGAGACCTCTTCGTGTCTGGGTCCTTCCATCATTCATATAAAGGCAGAAGGAGCTTCCCAGAAACTCAGTGGGACAAAGCAGTCCTCTTGATTTGGTGTATATATGTTTATGTGCCACTCCAGAGAGAAGGAGCACAGCCCCCAGTTCAGCCCTCAGGAGGAGCAGGGCTATATCACAGAGCAGCAATTGGTGAAATTTGGATAGAGTGAAAAGAAATTTCACAAATGGTGAAATTGGGATAGAGAAGTAAAACAAACCTAGAAGCAGGGACAGGGGTCTGGATTGCACACCCTAGTATCTGCATTCAAATGGCTCATCTGGGTTCAGATGGCATCAGCATCTTTCCAGCACAGGACTTGGGCCTGCCGAAACCCAGGCCATTTTCTCCCACTGTTACCACCACTGTGCTGACAATGAGATTTGAGCTTGGCTTGTAGAGATTATCCTGTTCCTTCATGAGGTGCTGGTGGAGCTACCACATATCTCCAGGAACAAAGGGTGGCAAAGGGAATGAAAGAAAGGTGGGAATCACCTACATGTTGGCACAATAGCTACTGGTGACATCCTCTTGCTGGTGGAATTGAGAGAGGAAAAAAATTTACCGTATATGTATGTGGTGTGCATTTGTGTTGCCTTGTTGGCAGAGGACAGAAGTGGAGAGCCCTGGGCTGAGTGGACGTCAGTAACGTGATTAACTGGCTTTGATACAGCTTCAAGAGCTGAGGGGAACATCTGTCAACAGGAGCTAAATCCTCCCACATGGCAGAGAACAAACCACACCAACCATGAACTGAAGGGGATCTGGGCAGACAGATTCAGATTGGAGGTTCTTTATTTCTTTCTTGATAATTTTTTTAAAGGTCTGGCCTTTATTTCTCTTTTCCACCTTCTCTGAGGGGAAGAAAAGTCCCTTTGCATCTCCACTGATGTCACCATTAAGCTTAATGCCCTAAGCTGGGAGCTATGATTTTTTTCCAGCCAAAGAGCAAGCAGCCATCCTGTTCCCAGGAACACTACAGAATCATGGCTAGGGCTGCCCCTTGGCTCATGGTCCTCCCTACACAGCTGGCAGTCCTGCTGGGCCAGGCTTGCCATCTTGCTGGCTTTCCCACAAACTCAAAAGCAAGTGGGAAGCATTACAGATGCAGTGAGTTACCATGTCTGTATGTGGCTTCTCTTGCCCAGCACCTCAGAGGTGACTCCACTAGTGCTGTGTGCAGCATGTCTGCTTGTGCTGCCAGGCAGCCCTCCCATGCTTGATCAGGAGAGATGATGTTCTGGACCATGTGAGCCTTCATATACATTTTCCTAGAAAAGCTCCCATTGTGCATGCAGCCAGCCCTCTGCCCCTGCTGTGCTCTAGTGTAAAACTTGCTTGTATTGTACATCAATACTCTTTGCAGTCCCAGCTGCTGCTGCTCTGGGGTCTGCAATGGAGGGGAAAGGAGCTCTGAGCCACGCTAGCTGAGAACTGGTGTTCTCCTCCTCCTCTTCTTTTTTCTCTGCCCAGGTTGAACCAAATGACAAATGAGGTCTCCCTGGAGAGCTGTGACTCCCTCATTAATGTGGTCAGGTCTTTCCGCTGAGTGACTTCTCTCCTGCCCTGCTGATTTCAGGGGGCTACACTAGTGTTAGCCAAAAGGCGGGTCTGTCCTGTGGAGAGGCCAGGCCAGATTAGACCGGCAGAAGGGGCTGATCAAAGGGAACTCTGCAACTGGGTTTAATTCCTTATTCATTTTAGCTATGCTCAACTGTGATGGATGCAGCAATGCCAGCTTCCTAGAAGACTTGCAGCATGTTCCTCACTGTGGAACAGCTATTTTCCCCCTCTTTATCCTTCTCCCAAACCTTGCAGCCTTGCATAGGGTTTTTGATCACAGTCAGGCAAAACCAGCAGCGAAGATTCAGAGCTCTGCTCCTGACTGCCAGCATGGCCTGAAGCCTCTTGTTACTCTTCCCTGGGCTTTAGTCCCACTTCTGCAAGTTCAGGATACAACCTCTCACAGATAATTGCAGTGACAACAGTTCTTGAACTACCAGGGTGCTGTCTGTGCATTTTGGTGTCTCCTCCTCTGCAGTCCAGCCCTTTTCCCCTTTTGCTTTCCAGCCTGTGGGTGAGTAGGAAAGATTTAGGAACTAAGAAATGCTGAGTGATGGGGAAAGAGCAGGTCATTAAGTGCGCTCAGTTTCTACCACACTTATTTTTTTCGGCTAGCGTAACACACACATTGTGCATTGCTTGGTAACAGGCTGTGAAGCCTTAGCTAGCAGAATGTTTTACTGTAGTCTACACTAATTGTATGAATTCCAATCATTCTTTTCCTCAGTTTGACCCCAGTTTTTGCTTTCACTGGCAGAGGAGCAGAGGTTTGAAAGACAAGCTATTTAATAAAGAGCAGCTGTACTGAAGCAGAGCTCCTCTGTAGTTCCTGCCAGTTCCCACTTTGGTTGTCCTTGGACGTCTCATGTCCAATGAGTCTCCAGCAACATTTGTCCAGGAGGCCAGTTTACACACCCTGGCACTGGAGGTGTTCAGTAGGACACTTCCTCTGGCACTGTAGATGACACCAAATATGCGAAGATACTGACTGTCATCAGGCAGGGAGTACACACCTAGTCAGAAACTGCCCAGCTGTTTTGTGTGATCTCCTCTCTACTGAGTCATTAAGGGAATTAAGTAGTAATTTGCCAAGACAGAGATATCTGTGGCAATTTGCATAGGCAATCACACTGCAGTGCTATTCTTTCCATTGTGGATTCAAAGGTGAGGACATGGATGCTCAATTGCATGTATAGCTCCCTAAGCACAGATCAGTTGGTGGTTCTTATCTTCACTTGAGCTATACTTGATCTGAAATGGTCACATCATCTCCAAGCTGAGTTCTCAAAATACGGCTGTTAACTCAGACTATTGATCCATGCATCAAAATCCAGGGGTCTTGGGTTTGACCCTCAGCCACCCACATTCAGTAATACACTAGTTTTCTCTGGACTTTGCTGGATCCTAGCAAGCTCCATGAAAACAGTTATAAGGGACAGACACCATTTGCTACCCCTTCTGCCACCATGGAAACAAAACCACAATCAAAGTAAGATGAATCTACTCCTCATGACCAGCAGGACAGATGGTATGGCCCCAAGTACTAGAAGCTACGTCCATCTGAGCAAAGTGCGCAAGATGGTCTTTCAACATTGTTCTCCCCCTTGCTCTCAGACATCTAACAGGAGGGCAGGAAGCACTGGAAAGGATTTTTTGGGATTTGTGGGAGTCTCCAATACTGGAATTTCTGTTAAGAACCTGTTAGAAAACACATGTCAAGAACAGGTTGCAGAGAGATGATCCCAGTTTGTGAAGGAGGAACAGACTAAATGCTTCTTGATATCCAGCCAGCCCCAACTTCCTTGATTTTAATCTCTCATGTCTGCTATCTCTGGTCATGTCTGTAGGAAATATGAGAGTTGGATTAAACTAGAAACTGCTAATAGTGCCAGCATAGGTATTGCTCTGCTATGAAGCCATCTACAACACAGACATTTGAGATCAGCAACCAGGAAGTGAATGAAAAATGAGATGGGGACTGTTCATTTGATTAACTACTCTCTCCATGGGTCCATGAGAGGTAAATCCAGAGAGGGATTAGCAGAAATGCAGTTATCAAAATGCAGAGATAAATGGAGTGAGCCTTCATAGGACTGAGTTACTGAGTAGTGAGAGTAGCTGCTTAGAGCTGGGCTGTAAATCTTGAGAGATACCTGCCTGTTAATTAAATGACAGTCCTTGGAGGGGAAAGGAGGAGTTTGCCTCTCTCTCTGCCAAAATGCAATTAGAGAAAGTCATAGTCTGTAGATTAAGGTGTCGTGTGGGGTCAGGAGGACAGGAAACCATCTCCCTTTAAGCAAGGAGGAACTCTGCCAGATAATGAGAGCATGTCACAGTCTAGGCTGAGGCGTTACCAGATCGGCTCCAAGGGGGAAGCGCATCTTGGGAAGGCCATTAGCAGGCTGCGTGCGCAGGGCCGTCACTGTGCCAACCTGCTCCTGCTCGCACAGGGGTATCCCTGTGGTTGGTATGCTGGGTGAGTTATCCCCAGTGATGCAAAAGCAATCTGATCTGCTTCCCCTTGGATCCCTGTCTGGTGGGGACTGTTGCTTTGTCCATGCCCACCCAGTCCTTGCTCTCTTGACTCACCTTGCCTTGGTGCTGACAGCAGTGCATTTTTGCAAGCAGTAAATCCTCATGCTCTTTGAAGCTTTTGCCTTGCTTTCCTTGGCAGCCAGTCCCTGAGGGTAGATGCCTTCACAACAGTAACTGCACCACAGCTCCATAGCATAAGAGACAGGCAGAGCAGGACCATTCATCCTGCCAACGATTTTTGTTGGCATACCGTGGCAATCCATTACAGATCAGGAAGTGTGTGCCCGCTGTTTTTAATCCCAGCTGCCAGCAAGAATAATCAAAAGCATCCAGTATGTCTGACGGCATCTCAGGACAACCGTAGGTAATAACATAAGAAATCAATAGCCAATTAAAACTGATCCACAGCATTTGATCTTTCATAGTGCAATGGGAACAGTAATTAATGGAGCTTCCTTGAGACAGTCACAATTCAAGCTTCCTGCCAAGACTAATGTGGTTTCATTTTAAATGAGTTTTTTTCGTAAAGGAAATGCCAGGCTGAGGTAGCCTCAGGGTGTTTTCTAGCAAGGTCACTTGGGCCCTCAGTATTCAAAGGATTTAGGAGTCCAAGCAAAATAAAGAGAAACTGAGAAATTAGGTGTCTTCGAGGTCTTGGTCTTCATCTATATTGATCTGATTCTCAAAAGGAAAGCAGGTGTTTTTGTTCGGGTCTGCATAGGCCCCAAGGTACAAAACAGGAAGAATTGCTACAGCAGCAGGGAATCAGTTTTGGGGAAGCACCAAGCCCTCACATTGATATCATGAAACCCTAAAGGCAGAGCACAAGGCGGAGAAGTTCAGCAAGTGTCTTTGAAGGAAAAATCTGAAACCAACAGACAGCAAATGTATGTGGCTTCGACGTACCTGCAAGAGACTTGTGAAAGTATGCAGAAGCCTTCCATTGCCCTTCAGCTTAATGCACTGGTTGCCATGCTGTTCATGCACTTCTTTCCCAGTTTGCCTGTAAACTGGAGCTACCAGGAGCTAACTGGAGTGACCAGATCCAGGCCCTATCATCAAAGCAGGCAGCTGGGATAAAGTCAGGCAGCCTATTCAGGGTTTTGTTGCACTGTGAATCCTGGTTTGCATACATTCAGCCACAGTGTGCATGCTTGAAAAATCACTGAGCAAATCATTGATTTATCAGCTGTAAAGGGGAAATAGAGAAAGGAACAGTCCCCAGAGGGCACGTCATGGGGCTCTGGATCCAGCTGGGCAGGGACCATCCCTGAGAGCAGTCACGGAGGGCCCTGTACCTGGGCCAGCAGCAGGAGAAGCGATGCTGCACAACTGATCAGCTGACTGACTTCTTGGCTGCTATCCAGGGAGAGCGGATGCTCAGCAAAGTCAAGACATGCCACCCCTCTGTTCCTGAAAGATGGCACCTATTTTTATCTAATGCTGCATTGATTATTCAATAAGACAGCAGAGTGGGACAGCCGGCATGTGTGCATGTGTGCTGCTTTCACCAGCAGGCATTCCTGCAGAGGCTCAGTGCACCTACTGAACTCCAGTGCAGCTCCGGCAGCTCTCTGCAGAACGATCATGTCGCTGCTGAGCAAAGAGCCATAGGGTTTCGACCTGGCTCTGAACCCCCTCAGTTCTTGCAGGGAAGGAGCTTGGCTTCCAGCACAGCCAGAGCAGCACCTTTCACACATGTCCTTTCAACTCCACAGTCCTTCACCACATCCATCTCTATGCAGTTTCTCACTGTTGCAACAGGGCTCCAGAGATGTACTTTGTCATGAATAACCATATGGTACTCTCTGCTCCAGTGGATCAATGTGTTTAGCATTTAATGAGGGCAACATAATTAACATTTTCTGAGGGAGAAAATAAATCCTTTTGCCTTGTGAACTGCATCTTGTGCTTTTGAGGTTGATATGTTATAATCAGAATGATGCTTCCCTATCACTAAACCCTATGCTGGAATCAAGTGCCTGGTGTCCATGGGTGAAGTTCCCACCCATGGGCAGAGGCAGAAGCACTCACCTGCCTGTCATAGCTTCTAGACTATGGCAGGAGATTCCCTCACTGGCAGCTGATAGGTTCTCCTGCACCAGCTGCATAAATCGTGCTGTCTAGTAAAGGATGGGAAAAGTCCTCAGCTCTGTGCTAGGCTGTGTTTTTACAACTGCCTTCTGTCCCATTGCTCCTCCTACTACAGACTCCATCCCTGCAGACACATTACTCCTGGAAGTGGGAGGTTGTGGTCCATGGCATGTCATTGTGGCCATAGCAAGAGAAGTCAACTCTGTAATCAAAGATGAGGCTGCAGGGGGTCATTCCCCATGCATAGGGGATGAGGCTGCTTTTGGTGTGTCACCAGCTCTGTAGGGAGCCAGGAGCAGAGGTAAGAAGAGATCAACACGAAGCCACATTAATCCAGCTCTGGGGTTGCTTCTTAAAGTAGTGACTGGTTGGTTCTTCTCCTGGAGAGATGGCTACCTATCAACAGAGACATCTGTCAGACCCAGACAAACAGTCTGTAAGCAAGAATACTGTAAACAGGCCCGTGGACTAAATTGCTAAACCTCTTCTGCTTGGAAGTTACTCCCTGAAGCAGCACTTTTCTTCCTGAGCCAGCCTGAGTCCTTCTGCCCCTTGGCAGAGCTGGATCCACAATACCTAAATGACCATGCAGTGTTCAGCAGAAGTTGTTCAAGAAGATTAAATAATGCCAGGGAATCTGTGCCCAGTAGTGCAGCCATCATTTTACCTTCTCAGAAGAGGTACAGCCTGCAAACAAACCCACAGCAGTGACATTCAGGCAGGGCTAGTGTGGAGCGGGCAATCATCACTACCTGCTGAATGCAGATAAGCCTGAAGAGCTGAAGGTCCAGGCATTTACTATGCCAAGTGGGACAATTCACCCTGCTCAGCCATGGTCGTATCATGGACCTCTCTGTGTCCTACAAGGCTCTTCTCCAGACCTTTGCTGCTGGCTTAGCCACTCTCAGTTCCTTTCACTGCTTTCATTCTTGTCAGCTCAGCACTGATGGATCCCATAGGTGTGTATGAACTCTTACCTGCCCCTTTCAGCCTGCATCAGCATTCACTCAGCTGGGTATCGCAGCCCCTAAAAAGGTCTTCAGATCTGCTGGAAGAAACTTCCAGAGCAGGAAGGCAAAAGTTTTGCCTTCCCAGAGATCATATCTAGTAACAGATCAGAAATGATAGACCCCTGTCCTCTTGGCTCCTACTGCCTTCCTTAATTTTGTGTAGTGCCTCTGTGTGAGAGGCGAAGACTTTTTCAGGGGAGAAGGTGGGGTGAGACCTATGGGGACACTGAGGGGAACAAACAAGAGAGGCCACAGCACTCAAGGTGTAAGGCTCCTGGAAGTCTCACAGGAATTCTGGGGTCTGCAATGGAAGATTTTGTCATGGCTCTGGAGGACAAAGCAGCCAAACACAGGCTGCACGATGGTGTGTCCCATTGTCCTGGCAACAGGCTGGCCAAAAAGTACCATGAGCACCTTCTACCTCATGTCTTTGGGATGCCTTCCTACATGGCAGAGGGGAAAGATGCCCACATCTCACTCCAACAGGAGAGTAGAAGCAGTCGCAATGCACACACTGACCTGCAACTTCAGAGGCACTCCCAGGTCCATTAATTTAGTCTATGTGCCTACATGACCCTGGGGGAAGCTCTGTTAAGGGTGATCTGTACTCACCTTTATGTTTGTCTTAACTGGTCCTTATTCCTCTTAGTGGAAGAGCACTTGGGTGGCTGGAGGGACTGGGCTCAGACATGACCTACATCCCTTAGAAAATAAAAACTCTGAAACTATTCCAATTTTTTCTTACAGAATTTCATTTGCTAATAAAAGCAAAGAGGGAGGCACTAGTTCTACCTTCAATAAGCAAATGTCATGTTTTGATCATTATTGAACAAAGCATTTAGATTTAGCATTTAGAGATGACTGCTCATGCTGAGTATTTTAAATTCAGTGTCAGAACTGGAATACAACACTTTAAAAAATTCAAGTCCAAATGAAACATTCTCACCTGTCTGAAAATATGTATTTATTCTTCTATTCTGGGGGACAGCGTGACTTTTTCAAGTCTCACTCCGAGAAAGTGTGAATCCAGGTTTCCAAACCCTGCACAAAACAGTGCTGTTGTCTAGCTTTGCCTTTAAAGAAGTGTCCTAGGAATGGCTGAGGATCTGGCATGACTCCACAGGTAGCGCTTTGGTGCAAGCAGCATTAGCTATTGGATGGGAAGGTTCAGGATGCAGACCTGGAGGATTGACTGCTGTGATGGAAGTATAGTAAAATGGGAGCCACATGTTTTTGATCCCTTCACCATGATTATCCACCTCCATGGGCTTCTGTAAGCGAATGTCTGGAAACCTGAAGGTAGAAAAGATCCATAAAATCATCCAGAGACCAGGGTGTGCATTTGGCCAGTGCTCCCTTCAATCTAGTTTGAAATGATTAGTTACTCCCTTCTTTAAAAGACCTAAGAGTATGTGCCATGCACACAACTCTTGTGCACAAAGTCTTTTGAAGATATGGAGTGTTGCTGTCATCTCCATTTAAAGTTTAGGGAAAGAAAACATCAAGAGGTTCTATATAATCCTAGCTCCACAACAAGAAGGGGAAACTTTAGGAGAGCAAGGGGTTATATGGGTAATGTCTCCAAGCCCTCCTATACTGGCACAGTTATGGGTAGACTCACAAGTGGGGAATGCTGCTGGAGATGCATGAGTCAGACGCAAGGCTGGTGTGCTGGTGGAGCTCTCATCTTCATTTATTTATTTGCTTTTTCCAAGAAGAGTCTCATTTATTGCTGCCTGCATAGCTAGAGACTGCCCTTTAATCCTCTGCTTTATCGTGCGCTATGAATTAAATACCACAGGAGTACAAAAGCCCTTAAGGGCACAACATCCATTTTGCTGTAGCTGTCTACGGCCAGCTGAGTTTACAGGAGTGCTTTTGTTTATGGTTTATCTGTTGCCTGAGCTAGGGTTTCTCTGGTTTTTATTTTACCTATTTTTCAGTGTTATTTTTTGGTTTGGTTTTTTTTATCCCAGTTTTGAGGCAGGGTGTAAAAGTGCTAGTCCAGGCAGGGCAGGATAAGGTTGTGGTGTTTAGCAGCCCGTATGCTTGCAGTGGAAAATACTGCAGCATTTCTAAAGCGATGGTGGTGTTTTGTGTGGTTCCTAGGGCCGGCCCAGCTCCTCTGTCACAGATGGCATCCTGCAGACAGCTGATGCTGTTTTTCCCACTGCAAATAAACCATGTGGGAGTTCCGAACAAAAAGGAATTTCCTCCCCCTTGGACAACTGCTATCAGTTCCTTAATTTTGCCAGTCTTTCCTCATTTGGGGCCTTACCAGCTCATCCCTACAGGGCTCCGCCTGTGCCTTGTAGAGGAACACGCGGGTGAGCAGAGGACATGGCTGAGGATGGCTGCTCTACAATGAAGGAAGCACCTTGCAGAGAAGCTGTTATCTACCTTGCAGCCATAAAAGGTCCCCAAATGCTCCTACAACATACTGTCTCTAGCTCCCACCAGCTCCACAAGCCCCATGACAGGCAGTCCTACCTGTCCTCTCAATTCATCCCACTGGATAAAGTGTTCCTTCTTCCACGGCTACAAATGCCATGTGTGTGAGACGGATTGCTCCTTCTCCGAAGAGGAACCCATAGCATCCTGTGCAGATGGGAATTACTGACACATACATGTATTACACGAACTTGTGATGTGCTGTGTTGTCACAACCTGGAAATTGTCTCTTCCCATATAGCACAGCAGCATCCTGCAAAATCACAGTTGTGCCTGGAGGAGAGGCACTGCTGGCTGTCACAACAAAAGCTCCCATCAGTAATAAAAGACCTGCCTCCTTCCTCCGGCCCCCCACACTCTGCCCCAGTGTGGCACGCGGTGAGGTCTGCCATCATCGCTCACCTGGTGGAACAGCAACTATGGGGACCCTCTGAGATGCCAGCACGCTGGATCTATTTCCCACCCGGCAGGGCTCTTGCCGAGTCTGGGGTAGGTGTTAATGGCTGCAGGGAGCTTGGGGTGTAGTGTAACCACCCACCCAGATGGGACCTGCTACTCCCGTTGCTCTGCCAGATGGAGTGGAGGAAGCAAGGAAGGAGAAGGGCTCTTGCTGCCTTTGTGGGGGATCCTGGCATGCCTGGGGCTGAGGAAGCTTTGGGGCAGAAGCACCCTTGAGCCCCAGCTTGCATGAGAGGAGATAAGTTGTAATAAACACAAGGTTTGATGGTTAGTTGGGAGCCAGCCTGTTTGTGCTGTTAATGACCAAAAATGGAAGAGTCGCCACGTCCATAAAATACCTCCCCAAGACAGCTGAGAGCAGCTTTTCCGTGTACACTGGTGAGGGCTCTGCCCAGGCCATGGAGGTCTTACCCTTTGAGGGACTCAGTTTCAGTTTTGCTGGAGTTGTGGCCACTGTGGCCTGAAGAGATCTAAGCATGGCACACACATGGCTGTGAAAGCTGCCTGCCGGTGGACCCCCATTTCAGCAAATGCGCTTAAAGGGCAGTGAGCACGAGTGTTTTGTCTTCCTCAGACCCATGGGCTCTGTGACGGCACATGTCATCCAGTGATGAACAGTACTCAACAGGGTCCAGCCATGCAGCCACCTCAGTTCTGTGAAGCCAAAACACAGTCCAGATTTGTACATATTTAATCAGTTCTTGAGATATTTAAAAATGTGCATGGAGAAAGATTGATAAGAAGATGTCTGATTATAATCAGCTAATTATTTTTTCCATATGCCAAGAATTCACTCGAGCTCTAATCATTATGAATACATTTTCAGTTTATACTATATGTCATTCAATGCTGGCAATTGCAAAGCTTGCACAACCTGTTTGTATAGTTCTGGCATTATTCAGGGCAGACCTTTGCTAGATGTCTTCTGGACTAGAGGCATCCTGCTCACTGGCCCAGTGTCCTGCAACTACTCTAAAAGACAGCACCAGAAGTTCCCATTCACCCATTACCTGAACTTCTCTTGTATGCAGAATAAGCTCTTGAAACATTCTGGAGACAAAATTTATATTTTGGCAAGTGTAGGTGACAAGGTATGAAGGAGACTATGCTTCCTATTTGATTTCACCAGAAAGCAAAGGATCCCTGAAAATCTGAATGTAGCAGTAGTTTGTATGAGAATTGACTGTGTGATGAAAGCATTCCTGAGCTGAAGAAAAGTATGATGTGAGGATAATGGACTCCAGAAAAGCAGTGGCAGCAGCCTCAGGGGACCAGAGCAGGGAATGTCTCCTGGGAAGAGAATCTGAAGGATAAAAGAGCTGCGAACAGCTCACAGCTGCCAAAAGGAATGATACTAAAGGCACAACAGCAAACTGTGCCTGTGCAGGGGAAATCTCAGAAGCATGGGAAGAGAGCACTGAGGCTGCATTAGGAGCTCTTTGAGGACCCAAAATAGGCAGCTGCAATCATACAAGGGCAGAAATAAGCTTGCAACTGATGAAAAGTCTCTAGAAATCACACAGGCAAGGGAAGCTGTCAGAGCTGAACCCCAGGATGACCATCCGGAGATACAAAAAGCAGTAAGAAATGGGTCCATAAGCATACATAAAGTAAGAAGAACAAGGCAAGTCTAAGAGCTCAAACAATATTTGATACAACAAAGGGCCAAAGAGTTAAATGTTGCCTTTGTTTCAGTCTTCAAAACTTAACTAAAATAATTTTAATGAGGAGAAAGAAGCCCAGGGCAGAATCAGAAAAGAACAGACTCAGAAACATTCAAATGAGTTAGCTTTGTCCTTGTCAGCATGTCCTAATGAACTTCAGAGGAAGCTGTAGGGGCAGTCTCTGACCCATGAGCATTTCATCATCAGGAACTTGGGGAGAATGCAGGAGGTGCCAGGCAGCTGGGGAAATGCAAGCGGAGTACCTAGCTTTGAATATAATCTCTATCATTAAAGAAAGTAGGAACTGAGGATCAAGAAAATGAAGGGCAAATCAGCTTTACTGATTCATAGAAAGATATTGGAATAATTTTTTAACTAACCATGTGATGAGCATAAGAGTATAATTGTATCTGATTTGGGAGGGTAATTGTCCTAGGAGCTGAGGAGAAAGCAGACAGGTTTGCCGTAACTTGGGCAATGCTTTTGGTGCTTTGGGATGATACTCCTGAGCAAACCAGAGAAATGTGGTCTAGATTAAATAACTATAACACAGGTGTACAGCCAATCAAAAAACTGCTTTCTCAGGAGTTGTCAGTGATGTACTGGAAACTAGAAACACATTTCAAGTAGGACTGTTTTGGACTCTGCTCTCTTCAATATTTTTGTTAATGGCTTCGATAATGAAACAGGAAGTGCTGTTATAAAATTCACAGCTGACACCAAGCTTGGAAAGGCTGCAAGCACTTTGGAGGATCAGATCAGCATTTGAAATTGTCTTGGCAAATTGGAGAAATCAACAAGATGGAATTGAATAAAGAGATCTGGAAAGCGCTACCCTTATGAAGAAGCAATCAGAATCCCAAACACAAGCTGGGCCAGGCACTCATACTGCCAAAGACAGCGACATGCCAAAGACTGTGACATGCCAGTTTATTTCATCAGGGAATCAAAAGGGCGGTGTACAATGCTGATCCTTCACCTGTCTGCTCAGGGGACTGCACCCTCCTGGCGAGTTCACTTGCAGAAAAAGAGGAACAAAATGAAGAGGTTCTGGAAATGATGAACAGGAGTGAGGAAAGGGAGGGCATTACCTGATTCTCCACCTGATCAGTGCCGGTGTTCACATCTTCTCTCCCAAATCAGCCCAAGTGCAGAGTCCCACTGGTGCTATGACATTACTTTCAATTATGAATCCACCTCTCCTCATGCCTTGGTACATCCTGTTCCCCATTGCTGCAGAGCACAGCTTTGCAGCCTTGAGTCTCAACCACTGGAGGATTTAAATATGCTAGGTTGTTTAAAGAATTTGTCATTCAGGTGGAACTGGCCCTGCCACAATATGGGGGGATGCCACATA
Organism: Strigops habroptila; assembly: GCF_004027225.2. Classification (NCBI taxonomy): domain Eukaryota; kingdom Metazoa; phylum Chordata; class Aves; order Psittaciformes; family Psittacidae; genus Strigops; species Strigops habroptila. The sequence continues at coordinate 58,146,910 of NC_044281.2, read as the reverse complement.
CTAGGTCCACCTTTCCCATCTCATATTTCCTGGAAAATGTCCCTCTGGCTCTCTTTTCCCAGTTTATCACCAAGGACTATCCTGCATCATGGATGAGGGATGAAATACAGAGGTTTGCAGTGAAAAGCAGTATGATTGGAAGGGTCCAGTGGGAACTCAGTGACTCTCACATACTGTGAGATACTTGTGAAGCTGGGATGAGGCAGATATTCATGGTTATTTCTAAAACCCTTTGTGGGATGGAGTAATCTTATGGGGACTATGTATGGGAATTTGGGAAGTGGTGGGGCAGCCTAACTTGAGTAAATGCAAAGCAAAAGTCTATATACTTTACTGTACTACACTAGAAACCTATGGTTAGGGAACATAAATGAGCCAAAAGAGACCACCTATGGCTAGGTATGGTCCCTGCAGTGTGCAGAGCCCATCAGGTAAACATCACTCTCCTGGCTTTGTTTTTACACCTTGCTTGTACTGTTGGCCACTGCTAGAGACAGGATGCTATAAGACACAAACCCCTTGTCTGAACCAGTGCAGCCACTTTTCTGCTCTTAGGTTAAGATAAAAGACAGCTAAGAATGAAGCATATAGGATGAGATTAAGGCAAAGAGATGAATGAGGGCTGAGCTGCAGGAGCTTTGGAAATAAAAGTGGGGGAATTTGAGATTGTCACAAAAGATTAAAGAATTCCCAGAAAGGGAGAGAAGGGTTTGTGTATGCAATGATGTCAATAAAGAGAAAGGCCAGCGATGGACGTGTTATCTCCCAGGAGGACTGGTTTACCTTGGCCTAAGCCACCTCTTCTATGGATACAAACCTTAAGCTTTGATCAGAACTGCCATAATCTTCCCTTGACACCCAGCAACAAAACCAGCAGAAATGGGCTGAAGCGTGGCAGCTGTGTCTGAGGTGAAACTGCATTTGGAAAGGAAAGTGAAGGGTGAAAGTGCTGCTGAAGGTGAAAATGGGAGGTGACGGCTCAGGTGGCAGGACAGGGGCTTTATGAGAAGGAGGACAGAGTAACTGGCTTGAATGGACTGTGATTTTTCCTCCTGTAATACGAATAACAGCACAGGGGTGATGTACCTCTCACTGTCAGCAGAAGCCTTGTTTTTATGGTTTCTTTAGTGGTAAATAGGAGAAACAGTTCCTGCCTCAAGATTTTACCCATCTCTTTCAATAAAATATGTGGCATGTGTTGAAATAAGAGGAAGGTTAATTAGAGGCTGAAAGTCCTGGTGAAAGGATCACTTGGTGGCAGAGTCTGACAATGCAAGAAGGGGACTGCTTGTCATTTCTGGAAAACTACTGCTCCAAAGTTGCCTTAAGTTGGAGGCTCACAACTGCTCACGTTAATCTCACAGGATGGTGGTATACGAACTGATTCTCCCTTGCCCATCCAGAGGCACAAACATAATTGCCTTTATTACATCTGGGTTTTGCCTATGTTCTTCCAACAGCCCTTCTAGCTATTGGGCTGAGGACCCCTCTCTTGACCAGTCTTGTCACAGGCCCACTGATGGCGATGCACCTCTGTCCTGACTAATCCCAAGAAGCCAAGTGCCACCTGCACACAGCCCATATGTGTCCACCCTCAGCACCAAGAACATTTTCTTGCACAGAAACTGTCCACGTGGATCATGTTGTGGTGTGGGCAGGTATTGCAAGGCTTAGAGAAATCCTACAGTGACATGAGCCTTACCTCTGTGCCATGATACCCACCCTTGGTCACGCTTCCCTTTCTAACTCTTGCATTTGAAGAGCCCAGCTCAGGGTTAGGTGTGGCAATCAGTAGAACATAGAAATGAAACTGCTTTCACCAGCGCTACCTCTGTTGCAGACTGCATCTCGATCATCTGGAAAAGAAACGGTCCAGTTATTCTTGCTCTGGGATGAAAAGGGGTGGGAGAGTGGTAAGTGGAAAAGATGTCTTTCTGCAGAGTCAACAGTTGTCAGCTTGTTCTCCCAGATGCACTGATTTGGCATGCAACTGCACTGACACAATCCTTGCCTAGCTAACCTGTGTTGGTGTTGTTTACCTGTTGCTTTAAATCCAACCTGGCACCAGGCTCTGTGCACTTTTGGAGCTGGGTCTCTTACTATGATAGTTTTGCATAAGAGCAGTGGTGAGGTTCTGGGTACTCTCCCATGTATAATAAATGAAAGGAAGTGTAAGACACCAGCGTAAGCAATGTGTACAGGTTTGGTATGACCTATTGCCAAGGTATTGTTCTGTTTGCGTGTGCTGTGAAGCACAAAGCAACTTCTCAGCTCTGGGAAGTAATCCCTGCACCCAGCACAATCACTAGTCCTGCCTGCCTGGACTCTACAGAGTTCCACAGGGCTGACCATAATCTGTCCCCTCTGTATGGACTCAATAACAAAAAAGCCACAAGAGAAAGAGCAAAAAAGGCTAATATTTAGAGAGAATGAACACAGTGAAAAGAGATCAATATGGTTTCCTGTACATATTGTTACAGATTCAGAGCACCGCACTGGGTTAGCCCTGCCGTGTTAGCTCAGAGTTACTATGTCTTGTCCTGGGAACAGCACAGCTGCACCAATGTAGCAATGCAGGCAGAGGCATTAGAATTACTTTTTTTTTTTGACTTTGCTGTCAGGTTAATGATCCCACTACATCATATGGGCTGCCTCCAGCTCCAGAGCCATCTGGGCAATCTTTTCATGGCACAAGCCGTTGCAAGTAGAAATGTCTTAGAATAAAAGAATGGCCAAGGCTCCATCTAGCCAGCTGCCCTGCTTCCATCACTGGCCACGAACAGACATAAGAGTGAAATAAGAACAAGACAAGTGTGTACTATAGTTCCCCTGAATATTTCTTCCAGCGTTCAACAAATTTTCAGCTCAAGGAATTTCTTCTGATGCTGGTCCAGCCAGGTGTCTTCATGAGAAAATGGGAATGAGAACAGCATGTCTCCATAGGAGTTTCATTTCACCAACACCACAGACAACAGATTTCTGGACCAGGCAACAATCTGGATCTGCACGTTTTGCATGAAATGAGTTTTTCCTTCTGAAGAGGATGGTTTTCACAGAGGATCTGTTGAGAACAGATTTTATGAAGCAGAGAGGGCAAGATAAACTCAAGAGGAGTAGAAAAAGACCAGGCCACTACCAGAATCCATCTGAAGTTCTCATATAGACATTTCTGCACTGAAAAGAGAAGCTCACACCAACCTGCTATCTTCCCCACATACACAGGATTTTGCTTATGGAATAATTGCTTCCAGCTGGACAATCCTAGTTAAATACAGTTCTTCCTGAAGGATTTCCCACTTAAGTCTGTCCTTTTATTGGAAAGTTTCACTTCTGTAAATAAGAATGATGCTAGAGGGAGGAGTGTTTCTATAAGGGGACGCACAGAGCTGAACATAGGAATTCCAATCCTAATTTATCTCAGGCAGACAAAATTTGTTTCGATGGGAGCATTAAGCATCCTGCAGCTTGATATAAACTGATGGGCTCATGCTTACTCTTGGCATTTACTCTTACAAATGAATCACTGTTACTTCCGCCTCCCTGCCCACCCCTCCACTTGGTTCCTTTTTAATTTTACAGCTTCCTGAGCTTGACACTGGGAAATCGATAAGTAATTTAGAGCCCAGTAAATACAGATGAAAACAGGTTACTTTGTACTTTTGTAAATATTTGGAAACCAAAATAATCTAAGAAAACAGGTGCTCAGTTGACTCAGCAACCCATCCATCAGCATCACACAGTTAATTGCATATGATCATAAACATTTATAATTAGAAGGCAAACAAACAAGAATTTTATAAACAGCCCTCTTGAATCAGGCTGCGCATTAAATATTTGTGATAAGGTAATTAAGAATAGATTTACAATTCTGGCTCAGTGTTTAATACTTCGGAGAATGGATTTGATTCTATGGAGAATGTTCTACAGCCAAGTAGAAAACATTCGATTTCGGCTCTTTTATCCGAGGCTTAAAGTGGTCTCAGAGAAACATTGGCTCTGTCATTGATCAGAGAGAAATTTCATTCATTACAGATCAGACAGCTCATTTAAATATATGTCTAATGTCCCTTGTCATGGGCTGATCCACTTCAGGCCTGCTTCAAAGCTCCGTCTCCTTGGCTGGATCTGCAGGCTTTCCCTAAGTCCTGCTTTTTATGGTTGATGCTTTGATCAGAAGACGTCAGAATTCTCAACCATGTTTCAAAGTAGAGAGGAAAAAACATGTTCTTCTATCAATACATCATGGTGTTTTGTTATGGAATGCCAGCATCACTACAGGATTACAGCTGTGCAATTTCAGTGGTCCGTGGGAACCAGAGGGAAGATTTCTCTCATACTGTAGTGCCCAGTGCCATTCCCTATCCCAGAACAGCCAGATCTTCATCCTTCAACTATCCGATGTAATTACTTCTACAGCCAGTAAGCAGGCTCAGCACCCTGATACAACGAATGTGAGACTCCCCCTGAAGCTAATTTGTGATCGAGTCAGCAGGGCTTCTACTTATGCTTAAAACCAGAGAGGCTAGAAACTCAATCTGTACTTAAACTAGGGTTTAAACTCTGAAAAATCAAATGCAAACTCTAAGAAACCAGGTAGCTGCACCTCATCAGTAGTAATGGGGAGATTAGTCGTAAGGGTAGGACAACCTTCAGATATTTTGATTTTTTGTATAGCACAGGTTTACTCCAGTAATTATTTGCCATCAGAAACTAGAACAGCCTGGAAAAGGTGGGTGGAGAGTAAAGCTGTAGCATTTGATTCATCAGGGCTAGCAATAAACCACTTTATTCTGTGATGACCATCATCTCTCCACACATTGCTGGTTGAGACAACCTCCTCATTCAGGCATGATTTTGCTTCTTATTTCTTGTGGGTCTTTTGTTCTTTGCTGTTGTATTTATATGCTTGCAACAGAGCAGGCAAGAGAGCTGCTCTTCCTAGAAACATTTCTGATAACCTTGATCCTGAGCAAGAATGGTGAAGCCATTGTTAGTAAGAACGATGAAGCTATCCACGTGCTAATTTACCCAGTCCTATCTGCTGGCCTGGCTTCAGTTATGTGAGACACAAAAGCACTTTCCCAACAGGCAGATTGCTGCAAAACCAGAAGACTCAGAACCCCTCATTCTGCATAGATCCCACTCTGCAGCAAAGCTTGTCAGTTATATTGCAGTGTGTCAGCTAAACCAGTCTACGTGAGATGTTGCAGCTTCCTCCAGCCTCAGGGGAGAAGAGCAACATAGTGTTGCAGTTACTGCTGGACCTAGTGCTTTCAAAGAGCCTGGCCGCCTGAATAATAACAGAGCTTAATGCTCAAGTACCGGCATCGTCTGATCAACTTCTAACATTATTTAATCCTTCAATCTCTTGCAAGGGTGGAGAGGATGACAGAGACCTCTGGGAGGTGAGCTAACTGCTGGTGGAAGGGCCTGAGATGTTTACTCTTGTTCAACTGTGGAGACCATTAGAAGTCAGTGTCCTACAGCTCAGTGCCATCCCCTGGACATCAGCTCTGGTATATGCAGATGGGTAGCAGGTCATACATATTACGTGCATACTTGGCACCCACACAGTGTAAGCTCATCTGCCATTTCTTTCAAGTATGTTGTTTCCCGCCTTGGAAGGGAGCAGTGATGTACAATGAGGGACCTGCTCTGCAGATACCTCATCGTAAGCAAAACTTTGCCTAGGATGACAAACCATTTACAGGTATTGACAAACCTTTTGCTTTGCTCTATTGTGGCCTCTGGCCTCCATGTGCGTGTCTGCTCTGCTGCTGCGTGTGTGGGGAGAGACTCGGGCTGTGCACACACATGATGCTGGTGCAGCAGACGTCACCAGCACGTCAGACCCAGGTACACCCCCTCCAAACACACGCCGTTAGCTGGGTGAATCATGCCTGTGCAGCATACGAAACTAGTCCAGTGATAGATAACCCTCAGGCGTTTATTGGTAAACAGATACTGTTTTGCTGTAAGGGCATAACTCACTCTGCTGCATTTACGATCTGTTTATTGATTGCTGGGATAAAGCTGTAATCCTTTTAATTCAGGGGAAAAGGGATCCAGCAGAGCAGGCGCATCGGTGCTGTGCCAGTCTGTAATTAAAATATGTGATTTATTGTTGAATAAACACCAGCTGGGGAAGAGCTGAGCTAACCAGCTAGCTGGGGGCAGGATGCTGGGGTAGGTTTATGGTTCTTCCTAAAGTTTTGTTTTTTGTTTTATGTTTATTTCTTTCCCCCTTCCCTCCAGGTCTAATAATACATGAAGGGCCCTCGGTTTACCGGATTTTTAAGCGGTGGCAGGCGGTCAATCAGCAGTGGAAAGTGCTGAACTATGACAAAACAAAGGACATGGAGGAACAAAAAACAGGGACCAGGACAAATCAGCGCCCCTCCTCCCAAACCACCCACTCGTCCTCCACTGGTGGTACAGCCACTAACGCCGCTCCAGCCGACAGCGGGGCACGGGCTGCCGGCCATGCCACAGGCACCCTCTCTGACCACCACTGTGCTTATACCATCCTGCATATACTCAGCCACCTGAGGCCTCACGAACAGAGGAGTCAGTCTAGTAGTAACAGAGAGCTCGTCATGAGGGTCACGACGGTCTGAGCCGAGGAATTCAGGAGGCCTTAACACAAAGCGGAGGAGACAAAGAACTCATAAAGCAGAGGAGCATGGTGTGCCTTTTTCTTTCTCTTTCCTTTTCTTTTTTTTTTTTTCCTTCCCTTTTTTTTTTTTTTTGTTTGGGTTTTTTTTCTTCTCCTCTCCTTTTCTTTTTTGGTAACTGCACAAGATATAAGAGGCGGCACCTGGCCAGCTGAGTTAAAAAGCAGGTGGAGGGAGAGCTGCACACTCATGCTAAAGAGGTTAATGTTTTCCAGCCTGTTTAAAAAAAAAAAAAAAAAAAAAAAAAAAGGAAAAAATAGAAAAAAGAAAAAAGAAAAAAGAGTCAACAACACAAATCACAAAAAAAAAAGCAAACAACAAAACAAGTGCAATACAGACTACAAACTGAGTAGGCAGAGTTCTGGGGAAGCAGAGGAACAGACGGTTTAGCATGTCTTACAAATCCTATTACCTGGAATAGGTAACGCTCTGTACGCACCCCCCCTTACACACACGCACGCGCACACAAACACACACACACACAGTGTGAGATTTATAAAAACAAGGGAATGAAATGTTTTGGAGTATTTTTGTTTTCCAGACTGTGATTAACGAGGGCTATGAGTTGTTTTGTTTCATGAGTCACTCTGGAGCCTTGTTCAATTTACCATAAGATACCTGAAGTGAAATGGCTGGGGAATTTTCAGTACTGATTTGCAGAAAGAGAGATTGAATCATCCCACCAAGAAAATCTAACAAAACCCAGGCATACCCAAATTTCACCAAAAATCCTGTTTTTCCTAAGGTTCCTGACAAGGGGTTCGTGAGGGTGGAACTGGGAGGGGGGAGGGGTGCTCCATGATCTTTATTCGACATGTAGGCATTTTTGGCAAATTTTATACAAATGCTCCACAGGTGTTTCAAGCACAAGTACTGGTGTGATTTATGCCTTCATAACCCCAAGTCCAGCATCCACATCTTGCCACTCACACACATAATTTTCCATGCAGACATTCCAGGTTAATTTCCTTCCATTTTACTCTGATCACAAGAAGCTGACCCATCTTCGTGGGTTTCTGCTTACTTGCTGATTCAGACACTCATGCATTTGACATATATATCGTTTTTTTGTTTCGGTGTCTGTATCCCTGCTGCTCGATTTGCAACAGTCTCACTCAGTCTTGTAGGCTGAGCCTTTCACATCCAGTCTGTTAGTTGATTACAGAGTCTATTCCATTCAATCATTCAAGAGAGTTAGTCTGAAGAAGGAGCACAGTTGCTGATCAGATCTGTAACACTTCAAATAGTCTCCTTCTCTGGGATATATCCTCGAAGGTACTGGTTGCTCTTCAGGAACATTCTCTTTCAATGCACAATGGCTGAATCATTTGTGGATATTAAAGGGACACTGTCAAGTACTTTTTAAATAGTTTTTAGGGTTTGGGCTTTTTTTACTCTCCATTGTTTGTAATATTCTCTTACAAGCTTGAAAATAAAATTTCTTTCCCTACTGTTTTTGTCCTTTTCCATTTGGGCATATATTGTTCTCTCTGCTCACCCCATTCCTTTCACCATCCCTGTCCTCCTCCTCCTCACCTTTCTTCTGCAACAGGAGGAAATGCATGTTGCTAATTTCCTGCTGTCTGTCCTAACTCTATGGAGGGTACGTCCCAGCTCTACGGGGTTGAGCTGTTTGGCTTGTGCAACAACTGCTAAAAAGGAAGCGTAAGAGCAGGAAACCTAAAAATATGGAGATGAGCTAATTGAGGAGCAACAGTTCAGCAGTCCCAAAACAATGAACCCATACTGATCAAGCCTGAACCCAGCTCCACCCAAATTTAAGATAAGGACTTCAGCCAAACTGCATCCATTTAGCAGCAGTTCTGAGCAACATATTGCACAATGGCTGTGTCATCTCCGTCATCTTCTCAGCATCTCTCACAGCTTCTACTGGAGCCAGGGCAAACATGGGCCACCAGCTCCTTTTGGCAGCTAGCTTGTCATGGATCAGGTGTTTCTGGACCAGAGTAGGTGTCAAACTTCAGCTTCCAGGTTTAAACACATTGGCCATTCTGAAACATTGAAGATGGAGGTTAGCATCTTAAGGCAGATCATATTTTTCATCTTGATTACTTGACAGTGTCCCTTTGAATATCGGAATGCAACAGAACAGGTACTTCTCTGGCAGAGAATGTGGAAGGTGAAACACCGGCCAAGAAAGCTGACTTACTGAGGACCCATGTGAAACAGCATGGTTTCTGAGGCCACTGTACCTTTATTTGACCAATCCTACTATCTACCAAAGAGTGCTTTTGGCAAAGGACAGGGAAGGGATGTTGGTGGGCAGAGGAAGAGGGAAGGGGCAATTCTGATAATCTCTAAAAGCAGCTATTCCCAGAATGAAGGTGTTGCAATGAATGGTCTCTGGAAGAAGCACTTCTCATCCACAGTAGAGAGAAACCTGGCCAAAGCAAGCAATCACAGCAGCCTCTCACCCCCATGCCTGTCCTGGAAGCTGTCCTCCTTCCAAGAGATGAGTAATTATGGTGGTTTTGGCAAGGGGGAAGCATATACACATGAAGGGGCAGCTATCAGACATGATATTGTTTCCCTCCCTGCCATCCGCTCATTTAATATGGAGAAGTCAAATTCCTTTAATTTGGCTAATGGTTAAAAGTTCATGAGGTCAGAAGCACAACTTGCCATGAAAGAGTGGTGTGATCTAGTACACTGAGCACACAGGACTCTGCATACTCTCACTCCAGCTCTGCCACTGACTCTGTAGCCTTGGGCTGTTTGGCTCAGTCCCCCCTCCACGCAAAGGGGGAATAACAATACGTACCTACCTCACAGGGGTGTTGTGAGAATCCACGTTGGTAAAGCCTGTTGAAGTGCTAAGTCTACCACCGGTAGTCACGAAGTGTGTGGTGGGGGTGAGCAGCGCTGCCCTTTTGCTGGTTACAGTCCGAATCACTCAGCGGGAGTCCCATCGGCCCTCTCCTGCTTGGAGATCCTCCTTGATCTGAAGCGGAGGGTGTCGTCCGAGTGCCCTCTCCTCCATTGCATGACATTTTAAGCGGCTGTGAGGTGCAGGGTAGTGACAGACAAGAAGTCCTACTTGACCAGGGATTTGCTACAACGTTTTCTATATCTGTGGGGTTTGTTGGTTTGTTTTTTCCATATATTGTGCTTAGAAATAAACTTTCCACTTAGGGCTGGCGGTTTGGGGTCTATTCTGTTGCATGGCAATGTATACAAGTCTTATTGTCTGTCTTACTGTGCAAATGATCCCGCAGCCGAGTTTCAGAGATGGGTATGGTCTGAGCCTTTTCATAGTGGCATAAGACTCAAAAGCCTGTCTAGACTGTTTAATATTTAAACAACACTATGAACTTGTCAATTGTATGTGTTCTGTGCAATACAAAGCATGTCATTAGCTGGCTTGATGGGCAGAGGGGCTAAAGAAAGGTCAAAACTTGTTCAAAGAGCTCCATATATGTGCCAGCATGGAGCCGAAGGGCTGCCACCAGCAAAGCAAACTCGGAGAAGCCATTGGAAACTGATTTTATAACAGTTAACTCCAGAACAAGGTACTTCTGAGTTTATGAACTTCTAGGCTGCCAGCCTGAGAGAACAAGTGCAAATGTAGCGTGGGGGTTGGGGTTTTGGATTCACTTTTTCTTTCCTCCCCAAAGTATTGATAGGAGAAATACGGATGAGGGTCCCTTCCTTCCATAGCACAGTTCTCTTGTCTCCCACAACCTCCTTGAGCCATCCCCTTTGTGCTACTATGCAGGACTTTTAAAGGTGCAAATGGAGACAGTACGCTCCTGAGACATGCAAAATACGTTGTGTATTGGTGGATTCTAACAGACAGAAGAGATGGGGCAGAGCTATGCTACAGAAGGCATCTCTTCTCCCCCACATCTTTCCTCTAGTCTTGTGTGCTGGGTTCCTGAAGAGACGTTCTCTGTATTTTGTTACAAGTCAGTCAGATCAGCTTCCACCGACAAACAAAGCTTGCAGAGTTTGGCAGCTGTTTCTCCCAGTGGAGAAAATTCCAGGTCCTACCACTGTGGAGACCCCTCAGTTCTTGGGCTTTGTGGTCCTCCAACACAGTTTGGGGGTGGTCAATGTGGAGGACTGTGTTCAGCCATCATCAGAAATCGTGTGTGTGGTCCTGCTCATTCTTGTGATTTCTGCTAGTCCCCTGATTTTCCGTCAGTTTTGACAGGTCTTTCTGGTAATGCTTTTCTGGTTATGCTCGTCAGAGGTGTTTTGGTCTGTGTCAGTTGCCAATGCTATTCTTGCCTACTGAAACACCAGTGCTGGCCTCCAGCTTCCACAGCTCTTCCGTTCTTGCCATCTAGCCTTTTGGTAAATACCCACTACCAAGTTCAGACCCTCTTTCTCTGTGCTTGCAATGACTCAAGTACATGCACTAACCCAAGGGTCATCAGAGAACACAGGGACCATTAGGAGTCTGCATCAAGAGTCAGACTCCATAACCATCAGTTAGTCCTCTCTGATATATTCACTTTGCCAGTCTCAGTGCCTGCTGTTAATTGGCTGCCACAAAATCCCTATAATGCTAGCAGAACCCATATACCCACCTAACACTTGGTTTCCAGTTTCAAATGTCAGAAGTGATGGACCGTTTTTCAATTAAGTCAGGTGCGTTCCCTGTTGTGGTTTCCCAAGCAAGGTGCTGAAGAGGTCCATGTCTTACCTTACCATGATGGGCAACCCAAGGAAAGAGCAAATCAGTACGTAGATTTGAGTCAAGAGAGGCATCAGCTATCCACTATGTTTTTACTCAGGGAGACAGAACACTACTCACGTCTGCCAGGTCCCTGACCTTTCTCAAAGCCCTTGTATCTGGCAGCAGTAAACCATCAGAGCCAGTGCCTGTAAATGGAGAACAATTCTAAAGATTTTCCAGTTCTGAGGATGATCCTCTGCCCACGTGTGGTGGTCAGTCCTTCAAGCACCTTCTCTTTGTTTTCCTCAAGAGAAGAAAAGATTATTTTTGACTAAGCAAAGTACTGCTATTCTTTAGTGTAGGAGGAGACTGCACCATTAGCACCTCCAACCTGTGGTTTATCCACCAGGACTCCTGCACATCTCCTTGTGAAACGCATGGCCAGAAGACCTAATCCTTTCTCTTACTATCATGTGTTGGTCAAGCACGTGGAGGGAAGTGCTTGGTCACAGTGCCATTGTCTTAGTGACTACTTCCTGAGTATCCTAACCTTCCTTCCACTATCATCTTGCTTGTGACTGCTCATTCTTTTTCCTGAGCCAACAGATGCCTCATCCCCTCTGCCATCCCTAAACTCCAGCCCTGAAGATCTCTTGAGCAGACAGGCACAGGGTACCTCACAGACTCATTTTAGAGTCTTCTACATCCTTCATGTACCCAGGCAGGCAAATTCATTTCATTGATAGACAACGGCATATTTGAATTCTGAGAGGAGGAACAAGTGTTGGAGTTTATTGCATTGACCTTCACCTCTTCTTCCATGTTTAAGGAGATACAATGAAAGCATCAATTGGTTTCCATATGACAGCACTGAGCTGATGGCTTTAGGAGTATTTCCCTCAATAATGCAAGTCTGACATGCTGCAGTTACTGAAGGCAGTCTTTGATCTCACATCTATCACGCTGAATAAAAGGAGAACAGAATCTGACACTTCTGTGCTGTTTACACAAACATCAAAAACTATCTTAGTTCATTATTCAAATTACCTCCAGGTCAGTGGGTGAATTGCATCTTTGACAAAAGAATGATGTTTTCTCTTCCAGAACTGGAATTGCAAGCTAAAATATGTGTACACACTTACATATATATTTAGAAATGTTATCCTGAAAACACAAAGAAAAGGAAAAAAAAAAACCCCAACAACAAATAAACCTGAAAGAATACTTAACTGTATAGAATACGTCTTGACAGGAGCTAGGGAGTTGCTATGTGGAAAGTATGACGTATGATGTGACTTCAAGAAAAGAGAAGACAGAACAGGGAAATGCTTTCATGTGACCTCTGGCTTGTCTCTGGTTCATGTTCATTATTGTGTAGCATTTAATTAATGCAGAAGTATGTGGAAAACAGACGCTCAGCTCCAGCAGCAACAAACAGACTGAAGACCCCTTAAACTTATCTGAGCCATACTCAGCAAGCACAATGATGAAAAAGCACAAACAGCTGCCATCACAAGTTTGAGAAGAGATGAATTTCTGAACAGGGGCAAGAACTCAGAATTCTTTTTCAAGCCACATTGACAGTATTTTTCCTAGCGTGTTTACTTCTATTACTAACCCTTCTTTTCCCCAAGCATCTAAGAAAAGAAAATAAAAGGAAAAAAGAGGATTCTGATTTGTAGGACTTCAAGAATTAAGTAACAGTATAGAAGAGGTATGAAGCGAAGATGCTCCTTTATATGTTATGTTATGCATCAAGATGTGCTTTACCAACCAGAATTAGGACATCACATTCAATTCACTGCTTGCTCAAATAAAGTCTGAGTGATACTGCTCACAATCAAGGAGCCTTCCTAGAGCTTAGCCTTCTACAGGAGACCACAGCTTTCCTCTGGATGGGATAGCCAGCACCAGGCAGAGATGTGCCCCTCTACGTCAAGATGACAACTTCTTCTTAGCAAGTCACTCTTGGGCAGTGGGAGCATCTATCAGCTTATAAAAGTCTTGTTATCAATAATCATAGGAATTGCACAAGCCAAATGTGCCCCAGCAAGTTGCACTTCTCCTCCTTTCATAGTTCAAGTTGATGACAGAGCTACTCTGCTCTTTGCTCTTCATTAGAAGACAGCTTTCCTTTAAAACCCAGCCTGCTGCACTTCTCTGGGAGTTTTTCTACTGCATGTTACAGAGGTTCAGTTTAGTTCTTTTTCCTAGAAGGATGAACAGATCTTTACCTAACCTACCTGATTGCTTTTCCCAACTAAAGAGACAAATATTGGTGTTTTCTGAACAGCTGATCTCCATACCTATGTTCTTATGAGATTATATTCCCCCTTCTCTTCCACTCACTACTCCATAATCTTTGCTTTCCTTTGGAAAAGGGTTATTGATGGTAGAGAGTCTCTCTCGGGAGTGTGGACAGCCCTTCTACTCCTTGCTAACAGGCACATAAACTTTTCTCCTTCCTTCTAGACTGGAGTGGCCAGCAGAACCCTTTTTCATGGAGTTTAGCTTCTTGATCCAGAAAAGCAAACACTTTCAAGTATCTATCATCTCCTTCACTGCTATCGAGCTGTGGGACAATGGCATGGGGAACTTGCTTTTTCTTAGCCTCAGGGTAACTAGAGTGGATGATGTACCTGAGCCAAAACCACAGTAAGGACGAAGCACTTTTATTTTAGATGGTGGTAAAACTGGGTGAGGTCTGCCCTGATGATAGGGAAGCCAGAATCTTTGTCAGATTTATTTGGCAGCAAAGCAAATAGGCCTTGTCCCTCATGTTTTAGCTCATACACATCAGCTGTTATAAACAAACCCTCTGTAGGCAATGCAGGCTAGGCCTGTGGAGGAAATCTTCCTCATTCCAGAAGCACAACCAGCCCATAGCTATGCATCAACCCCTTTGGGACTTTTGCCCAAGAGGCTGAGAGTAAGAAGGGAGGTAGCTAGTGGGTATGGCAAGAACACTTCTCTGGATCTTCATCCCCAGTGGGCAAAATCCCCAGTAGGCTAAATCTGCATCTCCTCATGTGAATCCCTTTTGAAATCACTCCCAAAGACTACGGTCTGATCCTTTAGTACTACAGGGTCTGCCTGGGAGAGGAATCAGTGTGTCTGCATGGATCTCCAAAGTCTGTTGTCACGCCTGGAAGAAATCACTGTGTTCACTGAGGGATGAGTCAATGGTGTGACCATGCAGAAATACTCTCTTTGAGATTCTACAGAGATACGTGTGGGGCTGGGAGGGGGGATAGTTTTTGTTAAGGGCAGGAAGCACAGGGAAGGGAAGGCTATAATGTAAGAAATAATCAGCCACAAGGGAGGGGTTGACCAAGAGGAATGACCATGTCAACTGTGTTACTGTCCCGTCATTCTCCTGAACCCAGAATGGAAACTTCCAAGTGCTCTTCATGAGCTTACGTTTATTAGAAAACTATTCCTGGGTGTTCAAGGTTGTTTTCTAATGAAAATATACATAATAAAAAAGCAAATGAATGACTCTTGTTAATCTTTTCATCTCCTCTGTTAACCTGTAACACACACTGTGAAACTTACCTCCTTCCTTGTTTGTTTACTGCCATTCCTGGTCAATAAAATCTCTCTCTTTCTGGTCACGATCTACACAGGGCTTTATACAGTAAGCTTTCATCTTCTGCCTACATATCAGAGGTCAAGATTTCGTGTAAGGGATTTGAACAAAATGCCATGGCTTAGCACACATAGCACAATGTTTTAGTACTTTGATTTATCATTCATTTATGGCATTAAACAGCAAAAATCATTTACCAAACATCACGACAGGGTTCATGTGTGGTGCCTTGCCTGTGTGCAAGAGAAGCTTGAGTTAACTGGTAAGTACAGGCAAGCACTGGAAAATGCTGCTATTTTCAGAGTACCCACTCTGATGTGCTAGGTCCTTCCCAGGGACAACACAGAACTGCCGCTGACAGTGAACATCTCCTGACTAAGCAGTACCAGTAGTACACCAGTACTTAACACCAGCAGTAAGAGTCAGCCCTTACTCCAGGGCTTTAGCTTCTACAAATTGCTGTGTGAACTTCAAGACGAAGGGAACACTCAGAGCAAGCATACGCAGAGAAAGTGAAGATGATGGAAGCCATCACCAGTGCCATGGTAGGAAGGGGTTGATAAAGAGCTAGACTAGATCCACAGCTCCCTTCCTAAATGCTGGGCATGACAGCAAGCTGTACCCCAGGACATCTTTTGAGGCTGTCACTTGTTTCTATGTGCCCACTGAATCTCTATTCCAGTAAGTCTATTGAGATACACAGAGAGACAGAGAGGGAAAAGGGAACAAAAGGAGAAAAGAAATGGGCAGGACAAGGAGCTGCTTGGAAAGAAGCAGCTGTGCTAATCAAAAACAAGGGAGGGAATACAGCAGTGAGAGCAGGGGCTGATACAGAAGACAGGGAGCAGGGATAGGACTGGCAGAGAGAAGGGAGTCGCGGTGAGAAGAGGCTGGTGGCAACTATTGATTACTGCAGCCATAACACTGATGGTTTGGAGAAAAAAGGCCAAGACAGGCTCTAGACAATCCCCATGGAAGGGAGGAAGGAGCCATGAAACACAGGCAAACTGGACTTCACAGGGTCCTCTCCAACCAGTCTTTCTGTGAGTCCAGGACCAAAAGTGGTCTTTCAGAGACTACAGCCTGACAAACAACCTTCTTGTTAGATTATAATTTCCTGATTGCCCAGGCTAGGCAAACGCAAATTACTGCACACATCATCTTACCTGTAACTCATTTATTCCTAGTAAAATATATTATTCCTAATTCAAGGCAGCTTCCCAGGGCTTGTTTTATTTTGTACACACAAATATGTTGCTAAAAACTGTAATGTGCTCTGCACCTGCTCAGACCAAAAGTAATTTCCTACACCAGCCAGCCAGAGCTCTGCTGAACTGTAGCAGCTATAAAATGCTGTGGTCTTTGCCAGCTCAGTGGATTTCAGGAGAACTGAAAGGCTTTCAGGGGATGCTGAAAGGCTGGGTTGCTCTAGAGACATAGAAGGTTGTCTGTAAAACAAGGAGGTTTGAGTGATATTGCAGCCTGGATTCCCTCACACACAGACAGGAGTGTTGCCAAAACACTGGGATCTGAACTCAAGCTGCAAAATTCACAGCAGAATCGCAAAATCCACAGGCTTGAGAGTGAAGGCATTTCAGGCAAGGTGGTGGCAGGAAGAAGTTTTAACCACTGGGAACACGAAACTATTTTGGTTTAGAAATGGATAAAAAATTCAAAACCTAACCTACAATAAACATAGGTGTATCTGTTTAGGGAACATATTTATCTGAATCTTAAAGAGATAATAATCTTGTTTGCGAATTTCAAACAGAGAACAAGTGTTTCCCATCCAGAAGTTACTGGCCACTTCCAGAATTGATACAACAGCCATCTGCTCAATGGCCAGAGGATGCCAATTCCTGAAGAAGATGGCTAACAACTGTGTGCAATTACAGTGATAAAATTCCCAATGTAATATAGGTCTGTCAAACAACTAGTTTATTAATTTTGAACAAGATCAACTCAGGAACTGACATAAACTTGTACGAAATCAGCAGGATTCTTCCTCGGGCTTCAGTGGGCACATAGGATCAGGACTGTGCCCCTGAGGCATTTTGTGCTCCCAGCTCCTCAGTACTTGCTTCTTCTGGTCTTACAATCCAGAAGCACAAAGCACAGGAGAGCAGTAAGTGGGTCACCTCTGCGAGGCCAAATGAGTCAGTCTTACTGCAGGATTTGTAAAAGTAACTATTTTTACCATTCACCACAGAAAAAAACCTCATCTCCCACGGAATTAATAGCCATTAATCTTAACACATCATCTTTGCAACAAAGTTTGCATGAATTTGCACACCTATGTCCAGTCATGCTTACGGGTGTAAATATATACCTGTGTGAGATGGCACTCAAACTGCTATAGGCACACACAGTTAGTCCAAGGCCTGCTGAGGATGTGCACCAGCTATGCTGTGATGACCCCTGATGTACGTGGTCTTCCACCCAAGAAACTGGCAACAGCCAAAGTGGAAATGCAGTTAACTTACCTTGGATCTGCAGGGGGAAAGAGACTGTTCACAGGCAGTTATGCTAGATAAGCTGAAACAATGTGAGCTCATTACCAAGATCAGTTATTCATGAATCTGTAAGCAAGGCCTAACATCCCCAGAAATAGCCAATAGCAGCCCCATGCATCCGGGCAAGATAGAGTCACAGAGTTGCACATCTTACAAGCATAATTACAGTATTCCCGTCCCTCTCACTTTGATTTTGGCTGGGAGCCACAAGCACTGATTACTTAAGGTAAAGAGTGCCCTGGTTATTTAATGCACTAAGTAATAACAGATATCCATAAACTCCCTTATTTTATATACTTTTTAAATGCCCACAGCCTTGTCTAGTTTGTGAATGCTGTGAACTTCATTGCACCACTAAAGCCTTATCAAACTTTGGAGTAGTCTCAGGTCAAAGCGTAATGGATCATTTTCAATGCTATAAGCAGAGTAAAGGGAGACTAAATCATTTCACTAGATTCCCACTTTCACATACAATCTATGTGCTTGTCCTTTCCATTCAGATAAGGTTTCATGATGGTGAAAGATGTCAGATCTGGAGTTGTTTCTATTCACAGCATGTGGAGTAACCCTGGAAGCTACATCTGTCCTCAGATGGTTTCTCAATCTCCAGTAACTACCTCTATGAGTTGAACAATGCTTAATGCCATATATTTCAATGTGCCTTTATACATATTTAACGTAGGCACCTACATCTCACCCATCTAAAGGCCACTTGTCAAACTCTAAGCTGCCTTAGTAATTGTCAGAGAAAAATAGGTACCTCCTAGGAATTATTCATTCCAATTGTATTCAGCACCAGACTGCCTACACAGTTGTCTAATATAATTTGAGATGCTTGACTGGCCTTCAGTGTCTCAATTTTAAATTGACGCCCATGTCTAAAGTTAGGGAAAAAAGTACCCACCCCTCTTCTGCATGTATTGGGTAGCCAGCAGCCAAATTGGTCATCTTTCCCCCGGCTTTATGAATCAGAGGAAGTTAGGCTGCCCTGGCTGAATACAAGATGTGGTTCCTGAAACACTGGTTTCTTCACTCATCTTACTGAAAAAGGGTTTTGTGAGGTTTTCTCACCATCCACAGTCAGTATGAGACTCCAGCCACCAAATGTCTTAACCCTGCAGCTGATTTTGCTTATGGTCTACAACTAGTTACATCTGTTGCTTGCAACCTGTCTCCGATTCTCGACTTCTGTTCTGCATTTACAAGAAGGATGGAGTAATTCAGGGTGTTCAATTCAGGGGATTTTTTCAAAGAATACTTTTCCTAAAAGTAAAAAACCCCACTTTCTAGGCAAATTTAGGCCCTCAAATTATTGCTACCTCACGAAAATGCAGGCCTGAATTTCTGAATTCTAAGTTAATAACCAACATTTTTTAAACAGCAAACTCTGCAAGTCTGTGAGTGAAGCCTGGCAAAAAAGTAGTTCTCTAAACAGCAAGGCGGCTAGTCCTGTGACTGTCAGCATTTGTGACTCGTGATACTGCAGACATCTCTCATCATTTTACAGTGTGTCTTCTTGTATCAGAAGCATCTTTCAGAGCTTTGGGGAATTGTTTGTTTTCTTGTTTAAAGACTGCAGAAGGGTGGGGGTGGGAAGCAGGGTGTCCTAAAAAACACCAGAGAAGGGAAGGTAGAGAAAAGCTGAGTATCCAGGCAGAGTGGAGCAAGTACAGCCACCATAGTCAACTAGCTGACCTGATGGAAAACATAGTCTCATTCTAAAGAACAGCCCCTGGATTAGAAATCACTCCAAAAAATGTTTAACTAAGGCATTGCCTGACAGTCAAAGCAAACAAACAGCAGCATGCAGGGGTGCATTGAGGCTTTAAAACACTATTTGCAAGGTTGAAGGAGATCAGGGGCTCAACAAGCCAAAGCTGTTGGTGCCCATTCTATTTTCCAGAGTAACAGATCTATGAAAGGGAATCACTCATGACTCCACACAACAGGCAATTGATTTTTTTATAGGGAGAGCTCCACAGCCAGGAGATATTCCTTGGACTGCCTTTCTCAGCTACTCAAACAGCAGTGCTCATCTCCCATCACTTGACCTGCAGCCTGTCTCAGTCTCCCCTTCTGGAAAGCCAAGACTTGCTGTTCCACAGGGCAGGGGCAGATGTCTCTGGCTTCCCATCAGCACTCCATCCCCAGCAAGCAGGCCACTGGATGTGAGCTCACAAGCACCAGCAGCTATGGTGAGATCATCCTATACTTAGTGTGGATATCACCAAAGGGGACCAGCAATCCTGTTCCTTGTGCTGGGCTTCATTTGAACCTATCATGTTAAACTAAAACTACAGCCCAGGAGGCATTTGAAACATTCACAGTACATTTCTAAGCACACTGTCCCTGAACATGTGTAAAACAAATCCTATTACTTTATGTCTCCAGAAAAAGTCCACTATTGCCTTTGGCATCTGTCTCCACACTTCTTCCACACTTTTCTCTGGCCTATGGTGGTATTTGCTGCTGTTGCTCAGATGCACGAGATTATGCAACTGTCTAGCATTTTGATTTAATCAGCTAGGGGAAAAAAAGCTGTTCCAAATTCTATTAATAACTGGCAGCCAGCTCCCTCCTCCCCTCCCTCCCCAAATTCCCACAGAAGGAGGATCACAGACAGATCCCTGCAAGCACAAACTAGCAGCCTGACTGGATCAATAACATCCATGGAGCCAGAAATTTGCAATGAATTCTGGGTAATTAGTCTGCCAGGGAAAGACAATCTTAATTAAGAAAAGCCAAGCTGTTCTTTTCCCAAACCTTTTGATTAATAAAGCCACAGTATAGGTTTGGCTGATGAGTTTGGTCTAAACTTTAATGGGTTTTGTGTTCCTACCAAATGTTTTGAAAGCAAGCACACAGGCAGCAGTAGAGTTTTCAAGCAGCACTCAGAGGTGTAAACTCTTTACTTTGCCTTCTTGACACCACATTAAAAGTAAATGACCCCATTATTTAGGATGGCCTCAGTGTTTTAGGGAGAAACTTGGATGGACAGTGCCAAGGAAGGTTGCCTCCATCCTCATGTAAAGAGGCTACAGTCAAGACTGTGACCCTCCCTCCCCTTCTTAGGAAGAGCGTCCAAGACAAAAGGTTTCCTCTGAATGCCAAATCTCCCGCTTTAACATCCCTTTCAGGCAATCCTGGAAATACCATTTGGAAGCAAAGGCAGCTTGCCAGCACCCATATTAGATTGCAAGCACAAGCAGCCATTTGGATATGAACAGTTGTACAGGTCACTCCAAGGTTCCCGAAGCAGCTGTTGCCGTGAGGCAGTCATCAGTCCTCCCAGGATCCATGTCAAGATTTAGGAGGAGTATTGGGTAAATTTCAGAGACATGGGATTTAAGTTCTTTGCTCTTTTGCTTCTGGTTCTACTTCAAACTCCTCATTTCACGCATGATAAGTATCCATGGCAACACCTATTCTAGTATGCTCGGGACCTTTCTCTGGTGGTGATGCCAATTGGTACAGACTCAGCCAAGTCCAGACTCTTACTCCTCATGGCAAAAAAGGCCAAAGGGTGGCCACAACCCAACTGTCTATTGATCCTGACCTGTGTTAACTTCTGAACCATGCTGGGTACTCTCATGGAGACATCCTGGGCTAAAAGCATGTCAAAAGCTAAGCTAAAAACTTACCAAGACAACTTCAGTACCTGGAAGTATTTCCTGGGCATCCATTCATGATGGAGGACATGTCTCAAACCACTTTGGAAGGGCATATTCAGAAAAACCCAAGAAACTCTCCCCAAAGTAGCGTTATTCCCTTAAAGGATTTGGTCAGCTGTGAGCAAAACCCTTCTGCAGCAATTTGCATATCCAGTTTTGAGGGGCTAAGAGCTGAGTTCTTTCTATTTCCCCAAGGTAAGAAGGCTGTTTTGGTCTGTAAAACATTTGACATTTGATCACATTTCTGTCTTGACACAGCATGAAAAGCCAGCAGACCAGATAGTTCAGAATAGGACATTTCTGGAGGCACTGGATGAGCCATAAAAATTATAGAGACTTTCAAAGGAAACTTCAATCTCACCATCCCTGCTCATCTTTGCAGGTCAAACTCTACTCACCTGTCTGAAGCCAAGGAGGCCCTGTGTATTTATTGGAAAAAAATAGCATTTTCCCTAATGGTATCCTGGATACAGGGTAATTATAGTAAAGACTGATGAAAATCATTTAACTCCTGCTATGGGGACAGCATGATGGCAGCTAGATTAAAGATGTCCTTTATAAACCATCACAGAGCAAGAGAACGTGATAATGAATGAGTTAATTACACCAGCATTTGAGGCTGATACTACCCATCTGCTGCTTTGACTAATTAAAACTCTGACTGACAACAATGAGGCCCTTCTCAGGTCTGAGAGCAATTAATTGCCATGGTCCTCAATAAATCTAACAGCATCGCTGACTCAACTGGCAGAAAAGACCACTTCAAACAGCCCCAGAGGCAGCAAAGCAGATTATGGAGTTTGAAGCATCCCCAACATGATGCATTAATCTTTTGATGGGAGCTGGGGCCTAGCAATTTTAACTTTTATTTCCTTCTCTCTCCCCTTTCTTTCCTCATAAGGTCATAAGAAGGGGCAGTCTCAGTAAAGGACATGAACTGCTGAGGAGATTGTTAAGGAGACATTGGCCCTTTCTGTCCTTTGTCTAGACTCTACAAGCTGTACTGAGTGGGTTAAAATTTTCTCTTAAATGTCTGTTCTCCTCAGACCAGTTGTAACCAGCCCTGACAAAACAGGATTTTGGAAATGCAATGGGGAACCAAACCCTTCCAATGCTTTCCATGTTCATCATTCAAAGAATGAAGAAAAGCAACAACAGTTGCCCAGAAAGTGGTCTCAAATCAAATCCCTCTATGGGCAGGTTAAGGAAAGACTCTGAGAAACCAGCCACAAGACGATGGGGGTCAGGAGCAAAGGCACAGCATGAGCAACAGAGGATGAAGCTGATCAAAGGATTTTCTACTGTGAGAAATCCTAGACTCCAGAACTGCTTTCCAAGGTAGGCAAAAGGGGAAAGCCCTAGTGCACAGCCATTTATGAGAAAAAAACATTGTCAATGTACTGCAGGGAAAACTGGCCACAGCCAGCAGAGAGAGGAGTAATTAGGGCTTTTCATTTTTTGCCCTCTGTCTACCCTGAGTATCAGTCTTGCAAACTAAGCCCTGATGGGGCACAATGGGATTTTGAGGGAACCCCACAAAAGACCACTTTCTCATCAAACAGGGCTAGAGGACACCAGACCATCTTCAAAGCCAGTGCAGCTCAAACATGTAGTTTGGAGACCTTGCACAACAAGATGCTGCTTTTTCTGAGAGACAGGGTTAAAAAAAAAAGCCTTTTTTTCAATTTTTATCCTACTTATGCATTGTTAAGCAGCTCTTGCATTTCAGCTCGAACAGTTACAATTACGGAACTAAAGCTGCTTCATACTACAGATCCAAGACAATGATTAATAACAATTATCAGCAGTGATTAGTTAATACGACCATAATACAACAATCCCACTGCCTGCCAGTCACTTGCAGGCATCAGCGTGTTGAAGCATGACAGTTGTTCTCATTAAACACTGCCTCGCTCCTGAGGACAACAGGAGAATCCTCTTCACAGAAGCAGTCTCAGCTGAGTGTGATGCAGGCTGCAACTTCCCATGCTGGAATGGGGCAGGAAACAGAGTTTAGACATGCTGAAGTCAATACAGGGATTATTGCTCTCTAGCCATGTTAGAGAGAGGGTAATTATATCCTGGGTGCATGGCTCTTGCTTATTGCTGTGTCTTTAGTTCAGCGATTGAAAAGGAAATGTGTATGAAAGGGTAAAACAGGGGTAAGTAAACAGAGGACAACAAAAAGGGTTTACTTACAGGGCTCCTGTTTCAAGTTACAAAAACTGGTTATTCAAATGTTGCAAAAAGGTTCACTATGGAAAGGAACTTTTAACATGCAAGTATAGTTAATAACAGACTCCTTTTCCAGTTACAGAAGAGAAGGAAACTAGTCAAACAAAGAAATGGACCTGAAAGGGGGACAGTAGGAAGGCACTTTCCAACAGACGAAGTGGCCATTTGCAAACATTTATAACTCTTTGTCTCCATCTAAACAAAGGAGGGTGAGAGACAGATGCCACACACATACCTAGATTTCCCAGGAGAAGAATGGAAGGGAAATTAGGACAGACCAGATGTTCAAGAATTAAAATTTTTGAAGAGTAACTGAAACACAGAAGGAGCTGTTATTGCTCAGGTGAGCTCCAGCTGCCTCAAGGTATGTCTATCTCATGCAGTACAGAAGTAGGCAGATGTGCCCTGGGCATCTCAAAAGAGCCAGCTAGGTCAGAGTCATGCAAGTATCTCTTCAGAGCACTGCACTCTCCTGAACCCAGAGGGCGAGAGGAGCCTAATGTTCTGCCAGTGCATTATAAGCTGTCTTTGGGAAGCAGATAATGCAGCATGTCTCTGCAGATCGGTTGACATGACAGATATGTACAGACATGCACATCCACTGTAGAGTGAATCCATCATTCAACCTAAGATTTGTCTCAGATTTTCTGACTCCACCTGCAACTCAACTCAAGACCAGTCAAAAAAACCCACAGAGGGACAAGGATGGAGTGGGGGGGGGGGGGGTTGCTCACGTGTTTTTGGCTTTCTATCCCTTCCAAGTATCACATATTTAACTCATCTTACTCTCCAAAAGTCCTTTCCCTGTTGCCCAGCCCCAAAAGGCTGCACATTCATGAAGGAAACTAAGAAACCACTCTTCAAGAGCAGGGATTTTTTTGTCCCAGTTTCAGGGTTGAACCCATATTGCCTTTTAATGTTAAAGCACCCTCCAAATAGCTGCCTACAAAAAAACCACCAGGTTAGAAGAAACAACTTGTTTAAACAACTTTAAAACCTTGCAGCATACTGCAAGAAGAACCATTGCTCCAAGCTCCCTGCAGAATTTGGCCAATGTAAGGTAAGACGGGGATGTGGGTGTACCTTTAGCTTCGTATTTCTCTCTTACCACTACCAGTTCAAGGTAAGCCCCAATGTTATTTTTATCCAGTGTATAGGCCGAGTGCTACAGAACTACTTGTCACACTGCAAAACAAGTGTCATATTGAATTAGTGATTCTCTACTACACTTGTCCTGTTCCTCCACAAACAGGCGTGTAGAAGTGTAATAATAATAAAAAAAAAAGTAACAGTTTCTAACTCCTGTTTTATAAATCAACTAATTCCTCCACTTACACAGCATTATTGTCATGGACAGTCAAGAGAAGCAGTAATTAGACTGGCACATTAGACACTTGTTAATTACATTCTCAGTTCTCAATGTCAAGAGAGTCTCTTGTTTGTACCTTCAGAAGCTGTGAGAGGAGGAACAGGGAAAACAAAAACAATTCTTCTCTGATGCTGTGTAGTTGAGTTGGCTAACCAGCTACTGCAGTGTAGCTGCCTTATTTTTGTTACAGACTAATGTATGCATCTGGATATGCAGATGGACTGATTTTATCCACAAGAATATACAAAACAAGCATCACTACTGAAGTCATTGAAGCTGTATTGGTATGGAAACCAGCAAAAATAAAATCAAAATGCAACACATCACTTCTAACATATCAATCTTGGTCTGAGATCTGCATTCATAGATGACATTTCAAAATATTCATACATGTCTAGAGTTGAGCATTCAGTTTGGACCAGTTCAGCTGATAAGAACTCAGTTCATGGGACAAAACCACCATCTAGGTTTGAAGGAATTAGAACTAATATTTTTGATTCAGGCTCAACTCTGACTTGAACTGATTTTCCTCTCACCGTGTATATGGTACATCTTTTAATATCTTTCTCTCTAGCTAAATTATTACACTTTCCTCACACCCATCCACCTCTTGTACTTAACATGTATTAAATTAAAATGTAATTTTCACAGCTGTTTCGCAGGTGGTCTCTGAGCCAAATATCCCTTCTGAAGCACAGAACAGGGAAGACAGCTGTCCAAGCAAGTGTAAAAGATGGCTCCATCTATCAAAGAGCTTAAGAACTGACCAGTAAGTTGCTCTTGAACAAGGGAGCAATAAAAGAAGGAAAAGATTAGGACTAGAGTCAACATCCCTCTTGCACAAAAACTGAACAAAGTGAAGGGTGTATCAGCAATGACAGACAAGCTGATATGCTGAGCAGCAGTGAAAACTGCAGTTAAAGCCCTGCTCAAAGCTCTACTCAGCCAACTGACCTGAATCTCTTGCCCCCGGGGGTCGAAGAACTCATAGCAAAACTAAAAGTAGAACCCAGGAGCCCTCATCACAAATATCACTAACGAACTACCAACACATAAAATATGGCTGCTAGCACGTAAGATCTTCAATTTATCTGCTTTCATATGCTTTGATTCACCAGGCAGAGAGCAATACCAACTCTGATGATGCATTCCTGCATTGTCTTCTCTGACAGCCAAGCTGCAGCAGACAGCAAAGTGTGCACAAAAACCCTCTTGCACTGAAGTACTTGTGTCCGGAGCCCTCTTGCAAGCTCCCACAGAATTAAGTATAAACGGATGATTAGATTCCTTTGATAGTTCTGGAAATGTTCTTTTAGACATTTTTAAAAGCAATCAAGGGAGCACAGGCCTTGTTTAAGGGGTGTATGTTTGTTCCCTTTGGAGCGAGGATCACGGTCAGCTGCGTGAGACAGCAAACCCCTGTGCACTGGCCTACAGCAGTCACCAGGGAACAGCCACATCGTGAAATGTCCTGAGCAGAAAACAGTATGGGCTTTCTGTAGCTCTTGCTTTTTAACTGCTGTATCTTTCCTCAGAGAAAAGGGCCACACACATGTTAGCTTCTGCTAACACAGCAATCTGCATAAGATCATCGAATCATAGAATCATAGAATAGTAAGGGTTGGAAAGGACCTTAAGATCATCTAGTTCCAACCCCCCTGCCATGGGCAGGGACACCTTGCACTAAACCATGTGGCCCAAGGCTCTGTCCAACCTGGCCTTGAACACCGCCAGGGATGGAGCATCCACAACCTCCCTGGGCAACCCATTCCAGTGCTTCACCACCCTCACTGTAAAGAACTTCTTCCTTATATCTAGTCTAAACTTCCCCGGTTTAAGTTTGAACCCATTACCCCTTGTCCTACCACTACAGTCCCTAAGGAAGAGTCCCTCCCCAGCACCCTTATAGACCCCCTTCAGATACTGGAAGGCTGCTATGTCTCCACACAGCCTTGTCTTCTCCAGGCTGAACAGCCCCAACTCTCTGCTTTAAGAAAGGTCAGTGAACCTACCTTGGAGAGAAGACACTCTTTCTTTCTCCATTGATAGCACGGCGGAAAAGTTGCCCTTTCCCCCAGGTTCAAGAGTTTGCATTAGTCTCAGCCAATCCAAGCTAGTGAAGGGGGTGAAAGTATTGCTCTGTCTTACACAAGAGATCTGAGGCAAAAGAAACCCTTTAACACCTCCCATCTTCCTTTTTCCATGCTCTAGTGTGCAAGCAAAAGTTTCTGCAGTCAGGGATTTCTAACCTCAGAAGCAACAGTTGGATCATTTGTTCTGACTTCTCCCTTAGCTCCTCCGGCTCAGGGGAATGATGGCTAATCATGAATTTCATAGAAAGCTATCCAGAGCACTGATTTGAAGGCTTCAGGACATGGGAAAATCCATCAATTTCCCAATAGTTTGATCTAAACTGTCAGCACAGGGAATCAGGCTCTCCATGCCTGCTGCTGTTGCTGCTTTTCACTTAACTACACATTACAAACCTCAAGACCAGGGCAAAAAGGATACTACCAGTCCACAAAAGTGCAGTGAGACTGTTGAAAGAAACATGGTGCTGATTAAAAACAGATTGTCTAGAGTTCAAGCACTGTCTGCAAAGTGAATCAAAACTTAAAGGTGTTACTACAGACAAATGCATGTGCTAAAAATCAAGATTTCTCTGCCTATGTCAACTGCCTCTCACAGTTACAGCCTATATTTAACAAGGGAGACAGCAAGCCATGCTTACTTTCAAAGTGCATTTCATGAGAATTTGCTATGCCATCTCCACTATAGTGCTTAGATAGCAGCAACAAGATGAGTTGGTAGAAAAGTCTGGCTTATATTAGGCTCGGTAAGATTAGATTGGAGAGTTATGAAGGCTGCATTTTGACAGGAGATGACAGGACAATGTTAGTCTCAATACAGGCACATTTTGAACCCATAGAGACACATTCTGCTACCAGGAACAGCAAGGGTATTTTTGGAGTCATTCAGAATCTGCCTTGTGGCATGTCTTGTCACACTCCTCTTCAGCCTCCCACGCTTCCTCTACCTTTTCTCCCACCCTGCAGTGCAGGTAATGTCTGCATTTTTGCATCATGTGCAGCCCTGAGGGCACAAGGTTTTCCAGTTGCCCCTTTCTGCTGCTTCCCACTGAGAAACCAGCACTGAAAAGCATTTGCTGATCAAAGCCCACTGCTAAACACCATGATCCCAGAGAAAAGGTTCCAGACATGGGCCAGTTACTTGTCTTTTACAATCCAAATGGACCCGAAAAAGCCCCTTGGGGCTTTTGTCACATTTGATGTTGGTATGACTTCACCAGTGGCACAGGAAGACCATGTCACCAATGTCACTTCCCCACTGGCTTTGACTTGCCTAGCTCAAGCGTGCAGAGCCAGTCCATAAAGGTCTGTGGCAAGGACATGACTTGAATTTGCAAGCCTGGACTACCTGAGGACTGCATCTTTCTTCCTCTGATAGGCACAGCTAGAGTAAGAGTTGCACAGGATGACAGTGCTGAAGTTGTAATTTTACAGATCCCCAGTTGTTTGTAACACCAAGTTGTGCACAAGGAGACGCCTACATAAAGTTAGACCACCACCTCACTCACTGCTTGACTGAACAAGTGCAGGTGCTCTCTCAGTTGCACTACACGAATTCAGACACAACTCCTTCCAGGCAACACAGTGACCCCAAAAGCCCTAGTGGCATGGGGTCGGATCAATATCTCTTTTGCAGAGTGGGTGTTTTTGCTTTAGGATCAAAATACCAAGTTGACTTCTCTGCAGCCTACACTAGCTTTCGGTCTTGAAAGCCTACATGGGTGATGCTCTTTCCTTCTTCATGCTGATCTACAGATCAATATGAACCTCTTTATTCATATAATTATAGCTGCAGGGGGCTCTTCACAGCTCAAGTACATTTGTCTCCCTATGATGCTAATACAATCAGGCACAAAGATCACTTCATTAAAAGATCATCTATGCTTGATCTTATTTGAGCTATAAAAATCACTCCTTTGTCATACAAACCTTATGGTGGAAAGTGCAAAGCTGGATGACTCGCTTTAGCCCAGGAAGCAGAGTTCAGCTCCAAAGAGCAGCTGGAAGAGGAGCTGTCACCAAGTAAAGGCAGCACTTCCACCATGATTCAAATGCAGGCACCACACTCCAAACCCCAGTTAGCCTTCTACTTAAGGCCCCAGATCAGCTAGTATCTTGGCACTATTTAAACACTTAAGACACTTGTTCCTGCCTTATGCTCAAGTTGGTGAGACAGGAATGCAGGCATCCTCCAAAGCCAGCAGAGGTGACTGACTAGCCTGGCTGGCTTTGCAAAGCAATGAGCCAAGCTGCAGCTCCCACTTCCTTTCTATCACAGGGCTGCTGGTGGGAAGGACAAGTATCCAGCAAAGCAGCAGTCCCATACCAAAGCAGCAACAGCAGTCTTCGCCACTCCATCTGAATCCAGGAAAGACACCCATCTGTGCACAACAGGACGTATCCACTGCATAGATAAATGGACACTCTGCAATTGGGTACAGGGAGGAAATGAAGTTAGATTGAATGTAGGGTGTGGAGTATCTGTGGCGGAACCCAGAACAGAGTCTAGCTCTCCTGTACTCTAAAATGATGTCCTTTTTTTTACCTCCTCCACCTTTCATATCCCCCCTGAAACGCAAAATGGAGGGTTTGCTTATTTCTAGTGTGGTCAGACAGACACTGTACTCAGAGCAAAGGGGCTCTTTTCTAAGTGGCTGGTGCCCTAGAGGGGATGTTGTCTGCAAAGGAGGCTGAGAATGTCCCAGCAAATGCAGCTCTAGGTTGGTACTTCAGTAGCCTGGTGTAACTTCCAGCTGGTTACATGGTGAATATCACACTTATACAAAAGAGCACATCTTCAGCAGTAAAGACTAAGATTCATGATTAACAGCCCAGAGGAAGCAGGTAAAGATCTGAATTTGAGACTCCAATATTGGCAGAAAATGCATTAGCTTCTTGACTAGGACAGACAATATCTGGGTAAGGGAATAGCACAACCAGCCTGCGTCCACTAGATTTTTTTCAGATCTAACCTATTTTCACAGAAATCATCTGAGGACACTTACCCACAGGCCTGCGGTGAAGCACAGTCTTTGTTAATTCTGCAAGGAAACCAGTGCAGCCTTGGGACACTGGAGCGCGCATGCAGAACATGCAGACAAAGCACAACCTTTGCCACTGTGTCCCAGTCCAAAAGGGACATCTTTCCTCCACAGAAATTATCTTGCCCCGCCAACATCTGTATTCTACCAATACTGACCCATCTGTGTGGATATTGCCTCTCTACATTATAAAACACTCAGCTGAAAAATAGGTGCAACACTTAACGTTCTTTTGAAAACCTCAGGATGAAAGTAAGCTGTTACAGCACACTCTGTGCCACTAAGTTATTAATAAACACACAAAGTCCTGAAATCTTCTTAGCAGATTCTCACTGAAAAAAACCCCATACCACCTATACCTGCTAAAAATCCAGCAATACAGGAAAACCTGAATCCTTGGTTCATCCTTCCTAGAAGTTTCCAAACATGAATTAAATACATATGCTTAACACCAGAAGTGCTCTTAAAGCAGCACCATAATGCAAGTTGTTCTTTCCTTATCAGCCAGAATGATTTTTCAGGAACTAGTGATCATAAGAAAATTCAGGGAGTGATAAATACCGGTGACCAGGTTGACACTGGCCCCAGAAAGCAGAGATTAATTGTACAACAGAAACAAGATGAAAAACTTCAACGGAGCACCGCAGAACTAAAGACAATAAATTGGCAAAAGGTCTACGATGCAGCATTGAAGAAATTGGAATGTCTCCAAATAATGGTGGTTTGAAGCCTCCTTGATACCCTTCTGGAGATGTGAATTTTGAAAAGCCATTAAGTCAGAAGAATTTGAGGGGTCTCATTCCAGCCTCTGCAAGTCAGAATCAGGTGGCAATTTCCTGCAACCAGTGGCTTTGCCTCCCGAACCTGGAATTGCAGCAGGCAGTGCTGACTTCAGCTAAAGGTAAGAGCTGAGAATGAAGCACATCAGTAAAATAGGCTGGAGAGAGCAGTCATATGGCTGGAACTGGAAACTGCCAAAAAGGCAAGAGTGAGCAAAGCTGGATGGACACCCAAAAACCTGTAGCCAAGTTCAGAAATCCTTTATACGCAGTGCATACAGCATGTCAAGGAGGCAGGCAAACACACTGAGAAGGTGCTGTGCAGGAAAGAGATAGAAAAAGTTACAGTACTTCCATGTGAAGCCCCCTCCCCAGAAACCAGCTATCCAGCTGATCTTCTTCCTGCTAACCAGCAAGGCGGTGATGGTTACAGCGTGAGCCTCCATACGCTCAGCCTACAGCAGTTCGTAAGCCACAAATTGCTTCTTGTCCCAAATTACAGTTAGTGGACCTCTGCATTCTGAAACTCATTTGCAATAGCAGTGTGACAGCAGTTGCACAAGGCACCTAACATGTAACAGATACACATCAGACCCGTGGCAATGGTAAGAAAGGAAAAAGCAGACATTAGAGACTTGGTGCACAGAGCCAGGCCAGCTCATTCCCAACTCACCTCTGCTAGTTTGGAGTGATGACATTTTTCTGTCTCTTCACATTAAAGCATTAAAGTCCGGAGCTGTTCAAACACCAACTAGCAAAGCCACTGTCACTCAACACATTGCCTTTCCTTTAAAATCTCACAGAGAAGTATCACCTCCTTGAAGGGGTTGCTTTGTTGCATTGTTCCATGCACAAGAGGCAAAGTACATGAGCACGTTTTGTGCCCAGAAGTCTGCTGAGCTTGACATAAGTGAGACTGCATCTCCAAGGTCTGTTAGCAAATATAAAACATGCATTTTCTTGCAGGATGTTAACAGTCAGCTGGTCAGCAAATGAGCCTGTTAACGATCTCAGGGCACCAGTAAAGAAAACATAGATCATACACTCAGCCTATGGTACTTTATAAAGAACTCATTGCTTCTTACCCCAAATTACAACGGCATGCAGGGGAAGGGTATAAATTGATTTTGGGGATGTCAGTGTTTCTGTTCCATGCTGCTATGAAGCTGTGGGTTTGTATGGGAACATCTGCCATATGTGCATGTGCATTCACATGTGTACAGACATCACCACCACAGAGGCAACCTTTCCCAAAGGAAATGGAGAAGAAACTGAAAACCCAACTTTGGTTTGCCAAAAAGTTCCCACCCTATGGAACTCAGAAAAAACAATTGCACAGGGCGTGAAGGCCATTTACATCAGCGTTCTGATAAACTTTTTATCTGTATGTTAGTCTTGTTTTGCTGTAGGTGCAGCTTCCCAAGGACGGCTGCACAGGCAGGTGGGAAGGACAACCATGCGAGTGGAAGCAGGCCATCAGCACCATGACACAAAGCTACAGGATTCCTCAGCCCTGATACCCCATCCTGGATCCCCATACCTGCACTCCTGATACAGACAGACCAGATGCACCTTTTAAGGCTTCTACAGCAGTGCTAACAGAAATGAGAAACTTGCCTTCAATTAGCCAACTGAAAAAATGCAGGAGAATGGAGCTGTTTGGTTCAGAAAGCACAACTGCTTATGAAAAGTCTGATGTATTAGAGAAATTGTGTAGCTCTGTGTTATGACTTTATTTTTCTTTTTGTAAAGTGTCCTTAGTAAGCAATGCAAGCCTGGGTAATCATTGTTAAAAGCATCCCATTAAGGGACTGCAGCTCTACGACATATGGGTGTTATCTACAAACAGCAAGCGTGCATTAATACAGACTAGTTTATATATCACAAATACTGACAAGCTCCACGCATAGCAGCTACAAGAACTCTCTGTCACCAGGTAGGATTTTGAGCTGATGACACACAGCTAAATTCTGAAAGCCATGTAAAGACTAAGAACATATTTTTTTCTACAGTATTGGGCTCCATAGGGCCTGTGTATGTACCTTTAAGTGAATCCTAAGGGAATGTGCTTGTTGATGAGATTTGCTCACTTCTCCTAGTAAATATTCTGCCCTCATCTACTCTCATTTTTTTCCCCCTTCTGCCCGTATCTACTACTCATTTTTTTCCCCCTTCTTGTTTTGAAGCACTATTTCTTCAGCTAATATCAGATCCCAAACTGTGTATATGTGTTTTGAGTTATGTTTGCCTTCTCCTCTCTCAGTTCCCTTGATGCCTTTAATTCATGCAGGGAACAATTCATGCTCCACAGACACAGCTGGCTTGTTGGGTACCCAACAAATCCCCAAATGAGTGTAGAGGAACAACATTCACAGCAGTCAAGCAAGCTTCCCTGCACCCTGCTCCCAGAGCAGTCTGAATCTAAGCAACTGGGCTGCCAATTCTAGGCATACCTGGTGATTTTGGCTCAGTATCCTCCGAGTAGTCATTGCTAGCTGGAGGAAAACTGATGCTGCCAAAGATAACTCTGGCGCAATGAAGACATTGACTTCTGCCCCATCTGCTGGTTCCATGCCAACTCTGAGAGCACACAGGAAATCTTCAGAGACTTCAGGAAATCTTTGTACAATGAAGAATACAGACATGGGTAAGTTATCTTCAGGTGCATTTGCTCTTCTAGAATTTGGCAAGTGGGTTGATTATTTCTTTAAAGATTTCAGGGGGTTGGACTAGATGACCCTTAAAGGTCCCTTCCAACTCAAACTATTGTATGATCTAAAGCCAAATAAAATACAGAATTGCACCCCAACAATTCTGGTCATTCTGAAGCTACCAAAAGAATCATAGAAGCTCATCTTCTTCAGTTTCACTCATCCTATGGCTTTTTTACCAGTCTCAAACCATTTGCAGCTTAGCCTAGAGGAATTTTCGAGACCACATACTGGCAAAATCCCATCACATGGAAATTCCTGCACAAAAAATTCAGCAGGTAAACCTAAAGGCAACAATTTGAGCACCTAACATGCTTCTCCATGTAGTTGTGATTTGCCTTTCAGTTCACTTTACCCCACAGTAAACCTCTGAAATTGCCCACAGCTCTTCCACAAAGAACTAGATTCTGCAGAGTCATGTACCCTTGACAGCTGTTCAGAAGGCGAAGCTGGTCCTGCCTTCTAGCATAGACTCGCTCTGTAACATAGATGCAACGATTTTGTCCCTTGATTTCCAGTGGTCCCCTTGGTTATGTATCACTCTTCTTGTGTTTAAAGTTACAGTGACCTGTTGTAGGAAAAGGTCATTTCTGCATGTTTTTCTCTCTTCATGTTTGTTCTTTTTCACATCCTCTGTCTCATTGTAGCTCTTTTATCTGAGTCATCATCAGCTTTGGGTTAATGGGGATTATACACAATCTTATGTGTAAACCTTGAGCTCTGAGTCATTCATATGGTAAAGCCTCTATTGCTCCCATCTCCTGAGGGCTGCAGAGAAATCACTCCTGGACAAGCTACAACCTAATTACATATTGTCTCGCTGGACTAACCCTATTCCTTCTACATTGATTTTGTCACTGCTAACTGAAGGGAACTTTGTGACCATTTGCATTTTTAAACAGGTCAGTGTGTGTGTGTGTCTGGGAGAACAGTAAGTAAATGTTCATTACATAAAACAGCTAATTTTTTCTGGATTGTGAAAGAGAGAGAGAGAAAGGCTGTCCTTTCCAATAATAAGCTTTGAAACCTCATCTGTTTCCTCCCTTTGCTCTTCAAAGTCATTAAATAGAATAACTGATTGTCCATTTCTCCAGAATACCTCAGTCTTTGTCTGTTTAATGTCTGCCTTTCACATATTCCTGCTGCCTATGAGGCACTTAATGGAATTCCCATTGCTCCATTTCTCCTCAAGACTAATGATCACGCTCTCCTCATGTCCCAGGGAGCATCACAACTTGCTTTTTGCCTTCATTTACTCCCCCCACTCCCAATTTTTTTGCCATAAAATATTTGCACTTACATAA
Organism: Strigops habroptila; assembly: GCF_004027225.2. Taxonomy (NCBI): domain Eukaryota; kingdom Metazoa; phylum Chordata; class Aves; order Psittaciformes; family Psittacidae; genus Strigops; species Strigops habroptila. Next base: position 58,112,292 of record NC_044281.2, on the reverse strand, counting down.
TCTCTGTATACGAAGTCTCATCTAACCAAAGTCCCTCAAAAGTCTTTCAACCGCCTGCTCTGTGAGATGCCATAAGTAAACAACTTTCCCCAATAGCAAAGGGAGGATAAACAAGAGGCAAAGATTGAATAAGTGGCCCCAAAAGAGTCTTCAACAGAACTAGGAATAATACCCTACTGTTGCTGTCCTCCACTACTGAACCAGAAGATTAGCTCTCTAACTTTCTTATGAAATAAATAATACAATGAAAAATTTTTAATGAAGCTACAGGGGACACAGCCTGCTTCTCCAATTCTTTAATTTATGGGTTGCTTTTGATATTAGTACTGAGAGATTCCACCTGTTACAGAACATGTGCCATGTAGAGTACCTTCTTTATCTCCCAAGAATCCTGACCACCAGATCTCACAAAGTTTTGAATCATCGCTTTTGACAGAGCCACAGACCCCTTAGAAACAACGTGCAACAAACCCAACCAGCTCAGTGACACATACAGTCCTTGCAATTGCAGGTGTCCTCACGTTTTTTCCTTTTTATTGCTAGCAAAGACACAAACCTTCCCTATCTCTGTTGCTTCAAGACATTTCTGCAGTATGTGCATGCCCCTAAAGGTGATGTTACTGTCTGCAACGCACAACTCATACCAGATAAGCTACAGAGCACACTGATAGTTCTGGTACTTCCAAGTGGTAGAACATAAGACAGAAGCAAGTTCATTAAACATATGCAATTTCTGTATCACCAAAAATGCTTTTCTCCCCAAAACCCTTTGTCTCCTTTACTCCTTTTCCTCAGGGAGAAAAAGGATATAATTGCTGGCTGATGTTCTCTTTGATAAGTTCCCCCACAAGAAAATGAAGAATCAGCAAATTTAGCTTCTAGGTGGTCAGAATGTTAGCCAAAGGTGGAATTCAAATGATAACACAAATTTGAACACTACCCAGCACAGTCTTGTGAAAGGTGGATCAATTATTGTTTATGCTATGCTCTTCCTGGAGAGCATACAACCTTCTAAACCTTGGGGCAAAACTGGAACATCGAGATACTACGGTTGGTAACTGCTGAAAGTTCGCAAGGAGTAAGGGTGAAGAACCTACATCACAAGTCACTAAAAGGTCATAATATTTCTCATCTCACCTTTGCTTTTATCATCTGCAGGCAGAGAAGTGACACTCCCTGAATGTTCAGGAAGGCTGAGAGCTAGAAGATAAAATTCACACTGGATTCATGCACAATGTTACAGGACCACACGGACAAGCTGTTGGCTCTTACCTACTCAGATCAGGCCTTTCCATGCTGGCCTGCTTGGGACCAAAGAATAAAATTCTTCCCCTAACCCCTCATTTTTAGTAAGTAAAGGCTCCCTAAGCATTCTGATACAGCTGCTATAGCTCTTGTGCAAAGCCAGCATGGTACAGGGGGCTATATACCATTTCTTCATATGAATATTTGTCATTTGACTATTCGCATTAGCAGGCTGGAGAAGGAATTCTCATACATCCAAGCCATATGAAACTCCAACAATTGGGTACTAGAACTATTTTACCTTATTTTACCTAGTATTACTTCTGATCCACATGCTTCAGGCAAAAATATCTGCACCACAGTTGGTCTCCTCAGGAGCTTGTTCTCCCTTCATGCATTGTTTCAGCAGACAGAAAATGTTTCTAGTTATACTCTACATTGGAGGTATTTTTGTTTTCTGTCAGTATCTGGACAGCTGCAAGATTCACTCCCTTCTGGAAGAAAATGAAATGACAATTATTGCTGCTTATTATTGCACATCAAAATAGGAAGAAAGGATGAGACAAGGTTGGAACTCAGTAAAAATAGGGAAGAAAAAACAATCCTTTGGTTTCATACATTGAAAGCAACATTAAATACATTTCTACAGTCAACCTATCAACTCCACTGTAGACTTTCCAAACTCTCATAGGAGTCCATATAGCTGACTTGGTGCATATGGAGGGGTCCTAAGTACATACATGTATGACCAATTTTAAGTATTTTTTAGTGCTGTGAAATTTCATGATTTGGTAACAGCAAAAGGTACTGTGAGTACTTTAGGCTGCTGGTAAAAGAGGTAGGTGCTTTTGATGGTCAATACCTGAGAATTGTACAGGTGAGGCATCAGAAGGAACAGCATTCATTTCACTGTGTCTAAACCACTCTGGCTTCACAAAGTTATTGGGAAGAGGAAGCAGATTAATTTCTGTCCAACTTAAATCACTGGAATAAGTATGTGCAGAGAGAAAGTCAGATGAGTGAAGGGCGTATTTTAAGGCCCTCTTAGCTCACCAAATGCACTAAAACTATGTCTGGTCTGTAAAAACTAGAGGAAGGGACAGGTTTCCTAGTTTTTGTTTAGTTATTTCATTTTCATAAATGTTAGTACCATTCCAAAACAGTAAAATTAGGAGTAATGGAGAGGGAGAGTTGGGAAGGCACACTAATCTTTCCAATTATCAATACTTGCTACATGGAAAAATATGGTCAAACTTTAAGCTGTGCTCAAATGTTTTCCAAGTAATTTTCTTGCACAATATAGTATCTCTGCCTCTATGCCAATTTTTTATGCAGAGTTCAGTGTGGTTTTCATCCTTTGGGAAAAGTAAGAATGGCTAAAAATTACAGCCTTGACTTTTTAATAGATCTATTTTAGTTCTTTATATCAGATTATGACAGTATTACAAAAGAAAGCTTCACCAATTCTGGTTTCATTTATTTTCCTTAGTATGTGGTAATCATTTCTCTAAAATTTTCAGGTTCAGTAATTATGAGAGAAGCCCAAATTAGTGCAGAGCTTCTCCCAAAGCTGCCTTCAAAACAGTGCACAGAAATGCTATATACATAAACTCCACCACCTAGAAAGACAAATAAAGTCTTGCAGAAGTCAATGCTATCTTCATTTACTAGCACCTTTCCAGTGGTGGGTTCAACAAAGAAAGCTGTTCTTTCCTATGCAGTAGTTCTTCAAAGAATTTAGAAACACAGGTCTGGGTGCCTGGGTGGGCCTCCAGTCGCCTGCTAGTGCTGGGAACATTTGATTTTTTTTTTTTTATTTTTTTTATTCTTTTTTTAATCACCTTTGTAACCTGCATCTCAAAAGAGGAAGGAGAAAAGTTGGAAATTTTCTACATCTGACACTTGTTATACGCTGCCATGCACATAATGCTCCATTATGCACCTAATGCTGTACTAGCAACAAGAGATAAAGTAACTAGTACCAAGCAACTAGTACCAAGCAACCAAAGCAACTAGTAGAAGACGACAGAAGGTAAACAAAGCTGAAAGTTTGGTGGAAATGAGTTTTTCTCTGACACAAACCAACAGCTAAAGTTAACTGCTTATTTCACTGGACGGGTGGTGTGGTCAAACAAAACCAAACTCTCCCCTTACTTATAAACACAACAGGAAAATCTACCAGTATATTTGCCAGTTTAACAAAATGCAAGCCCAAACTCTTCTTTCCAGATTACCCCAACCCACCTGAGATGATGAGGGAACTCCTTCTTTCCCTTACATCATCTGACTTGTGGTAATGGCCAGCAACTTCAACCTAAGAGCAGGATCTGCTATGGTAAGCAACATGGCAAATGCAGAGTATAAAGATGGGTCCTGTCTGCAGAATTCACAGCTTAAATAACTTTTCCAGTCTCCCACAGATGACTGTGAATTTCCTTCCTCATTTCCTAATTCCAAAGACCCTGCCCCAATACCAAACAGACAATTCTGCCAAACACAAAATATCAGGAAAGCTGGCAAGCAGAAAATCTACCCTGGCAACTGAGAGACTGCAGTGCAGCAGAATACATCTCTTCACAGTAGAAGTGTTTTGATGGTATGTGTCATACTTTCATGCTACATTGTAAGGACAGAGACAGAGCTTTGCTTCCAGAACTCTCCAAACATGTTGACATCATACTGTTGACCTGACAATTAATTTGAAGCCAATATAGTATCACATGAACCACAAGTCTTCAATTATGTAACATTTTGGAACTTATCTTCCACTACTTCTGTGACATTTTCACAACTGTTCAAAAGCACAAATTGGGTTTCTGAGTAAAAAAATGAATGAGACTTGAGAACTGTGTTACAGAGTCAGCAGACACACTATTCAGCGAAAGAGCAACCAAGTTCACTAATAGAACAAATACAGCCTGGTTACTTACAGATTCCTGGTATGCTGTTACTGGAAGAGCCTCATTCTTCCTTTATGGCTCCCAAACCCAGTATTTTGCCCTTTCTGTGGAGTATTCACAGTTTCATGCTGTGGCCCCAGCTCCCTCCCATATTAATTATGCTTCCTGGTATGCTACCTCTGGATTCTTTCCACATCCCAGAGTCCATGCTGCAAAGTATATTTTCCAGTCTGCATTTCTCTTTTAATTGAGGAAAAGAAGAGGACCCGCAGACTAGGCAACACATAATACTGCTGATGTGTCAAGATAATTAGCCTGCTGGCTGGTACTTCTCAGCTGCCAAGCCAGCCGAAGAGGGACAACAAGCTGAACTCTTTCTTCTTCTCCCTTTCACCTCTTCCCAGCATCAACTTCCATAAACGTCTTTTAAAACATAACGCTAAAATCACTGCCCCTCCATCAAAGATGACTGCTACTGCCCAATGAGTTAAAGAGCTATCAGAGCAGTAGATTAACAGAAAGACAAACAACAATCATAAGCTTTGATCTCTCAGCAAGTAAGGCTAACCATGGTTACTGTCCCATTTATTAGCACCCAAAGAACTTTCTGAAGAGGCATTCCTTCCAGGGGAAAAAGAAAATAAATCAGTAAGATATAACAAAATCACAACCATTATATTTTCTTTTTTTTAGACACACTGATAATTTCTCTTGTTATGAAGTACAGGACAAGGGATGTTCTGTTGCTTGCAAGAAAACAAATTTGCATGGCATTTTCATGTCTGCTTTTGAAATGGACAACTAGCTGCTCTACTGCTTCTGAAGACTGGCCAGTATTGCAATTCAGAACAAGCAACCTCAATGTAGTTAGTAAGTAACTAGATCAGACTTTATAACTGAAAATGTGAACTTAGACTATGTGAAAGATCTCTTCCAGTCATTCAATAAGAACCTGAAAGCAGACACTTTGCCAAAAAACAAGTGTAAAATCAGGTCGCTATCTGATAGACACTCAGTAAGATGTATCACAGGCTTTTGATGACGGATACCCAGAAGGCTGGGCAGAATGAAAGACACTTTGCTTGCCTTCTAAGAATTTGTTTCACTTACTTTGAGTCGTAAATTCCCATTCCCTTCTTCAGTACTAGCAACTCAGTTACCATACTGAGCCTAAATGTGCTGTACAGGTAACAAGATCTATGAAATTACACTCAATGAACTAAATGTTTATTGCTTGACAGAAGCAATACTCTCTAAAAATGTAGTCAACTGGTTCAAAAGAGACAGAAAGCCCTAATCATTATTTTGATTTGCAAAGTAATTCTATATCCTGCCAGGTCTTGACCAAGACTTTTCACGATCTCTGCAAAATGGTAAAAATTATTTTACTGGGGTGTTGTACAGTTTAGAGTTTGAAAAGAATAGAACAAGTAATCACACTCAGCTTCTATAGAGGGATTTCGTTATTCAGTGTTTGCATTGTATGCCCAGAAAAGGGGCCTTTGATAGATTCTCTATTAGCATAGATAGCTAATCATCTGATTTTAAGAAAAATGGTTTGAAGAAGACAACAGCAAATTTTTAAATGTTTTATTAAGGCAAAAAAAAAAGTAAAGACCTCAGCCAGTGTTATACTCTATAAATTGGCCTTGAAAGACATACAAAACAATGGACTGATCAAGTATTTCTTATTTACAGTTAAGAGAAAATATCTTCCAGTGGCACAAATCCTCTAAAGACCTGGAAAGATCACTTATTCCCTGATTTATGCATTTGAGAAACCCTTTCAAAGCCTGCATGAACTCAGTCAAGACATGATCTAGTGTGAGGGGGTTGGAACTAGATGATCTTAGGGTTCTTTCCAACCCAAACCATTCTATGATTCTATGATGTAAGAGAGGAGAGAGCAGGTCACAGTGTAGGGAGATAGAGGCTAAAAACAATTGCTCTTTCCCACACAGGAGCTGCAATTCAGTATAAAGTGCAGATATTCCAGAATATTTTTTAACTCTTTTTTTTTTTTTCTGTTTTATGATCTTAAGATAATTTTGCACAGTATGTTTATACATTTGCAATAATGAAAGAACAGCTTTTAAAGGAATGAATCTGATTGTAACAAATAAGCATCTGAGAAGATGTCATTAGTGTCTCTCCAGATCTGTATTCAAATTTGAGTATTTGACTACTTTGGATTGCTCTGTGTAGACAGCACTCCATTTTGGTTACCAGTGTAACTATTAGCAGTCATTTATCACAGGTGTCAGTGTACAGCAACAAAAAACAAATCCCAGCATCTGCAACAGGACAATGTACGCATAGAGGGACAGAGGCTATTTAGCTGAGCTGATAAGATACAGTAACCATATACAAGATGACTGTAATTACTGTGCTTTAAATTCTGTTGCATATTTCAAACTATTACTTTGTGACTCCCAGGCCTAGAATTTTTTCCCATATGCCTTTGTGCTTTTTTTTTTGCTCTGTTTCTTTAATAAGAAAAAAGCATGAAAATAGAGACTTGCAATGTAACAAGAATTTCAGGCACCAGTGCAGAGTCTCATTAAATTTAGTAGTGTTATGCTGAAAGCACTACCAAGGATAAGCTAAACTCAGTGTTTAACTAATCTAACGAACAAAAAATAAAAAAAAAAAAAAAAAAGGAGATGCCTTAAAGGTATCATTACTTCACAAATACTCCAGATTATTTCAATCTTGTGTTTTTCAATCTTCTGTTCTAGATTTGAAGTGTCAGACATTTTCACCAACTGGAAATGTCTTTGGAACTTCTGCTCTCATTTGAGAAAATAAAGATGGATATATTGTCTTCTCATTAGCGTGTTTAGTGCCCTGTCTCACAGGGAGATCTCTTCCAAAACTTTGCTTGTATAGGCACCATACATCACCCACTCACATCATGTCCAGCTGCAAATAGAAGAAACAGATGTGGAAGAAGTAGTATTGAATTCAAATTATTTCTTATGTGTTCAGCACTTAGAAAACAAAGCAAATATGGAAATCCTTGTTGTATAACAAATGGACTGCACAGAACTTAATACTAGGCTTCTATAAAGTACAAAAACAAACCTAAAAAACCTTATCTTCACATAATCATATGTGCAATTTAAAGATTTAAAAAAATTAAAGTCCAAAAGTAGAAATCTGCTTGCTATTGAAGCTTCTTTAAAACTGTCTACACCATCAGCTTAAGCCTTGGAGATAGGTTTGTAATGACTCAGCCTGTAAAAAACAGCTTAAATATTTATTAAAAAAACCTCTTGAAATCCTTAAATTTCAGGAAGCCTACATAGAGAAGATTAATGGAGAAAATTAAAGCATCTTTTTAAAAATTATTTTCAGTTTTCAACCCACATAAATAGCTGTTCTAGATCTAGAAGCTTTGTTAAATGCTATTACAGTAAATTATAACAATCTGCCATCAAATGAGCAGCCTTACTAGCTCTTTTGAAACATGCTAGAGGACACATTTAACCTGTATAAACACCCGGGTTACTATATAACATAGTATTTGCCATCATGAAATTACACACCTGGTTATGTTTTACAATAGCAAGTAATTCCATGTGGCTCTTTTCTGACTCAATACCTTAGGTGTTTTTTCTAAGCCATGCACATCTACTGCTTTAAGAAGCACTCACTCTCACTGCATCTTTCAGTTACAGTTTAATTCTAAAGCAACATAATGTCTTTACGGTACTCACCAAATCATCAACATCACCACCTTCATCTGTGGGAGGCAGAATTTCATTTTTCTTTTCTTTTGGAGCCAAGAACTGAAAATAAAAATGTATTTATATGATATTGGCCAAAACTCAGATCCTTAATGTTAAATTAACAGAATGTCCCCTTTATATTTCAAAGCAAATTCACCTGTAATTAAGAATTATGAAGGAAGTTTGTTCTGGTTTCCACCCTTCAAAGTAATTTTGAACTACAGGAAATTTCTTAAGACTTGCTTTCAAAGGATTTTATGGTGAAGTGTATTGGAAAACAGACAAAGAGATATGGTTCTTCAGACAATTTATGGTTAAGCTGTAGAATACCCTGTAATAAGGATGCTGCAAATATTAGTACCTAGTCTCATGGGAAGATGGGGAAAGTTCATAGAAAAGAAATCCTCTGTACTAAGTCCACAGAAACAAGCACGGGAAGTACTGGAGACACCAGCGGCTGGAGCCTGGTACTGTACACTTTTCCTTACCCATCTGTTATTATCCATTGTCAAACATGGGATTCTGGCTAGATGGAAATTTTGTCCATTACAGTATGGCCATGTTTATGTTCTTAAAGAAGGTAATTTTAAAAGTAATATTGTGTAATATTGTGTGTAGCTACAAAATACTAAAGGACAGCAAACTGCACCCTCAGCAGTGAAGCACTGGAACAGGTTGTCCAAAGAAGTGGTAAATGCTCCATCCCTGGCAGTGTTCAAGGCCAGGCTGGACAGAGCCTTGGGTGACATGGTCTAGTGTGAGGTGTCCCTGCCCATGGCAGGGGAGCCGGAACTAGATGATCTTAAGGTTCTTTCCAACCCAAACTATTCTATGATTCTATGCTTCTATGAATGCCAGTCTTCAAAATTAGAAAATTCATTATGTAAAATTCTATTGCTATAGCTGCTGATACAACTCACCATATGCCCTTCACTTAAAGCATGATATCCATAAACAGAAGATAAAGGTTAGTTGCTCAAATACTGTAACAACTGAAATCAAACATACAGACGATATCTGGAGTACAACCACCTCTGAATTATTTTTCTCTTAGCCTAAAATAGTGTGTGGGGGTAATATCTGAAATGGTAGAAAAAAGTACAAATACTTGATTCTTACTTTAAAAATATCCAGTTGTTCACAAATTTTAGTTATGATCTGTTTACCAATATCTTTATGATAAAATCATACATTGTCTTTTTCTTATTAAAATGCACCAGAACAGGTACACAGAGCCAAGAACAACCCTGTCCCAGATAAAAAGATGGCTGTGAAAACTGAGGAGGAAGAAAAACAATAGTCCATGACTTTGAGTTCCATTATCCTTAATTCAGAATCAACTTCACTCTAACTCTAGATGATGAAAGAGAACACCTACTTAGAAAATAACCACATTAATCAGGCTATAAATACCTGCTTAGAGTCTATGTTTATCTTTTGTGCAAACAGCAGGCTCCTGAAAACAAGCTACTGTTTACCCGAGGACTTTGACTGTAAGTGCCACGGAGGTTGTGTAAAAGGCCATGGGATCCCTATCAAAGCATTATCAATCTCTGAGACAATATACTGTAAAAAGCTTAGATATTATTTTACATAAATAAAATTTTCTGATCCTTTTCTAGAGCAATGCTGACAGCTTTAGACATGGGCTAAAACACTGAAAACTTACCTGCATCTCATTTGTGGGAAAGTACCAGACATCCACTAGGATGAAAAGCAAATACATTGCTTTTGGTTAACATGAAAGACAGAGGAAGTGGACAACCTCCACCTAGTTGTCTCACTGCCCAAAAATCAGACCAGTCCTACCTCTTCAACAGCAATATCCAAGAGGAATGTAGAAATGTAGAAAGCTTATTTCTACAAGAGACAATGCTCATGTTTTAACATGCTGAGTTCACCTTATCATATAGATTTTGTAGCTGAAGAAAAAAATAAAAATGAGAAGATGACAGGGCCAAAGGAAATTAGAATTTCGAGATGCTGTATGTCTGTGTATCTTTTTTGCTGGAAAAGTTCTTAATCTAGTAGTAATATAAAGCACATACTATGAAACTAAAAGCTAAAGACACAGCTCTGAAAGGCTTTTTATGGCAGATCAAATTTCATTTTACACATTTAATTAAAAGTCAAATGGTATTTCTGAAAGTAGCACATTTTTCGAAGTTTTCAAAATTAGCTTTCCCACACTAAGTTAGGTAAAGAAAGGTAAAAGTTGAGGAAATGTATGATGAAGATTTGCAATAAATTGAAACCTGAAGTTTCTATCAAATGCTGAACATCCAAAGTTGATTTTTTCCAAAGCCTGCTTTACATTCATGCAAAAGCAAAGTACATATAATAGTTGTACTGAAATTCATTATCTTCCCTAAAGCACCAGAAGAAGCACTTGACACTGCTCTTTTAACCTATCATCCTCATGCTCTAAAAAGAGTATCCCCACTATCACAGAAAAAAAACCAAAAAACCCTACCTAAAATAATTTTTCTCAGTGATAGGAAAATATGCATGGATAACCCAGCCCAACCAAAACAAAGAAGAAAATTTTTACGTGTTACCTCTCAAATAAGCAGCCCTGTAAGTCTTTTTTTCTCTTTCAAACAGAAACTCTATTAATCTGAAATCTTCTATTCAAAATAGTCCTGAAACTGCTATCAGCTAGAGATTTGCCTATAGGAGAAAAGGCTTTTGTGTCACATAGGACCACACTGACAGCCAACCCCTTGATCTACCTGCTTGCACGTGACCTAGTATAGAGGTGAAGAAAACTTGCATCTTACCTTACTGTATGATATTTTAAAAGATCCAATATACCCCTTAGTGAATGGTATCACCTTCAGTATAGAAAACAAATGAGCCACCTTTGCAATCTACTACAGACCGAGGAAAATGCTGGCTTTGTATCACGCAGGAAGCATATGACAGGGTTTAACTGGACCAAGGAGGACCAGGTTTTAGATCAGCACCATAACCTCAAGATAATTTTCTATTCCTGCAGATCTTACTCCAAGAAGTCTTCCAGCTTTTGAAGTGAAAAGTCATATGAACCCTAAACAGACAACGGCAAATCAGGGTTCTGGTTTTGGATCTGGAAAGTGCATGGTAGGGTGGTTATCCATCGAGTAAGTGGGATTGCCAACTGCCTAGTTAGCAAAGAGATGCAACTCATTTATCCTGAAAGTTAAGCTAACTGCCATGTTAGAGAACTCTGTTGCAGAGCTGATTTCACGCAACCTCTCTGACGCCACTATTTTAAAGGGAAGTTATGGCTGTTGTAGGACCTTCAATTGATCACAGAAGACTTTCCTGCATTGCAACACCTGGCTGACTTTAGGATGATATTAAACAGAAAAGCAATTTTGAAGCCAGTCTACAAATGCTTTGCTCCAGCTTAGCCTGGCAGCTGTAGCTCTAGTCCATGGTACTCTGTAATTTGTACTGCATTCTTATGCAGGAACAGTATTTTTCAGCCACCTCAAGGTCACAGTTAAGACAACAGTATATTGTAAGGTCTTCATGGATAATAGAGATTTCCTTAAGGAATAGTGGCTACTTCACACAGCATGAGCACATTGTGAGCATGAATGGTAGTTTAAGTTCTCAAGAAAAATAACTGTCTTACGAAGCTTCCAAGTAAATTCATAGCATTTGGAATACATAACAAAACCTGAAACTCTTCAAAACGATCACTGGGGAAAAAAGCTCTATACAATTATGTGATGAGAAACAGCCAGTAGGTCCTTCATATCTAGAAATAACATCATATTCTGCCATTTGTACTCTGCACGTGTGCTTAGCTTTCTAGTCTCTTAGTTTGTTAGCTTTTCATTTTCATGACATTTTTGTGCCTCTTTCACCTTGAGGTAAATTGTTACAGATGAAAAAAGCAGTTTCTACAATACAACCTTTTACCCAGTTGTTAATTCACTCATGGAGAAGCTACTTCTACCTCTTCTGGTTATTGCTAATGTAAAGCCTGGAAGTTGCCAAAATCAGTGTGGCATCTTTTAGAAAAGCTGCTTCTCTGCAAAGTACTTAGTGATTTTAGCCACAGGTTTACCTTCGGGGTCTGTAATACAAGGACCTTCTTTCCCCTAAACTATTTAAAATCATGGCTAGCAGCCTGATACAAAAATGCCTGTCTTACCATCACCACACAAATACAGATTTTGACAGCAACTCTGAATTCTGCTTTCTTTGAAACAGAAGGCACCATTCTGCCTGTTAGAATTCATTCCTTTATAACTGTGACATCCTTTATTCATCACTGCAGTTACTGAAGTGTTATATTCCTGTAGAAATAATACCTGCAAATACTCCAAAACTTTTGTTTCTAAAAGGATCTTATATGATCACCAATAATAATATCAGCATCATCTACGATGTCCATCAATCCACAAGAGCTCCATAAAGTGGAAAATACTGGTATCATTGCACATATGGTGAAAACTAGCTACAACAATTTTATATTGCTAGAGTTCACACCACCTTTAGACAAAAAAGCATCCTGATTTTTGAACTTGTGTAACAATGAGATCATGGTTCTTTTTATGAAGCTCAAATAGTAATCTTGCATATACAAACAGTCTGTTGTTGTTCCACTGAGTTCTTTGTGGAGGATATTTTCCAATAATGATGTCATTACATGATACTTTCTAAAGACCAGTTAAAGTAAAATGCGTGGGACATGTTAGGGAATTATTTTAACTCTGAACTGGGGCAATTTCAACTGTGTGGCAAAAGAACACTCTTCTTCCTTCATATGGATCCTGTTTCATTCACCTAAAGATTTATCCATATAAGAAAGAATCTTCTATTCCACAGTAAGAGCTCTATACAAATAGTTGCTCATTAAAAAAAAGATACCTTTTCAGCCTCTTCACTAGTCACTGAACTTTCCTTTGCTTCATCTTTAGTGATCAAAGAAATTCTGTCTAAAAAAAAAAAAAAAAGATATAAAAATATCATTAGAAGGCTTCCCAAAAACATACTTAATGTTAGAAATAAAAAACATCTTCCAAATTCCAGCTTCTGAATGTGTCATCATCAGCAGCAAAAAATAAAAAAATACTGCTCAAAGGAAAATATGACTTGCATAAATGAGTCAACTATCATATAAACTATGATACAAAAATAAATTAATGAGCATATTCATAAGCTTGTGGAAGTATCCATTTAGGAAACTGCTAATATTATGACAATCAAACTAATGAGACACTGAAATCATAGATCACAGATGAAATGCTGACAATCTATCAGAAATTACACTTTTAGTCATTCACAGCATGCTCTTAGGTCCTTAGAAAAATTAACTCCTAACATACAAACGCTTATGCTGTGATTACCTACACTCTAACTACCAAAGTGCTGGTCCTGCCCCCACTTTACTCCTTGGTTGTGCCAGCACCACTATCCTGTGCAGTGACCCCCAAAACAAAAAATGAAAAAAATCTCAGTTACTTTTTACCCCGTTTTCCTTCAGTTTAGCTCATCACTTGGCTACACAAATGCCTGTGCCTCAATAAAGAAGCTGTAGGTGTGAGAGCAAAGAACAGTCGATTCATAAAGGTTTCAGCAGCAACACAAGAATAATGCCACCTTAATGGGCCCATAGAACTACATGGCAGGGTTTCATGAGACAAGTGAACTTGTCAAACAGATCTGCCTTGCTCCTTAGCCACTGACTCATTTATTCACTCCCATCCTCTTTTGGGGATTGCAGACACTATTGACAATGCCCAATGTATGTCACATTTGGAAGAAAAGAGAGGACGGGTCATGTGGCAAGAAGCAGTGAAAACAAGACTTCCGTTTTGGTAGCAGCAAGTGAAAAGCTATTTCGGCTGCCTAGTGAAAGCAGCTAGACTATGCACAAAGCACCATGATTTTATCATCTTCTTATAAGATGATAATCTATTTTGTATGAAAATACCATGTCTATATTTGTAATTTTGTTTTCTCAAAAATATACTGCAGTTTTTTACAAACTCTGGTTTGTACTAACTAAAAATTATTCTAGCATGGCTTTGGAGGATCCAGGTTTCCTACTTTCAAAGTTTATTGGTTTCTGTTTTTCAAATTTCTTCAGAGGTCCCCTACAATACTACTGAATATAATATTCTTTCAGTGTTGTCTTGCGCTGGTTTGGGTTGAGAAACAAATTCCAATCTCGTAATTAGAAAAAGTTGGATGAAGTAGACATTACAGAGTGTCTAGAGTTAATTACTTTGGAAGGTGCTTATACAAAAGCATATATTTGCATTTTATAGCATGCACCCTTAAGAGATACAGCTGGGCATTTAGCAGATTTTCTTAGCACTGGTTCCAATTAGAAAGAGTATGACGTAAAAGATTATTTTAGTCCACCATGTTTTGTATTTGTGCAAATGTTCCTTTATTTATCATTTGCACAGCCTCTGAATGCCTTTCAAACTGCACTGCCTTGTATCTCCCAGTTTAATCATAGGTAGGTGTCACATTACCACATCTTCTGCCCTTCAGGTTGCTTAAATACAAAATGATCAGTGACGTATTTCAATACTATCTATGCCTTTTTTGAAGCTTCATTAGGAAGAATCTTTTTATATCATTGCTGCATGAGTTTTTTCCATTTATTTTGAAATTCAGCTGAAATCATATCTTTTTCTCCTTACCCTGTAACATTTAATTTGTCTCTCTTCTTCCACAATTAATTTATCATTTCAGCAAGACTTGGCAAGGCATTATGAACATTACTGAAATATGAAACTATTAGTGCGAAAAAGGAAGTTGCAAAGTGAAAGATTTTTTGAGGCTTTTTGTTTGTTTTAAGCTAACCCCTGAGCCATCTGTTAAAGTGTCCCATTGCTAAAACAAAGTTTTCTTTTAGATAATGGATAATAAACTAGAAAAATGCCATCCTACCTTGTATCATGATCTCCCAGAAATCAGCTAAAGCTTTGTCTTCTACCTTTGATTTCAGGGCCTGCAGAAAATCATTAAAGCACTGGACCTTGGACAGCTGAAAAAAATTACAGCAATGATAAACAAGAGATATTAAAAATACTAAAGAGCACTGCAAACTTAATTCTTCATGAATTCATCTAACATAGTGAACACAAAAGTCATTACAGATTTTGGTTTTTATCTCTACTAAAACCAAGAGTTCCAAGGAAAGGTGAGCCACAAAAACTGCCTTTCAGAAAGCTAGAAAGACTTTCTTGTAACTAGCTTTATTGAAGAAGAAATTTGTAGGACTGTTTATTTTTCGTTTACAAGCATCAGATAATAGCCCTTTTGTTTGTACTTTTAAAAGAAAACAAGCAACAGCAAATAATACTAGAGACGCTAGCCCTCACTCCAGTAAGAAACATAAAATGCAAATATATTTCTAATCTTTCAAATAATGTAACAGATTTTAATCTGTGAATCAATTCTTTTTGCTGTAACAACAGGTTATCAGGTTCCTAATACAGCAAATAGATTCATCATGTCTTTAATTTGAAAGATATGAGAGTTTTCACACATTACCTTCACGGCCTCCTCTCTGAAAACTCTGATACAATTGATCCCTTTCATGTAGTACTGTGAACCTTTATTTTCCAGGAACTGATCAATGCGGTTTATCAACTGCTGACTCACTGAAGGACAAAGAGAAATAAATAAATCAAAGAATGCACACTTTCAAGGCAAAAAATATTTGTCTTTTACATCTCTCTTTCTATTCCACAAGCATCTTTAAAGAGTTAATCATACCCATACTGCCTCAAGCTACTCAAGTTGATAATTGTTACTTAAGCTACCGACAATTACTTCAGCCTCTCTGGAAGAGCTAAATATACTAGGAAGAAATGCAAGCGTGGCCAAGGCAAAAGTCTTTCACTGAAAGCCAAGATAAAAAGCACTGGCCTAGCTTGTTTGACAGAAAGTAAAACTAGAACACTTGGGATCCTAAACCGAGGGAGGCTATGTTGTACAACACAAGCATATCCCCACAACATCCTTTGAAATACATGCATATTTCAATAAAAGTGTTAAATATACAATGAAGATGTAATAATGTCAACATCTGTAGGATGATTGCAGTTAAAAGAATACCTTCTTACTATTGACGTTAGAATATACCTTGTCTCCGTACAGGTAGTTTGATTATTTTTTATCAGGGCAATGCTGTTTATGATTATGGAGGTAAGTATCATAAAATGTGCATGCCTGAGAGAGAAAAGCAGAGGCAAACAACAAGACTTGTATCAACAAGAAGGGGAACACCAGATTCATCCTCACTGTTGAGCTCCTAAAACACAGATAGCTGTAAAACACTGCAAATGTGACAACTGAAAATGTCACAAAGAGCCCAACTAAATTCTGCTGGATTTTAGTACTTTATTTTCTTCATGTTTAATTACAGGTGAGGAACTGTCCAATTTTACCCTCTGGCAGGCATCTCAGGCTGGCAAAAGACAAGTGAGAGGAGGATACAACAGTGATCTATAAACTCAGAAGCATTGCAAAGAGGATGAAGGGAGTGATAGTCCACTGCCTTTCTCAAAACAAGAGCAGAGAACTGGGTTAAGAACATATGAAAAAAAGAGTACCTCTTCAAACAAAACCTCTTTACCACAGGCTGCTGTGGGATGCTAGAAATTTTAACAGCTTAAAAAAATGCTTTAAGAAATTCTTTAATCAGGGAGATTAAAGGTGATGTTGACATTGAGGAAGAAAATGCAGGAAAGCATTCTGGAGAAGTCACAGCATCTACCTGTCCTGCACTTGTACTGTTAAAGTCAGTTTACTGCATTAGCAGAACCTTTAACCTTCTATAGATTAAACCTATTGACCTTCTTAGGTTCAGAAGTTATGGGCATAGATATCACTGCAAGTATCTCAGCCATGGAAACATCAACGTAGAAAATCATCTACCAGAGTGATGGAAGAGACAAGGATAAGTAAACACACCAAGAAACAGACACTGTTTAAATATTGTATTCCACTCTGCTCACTGTAAGCATACACAGCAATAACTGTTACATTTATGTTCCATAAAATGCTTAACTGAATATGAAGAACAGCATCTCTGAGAGAAGATGACGTGAAACAAGACATGCTTGATATACTTTCCCACTAGCTTTTTACAGAGTTTCTAGAAAAGGAGGCGGATAATGGTTCTGTCCAACAGCAGCCATCTCACAAGAACGTGTGTGAAAAGCGCCTACTGCTCCAGAGGTGATCGGCTCACTCTTTTTATTTACTTTACCAGTAGCTGGCAAACTAAATTGAAGTCTCAGTACTTAAGCTCCCCTAGTTAAGTCAGTCCATTTTTTCCATGGTTAACGATTTTCTCATTAAATGTTCTAATTTCTTACGAATTGCACTAATAAAAGCAAGTCCTGCTGGTGCTTTCAGTGGTGGTGGTGGGATTTTTTTTAAACATTGCCTTTTCATTGATGTGTTAAATTAAAACCCCAGGCACCATGAGAGTGCAATAAAAGTCTTTATTGTCTGAATGATTCCAGCATACTGTTTGAAATTGTCAGACACTCTACTTCTTCTTTTGCATTTAATTTTTTTAAAATCCCTTTCCATTTGATTGCACTGGCAGGTATCAGAAGACTTCCTGCTACTGACTGTGAGCTGCCTCCTTTTGAAATCTGTTTTAAGAAACCAAAAAAACCTTACATGTTTTACTAGGCACTGAGAGACTATTCATAGGAAACAGGTTACACAGCAACACTATTTAAAGTCAGAGTCTTCTAATGTCTTAAAACAGCTTGGCGAAAGTTGGGTCTGTCCATTGGGCCTTCCTTAAGAGAAAGGCAATGATTCATTAATCTAAAATAGATAAAATTCTTCTGTTCTGATTAGATGACCAAATTATTTCAGGGGGCCAAAGACAATACCAAAGAAGGTAGATAAGGATTATAACTGGAAGTTCTCCAAAGTGGACTCTGTTTCTTTACACTTCTAGATCTGAGAACTATGTTGATTTCCTGTTGCCTGTCATCTGCCTATTAGTGTGAATCTTTGGTTTTGGGTGCTGCAAAAAAAACAGATCTCCCTGCTTTTTGGCATGTTCTGCACAAAGATGTCTATTAAACTAAACTGTTAATATTAGAATTAACTCTGATGTGCCCCAGACAAATCTCAGGCATTGGGTTTTTGAAGAGCAAGTCCTAGAATTGCAAACAGACAGCCTATTCAGGACACTACTGTGTAATAACAACTTTTTTTTCTTCTCTCCCAGCATCCATCATCCCATACACACATTTAAGGAAGTGAACTAATGAACTTCTACATTTTGCATAAACTGGAATTCCAGCACTCCTAATAACCACCATGTTCAGCAGAACAACCCAAGAAATTTTAATCTTCTGCTTCCTTCTTCTACTGTACCTGATTGGTTAGGAAATAAATACAGTGATTAAAAGGCTGGAGAAGTACAGCGGAAAAAAGTATCTTTGAATACAACATCTTTTACTTCTAACAGAATTTATTTCCTTCCTCTCTGGCATTCAGATACATTCCCTATGCTAAAACACATTCACCAGTGCTGTTATTTCTCGTGAAATATGCCATGAACAATTATATTCACTTCTTGTCTCTGAATAGTTACAGTACAAAAGTGTAGTTATATTCTCATGTTTGTTCAGTTCACTCCTTGGTCTTGATTACTACGCCAACCAGATTACAGAATAGTAATAGATAAAAACTGTATTAGAGTCCATGTTCAATTCCCTGGGGATTTTTTTTCCTTAAAAAAAAAAAAATATCAAGTTAAAAAAAAATAGTTCTTTCTGCAGATGCTAGACTCCTGGTGTTGTCTATCTTCTGATTTATCTACTGGTGGTGGTAATGATTTATATTCATGGGCAGTGCTTAACGTAAGAGTCACTGACAAATCAGTTAAATCACCCCATAATTAATTTTAAACTACTGCTCTGTAAGAATAATCTTTTTCTAAGTGAAAAGAAGAAAGAGATTCTAAACTGAAAACTGTCCTAATTTTTAAGGACTTCCTGCATCTTTAAGACAAGAAATAAGAATGTTAACATCAAGAGCTGCTGAACTACTCCAATGCCCTATGAGGTACTGTTCAGTTTTGAAATGCTCTTTCTAAATGGCCTGTTGGTATGGATCAGAATGATTTAGGCTGGACATTCATAGGACATATGGTCCAAATCCCTGCTGAAACCAGGGTCTTTGTGAATCAGGTGGGTCAGTGCTCCACAGACTTGAGTTCCGAGTAGCTCTGAAGATGGAGAGTCTCTAAGTTCTCTGGGCCCCTCTTTCTGTGTTTGACTACCTTACCTGTGATTTCCACGCCCCCCCAAACATCTAATTCAAATTCTGTTTGTTGCAACTCAGAGCTTTGCATCTCACCCGATCGCTATGCCCTTCAAAGACAAATCTGGCTTCGTCTTCTCTGTGAAGCAGACGTACAGAAAACTTCAAAGTCATTTTATGTACTCGAATATTTGGTTTGCAAATATTCTTCTAATGACTGAATCATTTTCATCAAACCAGTCATTGCATTTGGCCTACCTAGCAGCAGAGTATGAAGAGTCTCCAAAATACACAAAAACATCCAATAAAATAGAAATGCAGACAAACTGCAAACACATATGCCAACAAAACCTGAAACTAAATACTTTTTTAGAAAAAACCCAGAACTATCTTAGGTCTAGAAGGGTAGTTAGCTATACACTTTTCTACAGAAAAATCGATGAATTATCATCCTTATTACAACTCATAAATTCCCACTGCAATCTCTTATATACAATTCTTTTATGACACAATTCTTTCAAGCATACAAAGCATCCAGTGCAAATCCAATGTTTTACATTTTACTTAAGAAGCTATCTACATGCCATGGCAAAAGTGTGACACCTCAGGCATAACAGAGTATTTGCTGAAATGTGCAATTACTGACTCTTAACTTTATTTTTCTAGAAATGCCTAGGAACAAAAATATTAACAAACTTGCTATGAATGAGAACCGGGTGCAATTTGTCTCTAGACATTTATGTCCATAACTGTACAGTTGTCATTGCAGATTTCTCTATTCATTGACAATCAGTACAATAAAAAAAAAAGTCTTTCAACTACAGGACTTCAAACATCATGTTCTCAGATAGAAGTCCTGTAAGGTGCAATGAAATCTGGCCTCTAAACTCACAAAATTTATAAACAAAAGAAAAAACTATACATGTGTCAATATCTTTTTTACTTCCCGTTAAGACATCCTATCTTCTACAGGAGCCTATGAAAATACAACACACATCAGACATCTTCTGCTCTCCAGAAATGCAGACATGGATGGAAACCTGTAAATAGGCCAACACGATGAACTGAGTGTCATTTGGCATGACAAAGATGGCGAATACTCACTGCATTTGAGAACCGTCTTTGCAGCCACAGCAATGAAGAACCGCATTGTACGCCCCTGGGAGTAACAATTAGATTCCACTCAGGCAAACTAACCTATTTTATTTGTATTCATTGACAAAAATGTCAGCAGCTGATATCAGAAAACACCTCTTTGTGATGACTGTGCACTTGTAACCTGCTCAAAATAAGACCTGCATAAAATGACATCTATCTGGCCATTAATGCAAATAAGAAAATAAAGATACCTGGAGAGAAAACACAATCCTAGTTACATGACCAATCAAGATTAACCAGTAAGCTGACACCATCACATACAACTCATAATGTAAGCTGTAAGTGGGTCCCCTCCTGCAATAAACTACACAGATGTTGATTAAAACCAAAGTTGATGGCTGTTTCAGGAACTGAGCTACCGGTCTCAGAAAATCTAACCCTAAGATCTTCACCAATTTGAAACTCTCTGATTTTCTAAAAATATGTATTTACACATCAGTGACCCAGTTCTCACTAACAGCAAATACACCATTTCTCCTGTGGGATTCAGCATCAGGCCCAGGCTGACTAACTTGCACTTAAGGCTTCTCCTGTGAATGGCCCAAACCCTGATCATCAAATCCCAGTGAGGCTACTACATGAGATGCACTGGTACTCATTTTGGTGATAAATATACCATCAGGACTTCTGACAAACCAGTAAAAAAATTAAAAATCCCCTTGCTATACTTTGGTCTTGATAACTTCATAATTTTGGAGGGAGTCTTGCTGTGGACTGAAGATGACATGTGCCATTAACCTGCAGCTTAATTAAGAAGCCACTATACTGTTGGTATCTGAAGCACAACTCTCCCTATTGCTACAACTTCTCTATCTACTAAAAATAACCCACCTCCAACCAAACAGTTGAAAGGTCTTTCTCCTCTGTGTGGAGAGACTCTTGTTATTTTGTTTTAAACTGAGAATGTAAGCTCTATTCAGTTTGGAAGGCTACACTGGATGCTCTTTT
This sequence comes from Strigops habroptila, assembly GCF_004027225.2. Lineage (NCBI taxonomy): Eukaryota > Metazoa > Chordata > Aves > Psittaciformes > Psittacidae > Strigops > Strigops habroptila. The sequence continues at coordinate 58,091,051 of NC_044281.2, read as the reverse complement.
TATACAAGAAAAAAGAAAAACAGGATGCAATCTAGTAGTTCTCCTGTCTGCATTGTGACATGTAAAATGTAACTTTTTTTTCTCAACAAGTTATTTGAATGCCACAGATTATCCTTTCCTGCAAAGACATTTGACATTTCACATGTTTAGCAGAGAGAAAAAAGCTTCATCATAAATGTGACATAAAATTATACTAAAAAAACCCCCCATAGAACCACCAAATAGTTTTAAGGCGGATTTTACTATTTACATAACCAGAATGCAATTCAACAAGCCATTAAAAACAAGCCTGTAATGTTTTATGTATCAAGCTACCTAAAAGGCTCTAAAGCAGAAAAAGGATTATGCAAAAGAAAAAGATAATATGCAGAACATGTTTTTATTTATAGTGGCTCTATCTCTCCTTTAAATGGGTGACTGCACTACATTCTGTCTAACTACACCTTATAATCACAGAGCAGATCACTCATAAAATAAAAGCAGATTGCTGAAAATTTCAGAAGCCATCCAAACATGTACTGCAGTTATCTCCAGCACAGATATCAAGTGGACGTATTTAAGCACTCTTTAGTTAAACCATCTTTAAGGGTAATCACTTTACTTGTTTCTGCCTTCAAGCTTTCCTACATGATAAAATTAATTACCATAACAAAGTATTAACTGTTTCACAGTTTCTGTATTCTAATATATTTTACAATATTTTTTTCACTGCATCTTTACTGCATTTGAGAACACAATTCCAACTAATTTTTCAATAAGCAATTTCTTCTGGGTTCAATACACATTGTATGTAAAGAGCTGGTTAACTGGCTTATAGGTCTGAAAATTCTGGAGAAAAATAGCTATGTGGGCTTTAAGAGACTGTACTGCAAATCAATATACTACTCAACATGCTCCCGCAAGCTATATCTAGAAGGACCAAAAGCCTTGTTGAAATAGCTAGCATCTCACTCCAGCACCTCCACAAATCTTTTTATTTGAAAAGAAATGCTACATTAGCGGCTATTTGGTAGATGAGATTTACCTTGCCACAACCTTCAAATCACCCTTTAAAAGAAAAAAGGACCCCATCCATCTTGTGCATTCTTTTTAAGATATCTTCAGATGATATAGCTCTGTATAGCTATTCCATACAAACAAATGATAATTCTGTTGCATTTTCAGATTTAGGGCACACAAGACAGTAGCTGACCTATGCTTTGTATTCTTCCTTGCCTCTGCTTCAAAACCCTGTCTTACTGCATGCTGAGAATAGATACATAGAATCATAGAATGGTTAGGGTTGGGAAGGACCTTAAGACCATCTAGTTCCAACCCCCCTGACATGGGTACGGAAACCTCCCACTAGACCACGTTGCCCAAGGCCCTGTCCAACCTGGCACTCAGAGTCAATTCAGCGCACACAGAGTCCCCTCTCATCTTTAAGAGCCATGTACTACCTGCTTATTACACCCTAAATGCACCCATGCGTTCTTTTGCTCACAACAGGCAGTAAAAAATGATCTTTGCATCTAAAGATTTAAATCCCAGGTATGAGATTCTTATTTCTTCATTGAACAGAATAAGTAGACAGCAGAAGACAGGTTTCTCACACTGTGCACAGCCAACAGCCTTCCAATTCAAGCCAGAAAGATTCTGTGAAGCTAGATGAGAAGCTGATACCCAGTCAGTACCAAGGGATCTGTTAGAAACACCTGAGGAGTTGCTCACATGCCTCAATATAGCTGTTTAATGCCATCTTACACAAACATGGGTATCCAAGACTTTCAAATGCAGAAGGCAAGTATTGACATGGAAATTGAGTGACACCTTTCTTTGGTGAGTAGCACTAGAAGCTAACCAGAAAACCTCAAAGCATCTCACATAGTACTAGAAATTTATGTTTAGACAAATAGCCTGCATTTACTGAACCCTGAAGATGCTACTAAATATAATTAAGATAGATAGAAGTCATTTACCGTCTTTGAAGTCAGCATTTTTCTGCCTCACCAGAATTCGGAAATCTTCTGCTGGATTAACACTGCCAACCTACAAAAGGTCCGAAAATGACACAATCATCAGCCAATATCCATCTCTTTCTTCTAACGAGGCAACAAGGATCTTTATATTTCTGTTTGTTTTAATACGGAAACAGAAGCTCTACACTTTTCTGTGTGCAGACTCATAGAATGCAAGTCTTACAATGTGTGTTAATGCACAGTACTCCCAGCAAAGGTTAGTTATGACACGAGCAAGATGAACTTACACTTACTATGCTGTACTGTTATAAGTCGACTGTGTTCTCTGGGGTTTAGAGGTCAGAAGCACAGTAATTCAGGTTACCTGCTAGTTCAGTTTTGAGACTTTCTGTAGCACAGACCTCTCCCTAATCTTGAGAGGTGCTTAATGAGGAACGGAAGCTCCCAGGCATGTGGGTACAGAATCACTGGTTTGCCACTCCAATGGGAAGCTCAAAATTAAAAGCTTGCACTCAATTCATCTATCATTTCTGGCCCAGTCTGACATCTTAAAGTTGAAGCTCTAAATGGGCATAAGAGTGCAGAAGCCTTTCAAAAAAACTAAAACCAGGTCAAATATAAACACTTACTGGAAAATGGATGCAGCAGCTTTACAGAAAAAAATTACATTGCTTAAAATTTTCTTTCAGGAATGAAAGTTCTCCTGAGTACAATAGAAATTTTTATGCTTGGCTGTCAAAATAATTTGTAGATCTTTCAATAATCTTGCTTGGTCTCTCAGTGTTTCATTTAAATCTGGAAATGACACTTTTCAGGAAATATCAGAAATTTATATTAGGAATACTGAGTATTTAAATATTTTTAGATTTTAAATCTTTTTAAAAATCTGAATCATGCGTTTTAAAAACCAACCTTAAAAGATAGCACATTTGAAAACAAGGGAAGTTATCTCAATATTAAATCACTTTTTCCCCTGTAATACAAAGAATCAAGTAAAGGAAGGTGCACGGTTATGATACAGGCTTCATCTACCCATGTGCACAACATCTGGAATTAAGTTAGACCTAGCAGCAAGATGAAGCCAAATTTGTGATTTAGAACCCTGTCCTGGTTGCAGCAGAGAACAGTCTTGAAAATCACAGCAATATCTTTGATTCAGTACACAGAGGCAACTCCTATGCCGCAGATTACATGAAAGAGAGCAAGAACAAAATTCAACTATTGAACCCCAATTCTGAGATTCTGTTTTCTTCAGATCCTCAGGCTTGCCCTTCAGAGTTCTAGACACTGGAGGAGAATTTTGTCAAAAAATATCAAAGACTGATGGGAACTTGTGCTAAAATAGACCTAAGGGCAGAGAATCTCTAGTGGAGTCTCAAATCTACAAGTAGATAGTATTTCAGTCATATTTCAGCCAGAAATCCTCCTTTTATCAGGAATTCTATATATTCACTATAATAGAGAAACTAAACCTCCTCTTTTAAGAAAGAGATTTGTAAAAACATACTTACAGAGGTGACATTTCCTTCAGCAAGTTTCATGATGCTAAAGCTACCTTCCTCATCTTCAATTTTTGGTTTCTTAGGGTTGGGTCCATCTTCACTGCTGCAAATGAGAAGGATAAAAATTAATACAAACACTTGAAGTAAACTGTCCTGCCTACTAAGTAGGGAGTCAGTAAATTAATGAAAGATACACTGAACACTGGACAAAACTTCATTATATTACTATTCCTAAATCAATGCTAAACCAGTCTTCATTTTTCCTCACAGGCTGCACAAAGCAGGCAGTAAAACCACAGACCAAACTTTATCTTAACATAAAGCAAAGGCACTGCTTGTTGAAGGTACAAGACTATCCATGCTTATTTCAGGAGTGAATCTACTTATACACATCTTTTCCACTTTTCTAAATATAGACTATCTCCAGTCACTTTATTTTGAACCTGTATACTGCACTAACCTTGATAATTTACAGATTATTTTACTGATTTACAGTATATTACACGTAGTAATATATTACATACATTACAGTATATTACATTTGGTATTCTCACCACATTTGTTGTAAATAGAAATAGCAATGAAAACTTAACATTTAAGTAAAAATTGATTTACTCTTCAAAAATTACCTGCTAGTTCCTGGAACTGATAGCTGCCACAAAACTGTTCACTAGTGGCTTTTGAGTCTAATGACCCATACTCTCCACCAGCACACAAGAGCTTTATAAGATTCCATTTACAGCAGTCAAAACCTGCTAGACAAACCCCAATTAAGTACATAAGAATTCTCTTAGCACATTTTAAGCTAATCTCAAAATGCTTTCAAAAGACTGTTGTTTTAAAAAAGCTAATATTGAATTTAAGCTACTTTGTTGCTTTGTCCTTACAGGTAACACATACCAAGGTGTACATTCAAACTAGGAATTTAACTGTAACATCTAACATGCCAAACTTTACAGCACATCTTGGCAACAGAAGAAAATCAGGTAATCACAAAAGGGTAAAAAAATCAGATGCTGTGTTCTATGTCACTTAATGTGACAGGCTACTGACACAGAAGAATCGACTTCAGTATAAGAATGACTGAAAGCTACTCAGCAATCTGAATGGCAGTATTCGTGTTCAAGGAATCCCAAAACAATGTAAGAAGTTTTTCTCAAAAATTCTACTACTACAGTGAAAAGACTACAGGGACAAAGCCAGAGCTCCTAGACTAGATGACACTTTGCATTCTACAAGGTTAAAACCGATTTTAAAACCTGCATTGCACATTACACAATCAACTATTAGAAGGCACTTGTACAGTCTTCCTTTTTATTTTCCATAGCACACCTCTCCCCTACTTTACAATCAGTGTCTATCCCACTTTGTTTCAGCAGTCTTCTCTGTCCTATACTTAATTTTGTCAGTATCGAAATGAAATCCCTTCTCCTCAGCAATTCCTGTCATCCAACATAACCTTACTTATCACTCTAGGAGAAATGAGGACTTCAGCTATGCCTCAGGACAAGAATAGGATACCTTGCTTCATCCTCAACTCTGCTGACTTTCTGGCTGACCTTGAAAAAGTTGCTTAATTGTTCTGGACAGCAAATATGCCAGTCTGTAAAATGGAGATAAACTGATACTTTTTTAACACCAGTGAGTTTACAACTTCTACTTGAACCAAAATCCTTGTATATTGATGTGCTTTGATGAAAGGTGCAAAGAACAATGAAAATTATCTTTTAGAATACTTTTCTCCAAAGGTGTTTTGCAATCAATTGTAATGTCTTGAAATCTTTTTCCTCCTGCATTATTTTTACTGATTCAAAACGCTTGGGAATTGGAGGAAGAAGGAGAACACAAATGCTGATGCTGCATTTAACTGCCTAGGACCAAATCCACAGCTGTCATTAATCAGCTCAGTACAGCAGAAACTAATGAATCCACGCCCATTTATATCAGCCAAGAACCTGACATTTAGAATCTCTTACTGGCAATGCACTGATTAGTAGTATTTTTAAACTGTAAAACGTGCAAATACTGTTTGAGAAAAATTAATGAAATACAAGATTAATTTAAAACACCCACTTCTACATTTATATAGAAGCCTCTCACATATGCAAAGTTGGATGAGGTAATAGCCTCTCCAAAACCAACCTAAGAAGGAAAAAGTAAAATGCTTTCTATTTTACTGGATTTTTTAAAACTATACAAAGCTTAGCAAAAGTGAAACAAATGAATACTGAATATTAAAAACTGTGTTAAGATAGCATGCCTACATTTATGCTGCCTTAATCCCACCAGACCTTAAAAATTAAGTGGAGAAAGTTTCTAGCCAACTTTTCCAAAACATTTTAGTGCACACTATTTAGATCTGATAGTTTTAATAAGTTCAATGTTATTTGTTGTTAGACATTTTTCTTAGTCATTGTTGCAGAGTGATGTATCTCTACAGTGCATATTTAAATCTTCTTCATCAAAAGATTGTATCACTCAGCTTTTCCCCAAAGACAGAAAACCATACAGTTAATGTTTCTGTTGAAGCAATGACAATACTACTGTTCCCATTCATTACTACAGCAATATAATTTATTCTGCAATTTTTAAAACTCTATTACCATTCATTCTTCTTTGCATAATTGAGTTTGTACCCTTTTGCTTCCCTTACAGATTTTTTTAAAACAATTTTAATGCCCTACAAGAATTTCTATCTTAATTATTTTTATAGCTCCTTTCATCACCCTTCTAAAGGAAACGAGTTTTTAAACAAGATAGCTTTCCTTCTTGCTTGTCAAATTGATGCCTTTGGGATGATATGTTTTTAAGCAACTACCAATAATTTTTTGCTTAAGTTCTCTCTCTAGCTTGTTTGAATCCAGTTTTGCTTTCCTTGGTTTTGTTTTGGGCTTGTCTGGGTTTTTTTTAACTGGTTCTATCACCTTTTTAAAGTACACATATAAATCTATGTATGTATACACACACACACAGAGAAGGTGGGGCACAGAGCATGGACAGGAGAATTCAATCAGTATGAATTCAAGGACACACCAAGGCAAGACAGGCACACATAGCAATGAACAAAATAAAAAGAAAGGTGCTTCCCAGTTTGTATACAGAAATGCAGTCATTGTTCCACAGAATTAATGTGAGAAGTCCTGTGTGATGTCTTCCCAAAGACAACATGCTGAGGAGGCTCTAGCCATCCCCAAATAAAGGATATATGACAGCTCAGATAATCAAGGCCTCAAAATGGCTCAAAGACATTGTTCCTAGCACTGAAAGGACTAAGCTAAAAAATGACAAAAGGGAGAGAGAAGGAGCTAACTAAGAACTCTCCAACAGTGGTGAGGCACTGGAATAGGTTGCCCAAGGAAGGTGTGAATGCTCCATCCCTGTCTGTGTTCGAAGCCAGGTTGGACAGAGCCTTGAGCAACCTGGTCTAGTGGAAGGTGTCCCTGCCCACGGCAAGGGGGTTGGAAGTAGATGGTCTTAAGGTCCTTTCCAACCCAAGCCATTCTATGATCTCAGGGCACCCACTGGTCATATTACAGACATTCAATAAACTAAGCTCTAAGACACAGATTTTATTTGAGCAAATTGATTTGGCTGGAGTGACAGTACCAATGCAGTAGCAATTAAACATTTATTCTTCATAGCTGCAGCACAAATAAAGTAAACAAAGTATATATATTTTTTGTAATAACAAAAAAAATATTATCTTAAAAACTGTTCAGACAATAGATGTTCCAGAAAGTGTCTGTAGCAGTTTGATTTTTCAAGACATCCACATTTACTGCAAAGCAGATAATAATGAAGCTGCTTTTCTTTTGATTTGGTATTCAAAAATGAAAGCTGCAGAACAACCTAAATTGAGCATGCTGAGAAGGAAGACTCATCTTTAAAGCTAATTTAAAGCTCTGCAGCATTCATTCAAAGCTAAATTAGACCCTCTGTTATTCTTATTTGAACTATTTTGTAACTACCAGTAGGACAAACTATTTGACCAGAAGAGAGTAAGCAATGCGACAGGTTGCCCAGAGAGGATGTGCAGTCTCCATCCAGACTCGATGAAGCCCTGAGTTACATACTTAGACCACAGATGACCCTGCTTTGACAGCAGATTGAGAAAGCAAGCTCCTGAGGTCCCTTCCAACCTGAGGGATTCTGTGATTCTGTGACAATAAATACAGATATGAGGAAGCTACAGAATGGTTCCTAGTGTGTCTTGCCCAAAAATAGGAAGACCACCGTTTATCACAAAATACCCCAGACATACTGTGGTACCACAATATTCTCCACCCATTAGTATTTTTATAGTGTGTAGTTCATTCATTTTATGTTCCAAAGACCCTGAGACTGCTTCATCCAGCAAAAACAATTTGAAGTGTAAAAAAAAGTTTTAAAAAAATCTGTAACACATCTCCAACTTACCTGTCTTTGAAGATGTCTTGAGCAGTCATCTTTTCTTTTTTCTTGCCAACCTCCTTTAGGGGGAAAAGTGCTTTTATTTTTTCAAGAGGACCCTGACACCTTTCTTTTACCACACTGGGCATCTCCAGCATCTCTAAAATGTGCTCTTCAATTGGTGGCAATGGCTCATTGGGGTGAAAAGCCTTATGCTGCAAACACTGCAAGAAACAATTTGAGCCAAAGAAAACTTTTAGTTTATGTGCTTTTAATATAATGCCTGTATGCCTGACATCATATGGTAAATGCAAAATATCTTCCATATTAAAGAAACTGTCTTCATATTGCTGAGAAATATTCCAGCTCACAAGTGCTCCATTATGAAAGCAGATTGAAAGTCAATTGGTCAGCTGTTTAAGAAGATAAATAATATTAAACCAGAATAGTGATGCAGATGAGTGTTCCCAAACTCACTGGAATGAGTTCTACGAAAATTATTAGGAAAATCCCAGGAATGAAAGAGTCATCTGCATCTATTCAGCTTTTTAACTTCACTTTGTCTTTAAAATGCGGTTCTATTATAAAACAGTCACATGGGAGAGATTTCTATACATTTCAAAATAAGGAATTAGCAACAAGATATATACCCCAACCATGTATTCTAGTTACTGCCACAGTTTATTGTCCCTCAAAGAAAATATTTCTTCTTGGTCAATAATACTCAGTATGCATACAAGAGAAATTTTCACAAGCTTAAGAGCAAATGGAAAGAGAGAAGTTAAATGTGCACAGGTAAGGCACAGAACATAGGTATGTTTGGAAATCAGCTTTGAAAAGAGTGAGGAAATGAAGGGGCCTGGCAGATGTACATCAAAATTGGAACAGATGGTAGGAGCTACAGAGGAGAAGGCTTTTTCACCAAAGTGTAAAGATAGTGCACACAGTCAGGAAGCCAAGCAAAGGGAGAGAGATGAGGTTAATGAGGCAGGCTACGGAAATTCCACCGAGAATTCTAAAAGCAAAATAGGTATCTTAAATGCTGTGAAGTGTGGGACAGCAGAAGAGATGTATGTGTATCTGCATATATACATACACAGATACCAGTGCATGCGCACACACATGCATAAAAACACATAATCGTAGAATGGTTTGGGTTGGAAGGGACATAATATACATGAGAATATTTTTCTAAGCTCATTGTATTGGGTGTGTTAGACCCAAGTGTGAAGGTAACTACTCCTGGTAAACTAGAAATACAGCAGAAATTTGCTCCCCTGTTGGCTGTCAGACATGCCATTAATTTAAAAAACAAAGCCAAAGCAAACAAAACCCTCTACTCATGCTGAAAGGCTGCCAATAAAGAAAACCCAGACCATATGCTACACATCAATACTGATGTGCTTTCATGCTGCTATTAAGATTCCAATCCATATTAGAGCACACTGTCAAAAGGAGGCAGTTATACAAGGCTACTGATTTGGAAAGACTTGTAATGATTTAAGGCATAATTATTTTGAAAGAGAGTAAAAATGTTGCTAGAAGCTGAAGTAATGGCTCTTGTGATACAAAAAAACAATATTAAAACAACATTAGGGAATTGAATTAAACTCAGAAAGCAAAAAAATTAAGTCCACTGTTGTGAATGTGTTTTCCATCTGAAATCTCTGTGTGCAGCTGCAAGAGTTGAGCAGACCAAGTAGCCACAGCCTCCGCTTGTTCCTCTCTTTAGAGTAGATGACTACCTCTGAAACCTGAGATGGCAGGTTACCATCAAAACTCAGGTGCTAATTAGAGATGAAGTTGAACAGACTTAACGTGGAGTTTCTAATCCCAAACAGTCCCTTTTAACCTTGTTTCATCTTCCTTCTCTGCTCAGCAAGAGCACTCCTACCTTCACCAGCTAGGAGCAACCCACACTGCCACTGGCATCCATACTCACTGTTCTGTTCATGCGTGTTGTCAGCAATGTACTAGCTCCTCCTTGCTCTTCCTTATTTCCTTACATTTCCAGCCTAGAGATGTAGCAAGCTTTCAGAAACAGGGGTCATGCTAAGCTGCTGGTCAACGGATGTGAAGAAGTGGGCTTTTCAAAGAATTTATTCCATGATAAGCAATGGCATAAATGCAAGAATAGACAGAAATTTACTGCAAGAAAGGATCTTGCCTTGTTCCCTTCCACACATCATCTAGGAACACACTTCTGTAAGAACATATTTTAGCAAATCAATAATAAATCCTTCAACAACCTGGCACTATTTAAAGTCTTAGAACATGGGAGACAGATTCGGCTTGCTAAAAGATAAGCATCTAGCCTATGTCTACACCACCACAATGATCATGTATTTATGGTCTCCAAAACAAGAAGGATCAATTACTTTCCCAAGGTTCTTATTCCATGGATTATGGAACAGGCTTGGATTAGTCATCTTACACTAGTTAGCTAGCTTTTGGGTGGTGTTAACTTCAGTGTTAACTGAATCCCAACACAAGTATCTTAGAGTTCAGTTTACAGCTAGTTTCTGGCAATTTCAAAATGACCTTTGAAGAGATCCACTACATTCAACCAAAGATAAGATTATTTTTTGTTGAAAGCCCTTAGACTTCCGTGAGCAACCTCCTGTCCCCCTTCTGTTCTGCTTTTTGAAAGAACATAACCATACAGTCCAACCATTTATAAACAAGTTCAGTCCTCTAAGGTCACTTACACACTTTACACAAGAGCCACTACAGCATATTTAGAGGCAGACTCTGCAGCTGGATCCCATGAAATATGTGATGCTGCAGGCTACTGTCCTCACAAGCCTTCCCCCAGACCTGTCTCAGTACAGAGGAATTTGTTTATTTGGCTATCAAATAAAATGCACTGTGTTCCCCAAATATCATACGTGTTTCAAATCCCTGTATTTGAGAGGAACAACAGTGATGTTGGAATTCTGCTACCACAAAAGCAATGGAAGTTCACTCAGGCTTTTCTTGAAGCAAGAAATATAAGTTGAAACTCTGGATGTAGGATATTCCTCATCTTCCACTCCAGCAAGCATTAACAACTCCTTTCCACCCACTCTGTCATTTCCTGATGCCTACCACTACTTCCAGAGATATAATTTAGCTCGATGCTTCTGTTTAAATCCTGGCTCTTGTCACTTATCATTCCAAATATCTTCATAAGGTAACAGAGCAAGGAAATTAAGAAGTTCATCCTTTCTTTGGACTTATTTTTCCAAACTATTTATAGGTCCTGTTTAGCCCAATCAATTTACTGGCTACATTCAAAAGATGAAGTATAATTTTCCTTTGTAGTTCTTAAGGAATCAGCAGTGCCACTTGGTCTAAGAGCAAAATATTAAGAATCTGGAACATGTTTGCAGCAAAAGAGAGAACAATCTTTTTGCAACTTACACAGATTAATAGCAGTTTTGTAACCATGACAAAAAAAAAAAATGGGGCTGTGCATGGCCAAAAGAAAGCACTAAAAGGACGGGTAATTTAGGGCTTTATAAACAGCAAGCACTGTGGACAGGAACTGTGTACTACCCAGCACATCGAAACAATCAATAAATACTTTTTCCACCAGTAGCATTCACCCTTACAAAATCCTATTACCCTCTAAGGAAATTGGTGATTTACGCAGTTACTCTCTTCTAGCAGCCCCTGACTCAACTGCTGGGACAACACCATCATACTGTTCTAGAAGACAAATGGCACACACCTAGAGAAACATCTGTCATTGACAGGCAATATCTACTGAACCAGGAGGCAGCAAAATTGTATTCAGCAATATAATAGAGGATATTCTATCCCCTATGTGTTTCATTTACAAGCAAACCCATATTTAATTTGTAATGCCCAAGCTTTAAAATCCTTCCTAAAATATTAGCCATGCAGAGATCAACCCACTTTAAGCTCTTGCCCAGCAATAACCTTCTACTGACCAAATCTTGCATTCAGTTACATACTGTCTTGACAATATGACTGGCAGAATTTGAAGGGAACACTGAGTTCTTCGAGTTTCAATCACAGTAAGATTTGAAAAGAGCGGGCTTACATATATTCCTGAAACATATATATGACCTTCAGATCCTTTGGTTCTTTTGACAATACTGAGGTAGCATGGCTTTTGGATGCCAGGGTAAGGTTTCTTTATTTAAAAAAACCCACAAAACTTCTAAACTGAAAACAATTCATTTGGAATTGTTGAGATATGATGAACATGGTTGCTTTAATACCATTTCTGGTCAATTTTCAGAGTGGAGTCATGCACTCAATATATCTCCATGGTTCTGTATACAATTCTGCAGCTGCATAAGTTGTAACATCATTTTCTTTATTTTTGAATTTGCTGTGTCATTTTCTGAACACTTGACTTCCAAAGCATAATTAAGTCTCTCATCCTCACAGTTGCAATGAAAATCTCCATGATATGAAAAGAATGTAAATCAAAATATAGACAGCTTGATACAATAACTGCAAGAAGTGTGAACTGTTCAGCTCGCCTATGAAGTGCATCAGCTCAGACACCCAAACGGAATAACAAATGTCAACAGTGTTAACCATTTACTACTGACCAAGTTCACCTCAGACTGATCTGTTTTGGAACCACTGCCTGATGCAACAATGGACAGAAAAGTGACTGGTCAAGATTTGACGGGATACAGACTGAGAAGTTAAGAGATCCCTGATTTTCAGTCAGTTTCTCTCTTTGCCCAGAAGCTGAAGACTGAGACTATGTCCACACCATGATCACTGCAATACAGTGTTGAGATACCCAAGCAAGTTTTAATTTGTCTAGTCTAGGTCCTGTGAATATCGCTGATGCTGTTGCAGAGACCTCAGCACAGGTGCAATTTTCTTTCCTTCCTGGAAACTGGAAAATTTAAGAATAAAGTCTATGTCAGAGACAACATAGAAATCACTGGCTACCCTACTTGCTACTTACATACAAAAGAATTTATATTCCCATCTTCACAACACAGATCTTCCCAACACAAATCAAAGACAGAAAGGTGAAAAGTCTTACAAAACAAGGTTTTTAAAAATGTCATTTAGTTCATCTCACCTGATACAACCTCTGAAAATGAGGGTTTGGAATTTTGCTGGGCTTAAACAGGTCCTCAAAAGTTTCTCCGTCATCAGCTTCATAAACCAAATTCATAGAATCAATCAAAGAGTCAACAGCAGATAACTGATCCGCTAAGGCAGCAATCACATACAAAGAAAAAGTAAACACACGGATGCATTTCTTGAAACAATTTATAAATGAAGATTCACTTCAGAACGTGCGATTTTGACCAAGTCATTACATGCTACGGAATACACTACAGATATAAACATGCCAATAAAGAATAAGGATAATGGACACAATAATAAACACTCTGCTTTATTTAAAGACTACAACGTAAAATCATAAAGCTTTTCTCTTCCCCCAAGACCACAATTATTGCTACCTTTCTGCTTCCATTTTTCTTCTTTTTCAAGATGTTTTTATTTGCAACAGGTTTATAGGCCATGTAGAAAATAAGGAGAACAGTTGATTTGAAGAACTAAAGGGCATAATATAAATTTTTACAGTTCTGATGGCAAATTAACACAGTTCACAATAGTCAACTATTGCTCTGGTAAGTCTGGTTTGAGATTTATTCTCAAGCTGGTGGTTAGAGACAAGAAAACAGAAACTGTTTCAGAAACAACCCAGCATGCTTTATATACCCTGATGTGCAGATACCCATTCAGTGAATTTCATAAAAAATTTTAGAAGTGGGAGTTGATTTTAAACTACATCCATCTAAACTCATTGCTGTGCAAAATTCTCAGAACAGTGAGTCAAACTCCAAAGACACCCTCCATCTGAACCTGGACACCAGTAAGTGCACGCTTTGAAAAAAAAAACCGAAAAACAACACACCACAGAAAATACAGTCTTTGTCTTGTACATTATATTAACAGGTCATACTGTAACTGGCTACAGGATCAGCTTTGCATGAATGAAACTGATGCCTCTGTTCTAGTTCTAGCTAGCTAATCACATATTGTAGCTCCCACAAGGTTTGCCCATTTAGTCTCACAAATGAGTTCAAAGATCAAAGGATACAGAGGACTAAATGTCTGCTCTCTATCATGAGGATCCTGTGAGACTATTAATCCCATAACCCAAGCCAGAAGTCATTTAACAGGACAGTTTTAAAAGACTGCAGACAAACGTCAAGTCTGCTTAGCTTGCTGGTAAAGTTTTGCTACACGCTTTACTCGTCAAGACCACATCACCATAATGTATTCCCAAAGGGACAGGGCTGTTCTTCCTAAGTCAAAATAATGACAAAGCTTATGTGTTCATTGGAAAGTCAAATATTCCCTTTTAGAGAATCTTAAATGAAGATAAATAAGTTACTTTGTCCAGCCGCCCAGTGAATTACTATCTTACCTGTAGGAATGTATTTTTTATTGTTTTTCAAGGATGAAAATATATACTGTCTTAAGTCTTCCATGTAGGGTAGTTGCACATAGATGAGACACTAAGTGAGGCAAAAGAAGAAACTGAGCCTGAAGAAAACAATCTATAATATCCCAGAGTGCCCTATCAGGGCAATATAAACATAAGAAAAATCCAAAGATATAATATCTGTGTGTATCAAAATATTCAAATAAAATATTTACAGAGCAACACAGTTTTAAGCAGAATAAAACAGAATTATTTTATAATATAGTGATGGCTACACTCCTCATTTTTCTACTGGTAGAAAAAAGACCTTTCAGATCATCCAATCCATTTTTCTTGTACAGAGTTCCAACCAGCCAAGCTTTAAATAAGTCACATAAGCTTTGGGAGGTTTCATCACAGCTTCTTGTGTTTCAAAGTCAAAAGTTGGTTTTGTTTTTTTGACATTCTCAGCCTCATTTTTTCTTCATTCAAATACCTCCTCCAGTTCATACCACCCTAAATAATTCCTTTCCATCCTTTATGTTTATGCCCTTCAAAAGTCTGAAGATTGTTATGTCCGCCCCCACCTTCGTCACTGCTTTGCCATGCTATATACGCATCTAGCTCTTTCAATAGTCTCTCGTAAGTAAGATCAGTGGAAACACGCTGCAAAAATACTGATGTGTTGCTTCCGGGTGTCTCAGAATGTTTTATATATATATTTCATATATGATTATGCTGCAAGCAGAACTTCTGTTTGTTTCTAAGAAACACACTTTTTTTCCCTCCTGTTTTTTAAAATAACCTTTTCAAGTAAATACT
Organism: Strigops habroptila; assembly: GCF_004027225.2. NCBI lineage: Eukaryota > Metazoa > Chordata > Aves > Psittaciformes > Psittacidae > Strigops > Strigops habroptila. The sequence continues at coordinate 58,075,962 of NC_044281.2, read as the reverse complement.
GTCTTCCTAACTCCAGATGAATTTGAACAACAGCTTTAAATGCTGTGTGCTCCTCCCCTCAGGTCCAGTTGACTTGGAAATCTAATGACAACAGCCTAGTTGGACACGCTTGAAATGCCACATCAACTATCAAATTCAAATTTTGCACTACCAAGCAACCTGGAAATAAATCCACAGTTTAAGAAACTGAAAGAATCCAGAATCAGATCGTATGCGGAGAGGTAGGTAGTAACACAGCAAAAAAGCAGTGGCAACTTATTACATAACTATGCGATTACATTGTTTCTAGATACCAAAAAATTTGATTTTTCCAGGATAATAAAATGAAATTATTACTATGTTATTGAAACAAAAATCAGTATTATTTAAACCTGTAATATAGAGGATACTAGTGGAATCATATTACATTATTTTTCCGCATATTTTTTCTAGAGAATTTTCTTACAATTTATTACCTCTTTGTCCTAAGACTTGGTACTATGACTGAAAAGTCACACTGGTTTCTTCCTGTATTACAAAACACTGCATATGGTTTGAATATGATATTTTATTAATTGGTATTTGTAAAGCATCAGTATGGAAGCTTTCTACAGAAAGCTAAGCGTGCAAAATTACCTCATATGCATCCTTAATATATGGAAAAGCTGATCCAATTTGTGGGTTGCATCTTCTATCATAAGCATAACGTACTACAGCTACTACTTTCAACTCATCCAATGCATGAACAAGGGCAGAAAAAGCAACTGCTGCATTCTGGAGGGGAAAAAAAAAAGAAGTCCACAGAGTCATGCAAGTTGTCATTAGTCTGCTGAAATACATCTTTCATAGTGAATTCTACAGCATTGATTCACTCAAGACTAGTTCCCATTTCAGCTATAACTTCAACACAAGCATTTTTCATGTTTGAAAAATGAAGAAGCAGAAAGGTCAAATCTCATGATAGTGGATCAGTTCAAAGCTGAGCAAACTTCAGATCCAGCACGTTCCACCTTTTCCACTACGCGTGAAGAGCTCCCAGAAATATTACAAGAGAGAGAGAAAGAGAGGGAAGACAGACCCTTAAAGGAACACATCACAGCACTATACAGTGAGATTTTTATCTCTGATATTTAAAATAATTTGGAGGTCTGCTCTAAATAACACAGTGACAGAGCTTGCTGTTGCTCTGCGTGTGAATGGACTTAAGCACCAATTCCAGGTTTCCCATGCTCTTGCACAAGCATAATACTTATTCATTATTCATGAGATAAGGTATTCATTTGGGGTCTAATCCAACTTCTTTTCATCCTAATGGGCAACGGAACAAGATCTACCTAGCCTCCATTAAAACTATTTGTCTTATTTACACAGAAAGACAGGACAATCTCAAGTGCCACTATTATTCTTTGTTTGACAGCAAAACACCCTTAGCATTAAACTTCAGTTCATCTTACCTCATCATCTTTTGCTGCAAAGACCTTCAAAACCTGGTTGCCCATGTAGCAATGCCTCTGGATCTACAGATTCAAATGGTCAAGAGTTAGCCTGACCTAAAGAAAATGTCATTGATGCAACTGGACCAATGAAATTATGAAACAACTAACATATTACTCAAGTGAGAAGCCACAAAATTTCAATACTGTGCATAGAAGTTAAAGCCTTGTATATGCTTCATACCTTCATTTATCACTCAATATGGATATTCAGTCATATTCAGCTGGATATTCTCATACCTTCATTGATGAGCAGGAATAAAAAACTACAGTACCTGCAGCTGTTACCAGTCTGAATAATACTGCAGTAATTCAAAAGTCAGTGTGAAAAACCACAGTAGTTAATAAAAGGCCTAAACCTAATTGACACCACATCTATGCTATTAAATTTTCCTAGCAAAGATACGTCAAAAAGGAGCTGAAAAAGTCACATCCCTAATTAATAAAGCTACTTCAACATCAACCTGGAGTATACGCGCCTGTGCTGGCAAAGAAGCACTTCTGTTAGCAGAGTTTATGCTGTTCATGACCATGGCTGCACGACCCCACACACTCCCCCAAAAAAAAAAATGGTTTCAACAAGGGTTATTGCTGCAATAGCTGGAGCTACAGAAACTGAGACACACCCAGAGAAACACTGCAACAGCAGAAAACCGGTCACTAAGACTGCATACTACTATGAACACTGGTTAAAATTACCTTTCTTTGTTACAGAAAAATCTCTTCAAATTACTGTCTCCAAACTAACCTGGAGTTTCATTATTTAGCAAATTACCATAATGCTGCTGAAGTCAGAGACAACTTGCATCCAAGCAGAGCTGTTTTAAATATTACTGCACGATTCTTCAACTCAGATTATTCTACCTGCCATTATTCTTTGCTGTTCTGTCTTTAAAAACTCAGGAAATTTTATGTTCAGTATAGTATAAATAACCATACGTGTATATCCCTACATCTTTTTTGTTTGGGAAAAAAGGTCCCGTTGTAATATTTTCAAGTATTATTTCTTGATTTACATGGCATTACTTATAAATTAAAAATCAAAGTTTAAGCGGCCTCTGATCTTCTTTCCTGAGGGATGTGAATAACTCAGAAAAATAATATAAGGTGGTTCTATTCCTTCTTTAATTATGTATTTGAAGCTGTTCCAGTTTCTCTAGTTAATAATAAATTATCTTTTCTCCAAAGTTTTTTAAAGAAACAATACAAAACATACATTTGAATAGTGTCAATATTATGATTCCAAACAATAAAATTCCAGAACCAAAACATAAGGAAAGCATAGGTTTTGAAAATTCCAGTCATAGTTGAAAACTTCCTGATATCATTATCTAAACAGTGTAATTTTAATTCTGCAATCACACCTGAATAATTTTATTGCACTGATGTCTACACAACTATTATTGGGCATAATTACTCACACTCCTAGTTACAGAATCAGAGCACGCTTTAGTTGAGATGTAACTCCTATGCATTATGAAATCCACAAACAAGAGAAGCACATCATAAAAAAATATCAAAAGCAATACATATTTTGTGCACTGAGAAAATATAAACCAATTTGATAACTGAGGCATATTTACGTGAATCAAGAATAATCCTACAATTAACTGCATTCTATAATTAATTATTAACTATGTATTTGAAAGTATTAACACATTATCTGACGAATAGTGTGTGTGGGGGAAATCCATGTGAAATAGCAGCTCACTTACAGGAGCATGATTTTTTCATTGTTTTCCTTAGTTTCTGTTTAAAATAAAAGTTGGACTTCAAGCCAAAATAGGAGACCAGCCTCCAGCATAAGAAAACACTGCACATGGTGAAATACATCTTGTGGAATTAAATGAAGACAGTAAGACTCAGCTGTAGGCTGAGTTAATAATGTGCTTTGGACCACCACACTGCAATGATCTAAGGGCATATCTAGCAACATGCAGGGGTCTCTGTGCCATCTGTACTGTAAAGTAAAAATATGTTTAGTAACATCCATTTGGGAGCAAGCTCCCACAGATACTTCCTATTTCATTAGTATCTCTCCTTCCTGGTAAAGGTAACTATTCCCCGGCCTTCATCACGGGTACTATTTTGGTCAGACAGCAAGACATTCCAAAGAAGAGCAAGAGGGTGCAGTGCTGCCCTATGATTTTCTTTCTGATTGGTGAAAGGGACTGGCTGCAGAGAACTCCAAGAGTAAACTTTCAGTCACCCTGTGCAATATCCTGGAGAAGAAAGAGTGGGAGCAGCTTAACATTACTAGCAAATACTGGTGCTCACACCTCTGTACTTTCTCCTCGTATGCCCTGCTTCAAGAAGGGTTTTCTTAAGCCTTTGCCTAAGGCTTCCCTAATGCTCAACTCCTGGATTTTCTGCAGGAAATCACCTTGTGCTGGATAGCTTTTATTAAGGTACTTGCTCAATGTAAGTTTCTTTCATCTTCCAGGTAAAATGAATGGTGAAGTTAGTATCACAAGTACAGGTAAGTGCATATAAACACCAAGCATCTCACTGAAATATGAAGAGCTTTTGAACGATGTTATCTTCATCTAAGTTCTGTGAAGTCCTTGCTACATTTAGGTTTTGTTATAGTAGAAACAAGAAGCAAGTCACAGTTCACAAACTAATCCTCATGGAAATGAGAATAAACCCAGTCAGTTCTCAGGCTTTCTTTAACATTTCTTTAACGTTTAGAGAGAGACCCCTTCTGCTGTCATGGCTGGACAAAACCCAAAAAGGCTATTGCATAATCTGAACAGAAGAGATCTTCTCTTGCAGATCTGGCATCACTATTTAAGTTCGTGAGATGAAATGAAACTACAATACCTCTTGCCTGCACTTCACAGAGATCTGAGTTCAGTGGTTCTTCCTTAACTTGAGGGCCCAATGGCCACATTTATGAACTCCTGTCCTCACAAGACTACATACTGTTTATATGTACTGGAATGAAAAGTCAAGTCACCCCTGTATACACGACTGCAGATGCCCCTTTCCTAATACTGGAATCCAGTACAACACCACAACTTTAGTGAATTCAAACTGAAATCAATTGTTTGAACAACCCAGGTAGTTGAATGGGAACAGGTTTAGTACTGTACCTGAGAGGATCTGCTGAATCCCAAAACAGAAAAGCATTTTGCTTCTGTTTTGTATTTCATTTGCTCTTCGTCTTCCTTGGAAAAAGGAACTATATCACTCCCATAGCGAAACCCTGGAGAATAAGACAAGAGCATCTGGTAAGCATATGGCCCTACAATTCTAAAACCGAAATTAGCTCTCCGAGTATTTTAACAATCATTCATGCCCCGCAGCTATGCTCCACACACACTCATCAAATTACTTTCCCTGTTAACAAAAAAAACCATACACCCATAGAAACATTTTGTACTTCATGAACAGCAGTTGCACTCCCTGTACATTGTTTTATGTAACACAGCTACCCTCATAGAGAGCAGAAAACAAGGAAACTGAACATCTTGCCCAACAAAGTTATGCTTGCAGAATAGATTTAAGCAAATCAGAATAGATTTCAGCATATAGACGGCAACACTCATCGCAAACGTAACAGAGAAAAACCCAAACATACCACAAAGCATGGACAGGAAACCAAAAGAGATACAGAAAACAAAATGTGTTAACAGTGGAAGTGAGATACACCTTCATACACAATGGTGTAGGTTGCATGCAGAAGTGGTCTCTGTATGCATTTGTGTTTTACTTCCCATGCCTTACATTACAGGGATATCTCCACAAAACAGGAAGGTGTTAGCTTCTCAGAGCTATCATCTGTTCCAACTGCTTATTCCCCCACCTCAAGCTCCAATATCCTCCCTGGTCACTTTATTTATGGTCACTTCATATAACATATATAATATATAACATATATATTATGGTCACTTTATATAACATGGTCACTTTATGTATACTATCACAGACTAAGGACGATATCCTCGGCTGCAAAGAAAGCCGAACGAATAGAGGTAAATCCCTGGATGAAAAACTATATGCGGATACATTTTCCTGGAAACTGAAAAGCAAGCCCACAGCCAGAATGAATGGAATTTCAGTATGGGTGCTTCAAATGCAAAATATTGTCTGATTATAGTATTTTTCAAAAAGTCCACGGAAGTCCATGAGGCATCAGCAGCTCTTTAATTGTAAGCAATATCACTGATATTGCTTACTGATAGAGAAATTTTTGGTCTCTTTGTTCACATTGAGCTGTTCATCACTTTTTATTAATATTCCACAACTACTCATCGACTTAGACTGTCAGGACATCAGCAGAGAATGATCACAAATGCTTCAAAATATATGCAACATAAAAAGTGTATTTTTTTTATTTTATTACAAGTTTTGAAGTTATAAAACATAAACAGACTACAAGTACTTACCTATCATTTCTGCTTAAAGAAAAATCACAGTCATTGAGACATTTTTATCTGCTACTGCTATGAGACATCTATGATTGCTACAATTCAAAGATGTTAAATAAAAAAAATACAGTATTGAACTTAATTTTTCAATTTATTTTATCCATTTGAGAGCACTTTCTACACTGTTATCTCAATAGTTCTGCCCTTTACAGTTAATCCACTTGCCCTACCTTGTGTGGGATAAAAACAGTGAAAGAAAGGGGGAAAAAAAAAAAAAAAAAAGTAACAAAATATATCCATAAGATCACAAAAATGTAAATATATTTGCCTAACTCAATTTTTTAAAACTAGACTATTTCACACTTTTCTGAGGCCTTCAGTCTTCTATGGAATTAAATCTGCTCCAAAACAAGCTGAAGGTTATAAAAGAAGTATTCTGCATAACACTACCTCAGATTGAACCTGCCACAGAATTTCAGAAACAAAACTAATAGACTCTTGAACACTAAACCTTCCTTTCATGGTTTCATCTTCCCAATTTCAGAGCATCTAGAGCAGTTGCTTATCTAGAAAAGGAAGTGTTATGAAAGTACACGTTATCAGTACAGCTGAAGACTTGAAAATAGAATAGAGGTAGCAGCACTGCTCAATACCGAACTGAGATATGGTCCTCCAGAGAATACAGTTTGGGAAGCTGTAGTGCCTTCCAAGTTCTACCTGGTGGTATTATTATTGTTATTCCTATTACTGGCAAAAGTAGGAATTTTTAAGATAACAGTGTCTGTGTTCCATCAGCTTACAGAGCTTACACTCTAAGATCACAGCTAGGCTACAAAGAATAAAACTGAAAGATGCTTAAGTGATTTAAGAGCACAAGCCATTACCTTGGTTTGTCTTCAGGGTGCACATAAAGAAGTCATACCTTGAATAGTATCATCTTTTTGAACCTCTGTCTCAACATCATCATTCAAGCAGTAAACAGTTTCTTTCTGCACATCATCTTTTCTGAGGGTTTTAGCATCCACAGTTGTCCAAACCTTTTTCACCTTCTCTTCTGTGACCTTTATATCCAAATTGAAAGAGAAGGAACATCTTTCAGACTGCTTACCAGAACATGCAAAAAATTCTGAGACCAAGCGCTGCATTATTTTGCTAATAAGGGACTAATAATGACAGCCTCAAATATGCATCTCTGACTGCTACCACAGTGCTTTTAGCACACTGATCTATCTGCATGAGACTTAGCACCTGAACTGTATCATATTGACTGCATACTTGCCGTGATTACTCATTAAAGTCATGCGTTAAATCATTTGTGAAAGTCTTTTAGTCACAGGATAACATGTAACCTGCTGTGTATTTTACTTCCTCCACCTATATAAACACTTTTAACAAAGCATTAAGATATATGTTAAAGATGCAAGAAGATTCAATGCTTATTCAGCTGGATGGCCCAAGTTTTGTATCAGGCTTACTACACTACAGGATAAAAATACCCTATATTACTAGAACTTCCCCAAAAGGCAGGAAAAGATCCCAGTTGCATTACAGGACTGGGAGGGGAAAGAAGGAATAAATATCTGCAATGAGTGAATGTTTCCCAGCTACAGGGAAAGAAAAATACTTTTTTTTTTAATCACTACTTTAGTGAAATCAATGGTGTATTTAGTGAATGAGAAGAAAAATGGAAAACTGCTCAGAAACCAGAAAAGACAGAACAGATTATGTCCATTGATATCACAAGTCTATTCCTAGCTCTGATCCAACTGCTGCCTTTGGGCTAGTCACTCAGTTCATGTTGCTCACTCTCCCAAGCTTAATTTACACACAAAATAAAGACCTTCAGGAGGGGAGTCTCACTGCATACTTGTACAGATCTTACATAATATCCCAATAAAAATAAATAAGCATAAATAGAAAGCTGGCAGCAGAGATCGCTTTCAGGGCTAGTATGCCTATCTCTCAGAAATCAGATCTATTTCAGCTTCACAATACATCTTCCTGAAAACTTGTGACATTGGCCAGACTCTTGGTCTCAGGTTCAAATACAAACCAAGTAATCTCCATTTCACCAGACCCATCAATGCTGCCACACTATATACTTATCCATTAATTATTCAATAACTGGAATTTTGCACATTTTCTGTGTTTAAATACATTTACTTCTTCCTAGCACTGTGTGAAGGACCCACATAAACTGTAAGGGAAACATACTATGCACAAGCTCTGCCAAAGAGTACAAAGCAAACAAGCCAAAAAAATACACCTTTTTTTCCAAGTCTGAATAACAACAGATGTGATTTGAAACAATAGCTGGTAAAACATTTAGACCCACCATTTTACATACACGTGCATAATTCCTCTCGTGCCTAGGGCTTAGGAAATATATATTGAGTCTTATTGAGCTGCAGACATATCACTGATGCCAAACAGAAAGCTTCGCACTTGCAGCATTCTTAATCAGGTTCATCAACCTCAATACCATTAAGTGTCACAGTGTAGATAGCAATTACTTCTATTTTTGTACATTGTGAATTTTAGTTCTTTAACATGTGTACAATATGGTGAAGTTAGAGTTGCTGTGGGAACCACAGTTTTAGATGTACTGGCTTCTACGCACATAAAATCTCTACCATAATTATTTTGGATGTTGTTTTATCTTTTATTTTCTTAGCTTTAAAGAAAAAACTTGCAGCTGCACCCAACTTGCTGCCAAAGTACACTAAAACATATGATTTTATGAACTTACTGATTTGTAGGCCACAATCCTTATAGACAAATTAGAACCAATAGTGAGCTGGCAGGGCCAAGCCATAGGTCTTCTTTCTATTTTCTTAAACATTGAAAGACGCTCCAGGCTTTCTCTAAATCAGGAAAACAGAAATGAACTCTGGTAAACTGTAATAAAATATTACAGACAATACACTCTCTTCAAGGAGATCCAGGAGTCCAATCGTTTCAGCTTAGACTGCACAAAGCACTAGAAAATAAACTGTATGAATAATCTTGTCATTAACTATTGTCAGAAAAGGAGAAATAAAAAAAGAGGTGGTATGGCAGATTATTCACATCTCGAGCCTTTACCATGGTGTGACATTAGTGCTTAAAGACAGTATGAAACTACACAATTGCTTATTAAGCGTTTCACAATTATCTGTGCTCACCCAATTAGGGCATGTAGTTAGTTGAAAAACCCAAATTAGAAAAAGCTCCCTAAGTGGCAAAATGTTTTCTGCAGTGGAGGTGAAGAAATAAAGAATCCAGTTTCAATTAACAGGATTTTGTTTGTGTGGTAATTAACTTTTGACACTTTGTTTTTTATACCGTACTAATGAACTCCTTATTTTCAGGGCATTCTGTTAGAGTGAAACAAGTTACTTTGAACGTTTCTAGCATAAACAGCACATATATAAGTTCATAAACACAAAAAAAAGAAAAAAAAGGAACTGTAATGATTTTATACTAAAAAGTGTTACCTTCATTGCACAACTTTAAGCAGTGGAGTCCAAAAATTAAAAATCTACGGTAACATATAACATATGATTGTGAAACCAAACAGGCTTGCACCCCAGAACAGCTTCCAGCTAATAGAAACCGTATCAGCTATTTTACTGTAAAATTACAATGCAGAGAAAGCACTCAAATTTTTTTTATTGCATGATGAAGCAAAGATAAAACAGTGCTGACCTGCTCTTTTGCACATGATGATAAAACCCAAAACCTACCTCTCTCTTCATTAAAGCACATGTCTGGCAGGAATTAAGATTAACACCTAACAAACCAGTACAGAATTCTTGGTATTTTCAAGTTTCTTAGGATGAGCTGGTGTTTTTTTAACTTCTAACAGAATTTAAAACAGAATGAAAGGAGAAAATGCACTGGGATTTTTATAATGAGATAAACATTGCATTTTATGTTTTTTCCTTAGGGAAAGGAAGGAAGGAATAATTATTTTTCTAGCAATAGAGACATCAATACAGGATTTTTTAAAAGAATCTGTTACTACATCAGTAAAACTACTGCAACACATACATTCAAGAATGTATATGAAAATCAAATACCTAAGTATCAAATGCCTGAAAACGTCATGCTCAATTTATTAACTCTACCCTTTAATTCCTTACATTTACAGAAGAAAAATGTTCCCTCTTATCAAAGACTCAGCCAATAAAACCCTACTAAATGCACATTTCAACTTGTGCTTTTAAAAAAACATCTCATCTCTGCTCTCCAATCCCTTCTCCCAAAATCCAGAGGCAGCAGAAGTACCTCCCGCCCGACAGTCAAAATATCAAACCCTAAAAAAAAAAAAACCCCAGCAAAATTTGCTCACTTACTTTCCTGGCATGACTAATTTATTTTCACGAGAGTTGAAATATTTTTACCAGCAGGAATAATGAATATAGGGAAACAGAGAGTGTATCCCAGTTGGTAAATTATCATGACAGATTTGCAAAGCTGACTTCTGAAACCTTGATAAGCAACTTAACTGCATCTAAAACCTCACATATTCTTAAACAACTAAAGCTTTAATCTATTAGCCAAATGCCTATTTATCCAAAGATTCTGGATTTTCCCTGAAAGCATGGCACAAAGACAGCTTACACAGTAGCATGGGCCTCTGATTAAAAAAAATATAAAGGGGACAAGCCATGTAGCTTCATGCATATGGATTATCCTAAAGAATAAATGGGCCCAGAAAGATACTGCTTTTCCATGCAGCCTTTTGATGCAATGACAAAGCCTGCTTTTTTCTGCAGACTGACTCCCGTGTTGACTAATATGGAGTACATACACAGTGATACATTTTCCTTCGCTAATCCACACTAATGCAAAATAACAGTTTAACTGGCTGCTGAGATGCAAAGCAGATGAGTTGGGCAGGGTGAGGGAAAGAAACCCCACAAATAAAAGTATGAATAACAGCATGCAAACCTATAGGTACCAACTGTACCTGTACTCATCTAAACATTACACTTGATAATCACATTACAGTTATGGTTTACTAAGATTCCTGAAAAACACATTATCTAAAAGATGACACTTCATAATTGTAGAATAGAATTACTGAGACAGTAACATCAGACTTCTATAAAGCACACAGATGCATTTTGCTTGTTTCCCAACTGAGACAACACCTATGCAGAAAAGTGTTGGATATATCATTAACTAGTTTTTCAGTCACACATGTATATTTTCATTCTTTCATTGGGGAAACATGAAGTGAAAAACCATCTTTCAATTCTTGCATTAGGACTGCTTCTAAAAAAGTATATTGTTTAGCACAAGAGCACAGTAGTCTGTGATTAAAGAATAGGGAACTAGATGATCTTAAGGTCATTTCCAACTCTAATCATTCTGTAATTCAACAAACAACGTTACTCCAAACATTAGTAGGAGTTTGACAAACTAGTGAGCTAAAAGAAGTCTGTGACCAAAGAACAAAGGCTACTATTAAATGCAAATGTTCTCTTTCCAAAACATGCTTTTGAAATCTCATTTATAGAAATATTCTCCCCAAAATCCACCAAAATTCATCCAAATTCCACAGATGGAAGAAAATGGATTTCTTTTTCTTTAAATACAGAGATAGAAAATTCATTTTTCCACTGAAATCTTTACGCTTTTCTGCCTATTCTAAAGCCACAGAAAAAGCTGTTTGAAAAGTACTGAGTGTACAGTAAGTTATAAAATTCACTGATATCAGTGAAACCGGACGCCAAGTGACTGATTATTTAGTTGATTTCATCCTTTGGGGAAGAAATCAGAAAGTAAATTTACAGTATGATAAAGAGGATTAGCCAAGTTTACCTGAAAGTATAAATTTCTTCCAGCCCTCCTTCTTCGTCCAAAGTATGCATCAGTTTCCTCACCACATCGATGCCTTCCTTCTGTTGCTCAGTTAAACCCTTTCTTGGAAAAGGATTTCTGTGAATATGAGAATGTACACCGGCACTTGGATCTCCACCTCCATCATCAACATCCACTGGAAATGGCAGACTAAGAATACAAGCAAGAAGCAGTTAGTTTTGACTTTCTTCTTAATTAAAACAACAAACCAAAACCAAAACAAAAATTCTATCAGGATCAACAGTTTCTATCTAGCTGCTGTCAGATGTATAAAGAGCCACATCGCTTGTGAAACACATGAAGTAGTATTTCAAGTCTACTTGGCATTGGTAACATCTTGACCAGGGCGCTGCACCAGTTCTGGGCATCGTGCATCAATAAAGATGTCCACATATGGGAAGGGATTAGGCAGTACAGACAATGCTGATTAGAAAAGAGCTATGAAAACAGATTGAACAAAATAAAGCCTGCAGAGAAGGGAGTCAGAGATCAAGACAGTCTTAAATATAAAAGGCTGTTGCAGAGGGGAAGTGAACAATCAGGTCTACATACTCAGCCTGCACTTAAATCACATCATGGAGTCAGGTCAGATATTGCAAAACCTGATAAAGACACTTCAAACCATAATCTCTATAATGAACTCCCTGAGGAGATAGAAAAGTCTCAATCACTGGAAATTTTTATAAAAAGATTAGACAAACACCACTCAGCAATGACATACACATTTGTGTGTCACAAATGACCCTGTCTGAAGTAGAGGATTGCTCTAGATGACTTGTTAAAGGCCACTCCAGGCCTATGATTCTGTATCGGCTCCAAATACCAGCAAACTGGACTTTCTTTGCAGTGGAGCTGTTAGTTATTTCTGGAATATATGTTACTCTTTGAGATTTTAATAGCTTACACACTAGGTGAATTTCTGACTGAAGATGACACTTTTCCCTGCATTTCAAGAATCACATTTAAAAATTTAGCCAGGGGTTACAGATAAAATGATCCTGCTGCTCTTCAAAATATAACAGAGCTAACAAACTATAATAACCACAGAAAAGAGAGATGAGTAAGATCCTTTACTATGTGCCCCTGACAATGCCTGCAGATTTTTCAAATAATCTTTCATCTGATCCAATTTTGAATGAACCACATGATACCTTTTACCACATTTCCACAAAGCAAAAGAAATTTGGCATTGTATTATGTTTTCAAGAAAGCAGCCTACAGATCTCTACCTTACTTTCTCCTCATTAGTCCTCACTAAACGTATCTGTGAAGCAACATATAATAAGCAGTTAACAATATGCACAACAGTGTCACATATAGCAGAATTAAAGATCAAACTTTAACAAAGTGTTTGGTACCTTTTTAGGAAGCAGCATCCACTGACAAATAGCGAAACTGTATTTTAAAGCTGTTATAAGAGCAAAAAGCTTCAAACCTCTGATACACGGAAGTTAGATTACTTTCATCATACAATGCTTAGAGACTCATGTGATGAGAATGGTATAATACCCAGAGCTACACAGTGTTCAGCATGTGCCTGGCACTTGGCAACAGGGAGGAAAACCACCTATCTGCCACAAGTTATAATCTAATCAGTAAATAGGGTCTAAGAGATGTAAGCATGGGTGATAACAAAAGGACAAGGTTTACTGAGACCTTGTTTTTAAACCAGTATTCTGAATATTTTACATTTGTACATGTATTTCTCAAAGCATCATCTGCTGGTGTGGCTGGGAGACTGGGTATAAATTTGCAGCTATTGTTATAACAGCAAAATTTCCCTGCTGCTTCTATCAGCCATAGGGCTTTTCCTTTGCTACATTACAGATAAAGAAAATGTAAAGATGTATCAGAAATTTCACAGAATAAAACTGCAAAGTTAACTTGTGCTGTTAGCTAGTGCTAGTCTGCTACAGGTGTGGAGACAAGGTAGCTACTCTGGCTGGCAGGATGTACTCAGGTTCATGGTATCGTCTCCACTGCCTCCAGTGACAACAAGGGCTCAATAAGCTAGAAGGGCACGTCAAGGCATGTTGCAAGCATACCTTCTTTTACTGTGTAGACAGAACCCGAGAGTAGTCTGGCATTTTTACATTCAGCCTCTCCCGAGCACAAGCAAAAAAGAACTTTTTGGTGTAGGATCAGCCCATGATGTTTAGTCACTTTTTCCTATCTAACCCGTCTGTTAGCTTGCAGGTGGGTCTGCAAATGAGTTTAACGAATTCATCAAGTTCTCAACATTGCTCCTTACAGAATGCTGAACCTAAGTGAAAGTAAGTATTAAAATGCTCAGAAGTAAAACTGTGGTTATAACATTTAAGACATTGCTTCCATTTTCCAAGTCCATCACTGTGATTATAACTCCTCAGACTCGCTTTTCTACTGACACCAGAATCGGGCTATAAACATCTGCAACACTACCTCTTTATTTCTTCCCAGTAACAACCTTACCTAAAAGGATCTAGGCTCTTGCTGTGACAAAACTACTGTTTCCAAGTCTATTTCTGGCTCATTGTTTCCCACTTCTCCGCTTCTTTAGATCTTTTGTCTCCCATTTTCGACTTTGGCTCTAACTGAACAAGAAGCCATCATCTTGACGTGTATTTGCACATCACTTAACCAAAGGGAGTTGGTTCATAACTGAAATTCATGGCATATGTAATTGATAGAAGTACTTAATCATATTATGTACTGGTACACCTCTATAGAAACAATACACCAACAGATTACCAGCTTCTCCAAGATCATTATTAAGAAAGAATAATCATTTCCCTTTACAAAAAAAATGGCATCGTGTGTAACAGCCACTTCCATACTTACAAAAACTGAAGTGAAATTCCTGTTTTCTTCAAGTTAGCAATGATAATTTCCAGCTGATCCTCACTGACTGGACTACTGAGGTCTGTAAACAGTTCAATGTGTCTCTTCTCATACTTCTTTCCTCTTGAAATACAAAAAGAACATTTACATATATAGGAAATATAACCTATAAGGCCTTTTTCTAATTCTTTCCTACAAACAAACATACTTGGTAGAAGTTGTCCTATCGTTGGTCACTATATTTATGGTAAGTTTTTATCTTTGTATGATTCCCCCTACTCACTCCTACCCCCTAAAATTGAAGACTCTAGCCCTGTGATTGTATAAATCACTAACTACATCTAAATGAAGGGAATTCTGCCAATTTTCACCAACGATGAGAAAATGCTAATAAAATGTTAGGTGGTTTATTGATTATACTGGATATCTCCTTTCCAGCTGTAAGTCTGTCCTTGGGAAAATGGAAAATGTATTTTTAAATTACTGTTGTTGTTGGGGGTTCCATTTTAGTAAGCTAATTTGGTAGATTCATTGGATAAGATGGACTTTAAAGCCTACTTAATATGCTAAGAAATAGTAACAGTAAGCATCAGAAAGCTCTGCCAGCTACAGGACAGAGTTCAGTTAAATTGATAGAGTTTTTCTGGATATTTAAGCATAAGGGTGATTTTCTTGAATTTTTACCTGATAATATTTCCTTGACTGACGTTCAACTCCATATCAAAGGGTTTGGTGCATACAAGCAACTTACCCATGGGATAACAAAAGCAGTTGCTCCATAGATATTCAAGGTTATACTGTTATAAATACAGCGATTTAACTCACAACTCAGTTTCAACTGTTAAATTGATACAGCTTTCCACGCTGATTAGGTTTTATTCATAAAAATACAAATTGCATACTAAGCCTAGTCTTCTGCATTCACAATTAGATCATACAGTATCTTTAACATCACATTCGATCTCCATTTTAAGAGGAAGTAAGGGTATCTTCCTTTCCTTGGACCATCAGTTCACCAAGCGCTAGAAACAGTATATTGCCAGTCTAAGTACATTCACTGACAACTTTGTAATACTTGTGCCAATGTCTTCTTTCA
This sequence comes from Strigops habroptila, assembly GCF_004027225.2. Taxonomy (NCBI): domain Eukaryota; kingdom Metazoa; phylum Chordata; class Aves; order Psittaciformes; family Psittacidae; genus Strigops; species Strigops habroptila. The sequence continues at coordinate 58,060,351 of NC_044281.2, read as the reverse complement.
GCTTAAACAGTGTTTTTTCCTACTGCACATTTATCTCCCACAGCCTGCATATTTACAAAGAGCCACCTTATCTCCAACAGTCTTTAATTTGCTAGGCTGAACAAACTCACCTTTCTAGCTCTGCTCTCTTCTTTGCAAGATACGCCATCACCGTTATAAATTTGGTAGCCCTTTTCTATGCACTTTAAACATATGAATTAATGTTTTTTGAAAACGGATCACAAGAAATGTGACACTAAGTGAAGTCTCTGTGCCTTCGTATTAATATTCTCATAAATCTACAGCAAAGTTCCTAGTGGCATCAGATAGCTCTTAAGAGAAGCTACATGTCTCCTGGGGATTCTTCAGGGACAGACTCCTGTAGTGTGTGGTTTGTTTTTAATGTGTTTTGGTTTTGTGTGCTTGTTTTGAAAGCATTTTCCATATTTACAAAATACTGGAAATGTAATACTGACAAGAAATCAGCTCCAAAGTGCCAGGTAAGAATTCTATAAAAGGCTTTGGGTGACATACTCACATTGTTTGCTTCTGAAGCAAGTCCATGCACACAATAATTGCATCCAGAACTAAGCAAATTTAAGAAAAATCTCATTTAGAGCATGACTCATGTCATAAAAGTTTTTCCTATGAAACAATCTTCTGCTTCCACCCCTCCCAAACACTGACAAACACACATTTTAGTTAACAAGCAAACTATCGTTTGAGACAAGTACTCTCCAAGTATCTACTGTGCAAATTCCTGTATAACTTGTCTATTTTGTGATCTTGTCTCTTCCCCATTTATCTAATGGAACAGTAAAAAGACTGCTTCAAGGCCCAGTGAGGAGGCTCAAGCACAACAAAACAGCAATCTAATCTTCACAACATTACTTTGAATCCACAAACAAAATTTACTTGTACTTTCAATACATGATACTGTTTTCTCATGCAAGTTTTCCTTTAAAACATCTGCATCTGGCAACCTCTTTCTAGTTCCTTCCTTATCACAATTTCCATTGGGGAACCTATTTTTATCACTGAGCACAAACCTGCCCACCCATTGAAGAAGGAACATGACTACTGCTAAGATACAGCTGACTGGATGTACACCTCTCTGAAACAGCTCTGACAGTCTGAATAGAGCTCAGAACAATCATTCAATGGCCAGAAAGAGGGAAGACAGCACATGGAAGTTTAACAGCACATAAATGAAACACACAAAGGGACACTATATAGGCCGCCTTCTTTTAAAAGTGTCCTGTCTCACCTTACGCGACTAACAAAAGAATACATTCAAATATGAACAACATGCAAACCAGCAATGTTAGAAATACTTTACATAGAAATCAATCTAATAAACCTGTACTCTGCTTTGTCTGGCTTCTAGTACTTCTGATGAAATATTTCATAAACAATATTTTTATTTTATGAAAAAGCATACCAAGTTCTGCAACACTGTTTTTAAAAACAGATGCCTTATTTGAGACCAAAAAATATATTACTTCTATTTTCATTCTTTTTAATTAACAGAACATTTCATGAAAGCAATGCTTCCCTAAGGCTAAGACTCCATTCTGCTAGCCTAACCGAATGTCAAAAAGCAGCTAATCTGCTTTTGAACAAACTTATAGCCACGAATTAGCTGAACGCCACAGTAGTTAAAACTTTGGAGCCAAATCTGAGCCTCTTTCACAACACTAACTTCCTTTCTCCTACGTAGCTGAATGAAGAAGTGCTGTACAATGAAAGGATACAGTCTGCTTGTTCAGAGCCTGGTTTAATCACATCTTGAATGTCTTCGAGCAGATCAAAATCTGGCAGCATTAGTGACCTATGTACAGTAATGTTTTGGTATTGATCCCTACTGGCAAGGTCATTCCTAGTACCATCAGTGCCAAACAAAACTACAGCGATCTCATCTTTACTCTCAGCAAAAACCTGGAAATATAGAAAATAAAAAATAGGTATAAAAACACAGGTAAATTCATACACAACTACGTTAGGCAGACTCCAGCAAGCAGAACTAATTTTGACACAATGTCAAATACAGTGAATTTACTTTTTTTTTTTCCTCACATTTTCAGTGCTATACTACCAAAACTCAAACTTACAGAGAGTTCACTAACTTAGATATAATTAAACTAACAGACTGACATGATGGTATCTGGGATAAAACAAATAAAATTGACTCTTCAATTTTATTGACTCTTCTATTTTATTGACAAATAAAATGAATCTTCAATGTGGTAAATCTTAAAAATGTTGAAACCTTTTAGAGAAAGAGTACTTGTTTCCCCTAAAAGTTTCTATTGCCCCGAAGAAAAAGAATTACCAATCCAACTGCTACATCTCATCCACAAAAGTACAGCTGAAACAAAGAGCACCATTCTGTTACTCCTGCATAAAAATAGTCTAATTCATAATAATTTCTCCTTTATTTTAACTATTAGCAAATGAAGAAAATATTTCACAAATGTTATTGCTTCATCTCCCTTTTTAACAGTTTTTTACCACACGTAAAGTCACACATACCTGTCGCTGCACAAACTTTGTCATAATCTTCTTGGCTTGTTCAAGTGAACACTCCTCACCAGGGGCAGAACTGCTCATTGTAAAGCCTACATCCAGGCACAGGACTATGGCCACCTAGAAAGGAAAGAGAAAGAATGTAAAGGGTGAATATGAGCATAATTACTTAAAAGGGTACCTACAAAACCTCAAAATCAAACTACATCACTACTGGTTTCTTTTACATTAACTGTTAATATCAGACGATGGTGAAGGGCAGAACCAGCACAACTGCACTGAACTGAGCATCATTTAATCCTGTACAATGTTCCAGACATTTCAGTGGAAAATACAAGAAATCCTATGTTTCACAATAATCCCTCGAGGGGGGCAATTTCTATATAACCTTATGAACATCTCAGCAACCTCAAGGTTCTTCTACACTAAGGAAATAAAGCAGAGATATTTTGGTTGACAATTACAAGCACAACACAATACAGTATATCTGCACAACACAAAGATTGTTCTCTAAAGTTACAGCTACATTCACCCCTTGCAGTAGCTCAGAACAGCTGTAGAGACCACTCTTGGGTCTAACTCAAGCACGGTAAGAATGACAGTGCTCCTGTAGCTTCCAGGGAGAGCCAGAACATTCATGCTACTGCAAGTGTCTGCAGTGAGCATTGGTCTCTGCACCATGCAGCTGTACTCTTAATGCCTTAGAAAGATGAATTCTGATTTCAATTTAGGGGCTTAAATCCCACAAGCTAGCTATGTGTTCACATTTCTGATCATTGCTTTAACTGTATGTATGTAACTGTCTGTAACACTGCCCAAGTCTTCCCCTTAACTGATTTATAAACTAGCATGTGAATAAAATAAAATTGCTTCTTGTCATTTCTCTTGTTCAACCTTTGCTAAGTTCCTCTGAAGTTCTTCCACAGACTCTGCTTACCTTGGTTAACCTGAGTAATTTTACCATCCAGTTGAATGAAGCTGCAAGAAGAATTCAGCAAAATTATGCCCTGCATTTTACAGGACACTTACAAAAGGCCAGCTGAAATTTATTGTCACTGATTAAACCCAGATTCTTTAAATATACATCAAAACCTTGCCTAGTGGATTGCCAGTAACTTAAATTACACAGCCTGCAAAAAATTAGTTTGCCAGAACACAGATAAGTTAGGTATCACTTAGGCTGAAGCCAGTCACCTTGGTTTAAAATACAAAATATATACAATTCTCTAAGAACTGAAGCTGCCAAAGGACACGGGCAATAAATCAAATCAGAAGACTGTCAAGCAACATGAGATGTATAGTCTGCTTTTGCAAAGCAAAAGGGATGAACAGAAAGAAAAGGTGTTGGTCTAAGCTCTCTTGCATATGGCTGGTCAAATAATTCCAAGTACCTTTTCAAACATCAACCAAAAGAACCCGATTCTTTTTGTCACCCAAATAGATAATTCTTAATATCAAGTTTAATGAATACGAATAACTTGCCCAGATTAGCTGTCTAATCCTCTGTATTAGCAGCTCCAACATTATTTTCTTATCCTCTTTCTGTTCCCAGAATATATTGGGCATCTCCCCTGTCATTTTAACAAGCACTATTTTAACTCCCTACATCCTTCCAGGACAAAAGGAAGAAAGAAGGAAGGCTGAGCAACAGGGTTCTACAGGATGTCCAGCATGTTCTACTCATTCTCAGCACTATTCATCACTCTGCTTCTGCTGGTGGCTTGCCTGGGAGCCAGGAATTAACATCTCTGAGTCTGCTAGGTCTGCAGCTTAGAGTGAAATAGAGACAGTAACTGAGGCTGCACTAGGTTCTCACAAGAGCCTTGTTACTGCTCACCTGCCAGCCTGAGGAATTACTCTACCAGCAACTGCAGACCCTTTGCTTATTGCTGTCCTGCCTCAAGACACACAACGGCTGGCAGCTGAATTAATTCTGTTGTCTAAAACAGGTAAAACACTCTTCACAGCTGGCAAGATGACGGCAAAGAAACCAAACAAGTGCAGGAGTCAAGAGCTGCTGTTCTGCTTAAGAAGAAAATGATCAAGTGTCAAGTGCTAACATGCTTTTCTGGAAAGCAGCGAAACTCCAAGCTTGGTGTGTATTCAGGTATGTGAAATCCTCCTTCTGGAAGAGAGCAGGTTTCTCTTTTGGTAATCCTCCTCTATACGTCTCCTCATGTGTTATTAACCTCTGAGCATCCAGTGCTGCCATTTTCAGGTGCAGTATACTAAGCAAAGCTTTTAAAATGCACAGCATGCGTGATTGTAGGACAACACTGTCACATGTGTGCTAACATCCATCTGCTTTGCTCAGGTACTGATAAGGGTGAAAATGGAACAAGCCTGACTTTAACCTCAGTGCTGAAGCTAGTAATAATTAAGCTACAAGACATATGGCTACAGCAGCACTTCAGCCTGCCATACAGATGAAATCTGTGCTTAACAGATACTGAATATCAAAAAAGATCTTGACACAGCTTTCACCAACAGGATTCCTTAAACACACCAGACAAACAAACTGCATTTTTAACAGGGCAAACCCATTTCTACTACTACTCTAGCAAGAGCAGAACACTACTACTGTGGTAGCTGCACTGTGCTCAACATCACAGCTGCCCCCAAGATGGGAACACTGACGTCCCTTTGAATTAGACAGCTGTTGTACCAGCAGCAGCTCGGGGGTTGGCACAGGGAGGAGTTACTCGGTTTCAGAGCCAGGCTTTGCAGCCGTGGCTGTTGTGCCTTTTACTACTAACCTCGAAGTCAGCTCACTCTGAAGGTAAGCCAGGCCGGGTCAGCCCCACGCTGACTGCGGTGCCACAGAATCAGAGAATGGTTTGGAAGGGACTTAAAGGTCATCTAGCTCCACAGCCCCTGCCTTGTGCAGGGACACCTTCCACTAACCCAGGGACACCTTCCACTAACCCAGGCTGCTCCAAGCCCTGTCCAACCCGGCACAGACAAGCCCCTAGCGGCTGTAAAGCCGGTTCCCTCGGGTGAGCATGAGGGGACGAGCCACGTTCAGCTCACAGAGCGGCAGCACCGGAACGACCCCGAGGCGCCCCCAGAAGCCCCCCACAGCAATCTCGGGGTCGCACCAACACCCACCGCCCTGGGTCAAAGCTTAAACCGTGCTCGCGTTGCAGGCGGGCAGCGGTGGCTCCGGCGGGGGGAGATGGCGGACAAACGGGGTAAGGAGTGCCCAAGGGCTGCCGGGACCCCGTCAGACCCCTCTCCCTCACCTTGCCGCTGCGCGCCATCGCGCTCGTTCCGGGACACGGTGCGCCGCGCTCAGCACTCCGGCCGGCGAAGCGCCCGGCCCGCTCCGCGTCCCCCCGGGAACACAGCGGCGGCGCCTCGCGTTCCGCGCGGGGCGGGGCAGCGCCACCCAGCGGCGGGCGGCGGCGAGGGCGGGCCGTGACGGGACGCGGCCGCCTCGGCCATGAGCACGAGTTGGGCCGGGGCTGGTGCGGGGCGCAGAGGGGAAGCTGGGCTGGAACTGGCCCAGGTGGGTGAGAAGGAAGGGAGATGTGCGGTGAGCCCTCATATTTCTCCTCAGGTCATCACCCTCAGGTCATCTCGCAGGTTTGACTGTCCCTCGGAATTTGGCCGCAGGGTGAGCAGTGCGTAGCCAAGGACAAGCCTGGTGCGGGTGGACTGGGGTCCCTGAGGAGAGGCAGCAGCAGGGCAGGGCTTTGAGGCGAGTAAAGCCCTGCTGTCCTCTCCTGCCTCTGAGCACCTCCTGACTAACGCCATCTGCCACCCACCCCACGGGGACCATCCACCCTGGGCTCTCCAGCCTCCTCACAGCACCCAGGAGTCCTGCAGAAGAGGGAGCAGCCATTCCCCTTCACCACCAGGACAGACCTTTGGGCTGGAAGTGTCTGATAAAGCCACATTCTGCCCATGGATCAGCAGTGGGACAGGATTCTTTAGTTAAACATTGGCACAACACTAGCTGTCGCCCAGCACTAACAGCAGAGAGAATTTCTGAACTGCATTACATCCAGGCTCTTTGATGAAATGGAAACCTGCTGATTTTAAAAGTTCCAAGTATAATAGCTGCTGTGTATCACATGTATCTTGGCTCCTGTTGGATGTTAAATCATCAGCAGAGATGCATAGAGAATGGCAAATATGTCATCACATATATTGGGTACTTCTTGTTCTACAGTACCTTCCTTGTACCCTTTAAGAATATCATTACCAGTGTTCTTTATATTCTCAGCATATCTCAAAACCCACATTATAATCTATAATTATTCTCAAAACAGTGCAAAGTGGTGATACTAGTATAGCTACAAAAGAGTAAATCTCACATGAACATTCCAAAAACCTTGTACCAGAAGACTGTCCCTGCAAACACAAGTGTTTCCTTTTCATGCTGAGTGATGTCTGAAGACAAAAATCCACTTTCCCTCCTTACTACATCGCCATGCTTTGGGAATATTGGTAATTGAGGGATTCTCCCTTCAAAGCACTTTGCATATCAAAGGAGCAGAGCAGCTTGGCAATGTGACAAACATTTTATGGGAAACGGGTAGACAAAAAAAAAAAAGGCAGCAACTGTGAGAGAAAGCCATGCGTTGTCTTCCTGAATGTCTCTAAGGGGATTTCAGACTAATCAGCCAAGGAAATCAGGTCTGCTTATTGTTATTATTGTTCCTGATGTTATCTCAGTCCCTAGATGTGCTTGCCACATACCTAAAGCCTCCCATTGGGCTAGCAATCAGGCAATCCCCCACCTCAACTGATTTCTGACATAGCTTGCAGTCTAGGCATAAGGCAAAAAATGTGCACACACACACATATATAAATGGGAAAAAGAGAGAAACGAAAATTGATCAACTTCATCAGCAAAGGCTTTTCACACACCAGCAGAAAAGCATTTTGTAAGGCACTATAATAAATGAACATTCTATTTTTATGTCAGGGTTGGGAAGTAAAACCCTTCATAGTCCTCTCTGAATCCTAGATTTGACATAAAAGCTAAATCCCAGGCTTTGGCCCAAACTCTCATAGCTAGACCTGTAATTGCAAATATTACCCAGAGGACCTAACTTGGGCATGAACTTGGCTTTGCAGGAAGATTGGTGTGCCCAGCCCAGGTGTGGAGCCCTGTTCCCTTACAAAGTCTGAGTAAAACTAAAGATACCTGTAACCATGAAACTCCATGTGTGATCTTCCTATCCATTAGTTCTCAGTCTGGCACAAATGGGGTCTTAGCACTCTCACAGCAAAATACACATACAATAAACCAAAACATTCCCTCTTTGCACTTTTATGCTGCCAAACCTCCTCAGAGCTATTTCCACCATTCAAAAGAAAACTGGCTAATAATTTTGTAAAGAAACTTTAACCCCTATTTCCTTTCCTTTTGCAGGTCTGCACAGAGCTCCCCTATAGGTAGTCATCAGATGCAACTAATCAACTCCATCTGGGGGCACTGATGCTTCATTAGCTGAGAGTAAGGTTTGACGATCTTTGCTTGTAAATGCTTGCCAAAAGATGCTTGTGATTAATTGGCCATTTCCATTTTGTAGAATGTCAAATATATAAATAATGTGATGTCTCAGAGGACTCAGCATCCTGGGTGATCAGCTGTAATCTCATTTGCAACAAAGTGACTCAGACCTCCGTCCCAGTTGAGGTTCCCACTCATTGCTATTACTCCTTTTTTGGTTATTTATCTTCCCCTCAAAAAAACTAAGCCTGGATTAAATAAACATGCTCTTGGAAAGTAGCAATGAGGGGCCTGCCTTGTGCTTTACTCTATGCCTTTACAAGGCAGTAAGGAAAATGGCTTCCCCGGTTTGTTGCAAGAAGGAATGTATTACCCAGAGCATTGCAGCTGAGACCCAGCCGCTTATGGCTGCTCTGAGCAACTGCGAATGGCTTCGATGTAAAAGTAGAAAGATGACTTGGCCTTTCTCCCTCCTGGAGCAATTGCCTACAGGGTAAAATTTTGGATAAATGCCTCGTGGAAAGAGGAAAAACACTGTAGCCATCTGGGATCTTGCCCAATAGTTTTATTGAAATAGATACATGAAGCAGAACTGTCCACAGAAGAGTTAACTTCTCAATCATTACCTATTCTTTGCCTGAGTTTATACGTAGAGGTAGGCACTAATTGCAAACTGAGGAGTTATGAATTGAATTTCCTACAGAGATAATCAAAGCAGTGCAAGGACACTGTGACACCAATCAGCTTTGTATTTCTACCAGTACCAGCTTGGCAGCAAGCTGGAAGATGAAGTAGACAGGAAATTGGCACCCAAAGCAGTGCAGACTTAGAAGCACAGCTGTTAGTGTCTTTCTGCGTTGGGCTTCATGAGGTGTGCACAGTTGTCTTCTCCCAAGAGGTCTTTCCAAACACCTGCTTGCAAACTCATGCCAAAACTGTGGTGCAGACCAGCACTAGTATTTATTGTGTCTATTCAGTGATTGCTGATGGTCCTTCCCAAGAGATGCAAACCTAACACACAATCTTTACTTAGTTGCTTCTGCGGAATACACCTGCAGGGAAAAGATCTCAAACATAGGTTTCAGGCTCTAAAGCAAAACTGGAGTGTAAGTCCACAGAGCTTGTCCTCTGGCCATCTATGACTCATGAACACTTGGCACATTACAAATCTGGGCCTCTAATGAACTGAAAAATAATTTTAAAAACCTTCTGGGGATTTAACAGTTCCCATCTGTTGGTCTACCTGCTCTGTCCATTTTTGGTTTACATTGTGCAGTGAAAGGAAGTGAGTCTGCTAGGAAATAAGGAAATTACTGTGGTAGGAAAATCATAAAGCTAAATAGGAGGGATTATACCATCTTACCTTGCCTGAAAATACAGTTGAAAAGCATAGTAATCAGCGGTAATGAGCAAAAAGAGTGCATTGGCTCATGGTGTGTCCTGGCAAGCACATTCTAGCTCACGGGCTCCTGACTGTGGTAAATGGGTGCATCACAGCTGATACACAATCTACTTCAAAGCAGCACACCCACAACTCCTAGTCCTACACCACTGCAGAGGAGGCAGGGAACACTTCAGAAGTGGCTCCATACGTCCATCTGCACAGAGTTGAAAAACTCCTGTGTTCATAGTTCCTCTTCCAAAAGAAGGTATCACCACTGCTTTTCCTCCTCACTGCCCCCCACTCCAGCTGCTGAATTTACCACCTTCTCTTTTCCTCCAACTGCTCCCTTTCACTTCTCCAGACTATGCAGTTAACGCCCAGTTCTCAGGCAGAGTAAAACTTCCACTGGCTGCAGTACACCAGCAGCAGCCTTATTAAGTGAAAACACGAAGTCACAAGCCAGCTCTGTTTACAACCCCTTTTCCCAATGCCTTATTTACCTTTTTCACTCTATAACAGAGTCACACTGAGGATCATTTTTTCGTTGCATGCATGTACTGTCCTGCAGAATTGTTGCCCATCCAGTTGTTCTTCCACCTGCTGTTTGTTATTCCTGATGAACAGAATGACACATTTGTCTAACAAGTTGCATCATAGGTTTTTCCTCTTTCAGACCACTTATGAAATTTGCAATTTTTAAATTTTTTTTTTAGTTCTAATCTTCTCAGCCATTGTACTTGCCATCCCTCTCAGTTTGGTGCAATTTCCAGACTTCACAGACACGTTTTGTCTTCAGCCAAGTTACGAAGGAATAGTCCTCAGCCTGAGATAGCTACCCCAGGAATAACCACTAGATGCAGCTTTGTATATAACATTCTAGCTGCTTTTGTAGCTATTTTATCATAGGCTAAAACGTACAACAGCTTTCTAGCTTGCTTATGAGAATGTCATTTAAAACAGCATCAAAGACTTATTAAAATCAAGGTAAATAATTTCTATACAGAAAGCCTGTTTCTCACCAAAAAAAAAAAAAGTTGACTTGACACCATTTGTTCTTTAAAAAACAACCTGTTTTTCCTTTTACTTCTTATCTTATGAGCACCTATAAATGGTTTAATTGTTAGTGTAGCTTCCAGTAACTACAGCACAAATAGTCTGTATCTTCCCAACATCTTTACACTTCTTCCTCCCCTTTTTAAAAGTAGATGGTGTATTTGCAATCTCACCTAACTTTGCAAAGAAAATCACTAATGCTCTGAGATTGATTTAGACAGTTTTATATTTGCCTTGGATTAAATTCACCTGGCTCAGCTGATTTAAAAACCTCTCCATTGTTTAAGCACACTGACTTTTCCTAGTTTATCTCAAATCACATTTTGTTGCTGGGTCCAAAGGTTGCAGCCCAGCTAAAGCTCATGTAGTTGTCAGGAGAAGTCTATATAATGAAATTTCATCTTATTTCTTTACTGTGTTTTTCTTTAAGAAGTAAAGAGAACATTAAAGTTGCAGAAGTCCAACTCCAAAATGAAGGACATTCTGATATTGAAGTTTCTCATGCAACCTTGACCAAGTACTTCATGTCTATGGGTTATGATACAAGTTCAACTACAGGAGCAGGTACTTTTTTTAATATGTAATGTTAAAATGTACTCTTTTCAATATGTATTGGGATAAAATCAGGGCTGTGCACTAAAGGAGTCACAAGAATCTTGCCTCATTTGTTACAAAAATTGGGATACATAGAACAAACCAGGAAATTCTTATGGTTATGCTAACTGAATGACATTTTAAGAAGTAAATTCTCTGGTTTTGTTCAGCAGGTTGCCTGCATTCTGATTTACAAATTGGAACCCAAGTCTCTCACTAGTAGGCATTAGTTATGTGAGTTACGTTTTCCCAGTGCTCAGTTTGAGATAGTCAGATATGTGTAAGTGCTGAGCACTCACAGGTGTTCACGAAAGGAGCTTCACTTTCAACACAGAAAATACCTTATTATGCTAAATGTTCTGAAAAAAACCCCAGCAGTAAGGCATCTCATGGGTGCACTGAGACTTCACAGACATCTCTAGTCTTCAAAATCCTTGTGCCTTTATTGCCACATGTAAATATGTCAGCATTTATGTTACATGCTATTGCAGAAAAAAAAAAGTATTTATGTTAACTACTTACATGCTACAGTGACGTGTTACCAAGAGATTGCTTTGCACAGTCTGTGCAAGGGAGGGTTAGGGCCACACTTTGAAATATAAGGGCAAAACAAAATGCTGGAATGGCTTCTTATTAACTTCTTTCCCATGCGCACTATATAAACCTGGCACACCAGAGAAAAAATAGCATGAACTCCTATGATTGAAGATTACTTCGGATTGCATTCCCATACGGAACAGGGAAGGAGGGATTAACTTTCTATTACTATATTAAAATTTGGCATGATGTAAGTATTAACCATTGATCTTTCAAGGTATAGAGACTTCTTTGGATGCATTTCTAAGGCAGAAAAAAAAAACCACTGCAGTGGGCTTTATTCCCCGTTTTTCAGTTTCAGCCACTGGAGGGCAACATGATCCCAGTCACCTAGGCACAGGAAGCGCTACAGCCTGCAGAAATGGGTAGCGTGCACCCAGCAAGCACCACTACTGCAGAGGAATTTCACAATAAATTAGACAAAAACCAGAATTTATATATACTTTTACATTGCACTTTTTTGGTAAGGTAGATCTAAAAATTTCTTCCTACATCTAACATCTATTCATCTGGATTTCTGCTTAGGATGATGTTTTCATGAGTTCTAAATCTGTGGATTAGCCAAAGGATTTTTGACAGAGGTGATGTGAGGACCACTCAGCCTGGTATCACGAGAGGTGAAATATTTCCCCCTGCTAAGTAACTGAAAACCTGACACGTTTCTCTTCTTGAAATAGCTCTGGCAGACTTTTCTGGATTAGTTGTTAAATCCGTTACAACAAATGATTATTACATTTTAGAGGACTGTCAGCAGTGTAGGGTCTGATTTTTTCTAAGATTAATAGAAATAGTTTGGCCTAACTGAACTCCAGAGCACCTGGGTTCCTGGAGAGGACCAGAGAGTTCATGTCAGATATGCTTGCTTTGGGGAAAGCAACAGCCCAGCGAAGTGTTTGGAAAAAGTTAAAGCCAGTATTTTAGAAAGAAGTAACAAGTACAAAGTAGACATCAATAAAATGAAACAGCATCTTAGAAACTGGGGTGGAGGGAAATGCAGGCTGCATTATAGGACACAGCAAAACAACATTTTGCTCAGAAGTCTTGTATTGGCTGCTACAGTTTCAGGTTATGACAGAAGCAGAATCTCATCCATCTTGTTCTCCACATGCTCTTCATTTCACAGTCTCTGAACTGTGCAGTAAGTCTTTGTTTGCAGCCATTAGCAATCCAGCTGTGTTTTCAGCATCTTTGGAAAGCACTTTCATGCAGTAGGATTGTTCTGGACAAGCTAGCTAGAATAACTCACGGTGTGAAGGATTTGTTTTGTGGATGCACAAGGATAAGCCTTTAGTATCCTCCCCCCACCAGCACCATGCACATACATGTGTGTGTGCACACACACTGGCTAATAGTCCAGTTTAATCCCCACAGCACAGGATGTTGTTCCTTATCCATCCAACCAGCCTGCAGGAGGGGATAGAGAGAGTCTTCTGCTGCCAAACAAGGCTCTTTCTGAACTGGGAGACAGAATCCCGTTTTAAATCCCTATTTGTTTGCCTGCACCTGGAAGCAGATTGAAATCAGACTGAAAGGGTAGAAGTCTGGGTCTTTAGAGAAATATCAGCCTTAATGCATTTTAAAAATGGAGCATTGCAACATGGGGGATGGGACATCGTGTTTTAAAGCTTTTAATTCTTGCCAGTTCCCATTTTGTGCAGCTTTGAAGGACCAGGAGCAGTGTGAATGAGGGAGCTGCTATTTCAGGGGGACGAAGAAGGGATTAAGTGTGTTTCTTTGTGTAAATTGATGCTAACTTATGACACTAGCAGATACATGACAGGTGTTAGATGTAGAGTCAGGGGTAGAATAATTTCAAGATTTCTCTGTCAGTTATTTTTGTCAGGAATTCCTTGGAGGGAAGGGAGTCATCAAGATGACAGCTGCTGATTTCTGCAGGTCTTTTGTACTAGACAAGGCAGACATTCAGATTTTTACAACTTTCTATTGAAATAAATGGCAAATTTAACCATCAAAAGAGACTTGATTTTAGGGTGGAACTGGAGCCTCAGAGCAATCCTGCTGTTATTGTGTGCTGGCTGAAGACATCACCACCACATGAAACTTGCCTTATAGCCTGTTTCAATATTAGAGTTTATCACTTCAGCAGTGTGTAATTGCATTATAGAGGAGTAGTAGTATTACTAATGACCGCAGATGTCATTTAGCAATGACACTACATGTGCCTTGGGATGATACTACTTGCTATATTAAACTTTTTTTTTTTTACTACATGCAGTTACTAAGAACTATTTCTGCTCATTTCTTAAGTCACAGGGGAGCTCATTTGAATATATTAATGAAGGTTAAAATTGCTTGTATTTAATTCAGTATGCAACTTCTACATGGTTAAATTGTTAAAGAAAATCTTCATTATGATGGAAGGATATTCTAATAACTGCCTGTAATTATAAAGAGTGGCTCACTACAAATGATTTAAATACATTATAGAGAAAGACATTAGAAGCTGACACTTCTGTAGTTTAGGACAAGTAATGTATTTTAGAAAGAAAGACTGAATAAATGGCATGCTCCCTTTAGGCCAACTACCACAGGAGCTGTTGGATTCATGCCCAGCATTGACACTGTAAAAGCCATTCAGCTTGCTTATAATATTTGGGGTTGTCAGGATCTCAACTGAAGGTGGCTCAGATAACCAGGCTTGAATAAATTAAGCTATCTATGTGCTATGTCATAATGAGGCAGTTTACTGTTATTTTGTAGTAGAAACATTTGATTCACTTACCTTATCACTGTAGGAGCAGAAAGAAATTGATGTACATATGAAGATAGTCAAAGGCACCTTGAAATATATTGGTCTTAATAAACTGATGGAGAAACTTGTAATAAACCAAGCCCTGAGGGAACATGTTGTCTGGGAGGTGGGTTTTTATCCTATTTGCCAGGCAGAACATACTATCACATTCAATAGTTATTCTTTATCTTGTGAAATTAAATTTCCACCTGGAAGAAATGGTTGGGAAAAGGAGCCCTAAGATAGGGAAGTCACATCTGACCAGGATCTTTGTGTCTCAGAGGGCTCCAGGTCAAATTCATCCAATGCATACCGAATTTCAATGGAAACAAACCATAATGGATTTTAACTGCTCTGTTTCTGGCAGAAGGTTTTGTGTTTTAGCACATTAAAAGCAAGAGCATTTTTTTAACACAGGGACAAATGTATTGTTGGCCTGGCTCAGATGTTCTTCTTATTTTAATGCATTCTGACAGACTTCAGCTGTGTAATGATAAGAAATTAGGAAGACTGAAAGTAATGGAACCGGGTGACCAAGGGGGATCCATTAGAGCTTCTCATGCCTCATTTCTCTGGGCTGCTTGTTCACATGCAGTCACACCTCACCTGTTTATGTGACAGGATGCCTAGGGGGCTTTTTGAACCCCCTGGCAATTTACCCTAATCAAACACAAAATCACAAGCCCTTCCTTGTCTTTAAATGGTTGCCTGTCAGAAGAGAAATTATCCTCTAGTAGTGAAGGCAAGCAACCATGATGTCCCTTCTAATTTGCCAAATTAATTGAAAAGTTACATTTCCAAGTGGCTTAGCCTCTGCCTTTGCTTCAACCTCTCTCTCCTCAAGTTCCCATTTCCATACAGGGAATAAATTTGGATGGACTAATCTATTCAGAAATAAATCTGCCTTAATATTACTGTCTTATATCACATTGAAAAATCTTTAAGAAGCAGCAGGAAGGGCACTGGTCCAACAGATAATTCACTGCCTGGGACAAAAGGGGCTTGTATAAACTTTGAGCAAAATCGTGTCCATCATAGTGCAGGAATGTGGGCTGTGCATCCTTATTTTCTCTCTTTAATGCTAGTGTAATTGCAGGCTTCAGTGTGCAAGAGCAGACTGTAGTGGTTTTCTTAACTACTGTTGCAGCTTCAAAAAGGTATCCATGGGGTTGGCCACATGGATCCATGGAGCAGCCCCTGCTGATAGAGTGACGAATTGCAGAATCCCAGCCTCAGGATTCAAAGCACTGGCCCGAATCGCAGTTCACACTGTCGTCGTTTCAGCTCTTGGAGAAACTGAATGGGATGGGTAAGTCAGCGGGCAGAATTAGCCTACTGGTGAAATACTTGACACAGTCCTACAGGTGTGTTTTGCCTGGTGCAAAGGTCTTCAATAGCAGTCCTTCCCACTGCCAACCATTATATTTTAAAATTATTACTTTGTACCTCAAAAGGTGAGACTGGAAAGGCTTATAAGCTAATTCTCTGTGTCCGCTTCCTCCATCCCACCCTGCCATACCAGCAAGCTGGGTGTCCTTCACCAGGTTCTTCACTGCAGGTGGGAAGTCCTCAGGGTACATCCACCATGCAGGGAATCCTGTTCCCTTGCCAATGTTTGCAGCAAGCATCACACAATAAGCAACTGGTATTTCCAACTACTGTGTTGGATGTGGCACTACCAGTTGGAGGAAATCACCTGCAGGTAGCCTTTCAGCTCTAAGAGTGATTCTCCTTTGACTTATTAGAGACATGCCTGGAGTACTAAAGGGTTATAAGAAATCTTCCCAGCACAGCTGTAAATAGCAGCTGAAAGTCAAAGACACACAGACCGTATTTGCAGAGTTAAATATACTTCCTATTTTGGTATAGAAGTGTGTCCCTCCCTCCCGATCCTTGAAGCTAAAGCCAAACAGATACTCCTGAGTGAAATTAAATTAAAAAGTTTTTCATTTGTGCACTATGAAGTAAAACCAAAGAAGAACCCAGAGCCAAGAGATATGGCAGTTCTGAATAGGCAAAGGTTAATAAGAGGTAAAACTGAGACCAATTTTAGCCACACTTTAAAGTGAGTCTTCGAAGTTAATGACTTTTAATCAATTATCAGTATGAGATGACTGTGTCCATCCCACAGCACCATTTTTAACACAAAATCAAGCAGAAGCATGAAAGCAACACTCTTCTAAAGCCACATACATCTTTATTCTCCACCCAGGCCAGCAAGGATGGGAAAAGAGAATGCAATTAAAAGTAACAATCAGCAAACACACACTACCTTTACTTAAAAAAAACCCCAACCCATCCAGACTAGAGCAGCCAGAAACATACTCAACATCAGAATAACTGGAATTCCCTGCAGTTTGACAGTGGTACATAAGCAAAAGTTACTTGTGAGTTTCTGAAAGCAAGGGTAGAACAAGACAAAAACTTGTGCTTTTTTCTATTACAACAATTGATAATGATTATATATTTTGCAGCAGGGAAACCGCTTCAGAGGATAATGGGCAAGAGAGAAAACAAAGCTATCCAGAGCTGTTTTGAGAAAAGTTGGAATAAATCTTTTACAAATAGCACCAGAACTAACCCCAAGCTTAAACTAGTCCCCACCAAAATCAGTGTCAGAATACCTTGACATCAGCAGGAGCAGAGGCAAGCTTGGTTAAGCGTAAAGAAGTAGAAGACACACAATGGATTGTTCCAGTATATCCCCAAAAAGGTGGCCTCCAAACCCAGAAGCATAGCTGCCATGGCGAGGGAGGGTACTACAACTTCTCTGACACTTACTTTGAGTCTACATAGCAGTAAGAGGCACAGATTTGGTTTTGTCTCCACTCTGGCAGGCTGTTTGCAATCCTGAAAGCAAATCCTGCAGCTCAGCAGACATTTCACATGGCTGTATTCTGTAATGAGCTAGTATTTATCATTCAAGCCCTCTGTAAGCTGAAGACTCTTTGTGCTACTGACCCCAGCCTTTCGTCTAGCCTTGAACAGCTGCTGTTTGACAGTGACAGCTGAATTGGGTTTTCTCCCTCTGCAGCAATGCACATTTGCCAGCCATCCTTCCCCCAAATCCACTTGTTTGCTGCATGTTGGGGCCAAGATACACAATCCACTCCTTTCATGCCAGCAGTGTCCCTCTAGGCAAAGCGTGAGAACACTTGACAACGGGCCTTCCTTCTCATTAATGCTTGTTAAGAATCGCTTCTTCCCACCCTCTGGCCATGTGGGAGCCTGTGATTTTCATGTGGAAGAGTATTAAGTAGAGTGGCTGTGCTGGGTCACTACAAACTGCTAGCACGGGCATGACTGATCCTCAGTTTCTCTATTAATTCAGAGGCATATCAAGCCTGATTGAAACATGTGAAAGGCATTTCACTGCTTGAACTGGTCCCAGGCACACATCAGCTTCTTTGAACCCCACTGAATTACCTGCCACTAAGTTGGGGTCTATTTTATGTTGGGTTTTTTTGTTTTGTTTTGTGGGTGTTTTTTTCTGGAAGTTGGTCATTGCTTTTAAAGATTTGGCCAGTGAAAACTGAAAGCTGCATATCAGGAGGCAGCAAACACAGTCTGGCTGTACGTGTCCCCAGGGAGCACCTCTGTTTTGCCAGTAAAGTGTGGGGCCAAACCTGCTCTTGATATTTAGCTATTCATTATTGGCTATAACTATTCATACTGCTAATCCTCAAGACAGCGCTAAGAGCCTGCTCTGGCTGGACCTCCCAGAAGGGGACAGATCAAGGGTGTAGCAGGGACTTTACTTACTTCTGTGTCAGGCCTAGAGGATCAGACAGACTTGTTTAGACATCACCAGTTCCCAGATGTCCTAACCAGGACGGTCAGTCAGTGTAGTCTTGAGCTCATCCTTGGAATACAACACAAAGCATTAGTTCCTGTGAAACCCAGCTTCTGAATGCTTCTCTACCATCCTAAAACTAGAGCAGCTCTGCCTTTGGTAGGGAGACTGGGGAAGTGAAGCACCTGTACAGACATGAGTGACTGTGCAGCCTGACTGCACACTATGAATTCTCTACCTACACACATGCAAATGGTGGGCTCCTCTGGGTTGGGGCTGAGCCAAACTTTCTAGCAGCACCAGCTGAACTGGAGCACTCAGAAAATTAATCATGTTTCAGATGTGTAATTCAGTCCCCATTAGAGTCTATTATACCTCTCTCATTTTCCTCATGTCCTCCTTAGGCCCCAGTAGAAAATGAACTTTTCTGCTAGTCATTGTTTTAAAGAGACAATTAAAATTTCTCCAGCCTATGGTGGCCACCTCAGCCTGGCCTGGGAGCCCACTAAGATGCCATGCAACATCCCAAAGGAGGGAAACTAATTATGAAAATGAGCCATGAGAAGAGGAGGATGTATAATCCATTGCTCTTCCAATAATTACCCAGGAAGTATGTGGGGGGTGCAGATTTCCAGAGCTGAGGCACTAATGTGTTTGCAGTGGCACTAAGAGACACGGTCTCAGGGATGCCCCTGTTCTGAAAGGGAAGGTCCAGCAGCTCTTCCATAAGAGCAACTTGAAAGAGAGAACAACTGTTTCAGTGACACCTTCCTATCCCAAGCACCTTCAACATGTGATATGGTTTAGTGGTGGTCTTGGCAGTTCTGGGGTAATGGTTTGACTTGATGATCTTAAAGGTCTTTTCCAACCTAGCTGATTCATGATTCTAACCCCACCTACCTAAATAGAGGTGCTTCCAGCCCACACCTGCATTGCAGTGACATGGAAACTAATTGATTACCCTTCCTCAGAGCAGGTGTTTCTGCATACAACTGCATACAACTCCCATAGCCTATTCTTCCCTAGCAGGGCACCTATCAAGAAATCAAATGTATCCTAAGCACCTATCTGTGCACCTGGGGGTGCTTGGCGACAGGCCGGTCAGGTCCCCATGCACCACATTACAAAGCAAGCCCTTCCATCATGCAATGGGTGTGTTTCAGTGTAGAGTTCATGTGCCTTTCTTGGAAGCTGTGCTGTCCTCTCCCAGAGAAAAGCCAGGTCTTTTTGCGCTCTGACAGTGTCTAAGCAGTTACCCTACCTGGAATGTTTGCTGCACTTGTTGGAAGGACTGAAAAAGGACCTTTTGTAGGAAAATTGCAGGAACATCACATGATTTGCAATTTAGCCTTCACCTTTGAATGGGTTCTTATCTCCTGAAGTTTATCTCCTGAGTATGGACTTCTTTTCATGGGGTCAACGGGTCACTGTTATGTCCTACTCCTGAAAAAGAAAGCCTAACTTTACAGAAGTGAATTTTTCAGCATGTCTCTCTGCTGTGCCACAAACAGCCTGAGCACCACAGAGCTGGATTTTCTCACCATTCCTAGAAGTTGTAATTAGCTAAAACAGATGGCAAATCCTTGGAGAGCCATGCACTTCCCCACCCAGACCACGTGAAACTAGCACACTTGCATTCTGTGACATTTAAAGAGCACTCCCAGCCCAATATTTTTTTCATTAAGTTTGTGTTTATATATATATATATATATAAAAATTCAGCATGTTATTTTTTAGATGAAAACCACTTATGACCAAAATAGTCAGTCAGGACAAAGGCTCAGACTGCCGAGGTCTCAACCCCCTGTGCAGAGCTCTTGCCAGAGAGACTACCTGAGATATTATCAGAATCTAGCAGCTCGACAATGCTGTATGGAGAACAATCTTCCAAACCTAGCTTGCTGCAGAGCCAGCCACAGAAGCCCTTCTCCATATCCCTGACAGCATGCCACCAGTACCCAAAGGACCATGCTACCTGGGCCACAGCCGAGTACAGGCCTAGGGAAAAAGACACAACCATAATTATAATTGGGTAGAAGATGATCAGAAAGGGACAAAAGGTGATTTTGTGCCAGAAGGTCCTCTCTTCATTGTACACCAAGAAGATGTTATACCATGTAATGGTTCCATAGTAAAATGAAACCACAAAAGACACTACAAAAATGATGGGAAAGCAAATGATGGTCCAGAGGACGATGTGGGGTCCTCTGTCTAGCCCAACATCACATTTCTTCTTCTTCTCAGGTACGTCCTCTTTAGGAGGTTCCTTTGACTTAGCCAGTTCCTGCAGCTCTTTGTCCGTTAGTGTGACATGGATGTCCACCATCTGACCCTTCTTCTTTCCCCTGGTGATTGTTCCCGTCAAGGTCACATATCGGCTGTCTAAAGGCATGTTCCAGACACCTACAAACACAGATAAACTCATCTACATTAGATTTATCGTGTAAATCCCCAACGACCCCAAAGACAATTAGATAATGCATATGGAGTAATAGTTAGATTTTTAAAAGATGGAATGCAAGAAGCAATGCAGTATAAGGAAGATTACCACAGAAGAAAATGGAAGAAGAGCTAATGAGGGAGAAGACAAGAATTCTAGATGACAGAAATCACAAGGAAGAAGACTCCAGCATCTGCACTAGGGAAAATGTGTGAAGGGAAAGTGCTGCAGGAGTAAATGAGAAAGAGATGAGATGGAGTGAATGAATGAAAAATGGTATGCCTATTTTCTCTGGTACCCTCATACATTTATTCCTGAACACTGTGGACACTTGGGGTGAATTAGATAAATATGACTAAAACTTCTGTTCTGGAACAAGCACATCCACACATGGAGTTATAATTGAATAGCTAATATTTCACTTTACATCTGCACTGTGTCTCAATCCAAAATGATTTTCAAAGTCTAGAAAAAACATGAAAATTCTCTTATAATTATATTTGCATTTTAAGGCATCAACAACAATACCAAAAAGGAAAGTGTTGGGATGTGTGTTAAAGTCACAAACAGACTGCCTTGGCTTCCAAGTGACATTGATTTAGGATGGTCCCTTCAGTAGTACTAGCCATAAACTCTTTCATGGGGCTAAAATATGCTTCTTCCTGGTCTTATTTCTGACTGGCTCAGGAGGAGATCTTCAGAGGCTGTTAAAGGGAGGCTGAGCAGTTTGAAGTGGCCCACAAAAATAAGAAGGCAGCAGGTAAGTCCTGAGGATAGAGATTGGGGTCATGGGAGAGTCTGGTGCAGCCGATGGATCCGGGATATGTATTCACATTTACGCCTCTCTGAGTCTGCACTGCTGTTTCACAAAAGGATTAGCCATAGGACCTGCCTCCCACACTTCTTCCCTACAAGGGGTCCAGGACAGACACCAGAAGTGAAAGTTGCTCCAACATGCCCCACGATGACCTTGCCAAGTAATCACTCTTAATGAGGAAGCTGTGCTTCTGCAAACAGAAGGCAACAGCAAATCCTAGATAATGAGTAAAACTCCCTATCATGGGTAGAGCCACTAAATCCATCTGCTTCCATCCTTTCACTTAACAGGCAGTTGTTTTAGGCATGGAGAGAGGCTTGATCACAGTATCATTGGGTTAAAGGATGCTCAGGACTTTTCTGGATCAACTCCCATTAGCACATACATTTAAAACAAAGAGTGCAGCAACAACCAATGAATTGCAGGAGACAACGAATTGCAATGAATTGCAGGAGACAACCCAGCTCAGGCCATAATGCTTTTTATTTCAGAACATTTTCATGTATGAACTCAAGCTCTCCTTGCCTGCAGACTTGGGGGCAAGAGGTTTGGTCCCACAGTCACTTCCATTTGACCTTAGTGCATGCTGGCATCAAAAAAAGTTTACGGAAAGTGGGTGCTCCCAGGAATACATACCATCTGCCATCGACTGACCCAGGAACTTGGAGCCTTCCTCAGAGCCCCTCTCCCCTCCTTCTTCATCTGCCTGTTCTTCTTCCACCTTATTCTCATTCTCTGACCGATACACTATTATTGACTCAGGACGGGACTCTTTCTTCTTCTTTTTCCTCCGGTCCACAGTAGCTTCCCCATCAAAAGTGACAGTGGTTGCTACAGCCCTTCTCGTGGAGCTGTAGCGAGGACTTTGGCTTCCAGACTTGCTCTCTTTCTGCATGGTCTCCTCCATCCCACTGCTGCTCTCAAGCACCTCACTTGGCATTTTGCAGCAGTTGTTTCCAATTTAACAGCTCCTGCACTTAGAAGTCATTGATCAGACAACAGTGCCAAGGATTCTTTGTTTTGATAAGATGTCCCACTGCTGACATCCAAACTATGCACTCCATTCCCAGCCTAAAATGAGAAAGAAGGCTGAAACAGTGTCTTTTTCTTATCAAGCAGAAAAAAATGGCAGAATTTTCCTATAAAAGGTTACTTCCAACTGGTTTAAATGTCATCTGAAGATCCTTACTACTGTCCTGAACATCAACTTTTATTACATGGATATGTGTTTTGTGATATCACCTAATCCTGATTCCCATGTTCCAATTTTAAATATAACAAACCAAAGCTACTGGAAAAGGAAAGAGTATTAACATTTATAAGAAGAGATTAAACAAGCACAGCTTACTGGGTGAATTTAACATTCCTCTGCAATGCTGGAACTAAAAAGAAGACAATAGTTTTGGCCTACATGCATGAGAATGAAGAAATGAAACCACAGACGAAAAAGAAGTTGACTGATTTAAAGGACTTGCCTAGATGAGAGACAACTCCAGCAAGAAGTTATCTGAGCTCATCCTGCATTACAACTATGTTAGTGCCAGCCTTTCTCATTTTGAGTGTCTTTTGATCTACTGACCATTGCAAGGATATTACGAAAAGTAACCAAATGATGTCAAAATGAATGATGGTTCAAACCATACCAGTTTAGCATTATGTAGTGCTGGCAAACCTTAAAAATACAGCATATACAGTGGATTTAAAGCAAAAGATGACTTCACTGGAGAGGGAATTGGAAACCACAGCAAAATTTTCTGATTGTGCTGGGAAAACAACTCAAATCTTCACAAATAATTTTAACAAATATAAGGGCTCAGTTTTTACTCTTGATTTAACAGCAATATCCAGTGACACTGTTATCCATGGGAAAGCTGTGTAAGTAAAAGACATATAATTAAGCATGCACCAAGGCAGACAAATCCTTCTGCATGAACATGGAAGATGCAGGATTAAGGGTTCTCAGATTTCACAGCATCTAAGAAACTGACTGTGCCAAGTATCCATAAAGTATTTAGGTACAAATTTGAATACACTGAATAATGTTTTAACAACTCTTAAGAGCTCTGTTGAACATTTACATGAACATTTATATTTAAAAGAATGCATGTGACCAATAATTAAGCTTCTACCTAGTATCTGAGTCATCTCTTTAAGAGGAAACTAAGAAACACAGTTATCATAATTTGTAGCCCACGCAGTGCTAGGGAAATTTTTTAACAGATGCTAGAAAAAAGTTGAGCATTTTTAGATTTGGCAGTATGGTCCTGGTCTTCCCACAAATATAAGATTTTGGTGGCTTGTTTTGAAATCCAACCGTGGGTCCTGAAGAAGCTGCTGAATGAAGTTGCTAAGCCATTGTCCATCATATTTGAAAAATCATCATATTTGAAAAATCATGGCAGTCAGGTGAAGTTCCCAAAGGCTGGAAAAAGGGAAATATAACCCCCATTTTCAAGGGGTAATGGGTTTAAACTTAAACAGGGGAAGTTCAGGTTAGATCTAAGGAAGAAGTTCTTTACTGTGAGGGTGGTGAGGCACTGGAATGGGTTGACCAAAGAAGTGGTAAATGCTCCATCCCTGGCAGTGTTCAAGGCCAGGCTGGACAGAGCCTTGGGCAACATGGTCTAGTGCGAGGTGTCCCTGCCCATGGCAGGGGGATTGGAACTAGATGATCTTAAGGTCCTTTCCAACCCTAACCATTCCATGATTCTATGATTCTATGAAATTTTCTGCATAACTGTAGATCAACTATTTATGCCTCCTACACTCACACATACACAACTTCTAATTGTATCTCTTTAACACGTAAGACTGTGGGCAGTTGGTTCTATGTGGCTTTGAAGAACTCAACAATTTAGATTATTTTTTGCAATACAGAAAATAAATTTTCCCTGGGGACCAGAAGACACATAAAAATGGAATTCAGAAAAGTCAACCCTGTTTAGATTGCCATCTCAGTTTATACTTGCCATGCAAAAATATACACCTAAATTTGCAGACAAATTGGAAAACAGGTCAGTGTCAATGTTGCAGTGTCAACTGTTGCACTTTAGAGCAACTTGGTTTAAATATTCCACTGTTGATCAAGGGAAGTAAAAACAAAGAGGAGCAATGATGGTGAATGCCATAGTCTGGTGTACCAAATGTGATTCATTGTGGGGGTTATTTGAGATCACTGCCTGTGCATTCCCCTTCCATTCCAAAGACCAATCTCAGCAGAGAATGGAGCGAAAACAAGAGGGGTATTTTTCCCAGTGAAGTCTGGGCCTCTGGAAAAAGCATCTCATCACCTCCACCCCACCCCCCCCAAAAAAAAAACCCAAACCAAACCACATAAAAGAGCTAATGAGAAGCAATTCCTCAATACAGTTCTTGTGCCTTGTCTGCCTGAGGAATGTGGCCTTTACATCTGTTTGGAAGCAGTGTGCAGACAGGCAGTTTTCCATATACTGTAGTATAAAAGAGGAATGGCATATGCAAGAAACTTCACTGTGAAATCTAATGCTTTGTTTTCCACTCCCCCCTTTTAACTCTAAAGCAAACCATCCACTGACTTCAAAGATAGCAAGCTCTGGCTCTTAACACATTAACATTGGCAGGACTCTTCACATCCATTGGATTCATGTAAGCTTTTGTTCAGTGTTTTTAAAAAATGCCTTTATGGGGAAATGGAATAAATTTATTCTATGGAATAAACTCGCTCTTTGTAATAAATCCATCTAGGAGGTACAATAGGCTCTGACATTGATTCTCTGAGAATCGGCAATAAAACTTCATGTTTTGCATCAATAATCCTAAAATCACTTGATTGAGCCTAATGAGCCCCTGAGACAACAGTGAGATTCCTCTCCTAGAGGTGGTGAAAAGAAAACAGGCCTGGAGCCACAGAAGCCAAAAGCATCATTGCTGGGATGATCTACTGAAAGTCTGGAGACATGGAAGTTGATTTCGTATTAGATTCCAAAGGTCACGGCTGTAGTTCCACACTCAGTCTCTACTGCCTTGAAAAGGGGATGATTTGCCAGTAACATTTAAAAATAACACAAAACTACAGGCAGAGATTTGGGTTGGGCTTTTCTTCCTTAGAGTTTATTCAGCTGTGACCTTGGTTAAACTCACAATAGATAAATTAATATCAGTTCTCAGTGTGATGCCAAAGCTTAAAAGAGTATATCAAGCTTGACTATGTAAGGAGGAGCAAGTTAATGTCACTTTTGAATCTGTCACAGATAGGCACTGGAAATCTGCATCCAGTTCCTGTGCTCACTGGTCAGGCAGGATGTTGATTAATGACCAGAAGACCCCTACGATCCCCGAGTTATTTTGCTATGTCTGACGATCCCACCCTCACTACAGCAGCTTCTGCCACTGTGAATTACCACCAGGACTAGAAAGAAACGCCTCAACAGTAGGGTTATCAAGGGGTGGCAGTTCGGAGTTTTCTCTTGCTCCTCAGCTGAGAAGAGGGAATGGGCAATGCAGGGACAAACCCCTAAGCAGCACTGTTGCTGTGGCTCGGTCAGAGCCTTTAGGATAAGGAAGTGAAGGAGCCCAGATTATTCTGTTTAAGCACAAGGAGGTAAAATCTGATGTCAGTCTGTCTACATCAGAAACGAAAACATGGTGAAGGAGATGCCTCTGATGCAGCAGAGGAGGATGCAGTAAGATAAGAAGCTGAAAGATACAAATACAGGGCAGATGTTAGGTAGGTGTTTAAACAAAGTGGGTAGGTGTCATTTGATATACGCCACAGAGGGCTGTGGAGAACTGTCCATCACTAGAAACTTGCAAATCTGGACTGGGTATCTTGCCAGCAGTTTGGTAACCAGTATTTCAGCAGAAGAGGTATTAACATGGAGAAGTCCTCTGGCTTGTATTAGGGAGCAGTCAGATTGAAAGATCACAAAGATACCTCCTGATATTAAGCCTGCTTTCACAGTAGATGTTTATTCTTTTCTCATCTGCTTCTGCCAATGGAGCAGCTGGGAATACCCTCTGCCACCTGGTCCAGACCTGAACACAGCACTTTGAAACACCACCATCAGCTCCACGTCCCACAAGGGATGCTGGTGAATCAAACAGGTTCAAGCCCCAGTCCCATTTTTCCTGGGAATATTTTCTCTGTAGGTGCAAACAAAAAATGGGCTCTTGCAGAAATCACAGCAGTGTACGCAGAGTTTATTTTTTCTCTCTTCCTTTTATGTCCTGTAAGAACAAGACGAGCCCTCAGCACCACACAGCTGTCCACAGCACCAACTCTTTCAGACATACACCTCGATCTTCACTCCTTAAAAGCCTTGCTGTGGAGCTGAAGCATGACAATTGCTGTGCATCTAATACTAGTGATGTCTCCCATGTTGGGAGCACAGAGGCAAGCAGGAATCTAGTAATGGTCCATAGGAGGGAAGGAAAAGAAATGGTCACATTTCAGAGATAGCTGGGAGCAGTTTATTAGCCAAACAATTTGTTATTAATCTCCATGTGAAAACAGATGGAGAACCCTGAGGCGGCGGCTCTGCAAAAACACTCTGTAGAGGAATTTTTAGCAGCACAGTCTTCCGTTACTATGCAGGAAAGCTACTGCTGCTTACGCTTCCCATGACAATATTACTCTTTGACACACAAAACAGGAGCCTAAAAGCTTGGCCTTGCACCGTTTAGGTCAAAGGAAGTTTTTTCCATTGGTTTTCATGGCTTGATCCTGCTGCTAACAGAGAAATTATCTGGTTTGAATGCAGACAGGAAGGAAGAGTCTTCCCACAAACTAAAAAAAAATCCTTGATCTTAAATCCCTGCTACAGTGCAAGTAACCTTTTTATGAGTGCTCAGAGCAGACATGAGAGGAAAAAACATAGACAGTAAGCAGTGAGGAGCATCAATTTTTATTTTAATAGTCACATAAAATGCACAACACGTAAGAAGAACTAGCACTGTCTCTTCACTACATGATGTGGGGATTATCTGCAGAAACAAAAAACAACCTGTGCCTTAGAAGCATTGTGAGTTACCCAGAAGGGGAAAGGGATAACGGAAATACACTCCAGAGGCACACCTTAAGAGAGAGCTCCCCAGCCATGGATCCTCTTTTGCCTGCTCCTTTTACTCCATAGCCTCCCCATCCCCAATCCCTGCTTCACCCAACCCCGCATCTGATTTTGTGCATGGGGATGTGTATGTTTCTGAGGATGTACATTGCCCAAAGGATTATTTCCAATCCCTAGTATTTTTAAAGGGGTTATCTGCTGGCAGGTTGTACACATGAAAAACAGATGGTAGCAGATGCATCCAGCAGTTTAGGACAGATTTGTCTGTTGCCAGCCAACCATGTTACGAAAAAAGGCACTGGTCTAATGCAGGACATGCAGGCCCAGACCCTAGAAAAACATGTCACAAGACCTGTGTAAGAAAGCCCATTTAATTCAGACCTTATGCTGGGAGAGGGCCAAACAGTAGGGCTCCCTCAACACCTCAATACCTAAATGACTCCACATGATCTTTCACATATACGTCCTCACCATACCCTGCTGAAACAGAGGACAACATCTGTCTCCTCTTCTATTCATGGTGAAACAGTTCAAACTGGATTTCACAGCTACTTGAATGCAGCAAAAAACCCCTCAAAGCTGTGATGAATAACACGTTAGGAGGCGAGGCAAGAACAGCCCCTCCCTATCATACTATGGTCTGTGCAGCTGGAGGTGAGCTTGCAGAGTGATTTATCTCACTGAAAATAAGACTTCTGCATTTTAAAAGAAAATAAAATGTTATTTTCAGCCAGATGCATTTCCTCACCACGTTCACCATGCAGCTACCCCTGGAGGAAAGAATGTCTAAGGAGGGGGAGAAAAACTATTCCTCATAGCAGTGCCCACTGCGAGGCTTCATGAAGTGTCTGTATAACAACAGCAACAGGCACAAAGAGAAACATCTGCCTATGCCATCCCAGCAAGGCAGGAGAAAGCAAACAGTAAAGCTCATAGCTCACACCTGTCTTTCCCTCCCTGCTTAATCCACAAGCTTCAAAGTACTTTCATTTGTTGGAGAGAGAGTCAAGAAAAAAGACCATGCTCTGTGCATCCAAGCAAAAGTAGACCTCAGGGACTACTTTTTGGACTGTCAAAAGCAGAGGATGGCACTGTGCACCAGAATAGAGGAGATAATGCAGTAAGATGGTTCATGTCACCAAAAAACTTCATGGGTGTTTGCTAATGGAGACCCCACCTCATGTGTTCCCCTGAGAAGCAGAGGTTGCTAAAAGCTCAAACTAAAGGCTAAGGGAGGAGCAGGCAGGCAGCACAGTCCCACATTTGCACAGTCCTTGCGATTTATCACTAACTAGCTCTTGTCTGTCGGCAGGTGGCATTAGCGCCAGTCTGCCTCACGGTGCTGAGCAGCTTCTGGATCTATCCCACTGGCCCACCTATGTTGGCCAGCACAGGTAGAGTATCACTGAAGCTGCAGCAAGACTAGACTTGCTTGGGTGTGGATTAAGGGCTCACCGGCTCCCGCTGCCACACTGGGCGGCTCAAGCCCCTTGCTCTCCCTGTGTCTTTCCATGAGACACACAAACGCTTGCTGACAGTAATCTATGGATACAGCCAAAACAACCGCGAAAAAAAAGTAGTGGAGAGAGGCGTTCCAAAGTATCACTAAAATGTTTCTGGATGACATTTTCAAAGGATTTTTTAAAAGTCAAGGACATTTTATAAGTATTGGTTTTATGAATCAGTTATTTTTATTTTCCTCTGCTGTTCCGTAACTTTTCTAAATGTCACAGATTAATAACTACTGTGCAGATCGGTATTACTGAAGGCTGGAAAACAGCATACAAGAATAGCTGCGCATTTCTATTTTATATTAAATTAAATGCCTGACTTTCTGCATACAAACTTTTTCAAAATCCCCAAACTGTACTGGTCTACCTTTTTTTAGAGCAAAAGTCCGAACTGCTGTCTCTCCCTCCCCTCCCTACTTCTTTGACCGGACTGCTAGAAAAAAAGAGAAATTGAGACAAAGGACACAAAGCTTCGCACTGCCTCCACAGGGATGAGATCTGTTTCTTTATATTTATTATACTATGCTAAAAATGTCAATGAATGGCACTTGCACATTAGCCTTTAAAGAGAACCAAGGCTTTAAAAGGAGAATGACTTGGAAATGGAGGTTGGTTTAATATCTTCAAAGCAAACCAAGTGGTTTAGATATGAATCTTGAATAAAGTCAACAGAAGTCCCTATATCTTGTAGGAAAAAGATCTCAATGATAAAGTGGAGACAGCATGTTCCCCTGTTCCGCTGCTCTACCCCTCACTTCTTCATTAGCCAAAGCAGGCCATCCTGCACCTTGAACAGCAGGTGCCCATTGTAATTCCCACCCTGTCCACCAGGTCACTGGTGGGTTACACTGTACAATAGGAACAGTCAAAAGCAGCCAGTCCCACCAACTTGAGCACAGCATCCTGCCTCCATTGCAGTGCCCTTAAGCCAGAATCAAGTGTTGCATCTATTTTTATTGATATAATACCTGATTTATCCTCAAGTTTGAAGGCTTGATATTAAATGTGATGGGAAGATGCACTAGGGGCTTGTTGCACGCATCAAACCTGTGTTGTGCCTCCTCTAGGCATCCAAGTAGATGTCTACATCCAAGTAGATGCCAAGGAGACAGTAACAACAGAGTAAGCATATAGTACATTAAAACAGAGTTTTCAGCCCCTCACCTCTCTTTCCAGAGTTCAGAGAAAACACCTTCTAAACACACACGCGCAACTAAGAAACTGGGAGTTGCTATGGCTGAAGACTGTAGAGCTATGAAGCACCAGTGGTGGGTGTGAAGCCCTTGTGCTAACACAAGACAACACAGTCCAAGCTAGAGACCTGGCGGGAAGGTGAATTCAGTGAAGGATTGCAAGACCTCTCTCTCCTTTTCTTAGGAAATCATGCAGTGCTCTCACCAGGATGTTTTAATGCATGCTGGACTCTTGTCTGACCTTTACAATACCTAAAAACTAGGACTCTGTGTTGGCACCTCAGGATCTTTTTCCATCCCTTGATACTCAAAAGATCCCTGACTCTCTCATTCTCCTCTTCTTTCCTGCCCTGCTCTCTGCTGGCAAGATCAAGCACCCCCAGTGATTTGCTCAGACAAAATGAGGAGAGACCACACAGAGAATTACCTGAAACTAGAGAGCAAGAAGTTGCAGCCATGCAGCCCAGTGGAAAACACAGTCAATTGTAAATCCAGTCTGGAAAGTATTATCTGAAAAATACAACCACCAAATTACATCCTGTGGTTCTTATTTAGACAAGATATTTGAGGGCTTCAGATCAGAGCTTTTCCAGACTTACACCTGGCTGCAGCCCAGGAGTTGCTCATGAGCCAAACTGCACAGAGGGAGAACTAGAAGATTCCCCTGGGAGTGATTCAGGATTGCTTAATGCATTGCACAGTAAATATACTCTAAGATATTTAGACAGTATCTCCAAGCAGCAGGAATTAGTTGGCTCAAGGGACTCTTGATCTGGTACAAGTACAGACACAGATCCATGATGCCAGGGTATTAAAAATGCAGCACTTTCAATTGCAGACAAGTGAATGCTTCAGTTTTATTAGTATGGTATTAGCAGGGTGTGCAATTACAAATAAGATCTGCCTACATATCAGTTTCAAACTGTTTGATGCTGATATTCTACATCTTCCACCACTACGAACTCTGCTTTGAATGGGGTATCTGTCTTCAGTAGCACCTTTTTTCTAATCACTGAAATGAAATTCCTAGGGATGATGATGAAAGGTTGGAAAATCCTAATTATCTCCTATTTTGACTAAAATCCCCCAGGAAACTAGTGAGAGTAAAGTACCCTTCCAGAGGAGCATTCCCTAAAGAGATGAACCAACCAGAGAGCCTTGACCATCAGCTGGGGCTGGCCAGGAGGCATTCTGTCACAGAAACCAGAAGCCACAAAACAAAAAGGAACTTAGATGCTGGTGAGATATGATGAAAGGAAAAACAGCCACAGGGGAGAATGCACAGTTAGGAAGTGAAAGTAGCAGGGATTTCCAAAGAGGCCTTCCGCATAATCACACAGAAAGGTCCAGAAAGGTAAGGAAACAGATATACCCATTTTCATTTGGTTTTGGCTCAATTCAGGCATTTCTTGTAATAGGTATGCGAGGTGGGGAGAAATCATTATTGTCACACTTTGTGCAATTTCGTATCCCATAGAAAAGATATGAACCTGAAGCATCCATAAGAGTAGGGTTCTGGGAAAGCAGAGGTGGCTGGAGTGCAAGCCTGATTTTTTCTGAAGGCTAACTAGCAGAAACCCTCTGTCAGAAATCATCTTTGGCATTAAAGTTATTTCTGGCACTGGGATGCTTTTATTTAAATCTCCTCTACTCACCTGGTAAGACTGCTGGCCCCAGGGATACCTCTCCTGGGGTTTGGATCCCACAGAGGTTTCTCTCCTGTTTGGAGCAATCTGTTTTCTCACGTCAGGCTGGTATTTAACAACTCTGAGACCTTTCCCTTGTCAACATGGATTACAAACTATGGGAGGGCATGGATGCCCTGAAGGACAACAGGCTATAAGGAGTTACTGCAGTACATAACACTGCCAGGGTTTTTAAAGCATGGCAGCATACTGGACTGGCAGATGTCATCAGCTGAATAGCTGAGCCATAGGCTGGCAAAGCACAAAATCAGCTTTTGACAAAAAGTAGCCTTTTCCGAAAATCCAGAGTTCCCTATTAATCACAACAAATTGAACTAGTTCATTCAAAGCCAAGACACACTCTGAGAGCTGTCAAAACCAGGAAATCTAGTTTTTCCCCTTTTTATTTTATAAATAAAAAAGTAGATGTTGAAGAATGACATGTGCTAATCCCACAAATCTGAAGGAGTTGACAACTGGAAAAAAAAAACTATTGATGAATTCTTTCCCACAACAACATGTCATTTTGATTCTTGAATGGTTAATGTTTTAAGTGATAGATATACCAAAAGGGGGAAGGGGGGGGGATATCAGGTGCTTTTAACTTCAAAAAATGAAAATTAAGACTCTGAGGCTTTAAATGCAGATTTATTTTCTTCCAAATGCAAGCTGACACATACTGAGTAAATAAATAAATAAATCAGCTGTCTAATCAGACAGTTTCCTAACATATAAAAATTAAGAATCTGAACATTGAGTTTACAGAATAACATAAATATGTAAGAAGAGCCTTCTGCTTACTGAATTTACCACTACGGCTGCGTGTAGTGACAGAACAACATGTTTTAATGCTACCAATAAAAGAAAATGAACATTCCTTTGCGAATAAGAAAGCACAAAATTAGGAGAAGATTAAAATTGATTTTAGTTAGTAAGATTTTCTTCTTTTCAGCTTAAATAATTTTGAACTTCAACCACTGTAGTAAAATCAAGTCACACAAGGGTACACTTTGAATCCTCGGTCCAAAGGCAACCCACATGACAGCAAGCCATTCCCTTGCTGAAACACCTGTGAGCACTGGTTATCTCAGCCCTGTTCTTTGTGTATAGATTTTGTACCAGAAGGGGCTACCCTCCATTGAATGCCCAGAAATGGATGTCTTCTTTTCTCGCCTCCTTGCTCTTCAGTCTTTATGCCTTTCCCTTTTCTCCTCCCACCCATCACTCACAGAACCTTTACTCGTGTGCAGCCCCTTACTCATGGCATTTCTATGGCTATTGAGAAATACCAAAAACCAAGCAACTTATCTATGATTCTGTTCTAATAGGGAAGAAAAATAATTTGCCAGAGCTCTCTAGGAAGAACACTGAAATCAAGCAAGTCCTATGAGCAGAGAAGCCCACTGGATTTCCCTTGGTGACTTGCAGCTCAGTTGGGATGGCAGGCAGGTTGGAATATGAAGATCTAGTTCACTAGCACAGATAAGTGCTTCTCCCTGGGATTAATTAATGATCACTGTGATACAGCCTAAGATATGTAGGGCAGCCAGAGACAGTTAATGGGGATCTGTGGAGTCTATAAATTGTGGCAGATAATTGGGCGGGGGGGGGGGAGAAATCTTGCAGGGTCGCCCACAGTGCTTTACATTTTGCCTCCAGAAAGTAATACCATGCTCTAAAATATTAAGGTATTCTGCAAATATTAACCCACCTGGAAGGCAACTTTGTCTAATGATTGCCTCACTGGCCTAAGTCACTATGCAGAAGTCCATTCCTGTCTTATCACCCTTTGCTGAATGAGTCTGGACACACTGTCAACTTCTCCATGCCTCCCCTTCCCCACACTTAAAAGGAGGGTATACGGCTTCCTTTGAAACAGACTGAACTCCAGGATGAAGATGTTATCTTACAATTGCCTCTGATTTAAAGCGTTAAACTTAAGGACATGTTTTGCGAAAAGTAAATAAATTTGTTTAACTAATGAGAAAACCAAAGTAGATTCAGTAATTCTCACACTTAAATGTGTCTTTAAAAAAAAAAAAACAAACACCCAAACATTCTCACTCTCTTCTCACATTAGCAATCTCCCCTAAGGCAAAAACAATGGGACAAAATTGAGATACAATTACAAACATCTCTTCTATTGAAAAGGACAGAGAAAATGCCTGGAAAGATACTGAACATGCACACACACGCTTCAGGGCACATCACCGCTGGTTAAAATCACCTGCAATGGACAAAGATGCTCTGTCACTTCGCTGTGGGATACACAGGAAAATAACGTTGGCTGTTCTCAGTGACAACTGAATAATTAACACTGAGCTTATTGAGGGCGACTTTAAGTGGGGAAAAACAAACAAACAAAACCCCCTAAAGGCATGTTAGCACACAATTGCTATATTAGGGACAAGTAAACGGCACCACCTCAGCCTTCACAGCCTCTTCCTGACAAAGCCCATGCCTGAAGAGAGGATTCTCCGTCCGCGGGTCCCTGGCAGGAGAACACCAGCGGCTTTCTCTGCTATTTATGACACGTTTAGAGCATTACACCGACTCCTCCTGGCTGGGGCTCCGTTACCCTGTTC
The DNA here is from genome assembly GCF_004027225.2 of Strigops habroptila. NCBI lineage: Eukaryota > Metazoa > Chordata > Aves > Psittaciformes > Psittacidae > Strigops > Strigops habroptila. Next base: position 58,025,934 of record NC_044281.2, on the reverse strand, counting down.
CTCGGGGTGTCTTCCCGCGTCGCTGCGGAAGGTGACCCGAAACGGTGCAAAAAAGCATCACAATCCCTCCCTGTACCGCAGGCGAGACCGCGGGCGGGGTTAGGTGGGTTTGCTTCGAGGCTTCAGCAGGCTGAGGCGACACCGAGGCACCAGGAGGATCCGACCCCTCCCGGGCGCTGAGCGCTCGACTAGCGGTCCCTCCACCGCGGGGACAGACCCGGGCACCACCGACCCGCGGATAACCACCCCCCCCTTCGCCTTACCTGCTGCCCGCGGGGCCCCGTACCCCGCCGTGCCGTGCCGTGCCGTGCCGTGCCGTGCCGCTGGACGCGGGGCGATCTATGCTGCCGGGATCCCGGGCACCACCGGCACCGCTCCAGCACCACCCCGCCACCACCGCGCTCGGCGCACCCGGGGCGGGCGGGGCCGCGCGTCACGTGGCGGGGGTGGTGGCGGCGGCGGCCGCCGTTGTGCAAGCCGCTGTGTGTGTGGGGGGGAAGATGGCGGCGGCACGCGGGCTGCTGGCGGCCGGGCTGTTCCGCGGGCGGGTGGCCATCGTCACCGGCGGCGGCACCGGCATCGGCAAGGCCATAGCCGCCGACTTGCTGGCGCTAGGTGGGCACGGGGAGGGTCCGCAGGGAGCCCCGGTGGGGTAGCGAGGCAAGGTGGGTGTTGGGGGAGCGGGGTCGGGCGTGAGGTGAAGGCGAGGGATGGAGTTTGAAGGGGAAGGCTCGGGGGGCTGAGGTGCGGTTTGGGGGTAGGCAGCGCTCGGGAGCGACTGAAGGAGTTTATGGGTGAGACGTTGTGACAGGAGTCAGTGAACAGTGAGGACGAGGTGAGGTTGATGTGGGACTTTTATCTTTTGACCCACTGGCACTTAAAAGATGTGCTATTTTAAATAAAGTGTTCAAAGGGAGGTTATATTAAACTCGGACCCTTTCATATTTCCCCTTAAGCGAGTTTTCATCTTGCTGAACTGGAGGATTTACTTGGTTGTTAAACTGAGTCTTATGGCATAGTACAGTTTTGAACTGTTGTCCGCACGATCAGCTTAAGAGAAATGGTGCTTCTCACTCGGTGCTTGTGACAGAAATGTCCTGAAGTTAATCTTAACTGTGCGCTTGGTGGGTTTTCTTACCACATTGATTACAGAAAAGTGGTAAAATCTGGAGTGAAAGGCAACCTTCTGAATCATCCACCTTGTAACACTTTTTCTGCAGGTTTCAGCATATTTGCTAGGGATCATTGGCATCAGACTTGTTTCAGATAACGTGTTACCATCGTTGATTCACTGTCTTCAAATTACCAGCACTATTATGCCACGCTCCCTGTGGTTTGTGCTGTTGAAATGTGCACTGTGCCGTTTCAGTGTGTAGTAAAGAGCTTTCCTGGTTAAGGCTGTGTGCTGAGAGCCCTCTCTGCCTCTCCTGGCCTTTGTCGCCTAAGCTTTCCACATGCTCAGTGGAGCTGAAGTGAGGGCAAGTTCTGCTGCCTTTGTATTACTGCGGGACTAAGCAGGGTTTTGTAAGCTGTCCTTACATGCTGCCTTAAAGAGGTGCTTTTTAGGCATCATCATGTTGTTGCTTGATTAAGTTATGCAGTTACCTTAAAATTGTACTTAATTTGATCTGCATTATTTTTCTCAAGCAAAGTAACAAAAGTGTGTACCCATAACTTCCTAAATAGAAAACAAGGCTGCAAATCATGTGTAGGAAAATGAAGAAAGAGCTATGGCTGAAATCCGTCTGAGTAACCTTCCTTACCTGCAGACTTGCTGGCTACTCCTGAGAAGAAAATGGCCAGGAGTTATTTCTGTGTGTACTTTGCACTTTAGGCTGTATTATTCTGGAGGAGTGCTGAATGGACAGAAAATGCTTGTAGAAGCAGTGACGGAAAATGCCAGTCATGATGTAGTTTGTTTTTATAACCAGTCTTGTATGAAGCCTTATGTACAGATTTAAACCTTTTATCTGGAAATGTGTGCTTTTTCTGCCCTGACTCTATCAGGAAATGGTCTGGTCATTCTTTGTGAAGAAAAATAAGTGAAGTTTGTATAGTAGGTACCAAGTGTACCTCAGTGAGTTAGAATCTCCCCTTCCACCAGTTAGAGTATTTAGCAAAACTATAGGCTTTTACTGGACCTTACTCTGTATCAGTGTGTGTATTAATAAGCACTTTAGTTGATAAATATAACTGTGCTACTGTGATTTAGTATTTTGTGTTAATCATTACTTGCGTGTGCCATTTTATGAGCTCTGTGTTTGTCAGGTGGTTGTGCAAGTGACTGGAGTTCGTAATTTAAAAAATCAGGAGATGTCAGAGACTAATATCTTTACATGTATTGTTTTAAGATGGCCACTGATTGAAGGTGAAGCTCCCATTCCTAGGGATATGTAGTTACAGCACTTCCTTCTGGAAGAATTAAACTCCTTTAATTACTTATTTATTTTTATGTATAGTTTTACAAAACAGCCTGAGCCAAATGAACAGCTTGCTGCTCTTTACTCCCACTAGTTATTTTGAGCTGATTCTCGTGTTTGCTTGATCATGAGAGGCCAAATTCCACTCAGCAGAATAGCAACAACAACAGCTGCAAAAAAAAAACAAACCCAAAACCAAAAACCCCACAAACCAAAAAACAAAAACCCACCAAAAAAAACCCCAAAACAAAACCAACAAAAAACCAAAAACCAACCCACCTGGCAATATGTTAACTTTTGGGGTTTTTGGCTGGTTTAGGGTGTTGAATTGGTTTATGTTGAAGCAGATGAGCAGCAGAGCTGCTGGATGGCTTCTGCTGGGCTTCTGAGACTATGGAAGGAGGGAACTGGGAGCAAGACGTCCTTGCCTGCTTGGCAGTGGAAGCTAGTAATTTGCTTATCCATAATATGAAATTGTATGCCTACTGGATTTGCATTAGGAACTAATTTGGTGTGCTCAGCTTTTGTCTGTGTAGTAACAATTGCTGAATCCTGAAAGCTGTCCTGAGTCCACTGGTGTGACAGAGAAACTAGACTGGTTGTAGTGTAAGTGCTTGCCATTAATTTGGCACCTGCATTGTTTTTCTCTGTAGAATGAGTCCTTCTGCCTCCAAATGCTGAAATAAAAAACATCAGAAGGCTTGAGCTCCTGCCTATTTTTTCTTCTCTTTTTCGAGCAAGGATTGTGCAGTGTGTGGCGATGCCATGGAGAAGCCTCTGTTCCTGCTGTCTGTAGTCTGCAGATTGGAATTAATCTTGTGAGGCTGTCATCCTTCCCTTCAGACTCTGTAGGGTTAAAAAGCATTTGCTCACTGCTAGTCCAAATTACAGCCAGACATACAGTAAGATTATTTTTGTGGTTTTAGGAGCAAGCATTTTTTTGTAATCAAGACCTGCTGAAACATCTTTAAATCATGTAACTGATAAACGAGGCAGCTGTGAGCAGAGGCAGCAAAAGCGATGTCTGAGAGCTACTTTGCTGACTCTGCAATTCACAGCCTATCTTCCCTTCTGCAGGAAGGACAGGAAACCTTGCAGACATTTTTTTGATTGCTCTTCTCCTGGCATAGTGGGATCTTGTTGCTAAGAAGCACCTGACATCAGTAATTTCTCTTGCAAGAATTTCAACACTGTATCTTCTAGACGGTGACTTATAAACTCACATCCTACAAGATATCTCCATGATGTTATTAAAAAAAACCCAGCGTAACTGTGATTTTAACTATGTTACCTGAAGGATGTTTCATTTTGTCTCTACAGGTTGCAGCGTTGTTATTGCCTCTCGTAAATTTGACCGATTAAAAGCTGCTGCAGAAGAACTGAATAATACATTTTCTTCCATGAGTCCTGTCAAAGTGACTCCCATACAGTGCAATATCCGCAATGAAGATGAGGTAAAGACTAGTGATGTTGTTCTGGGGCTTAACATGTTAAAAGTATATTCTGTATATAAATTATCAGATCTCCAAAGGTCTGCTCTGGTCTTCTCAAAAGTGGTTTAGAATAGGGAAAAGACGCAGTAAGGCACAGTTAAACTTATCTAGATAAATGTGCTTTCCAAGGGAAGACCATTTTTTAACCACCTAAGCAAGAAAGCATTTGTAATTGCAAATGTTTTTCTGACCATGCAAACGTATTTCACATATTTCTGGGAGAAGCAGACCTTGGAACAGGCATTTTCTACAGCCGAGCCAGAGCCCACTTAGCGTGGTTCTTTGTCACATTTCCATGACAGCAGTGAGGGGGTGTTAACTTGTGAGGATGGAGACCTCAGAATAGTTCCTTCAATCAGGAAGTCATAGCATGGAATCTCAATGCCTGTGACTTGACAAAAGTGCCCTGCATTGTCAGTTCTGCTTGTATTGAAGAAAAAAAAAAAAAAACCCCACACCAAAAAACGAAATGCCATGGATATTATTATTTTTAGCCGTGTTTCAAATTTTGGTTACAATTTGAGGTGTGCCTCATTACGAACTCTATTTCTATCCCACTTTTTCTTTTTTTTTGGATTACAAAGAATGGAAGATGAAGAGCAAAAGTACTTAACCCACATTCTTCAGAAGTCAGCATTCACATCCTAGTTTTTTAATCTAAATCCTTTCATTACACAAATGTGTAATTAAACATTTAAAAGTCCATCATCAGGTTGGACTTTTAACTTATTGAGGACAGCTAGAAAATATTCCAGTAACCACCGACTGCTACATTTTTCTTATCCTTTCAAAGTTTCTAGTGTAAATTCTAGTGTAACTTAAATTCTAGTAGCATAAAGCAAATAAAAAATAAAATTCTTCCCTCATAGAACAGCTAGTGCTATAAAATATTTAGTGATATACTCAGACTTTCTCTCCTGAAGGAGATGAGCCTTGGGGCTGTGCAGTGTGTCACTTCACCTACCAGTGAATTTTAGGTTAGTATTTACTAGCATCAGCAGTGCAATATAATAGGTTATGACAGATGTCAGAGGGCAACTTACATGATTAAAGCTACAGGAAAGAAAAGAGATAGAGAGAAAAGGCTTAAGCCTTCTTTCACGTCACAATTCTTGCAGAAAGTACTCTGGCACACTCAATAACCTCCTGCAGGTGAATCTTATTACTGCATCAGTTTAAAAATGGGTTAATGGGAACTGCAGTGTTGTGTGAGATGATAGGGAGCTTGGATGGCAAAATGAGGTAATCTCCACAAAACAAACTACCATTCCTTCTTTGTTGCCTGTTTATTAAGTGTGGCTAACTACATATTTGACAAAACAGCTTTAGATGGCTTTGGAAACTTTTTCGAAGGTGCTTTTAAAGCCTATTTTATAGTGCTGTGTAAAGTTTTTCAGCATTATTCTGTGTTACTGGTAGCCATGCTGATATTCGGAGAAACTTCTGCTTTGCTATTACCCTGCAGTTTCATCATAGAATTGTCTTGTTTCCCATATAGTTTTAAGCTCTACTTATTTACAGATGCACCAGAACTTTTAATATGATGTTGGAGAAGCCTCTATCAGGCATCTCCTGCCAGTGCAAGTTCTCTTAAATCATTGTAATTTCATATCTGTATCTATTGAAGAGAGGGTTCAGAGGAATAAGGTAAATTAAACTCCAGTCTTGCATTTTTCAGTCATCAACTCAGTCTTATAGTTTGACTCACTTCAGTTCTCCAACTGCTCTTACTACTTTCTGTTGAAATCCTATTTAGAAAAAAAATCACTATGAAAACTTCTTAAGCCTTTTGTGGAAGTTTTGAATAAGGAATGCAATTTCTGTTGCTTATTAACATAAGAACTTCAGTGTACCTGCTAAACAAATATTTATCCATTCCAGGTGCCCATCTCCAAGACCAGATATTTTTACTGGTTAGAGACATCCTGTGATTTTTGTTCTTTAGCTCTTGTTCTTCTGTTTCAACACGGGAAAATAAACTTCGGAGTTCAAGCCTCCTTAGATGTCAGAACTGATCCATCACAAGCTACAAAGCCCAGAAAGCTTCCTGAAGAACCGCATAATTCATTTAGTATCTCCTTCTCTTTGACATCTCAGTGAAACCTTTCTAAGAGTAAATCTTTCTCTTAAAGGAAGCCACAGTTATCACCTGTAAGAACAAGCCATCTTTCTTACGGTGGCATGCCTTTTTTTTACATCCCTCCATCTCTACCAGTTGTTCTGCATTTCTTTAAAGGTCCCTATGAGTTTTGTCCTGGCTTTAATTTTATAATCGGGCAAACTGGAGGGAGGGACTTTCAGTAGAGGAGATCTGAGGAAGATGAAAGTGTTTTCAAAATTGCCAGATGATCTTTTTGTTTGCTTGGGCTTTTTCACCTCCTAGTACAAATCTTAAAGTAACTGACCTGCTTTGGAGGTGACACAGCTCATTCCTCCTGTGTATCTTAGTCTGGATCTGTGAAATTCAAGCATTAGAAGATTCACCCCTCATCATATAGTGCAATCAGTTTGTTAGAGCTCTTTCTGGCCTAGGAAGAGTCAAAGGAGGTGCAGTGAATTAGTTGCAGCAGAAGCTTGATGGCAGATATCATGGCAATAGCTTAATGTATTCACATTTTGAAGTCTCTTAATCTTTATCCTCAGAGGCCCTCTTGCTTTTTAGCAAAGCTTACATTTCATTTTATGTACAAGAAATAATCTTGCTTGATGGAGGATTTTCAGCCACTGCATAATCTGTCAGGTTTATTTGTCACAAGTTTGCTGCTGCTGCTTTTGGCTAGTTTTCTACTGAGCGTTTTGTAAAGGGTAAGAAATCTATTTTGTTTTTAAAGATGGAAGAGTCGAGGGTTCTGGAATGCCAGTAAGAACAACTGAGGTTTTTGTGCTCTGTCTTCATTGAGCCTCATCCTGAAGTAATGTCTGTGCACCTGTTCCTTATCCTGTGGTCTGGAGTGTATATAGTGATCAATATTGCTTCTTAGTGATTATAAAGCTGAAATGATTGTAATTATTTGAATGTTTTCTAGTACTGCCCAGGTAATTGTTGAATATAACAACAGCAGATCAGCTTGCTCTTGCTGAGATGCAGGCCAGACAGCTCTGTGTGTGCCTTTTCAAACCAAGCTCTTTTTCCAAAATCAAATTAATTAATTAATTCCAGTCCCTCAGTGTAATGGTGGCCAGACCGAAGGAGAGAGATCCCCTCCTTTTTCCATTAGGAAAAGAGCTTTCTATTTATATTTGTAGGTGTTGGGAAGGGGAAGCATTTATTTGTGTGTCTTAAATGCTGAACTATAGCAGATCTGTTGCCAGGGGAAAGACAGACATGAGGAAGTTTTTAGCCTTGTAAAGCCTTTGTGCTATATGCTGTGGACAAACATTTATTTAACTGACACCTAGATAAGTAGAAGACATATCTGAGTAAGTGGAAGATAAAATCTTTTACTTCTAGTAGGCCAGCGTTCTTGAAATCAGCAATTCAGAATTCTGTGCACAGTGTCCCCTTTCCATACTTAAGCTCCAGCAACAGCTGTGGCTGGACCAGACCCTGAGGGTAAAACCTATCACTTGGACATCTGACAAACAGGATTCCTTGAGACAGACTCAATGCAGTACTATTTAGCACTTACCTTGTGTCTGAGTACACTAGTAGCTTTTCTTTTGCAATAAACTTTATAGCTTGACATAGTCTCAATTGGTTAGTAAATACTGTGTAAAGCCTGCAGTGGAAGGCTGTGGCTTGGCGGAGAGCTATGGATAAGAGATACCTGTTGTTGCGCTTCAACACAACACTAACACAAAGAAAAAAATACCTGTTATTGCTGTGCAAGAACGGCTACTGGTTCTAGTCCCCAAATAGCAAATCTCTAACACTCTGTAGTGGGTAGTTTGCCTGTAAGCTTTACTCCAGCTTTACTCCTGGGTAAGCTTTACTCCAGCTCAAGGTGACCTGTGAATGCAAGTGGACATTAGTCCCTTTTCTCTGTGTCAGTCAGTGAGTACTGTCATCTCAGTTATCTGTGAAAGTGTGCTACTGCATAATACTTCTGAGTTGCAGTCACACAAAAAAGGTCCTCACTGAAAAGCTCCAGTCTTCTGGTTATGTCTGAAGTGCCTGGTTTTGTTCTTTTCAGCCTTCTTCAGAAGAGCATCCTAGACTGTTAGCTCTGCCTTGTGCAGTTTTGCTTTGCTTCCAGAGAGTCTTTAGTAGCTTTTTAATTAAGTTCTTTCTGTGTGGATTTTGAATATTTAGGAATAGAAAGGCATCTTCTTCAGTTCTCACTGTGATTTAAATGTGTTCTACCGGACCCTCTCTCTGTGCTGGTGGCTGCTGTCACCATGTTTACTGTAACTGGGAGAAGCACTGCAACGATGCTTTCTCTACAACACAGAAGACATTGTGAACATTGCTATAGTTGGAGCCATCTGAGCTGTCACTAGAAAGCTGTCACCTGCTAGCTTTTGCTGGCTTTCTGAAAGCAGAACTGATATGCAGTTGGGTTTTAGGTTTGGGTTGGGGTTATTTTTGTTTGATTTTGTTTGTTTGTTTTGGTGGTGTTTTTATTTTTTTTTAATTGCCTTGAGAATATGGGACAAGTAGTAAGAACAACAACAGTTTCTTAAGATACATGCGAACTATTTTGAATTGATATGTCATGGCAGCTTTTGTCTACTTGTTGAAAACTTACTTGTAATTTTTTTTCCCAGTGGATTTTTCTTCTGATAATTTATTGGGGATTGGGGATTTTTACTATCCTTAGCATTTTTCTTTTTCTCTCTCCCACCCTGACCCCCCAGCCTGAACAGTCTTAGTCTGTTCAAACATTTCATGCACTGAAACTATTTCTCTTCCCTAAATGAGCCTATACTTCAGTGACTTATGGACAACAATATTCAAAACAAGATTTTCAGGCTGACAAGGAGAAGAGTTTGATGTGCTGAACAAAGCATGATTTTTGTTGCCTAGTGAGGCATAACTTGTTTTTCTCTGATTGTGAGAAAACCCACAAGTCTTTGTGGCATGCTGGTTCTTACAAGTCATGAGTTTGGGACTGCTGTCACAAATGTTCTGGTTTTTTGATTTTTTATTTTTTTTTCCTCAGATCTCACAAGCTGCAGTGACTGATCTGAGCAATAAGATGATATTCAAAACTTAAAGATGGTGATTTAGGTATCAAAATTATTTTCTTAGGGCATTTTTTCCTCAGGAAGCATTAGTTTTCGATTAGGCTTCAGTCACTATATGTTTAGGTTTTCTTCTTCAGAGATGTGCATCCTTACAGGATCCATACTGTCCTGTTAAACCATCCTGAAGTGTAAGGCAGCTATTTATGAGACTGAGTTGGTGACACTCTTGGTAAGTCACCAACATGCATTGCTGCTGCTTTTATTTTTTGATGTTTTCTGCTGCTAATTCAATAGAGAGGAAGACTGATTGACATCCTTACCTTAACCATATGTGTTTCAGCAGTAGCATCGCTCTTAATGTTTGGTTGGGTGTTTTTTTGCGGGTTATTTTGGTCTGTGTTTTCTTTGACCACAGATGATAGATTAACCTTTTATGTATGCTTGAGTAGGAATAACTGATGCATCCTGTCTAGTTACGATAGGTAATGTAAACAGGAAACAGTCATGTTGTCCCGTTTCCCCTGTTTCTTGACATAAAGATTAAATTATAAGCAGTTGCTACAGAGTTCTTATTACTATCTTGTAATAGGAAATATACATCAGCTTTGATATCTGTAAAATCTTTGAATGCTTTGAAATACGTTCCCCTCCAGAAGCTCTCTTGTGCTTAGTGTGAATGTGTGGCAAAACTGCTCCACTTCCAAAAAAAGACAATGCAAAAAGGCTTAGTTTACAGCCTGTAGCTCAGATTAGGTCAATGTTAGAGCTAGGTTTAGGTTCTCAAAATCTCCTTCATTCCATATGAACTTAAGCTACTCCTTTTCTGCACTCGCAGCTCTTTGAGTGAGTGAGTAACATGTCTATTGCTATTTGCTGTTAATACCTTCTCAGAGTACCCAAAGGTAAATAGTCCCAGTCAGTGCTCTTAATTATAAGGATTCATCCAGACAGTATCTGCTTAGTCAAATATTCACAACCCTTTTGCTAAAGAACACAACTTGTAGTATTTTCATAATTTTTTTGAGTTTATGTTCTTTTGGGTAACAAACTAACCTTCTTGGTCTGTGTAAGAAGATTGGCTGTTGCCAACTCATATATCAGAGCTTTAGTGAATGTACAAAATGTCTAGATAAGGATGTTAAAACTTTGCAAGATGACTTCTGTTTTATATTTAAAATGCTCAGGTACATATGTCAGATGAAAAAAACAGTAGTTATTTTATACGGAATGCTTCCAGCATCTGGTGCAAACAACCCATCCTTGTGAAAAATGCCAGGAGATTCTTAGTAGGTCTTAAGTAGCTGGGTTTTGTGTATGTTTGCTTTTACAAACCTTCAGCAGCTTAAATCCCCTTCTTTCAGTGCTGGTATTTTATGTAGCACCTGTGTTACAATAGGAAGATCTCCTAAGTAAATGTGGACTCGGCCCAATCCTTCTTGGCTGACTGAACTTGTCATACTAATCTTCCAGCCTCTATGAAGGCTGATACCTCCTCTTTATGTGTGAAAAGGATATGAGAGAGAAAATACTGTCTGAGAATGAAATTGGGTATATAGTTTAATCAGAATACTATACTAACAAATACTGTTTCAGGTAGAAGCTTTGGTGAAGTCTACACTAAGTCTGTATGGGAAGATTGACTTCCTGGTGAACAATGGAGGGGGCCAATTTGCAAGTCCTTCTGAAGCCATCCGTGCAAAAGGCTGGAATGCCGTGATAGACACAAATCTGACAGGGACCTTCTACTGCTGCAAAGCAGGTAAGAACTGCACATTAAGCATTTTTTGTTTATTTGGTTTGGGTTTTCTATAGCAGTACCAGAAGACAAGAAATGTAAAGTTTCCCTACCTTCTTTTTTCACACACTTACCTGACAGTGGATATTTGTTTTCACAATCTCATCCAAAGCTTTATGGTAAACTGTTCATTACATTTGTTCATATGTACAAACATACATTTAGGCAACTATGATCTTATGGTTAAGACCACATTTGGGGAGTCAGTTGGCTTGAATACTCACTCAAAAGATTGGAGGAAAAACACTTAATTTCTGTGGCCTGCATTCACTGTGTGTAATACAGGAAAAGATTTCTCTCCTATTAGAGATGTAAATTTAACTTTAAATTTAAGTATGATACATGATTCTCAGATAACATTGGGAATGTGGAAATGAAAATAATTTATGTGGAAGCATGGATTCCTGACTTCCACCAAAAGGCTTCTTCAAAAAGATCAAGCCTTATCTGGACCACACCTGTTACCAACCCAGTGGTGAGGCTATGGTACAAAGATCAGATTGTTTATCTAAATCTACGCAGGAAGTGTGTAGTGTAATTGGAGTTAGGAGTCCAAATTCGGCTCCAGTTGGCCAGTTCATTTGCCTGCATTTCTTCTGATATTTATAGGTTATCTTCCTCCTTCATACAGTGTACAATGCCTGGATGAAGGAACATGGAGGAGTCATTGTCAACATTACTGCTACCGTGAGAAATGGGTTTCCTGGAGCGTCGTAATATATATTTTATTTTTACATTTTCTTATGTTTTTCCCCTAGAAGTGCTAATTGCTCCAAAATACTTCATTTTAGAAAGGTGTGCACTGGGCAGCAGCAGAGTATAGAAATACAGCAGTTAGGTCGAGAGAGAGCAATCATATCACTTGCTGTATTTGCGGGCATCTCTTACTAATTCAGTAGAGACTATAGGAGTAAATGGCATCTCTGTTCTCTGACTTGTTTGTAGGAAACTATGAAGCAAGACTTGCTAGCAAAATGATATGCTAGTGGGACTAGTTGCATTTAAATATAATCTTTACTTACTCTCTCTCCAAATTTCTGGAAGATTTGCAAGAATTTGGCACCTGTTTTCCTCTTCTACTGTTAGTTTAGAAATCTTGATGGTGTAATGAGTTATGGGAGTGGAACTGGGAGTAGGGGAGTAGGAGGAACATTTCTAGTATGTTCCCAGGTTTTGGCTTTGTCCTTTGCATCATGTAATGCCTGCCTTTCCCATTTTCCTTTTTACTCTCGCTTTGTAGCCATCTCAGATGCAGAGAATTGGTTTTACTTGCTCTGCTCCTTTCTTGACTGGGAGGAGGATCATGGGTGCAAACATACTACCATGTTTGTAGTTCTTTTATACTAACACAAATGATCACAGCTGTCTGCATGAAAATGCAGCATCCTCCCCCATATCTGTGTGTGTACAATATTTATGCAAATTTCTTTATCCTGAAAATGGAGGTGAGGCAGGAATCTTCCAATTTGAAACTTTTCTACCAAAAAAAAGTCTATTTGTTGAAAGAGAAATAATGCTCAGAACAGGAATTCAAATTAAATTTCAAAGTTGTCAAAATGCTGCATTTTGACAGTTTCTTAACTTAAAAAAAATCTAGATTTCTTCTTTGAAGCCACTTATTTTTTTACATTTGAGATTGAATTTCTATTGAAGGAAATTGAGCAAATATTACATTGCCTCTCTGTCCTGATTCAGGCTTTAAAGCTTTCAAAATTTAATATTTTTTTTTTTTAAAGAACAGCAGAATATTTTCTCACTAGCTTGTTGGCAGTACAAAATAAATTTAGATATCCACAGGGTGGTGCTGAAGTTACAGTTATTTGAGTTTCTCCATTCTGGTTAAGTCTGGTTGAATGTCACAGCGAATAGGCTGAAGCTGTATTTGAGAGTTGAATCAAGAGATAAAAAACCTGATTCTGAATAACAGTGGAAAAAAAGTTTCCCAAAAAACTGTTGTGTGTGGATGAGGACGGGTAGACAAAACTACTTTCAAATTAAATTCTTGTTGATTTGATACTTGGTTTAGAAATGTACTATTGAAAATGACTTGCCTTTACAAGTCCGGCCACCACTTATGCCAAAAATCACCTGATACATTTTTACACAAGTATGGCTTCTGAACATAAAACTAGTCGAGTTTTTTTGCTCATAGAGTGCCTGAAGGTTATTTATTTATGGCCTAAACATATGAATAAGTTGGGGTTTGTTATGGTTTCCTTAAGTTTTTCTTATTCCTTTCCTGGTATGTGAGAAGCTATTGTATCTATCTCCTCTAAGCCTGTTTTGTTAGTCTAAAGGAATTAAACTCTATTAGTTTTCTCTGCATCCCACTTTCTGCTATTCATCATTGCAGTAATTTTGTCTGCATTTGCTCAACCTTGTAAGCATTTCAGACTAGTTTCCTATAGAAGTAAGGTGTATGAGAGGACTCTGCCTATGGTCATCTCTATCTCCATCCCCCTATAGTAATTTTTGAATAGTGGTTTGTTTTAATCATGTTTGTCAGAAGATCTAAACTTATTTTCAGACCACTGTCCTTCCAAGTGTTTACCTGTGCAGTCTACATTTTGTAGTTTTATACAGTTCGAACTTTGCCTCTGGTTGAAAACAAAAACATTTTATAAGCCTGCTTCTGCAGTAAAATGTAGCTGACCTCATGTCACATTGGGGAAGAGATGATAAGTATTTCCAGAAATGACAGGAAATCATGGCATAGCTTGTTTAAACTGTGATGCTATGGCCAAACTTAGAAACTAGAAAATCTCTCTCTCTCACAGCTGGTCCAGTCATAGAAAGCTACTCTGACTACCCTAGTGAGGATGTGGTAAAATTAACATGGGGCACTGTTAGCTGAGGGAACAGATGCTTCTTTTGCTTTCTTTTCTTAATAGGCATTCAGGAGCTGCAAGAGCTGCAGTGAATAACCTAACCAAGACTTTGGCTTTAGAATGGGCCCACAGCGGAGTAAGAATCAACAGTGTTGCTCCTGTAAGTAATGGCAAATGATCTGATTAAACCTAGCCATCATACATGTTCAAGGCTAAAACTTTCAAACCAAAAGGGATTTAAAAATCTATAGCCTGTAACTGTTTGTGGATTATTTATATATTTCGTTATAATTTTCCCATCTGCGTTCTTCAGGTCACTTTAGAGTGTTTTGTACTGTTTAGATGATGAACCAGAGATGGGGTATAAAATTGCTTCTGCTTTCTGCTTTGACTTGGCACTCTTGATTTGGGTTTTTTTGTTTGTTTGTTTGTTTTGGGGTTTTTTTGTCTAGCTTAATGAAATGATACCTGGGAGGAGTTGTTGACCTGTCTTACAAACGCTTGATATAAAATTACCAAATGCTTTGCATTTCAGTAATGATTACGTTATTTCTGAACTCACAAAATTTTTTCTGTTTGAGGTTCAGATATGCTGATGGTTTCTACCTGTGTTTACAAAGTTATTCTGAAAATCTTTTGAATGTGTCACAATGTCTTTTACTTTGTCTTCTACATGTTAAGTTAATTGGTTTTAGGTATAAAAAGACTGTATTTAGAGTGGCTCTTCTCTCAAAGACATTATGTATAAAAATATGTGTTCTGATTTTTTTTTTTTTTTTTTTCCTTATCAAATATATGCAGGCAGGAAACCACTATACAGGTCAGCTAAAATATGCATGTCACATTTCTGAGGAAGTAGGTAGCATGTAGCAGTTGTTTTAAATATTTGTATGGAAAAAGCAGCTATATTTTTCTAGTGCATGGTGCTGCAGACATAGAGGTTATATAGAAGCCCTGGCTTTAACATTTGAGATTGTGTGATCTGTTGTGATCTGTGTAATCTTCGCTCTTAACCACAATTTATTTTGCACATTTACTCCCTTGAGAACAAAAGAGGAAAGGGAAACCTTGTCCAGCTCCTTCTACATCCAGCATTTATTTTATCTCACTATATAGTTAAGTGTCAGATTTGTTTAACTGGTCCATAGGAAGATCGTTTCCTATCTTTCTTCATTTCTGCTATCTTTGTAGGATGTCTGTATATCGTATTGTGCCTCTTGTCCTAAAACATCTGGCTCACTTTATTTGGCATAGCACAGAATGCTGAATGGCAGATGTGTGATGAGTGTTCAGGTAGTGGCTCTTACATAGCCTCTGTGAGGCCCAACTCAACAGGAGACTTTGTTAAATATTAAGATCTACTGGCTTGTTTTTCCTGTTTATTTGTTTTTTTCTGATTTATCAAGTCTTGGGGAAGTAATTAAGACAGCATTATTATGTGAATATATTTTTCAGGCATGCTAATTACCTAATGAATCATACTAATTATACATTATAGCATATGTCAAAAGAAGTTTTTGACAAGCAAAACACTTCAGTAGTTTGGCTCTTTCAGAAGGATTTGCTAGCTTTTTTACTATAGCGGTAACAAAAATCCATGTTGTAGTTACAGTAACACTTCATATCCTTCTGTCACCTTTGTGGACGCACTAAATCTGTGGTAACCATACAAAACAGTTAACATTTTGTAGGAGCAGAGTAACATGTAGGGAATAGGTACATAAAGAGGGAAATGCATTCTAACAAAATAGTTTCACGTACCAGTTACTTCCCTAGTGCCCAAAATCTAGCACTCACGTTTCACAGATACCTTAAAAGAGAAATCTTAGCATGTACTAACTTGAGTCACAAAGGTTCTGTCATAACCCATCTATGTAACCCTGTGTTACCACGGCTGTAGACTTCATCTTCCCTCTCAAGTCTAAATTGGACTGTATAATCATCAGAGCAAAGACAGTCACCTTTTTCTATTTCTATAGCAGCTAAATAGGGAGAGTCTGAACTCTGATTGTGAAATCTGTCTGCTTCCATAATTCACAATGAAACCAATCTAGCATTCTTACAGATTACAAGAAACTGTTGAGAACTTGTCCTAGGGGCTTTGTAGTTTTCTGCTGTAAGCTAATATGAAATGCTTGTCATTTCAAAACAGTCTTTGAGTTTCTTGCTATGCTCTCTGCTGTAGTTATTGAAGTGACAGCGGAGAATTGGAATAATCTGAATTATTTTGCTTGAATAGAGATGTGGCTAGCAGCCAAATTACCTTCTTGTATAAATTATACTAGTCCATTAAATTTAAAAACTTGCATTCAAGTGCTGTTTGGGTACTTTAATGCCACAGAAAATGACAACTTCACAATTTTACAATGACCACAGTTTAAACAATATGCAAGAGAACTTACTTTTCACTATGCTGTTTTAAAATAGGGACTAGTTTTTTCAGAAACTGCTGTCGCAAATTATGGAGAACAAGGTACAACGATGTGGTTACAGAGCATACCAAAGATTCCTGCCAGGAGGTCCGCGGTTCCTGAGGAGGTAATGTATTTCAGAACACTTGTGATATTTCTGCTTCTGTGTCTCTATTTTGAAGCCTCTTTATTATATGGAGAATAAGAAAGATTTAATTTTGCACTATGATGGATTATTAAAAAAGAAAAAAGCTTGTAGTAATGTGCAGTAGTGCCAAGTGGGAAACTTAACCAATAGTCACTGTTACACTGAAAGTTTAATTTAGGTGCCTCTTACAGCTGAAGCGTTTCATAGTGGACATCAGTTTCTGAAAAAGTTGACTTCCAATAGGGAGGACTGAAAGAATGACTTTAATGTGAAAAAAGGTTTATCTTTAAAGTACTTAGCTCTCTTCCACCAAGAATGTCCATCTTTGATAAACTAATCAACTTTTTTGTTTGATTTTTGGTACCTGGTGTTGATCATTGAGAGCTTACTGGTTTTCAACTGTTATGTACCTGATGTTTGAGGCTGGAAAGAAGGCTTTAGGAGTGTTTAGTTTTCATTTCTGAGTAGGAAACATTGGTATGTCTTGCCTACAAAAGTTTTTACAAGAACAATTCCCAGCAGTTTAAGAAAGATTAAAATTGTCATTCTTGTGTTAGGTCTCTCCGGCAGTGTGTTTCCTGCTATCTCCAGCTGCTTCTTACATAACTGGGATAACTGTGGCTGTGGATGGTGGCCGGAGTTTATACGGCCATGTCCTAGAGACACCCGGTAAGAAACGGGCTACAGAATAATGCCCTTCAAGTTATGGAAGTCAGGCAATGGGAGGACACAAAAGTAAAATGCCTCATTTCTCAATCAGTTAAGTATGTTGTTTTATTTGTTTTCCTCAGATCATGACAGATGGCCCTCGCCACCAGAAGGAAAAAATTCTGAAATGCTTAGAAAGCTTCTTTCTGGCAAGTTCAAGCCAAAGCTGTAAAAGAATGAGATTTCACCTTATTCCTAGTTGCACACTTGCTGGTAATCTCGCTTTGTGATACTGCTTATTCTCGGTAATACATTTTTTTTGCTCATACATAACTACATTGAGTACCCTGATCTTCACTGGTTTATATTTAAAACTTGAAAGGTAATACATAGTGAATTTCTACTCTGAAAACGCTCACTGCCCTGAAAACATTCAGTCTCCTGGAGAGGGAAGGTATAAAAGACGAATTCTCCATTTGTACAGACATTAAGAGTCTCAGACAGAAGTGAATAAATAATAAAGAGAGTAGAGAGGGAATGTTTCAGAATCCTTCTATTGCTGATGAATTTAGGGAGAAGGTTATTTAAATCTCTGTTATTAGTTGCATTGGTAACCCTTGAGGTAGCTGTTAGCTCTACCCTATTTCTGTTCAGCCACACACTGAGTGTTCAACAATGATTTGAAGACTGAGTAGGTATTTCTCTGAAAAGAATGAAAAATAAGGCAGAATACTGATATTAATGTTTCAAACTATTATGGCATATCATATTGGAAATGTTTTTAATTGTTTGCAGATATAACAACATAATGGAGTTAAACTGGTGGCAACTTAAGTTTGCTAATAGAATAATCAGATAATAAACTTAAGCTTTAATTTACAGTGATGGAAAATCATATAGATTCAACAATTTAACATGCAAAATCTTTAATGAAAAGCTGTGGTGCATACTGTGGTGCTTTCTGCAGTATGCTCTATTGTTAAAGCAGAAACTTGGAATCCTTCATTTACCTCTTAAAATGCTTTCTATCCATACTGTGTTTTCTTACAGTGTTAATGCCGTTTTGTTCGTCAGTGTCTCAAATAGGTGTGATTTTTGTGATCAATGGAGAGATTTCATTTAAAAAACAGAAATCTTGCAATATATCACTTGAAGAGGCTATATTTGTCATTATTCACTTCTTAAAATTCACTTCAAAGCAAGTCTTCCCATGTCTGGTAACTTTAATAAAAATATGAAAAATAAGTGACGACTGTGTTTGCTGCAAAAACTGAAATTTGTGGAATCAAGTTGCTGCTATAGAAGCGACCTCTTTAATACTTCATTTTGGATTGAATATAAGAGTCTCTGCAAAGAGACTCTGTCTGTTTGTTGTCTGCAAAGTGTTTGACCTTTTTGTCTTTCATTAAAATATGGGAACTTGCATAGGTACATGGAGATTGCTTTTTCGTGAAAATCTGAATGCCAGTTTGAGGGGAGGGTGTTGGAACCAAAATGCTTTCTCCTTTTGATATGGCCTCTTTCCTTAGTAACTGGGTGCTCATTCATGTGGTATAAGCTTGTACAAAGATAAAAATCAGCCTTTTTCGAACCTTTTGTGCAAGGTGTATTTTTATTATTGCAAATATTAGTTCAGGGTACACAGTAAGAGAATTCCTGGAAGAAAATGCACCTGTTAGATAACTAACTGTAGCAGCCTGGCTACTTGCATTTAAGGAAAATTATTTTATTTGTTAAGAGATTATTTCTACATTCTTCACATTTTTCTGTAAAAGAAGGTTAAACATGAACAGGCTTGAGACTTGTGCAATTTATTTTCTCTTCACATTTGACTGTGAGCTTCTATGATACATGTGGACTGTAGATTTGATGTGAAATGGAAGTCTTTTGATAAAACTGAATTACTTTTACTATATCGCAGAACTTGATTGAGCATAAACTTGGAAATAATTATTCTATACTGTTGCAAATTTCCTCTTGAAGTTTGCTGGAGTCTGAATATTCATGAAGAGGGGAAGTTTATACATAATGATGGTGAAATGCATCACTCAGTGAAATGGAACATTAGTGAGCATTATCCTGTGTGGGAGACGTGTTCAGTCTGCAATTAATAAACTCCTCCACAAGTAAGAACAAACCTTTCCACTTACACTGAACACAAGGAACTTTTATGTGACCTTGCCTTCTTCAACTTCCATCAGAGCAATGGATGTATTAGAAAGATATAAACTAGTTCTTCAGAAGAGGCTTGTTCCTGTGTGTGCTTTTTTCCTTGGCAAGAAACAGCATTTGTGGAGCCATAATGCACTGCAGCTTAGTGCAATAGGAGAATATACTCAAAATAGTCTAGGGGTAAGTATGGTGTGAGAACACAGAAAATACACCCTCAAAAAGAGAAGGGGAAACATCAGTGTTCTCTGCCTTTTTCCCCTGTTGTGTTTTTTTTCTCCAGTAATAATACTTAAGTCCTCCATGTGCCGAGGCTTACTGTGCACAATATTAAAATGCTTATCACGTTATATTAGATATTAGGATAATAACTCCTTTGCTGTGTTTTGAAATGATCACAGCCCCTCTTTTTTTCTTTTGTTTTTGCATATTTTCCTTCTTGCACCAGGAAGAACATGAAATGTTTAATTCTTAGAGGTTTTGTTTTGGTCTTTGCCTCTTCAGTCCATTTTTATGCAGATTAAAATTATTTTTAAAGTTTTTCAATGCCTTGCAGAAACCCAGTGTTGTGTCGGCTGAGCATGAATGTTTCAGGTTTCTGCTATTAGTGCTGCAGATAATATCAGCTGTAGCAAAGCTCTTCCTACACTGTTGTACCAACAGCTCTTGGTCAAAGGGCATTGAGAGGTTAAAAAAAAAAACCAAATGGGTGTGGTACCAAAACATGCCTGACCTGTGTAAGGTTTGGGTGTCTGAGGTTCAGAGAACAGAGCTTGATTGTTTTATTTTTATTTTTTTATTTTATTTATTTTACAAGGGAGGTGAATGCAACTGTTGGAAAAGGGTTAAGGAACCTTAGGAGGAATCAAGGTTATTTATTGACCACACACTGAAACTGAACCGTTTGCTGTGCTGTACAGTTGTAATAAGCTCAGAGAAAACTCTTAGAATGACAGTTACATTTACCATTCTGTTAGAAATCTCTTTTCAGTTGCTTTACTATTTACCCCTGGCCAAACCCGTACCTGTTCTACCTAATCTTATCAGATACTCATTTGACTGATAAATAGGTGCTTATCAACTGCTACTTTGCTCCACTGTCTGGTGTTGTATCTGAATATGTGTCATAGAACTTTGCATTTATGAAAGCAGCGTCATTCAATGAAGGGGATTTATCAACTGTACTTGTCTTATGTTTTACAGATATTCTTTGTGTTAAGCAGAATATTGATTATTGAGGGTACTTACGTAGCATAAAATGAAGTTTGATTATTCAGGGGTTTAACTTAGTGTAAAATGAAGTCTGTGTTGTAAAAATCTTCATTCTTTAAAGATTAACAGTCGTCATGTTTGCTGAAGGGAATATAGTCTGTGCAGTGTCAAATACAAGGCTTGCTTGTTACAAGCTTTTATGGTTATGCTTAGTCTTCT
Organism: Strigops habroptila; assembly: GCF_004027225.2. Classification (NCBI taxonomy): domain Eukaryota; kingdom Metazoa; phylum Chordata; class Aves; order Psittaciformes; family Psittacidae; genus Strigops; species Strigops habroptila. Next base: position 58,005,464 of record NC_044281.2, on the reverse strand, counting down.
GAATAGTTGTATAGAGTATCCTGTATAATCTTTAAGAAAGCATGCTATTTGCCAGACAGTGTAATTTCATCTACTTCTAATCAGGATCTCCTAGTTTACTCTTGCCATCTCAAATAGCAGACTTGTGTTAAATGGCTGAGTAATGTAGCCATTAGGAGAATAATCTTATTAGTAAAGTCAACAGTGTTCTGGGTAACTGAATATGGCTGAGTCCTAAAGGTAAATGGGTTGCTTCATAAACTTCAATGATAGGGTTGGAGCAGACAAACCTATCAGTACTGCTGCCCAGTCTCATTTATAGTGTGCTTTTTCCAGAGAAGCAACTCCATACCTGAATAACTACTCTATTTTCCCACATTCTAGACAAGTTTCAAATGTTATAGACATATCAGTAGCTGGTTGCTCTTTTTTTTCATTTTATTCCAGAGCTAAACTGAAATGTCTTGAGCAGTGGGAAGGCATCCTGAAATGCAAAATACTAAGTACAATGGGAGATTCCAGTCTGAGTAAGAAATATATTTGCTAGGGGGGAAGATGAAGCCTCTTCTGAGTCTTCCAGCAGAGGCTTAGGACTGTCCTCCCTGACCTATTTGCTCTTCCTCTCTTTTGGCATCAGCCTCACAGTGATGGTGCATTTGTATTGGGAGGAACTGGAACTGCTGAGATACAGGCATGTTTCTTCTGTCATGGAAAGGCAGAAAAGCACAGCAGGCAGGTAGGGCTAGCAAAGGCTCGAAGTAATACTATTGTTTGCTCAATGCATGAGAGCTGGATTTAAATTTATAAACAGAATGTTGGCCTTCCTGCTGGTGAGAATCATGTTATAACATCCTGGCATCACAAACGTTATGCTGCTGCTGTTCCCAGAAGACATTTTGACTTTCCTTATCTGCTCTGTCTCTAGCAGCTTGTTCCTTTGCCAGTTAACCTCTCTTTTCCTTTAAAAAAAAAAAAAAAAAAAGTATTAAGTTAATCACTTACTTAACTAGGTCCTTTTCTGAATGTAATTAAAAATGTGGTAACATGGTAATATGGTGCCAGCTATAGGAAGGAGTGGTGGGGAGGCAAAGAGACTTGGGAAGGAAAAGGAGGATGATGTCATGGCCATGAAAAGGAGCTGTTTTGTTCCCTTTTAACACATTCAGAAGCTATGGCTTTAGTGTTAACTAATACAGTCACTTGTTAGCCTCAAGCAATACATCTAGAGGGTGAGAACCTCTTATTGCAATGAGGTATTGATCCTGGAATCCATGGAGAGTCATACTGCCAAATTTCACTCAATTGCTTGAGTAGACCATCCTAAGATGTGCTTATCCACTCCTCCCGACTTCCATCGCCTGTTGTATAGGGCTTGTGCTGAATGCATAAAGAACTAATACACTTTACTGCAACTTCTGTCATCTATTTTTATACTCTTTTTCCATATCAGCAATTACACTTTTCCCTATAAGCTTTATTTTGCTCCAGTAGCATGACACATGATCTCAGAACCATGCCCCTGGGTTTGGGCTGAGCTCAGCATCAACGGTGTCATTAAGTGCTGGTCCCTGGTGTTGATGGATTTTTTTTTTTTTTTTTATCTTAAAGTCAATATTTAGCTCCTGATACTGAAGATGCTCTGTTTTAGGGATTATGGCGCAATAGATATCTGTCAGGATGTACATCACCTCTGCAAAGCCCTCTCAGGACAGTGCTTACAGTGCAGCGAGAGTGCTCTGTGCCAGGAGGGCTTCATGCAGAGTGCAAAGGACCGCATGGGCAGAGGAATGTGGGATGATTCTCCACAACCCTTGCCAGCTGCTTCTCTAGTGAAGGAATTCTGACTTCAAAACCTACTGTTCACTAACCCTTCCTTCATCAGTGAAATCTATTTGCAAGATGCTAAAACTGACAAATGGCCATGAACCAGAGCATTAAGGCCAGGGAAACACTGGATGTGTTTTCCAAGCTGTGTAAGCAGCTGTGGCTCATTGATCTTGCTTGATGGTGCAGGAGCATCACACGTCAGCATTTTTCTTGGCTCTTTCCCTATCATTTAGCAGAAAAGGTCACCTTTTTAACTTTCTAGTTAAAGGCTCTTGGTCGTAGCAGGTGTCTCATGAACACAGCTGACAATTTTGCCAACTGTGAACAAAGTGTCTTAGCTTTGAGAGACAAGTACATCTCCTTCGTGTTGGCTCTGGAGTTCTTATTAATCAGTGTGAATCAGAGCCTTGTGCCTTTCTTGGCTGTGCTTCACCACATGGTCTTTCTTTAGCACAGTCCTCTTCAATCCTTTTTTTTTTTTTTTTAAGATGAAAATATTTGTTTTATTGTTTTCTGCAGCCTATTTCAGTGGAACATCTCAAAACTCTCAGGATGAGACCTTGATGTGCAATTTTTTAGTTTTATACGTGGTTCCCACTGGAAGTTTATGTGCCTGGATGTGCAGCTTGGGGTCTTGTCCCACTGAAAGCTTGCCTATATTACCAGCATAATTATGTATGCCTATAATAACAATGTAAGTCTTACAACTTCCATTCAAGTAGATTTTCCCACGTTTGTTTAGGGTGACCAAAATAAACTCCAGGCCCTTGTTTTGGGTATATTTTGAGGGCTTGTCCAGGCTTTACAAGCCTCTAATTGTCTTAAATACCTTTGCCCACGTAGCTGGAAAGCAGCGTGTGAGTGCGGCTCTGCTGGGATGGCTATGCTGCAGTCAGGTGCAGCAGCACGGCTTGCTGCTGTCTCAGTACACCTCTCTGTACACCCATTGCCCATCATCTGTGTCACCCAAGGGGGTTGGCTGAACGTGCACAGTCTGCAAGCTTATTTTTAAATCTGTACAAAACTGATTACAGTGCTGTAGTAATATTTACAGTCATGTGCTACTTAAGCCTTCGAGGATAGCAGTAATAGCTGTCCTGCTACATAGTGGGAGATACTTCCTCACTGATTAACTTCAGGTAGGTAGCATCCTTGTTCCCAGCATGTATTGACTTCCTGAAGGACAAGGTGGCTCCTGCAGAGAGCAGTCAGGCTGCAGCGGGAGAAATGGGCATCCTGAAGGTGGCAGAGCAGCATTTTGGATCGTCCTAAAGCCGTGTGTGGCCTGCTCAAGGTGGAGTTAGGGCAGCTTGTCCTGCCGCGGCGCAGCCGCTCTGGGCATGTCGGGGGCAAGACGCTTTTTTGAGCTAAGCAGCGAAGGAGCCACAACTGCATGGAAGTGAAGGTTCACACCCTGCCCCTGAGCATCGGCGATCACAACCCGCAGAAAAGCTACAGCTCGGAGCCGCCCGGCAGAAGGCGCGGCCGCTGCCCCCAGCGCTCGGGCGCAGCAGCCCACCCCCCTCCAGGCCGCTGTCCGCCGGGCGGCAGGCAGTCGTCGCGTATGCGCTCTCCCGGCCCGTCCATGCTTGCTCGTTCTGCGCGTGCGCACAGGCGGAGCGCTCTCCTCGCCCCGCCCGTACGCCGTGACGCTGTGCTGCGCTGCCGCCTCACGCTCCCTCCCCCGCCCGCCGCCGGCGGCGCGGCCGACGTCACGAGTTTCGGCGGAGGGGGAGGCGGAGCTTTCGGTTGGCAGCAGGAGCGGTAGCGGCCGCCGGCGACTCACGCCTGACGGGATCCCCTCACCACCTCCCCACGGCCCGGCCTGGCTCTGCCGCGGCGGCAGCGCTCCGCGGACGCCTTTCCCGGTCACCCCTTCACGGGCCCCCCTCGGCGCGCGGCTCCCTCCGTGCCGGCCTCGGTGCCTCCTGTCACCCTCCCCGCCGTGCCCCCGCGCGGGCAGGCCCCGGGCCCCTTCCCCCCCTCCTCCGGGGGGGGTGGGCTCCTCTCCGGAAACCTGGCCGCTCCCTCCGCGCCGCCTGCCCAGCCGGGCCTGCGCCCGCCGCTACCGGGCAGCGCGGGAGTCCCTCGCGGGCGCCCGGCCTCCACTGTGACACAGGTCGGTGCCGGCGGGGCGGGCGGGAGCGGCCCTGGGGAAGGGCGGGCGGCCGGGCGGGGGCGGCCCGCGGCGGCCCGGATGCGGTGTGCGTTTCGGGGGGGGGCATTTGTCAGAGCGCGTTGGAGGGGCCGCCGGTGCGGGGCCGCTTCGCGCAGCTTCGACGTCCGGGAGGTGCCGGCCCGGGTTGGGAGGGGAGCGGGAACCGCGCTGCTGGGAGCCGCCGGGGGCACGCGGCGGGGTAAGCTGTTTGAGGTGCTGGGGGTGGGGGGCGAGGGGCTTATTAGTCATTTACGTTACAACTGCAGAATCCCAAGGATTTTACGAGCTCTACAAATATATGTCACCGTAAACCTTGGTGTGATTGCATACTGATGCTCTACAGTCTTTAAATTGCTCTACAGTGATAGCAGCGCTATGATTTGGGTATGTAGGTCAGATTCTGCGAGATATTTTTGTCAGGGGAAAAGTGAACGTTAGATGATTTTTTCCCTTGTTGTATTCGAGGTGCATTGCAGCACCCACGGGGTTGGTTGGGTTTTGGTTTTTGGGGTGGTTTTTTTTTTCCCTCTTTTCTGGCTTCATCTCTTGCCTCAAAAAAAAAACAGGTGTTAGTTTTTGGCTGTGGAATTACTGAAAATCAAAGCATTAAATAACCTGAGTGCTTTTAAGATGTATTGTATCATGAAGTGTCCTCTTAAGAGGGTGGTAAAAGATGATAGAAGCCCACCTTGAAATAAGGGGGGATTTCTGGTCTGTACAGAAAATGTTTCTTTTCTTTAAACAATGCAGCACGTTGCAGTGTGTGAGAGGCCTTCAGAAATGTGTTGCTATGCATATGGCAAAGACGTAGTAGTATTTGCAGAATGAATGTCTACATGCTTGTCTTGCACATCTTGGATTCTCTGGTGGCATAGCACTTATTAGCAGAATACCCTAGAAAGTGCTCTTTCCTATGGAGTTCCTTTATGGATCATTTTAAGTGAATGGGCAGTGATATAAGTTAGTACTTATGCCACACTGAAAAACCTCAGAAGAATTTTCTTGTTTTGGTTCCCACCCCTCATGGCTAAGCCCTTCACTGTCATTTGAAAATGAGAGAAATACTATATGAGGAAATTCTATTGTCATGTGTGCCTTTGCTTATAGTGATTTTGAAAATAACTGCTTTCCTTAGAAACATATTAAAAAATGAGAACTTGCTGTAATTCCTGTTTTCTTCACGCTTTGTATTCTGTCACTATTGCCACTGAAATGTATTGAACCCAAATATTGATTCAGATAATGTAAGGCTGTATAGGATTAATCTGAGGGTTTTTTCCAAGGTTCTGTTGCATTTTGATAAAGCAGAATAGCAGGGGAATGTTTGTCAAATGGACTCATTGCTGGAGAAAGATCTGTGTACAATTTGTCTTGATGAACTCTCTGTCAGTGGTTTACCTGACACTAGTGGAAGACTACAGTGAAGAAAACAGATGTTTCTGAATGGCTTGTCTTGGCTTGCTGAGATTTCTAAGCTGTCAGAAGAACCTTTTCTGAAGATAGCTGTGGCATCTGGTAATCTTGAGAGCTTTTATAGTATATGTGAGTAGGCAGATACCTGCAACAGGTAGAATTTATTAATGTAGGTTAACAAAAGCATTACCATGTTGTTTAATATCATGGTAGGGAAGCTTTTTTTAAAATGTTGATAAACCTCTTGATAATTTATTGTAAAAAATTAGTAGCCTTTCAAATGTGGTCATAGACCCATCAGTGTTTCTTTGCTGTGGTTCTCAGGAAACATCATTAATGAACAGACTTGTGGAATTTAGAGCCTATTGAGGCTAAATGCAGAAGACTTACTGTTTTATTATAAAGGTAAAGCTTTCTTCTGGAGAAAGCAAGGAAGTTGGTCATGCTGTAAATTTAATTCACGTTTATATTTTTTACTTTACTTTTTTTTTCCTTATAATTTCCTAAAATACAGTGTTAATATTTCGGTGAAAATTACAATTATTGTTTTTTTTTAAAACCTTATCATTATTAAGTATTCATGGAGAACTTGTCAGAAACAACTTTGTGTATTAGTAATCTTAAATTTCATTTTTTGTCTTGCATCTGTATAATCTTTACTGCAGGCTGACTTTTTACTACAGCAAGCTAAGTCAGAAGTAACGAGTAACATGTAACTTATTTTTTGACAGATTGTTCAGTGGCTCTCTAACTGAGCATTCTCTGAACTGAAAATGTTTTCTTAGGAAATACCACCTGAGAACGATAATAGTAATTTCCTTCGTCGATTCCCCCTCTCCCACCAAACACACAACCAAAGGCGTTCTGGTCTATCCAGAGGTACACATTTGGTTTGGAATAATGAATGTATTCTCTAACAATTTTGTTTTAGATGGTGGTTGTTAACATTATCCTCTGTTTGGAGTACTCGTTGAAGAAAAAGCAATGAATTATGAAAATGTGACTGATCAATGTAATTAAGTATGTCTTGTTACTTTTGCAGAGCTTGTTTTTCATACATATGATAAACTAACGTAAATATGTCTATTGACTACTGGCTCTGCTTAGGTTTATCTAATTAGCAAACAACTGGGTTTGCTGTCCTGAAAGGTTAATTTCTAAATTTAAGCTTTCAAAATTCTGAAGTAGAACTGACACAGTATTAAAAAAAACCCCAACAAAACAAACGGACGAACAAAAAAGCCCATAAAAGCCCCAGTGAATTCTATTAAGCCTGCTATTTTTCTCTATGGGAGAGAATAAAAGTCATCTTTTAAAAGAATAAATACTGCATTTGCTATTTTAATAGTCTGGTATGTTGTAGTGCTAAGGAATTATATGTAAACATATAATTGGGCAGTGGGAACATGCTCAGAATGCACTGCAGTCCTGATTCTCACTTCTGGATCTTAGCATGACATCTTGATTTAGTAATATAGTAATAACAACAAATGCAGCCTGTGGCTCTATAGTTTAATATGCTGTTATATGCTATATGCTGTCTGTAGGCTCTTAGTCTAATATGCTGTTTGCATTTTTTTCTGAGGTGTCTTTATTCACCTTATGTGTAGTTTCTGAGAAACTGTAGAAGGTTTGGAGATAATAAGAAAAGGAAAGATGGAGTTCTGTTAGGAGATTGCAGTGATTTCCATCTGTGGGAACCACTGCTCTAGAGACGCTTGACCCACAAATATACATATGGCATAGTTTAGAGCCCAGCTTAATGAGGTCATTTGAAGTTGGACTTACTTGAGCAAGGCCAAAGGGGGAGGTGTCTGTGCTTTAAAAACTGGGAGTTGGGAATTGGTAATGTAGGGGGGCATCTAAAGGTGTGACTTTTTCCTGTCCATTTGCAAAGCCTTTTACTTATGTTGATTTCTGTATCTCAAATTATTGCATGTTTTTGAAATTATACTAGCAAACTGTAACTTGGTTTTTCATATGATAGAAAAGTAATTTTCTTTAGGCAACAGGTATTTTTCTTTGCTATAGCTTTGTTTTCAGCCATATTTTTTTTTCTTTGAATCCTTCACTATGTTTTCCTCACTTGCTTCTCTTTCTGTGTTTCCATTCAATCATTTGTCCACTTCTGTGGATTATCTGCTGTAGTAAAAGATGCTGCACGAAGTACACTATCGGTCTGACAACAGCAATGTGATAAAATTCAAATGTTTCAGATATTTATACTGCAAGGACTGTACTTTTGTAGCTTGGGTATGGTAACATTGATAAACAGTTGTCATTTGGATAAATGAAGAAATTCTAGATGTGTAAGAAGGGAAGGGATTTCATGAAGTCAGCCCCTACTGTGATGTCGAAACAAATACGCTGAAATCAGGTCTGACAGACATTTGTCTGATCTTCTCTTAAAAAAAAAATCAAAAGAGGGGAATACCACACCTCTTCACTGATCTATTTATAGCCACTACATAACTATCGTTATAGTTAGGAGGCTTTTCTTAATATTTAACTCAAGTCTCTGTCTTGGTGCTAGTTAAGCCAGTTAGTTCTTGTCCAACTCTTATTACTCATGCAGGATAATGATTTCTGTACTCTTTGCACCAACTGTTTGCATATGTGAAGACTTTTTCTCTTTCTCCTTTTATTTTAGACTTCTCTTTACTAAACTGTGCAAACAGGCCTTTTTTTCACAAGTTGAGTTTTCTCAGCATTGTTGTTGTTTGGACTCTGTGTCATTTGTCTATATCTTTTTCAAAGTTCCCTAGGCAAAGTCTTACAGCAACAGAGTAATTAACTTACTCTGTAAGTTGCAGCAGAAGTAACATGACAGCCTCATTAAAATGTCATTCTGGGGTGTGTGTCTGCAGGTATGGTTGGGGCTGGTGCTTTTTTTGGTGTGTTTTTTGTTCGTTTTTGTGGGGTGTTTTTTGTGTGTGTATTTTGGTTTTTTGGGGTTTTTTTTTTTCTTTTTTTTTTTTTTCTTTTTTTTCTGTTTTTTTTTTTCTTTTTTTTTTTTGGTAGTTGTTGGGTTTTTTTGGCTTTTTGTTTTGCTCCTGCATGTTAACACAGGAGCTTGTGTTAATGCTTGTTAAATAAGGTATCTCTTTCTTCATATGTATGAATTTGAATTATCTTTCTGAAGAATAAAACCTTATACTATATTGAATTTAATCTTTATTTCAGGTTAGCTTTCTTATATTAAGCATTTCTAGACTCAAACCAGGATTGCTGTTCAATAAATTATTCTACAGGAAAATATGCAGTTTCTGCTCTTCCACATCTCTTTGCCAGCACGTACAATCCCTGTGGCTTTTGAACATATAGCCTGCTCTACAACAGGAAACTTGGTTGAGAACAAGTTCTCCTAGGGTTAGATGCAGCTTTCATTGGCAAAAGTATGTCTTTACCACTCTATTTTATACATATGCTGGCTTTCAAGTAAGTCATTTTGCTAAGATAACTTCTGTCAGTCTAGCAGTACATGAACAAGCCTTTTGCTATTTTGAGATGTCATACAGTCCAATGATGTAATAGAAGAAATTTTTATATAGGTATGCTTTATTGGAAGAATTGCAGAGCGAGCTATGAAACAGATGTGTTCAGCATATACCCTGGCTTACACCATTTTATCTGACTTATATAAATGATTTTAACCATAATTTTCAAGGCTAGATCACAGATGGGACAAATTGTGCAATCCTTTCAGCAGTGCTGCCTTCACAAAAAACAAAACAGACATCAATAATGATTCTTAAACAAGGTCTTTAGTTTCTTGCAGAAAGAAGTAGTCAGTGTTGATTACCTCTTACCTACCCCAAAATTATTTCAAAATAATTTGGACGAGAATTCTGTAAATGCTAACAGTTTGAATGTCATGTTACCAAAATGATAACAATGGGAACTATGGTCTCACCTTTGAATAAAGATTTGAAAACTAGGATACGTATAGATCAAGCTGTTTGAATTTTAAAAGAAAGAGAACTAAAATCCTGACACAAGCAGTAGTTAAACTGCGAAAGAAAATCTAAAGAAAATAAGATATTCTACATGAAGTTGTTCATGTTCTCTACAACATGAGAATTGTAACCCTAAGTATTTTTTAACGCTAACTGCTGGTGACTGATGAAGCTCAACCTGTGTTTAATTGTTGTTTTGTCGCACTATGTGTATTTTTAGCAATGCCACAATTATTGTAACTCCAGCATGAGGCTCTTAGACCTTTTTTCATTTTTTTTTTTTTTTTTTTTACTAAAAATCAATTGCAATAACAAACCCCAAATCTTCAAGTGCTGTTTTGTATTTTCCGTAATGGCTTGTTGATATCTGAATGGGTATAAAGCTGGAATTAGAAAAGCATTTCTTGCACTGCTGATACCAGTAAGTGCAGTAACTTCAGGCAGGGATAAGGTGGAGAGTGTAATGAATAACTTCTTAAGATGCTGTAGCCAGTTCCATTAGAGAATATCTATTATGGCTCTGTGACTGTGATACTGGCACTATCATGAATACCAAATGACACCTTCAGATGAATATTTTAATGCTATTGGGGAAATGGCTGACAAGTTTTACCTAAAATCTTAATCCGTAATGAAATCAAACAGAAGATAATCAAGTGTTTTCCTGCAACAATGAGCATGAATGAATGCTTATGGAAGAGTGAGAACATGGCAAGCTTATATAATACCTAGCTTGAATATTCTTTCAATCCCTAAATATTTTCAGAAATGTGTTTGTTCTAAATCTGATGTGGTTTTTGTGTGGCTAGTAACCTTTGGAGTTTTATCCTCAATTTGGCCAGTCTTTTTTTTTTTTTTTTTTCATGCTGTTAAATGTCTGGTATCCAAATATCCTTTGAGACGCTATTTGTTGTGTTATTTGTTTGTTTATTTATAATTTTTGAACTTAGCTTGTACTGGTGTCCTTTGGTGCCACATTTCTTTTGGGAAAGAGTGAACAATCCATCTCTTCGTTCCTGGTATGATTTTGTAGCTCTTTATCGCTTTCTCCTTCCACCTGAATATTTCTGAAACCAGAGTGTCCTAACTTGCCTATTTGTTTTCCCCTGTAGAACCCATTCTGTGCCTTCAGTTTTACCTTTTGCTCTTCTCTGACACTACTGTTTGCTCTTCTGGAGCTGAAGGCCCCAGCACTGCTAGTGATAATTAAGGTGGGCAGAGTGTCATCTGTTTTGGACTGGTTTGTGTTTTCCCTCACCCACCTATAATAATTCCTAATTGTCTTTCATTTGTGAGCGTTGGCAATATTCAGTGCAAAGCCCATTGGTTTGTTACATGCAAAGTTAGAACTGCTTTTCTCCATCCTCACCTCTGCCCCCCAACTTGTATCACTTTCATTCATCTGTGCTATCTTCTGCTTTATTTGCTCAGTCCCTGAATTTGATAAAGACCACCTCCTCTACTGCAGTCAGCCCTTTACTTGCTTTCCCAAATACCATAATATTGATAGGCACAGTAGTGTTGGAAAACTTTTCGCCTTGCTACTGTCTCTTGGATAGTTTAGAATATCTTGAAGAACACAGACCCGTGTGGGGCTTCACTGGTACCCTCCTTTCTTATGAGAACAACCATGTCTGTAATTTTCTGTGTTTTAACCAATTTATTGATGCAAGGGTCTTCTTATGCTGTGACTGCAAGAAAGCCTTTGGGGAGACTTCCAGCACTGGAAATCCAAGTATACCATGATAGTGACTGAATGGCTCTAAACTGACAAAGGGTAGATTCAAGTTAGACATTAGGAAGAAATTCTTCACTGTGAGGGTGGTGAGGCACTGGCACAGGTTGTCCAGAGAAGCTGTGGCTGCCCCATCCCTGGCAGGGTTCAAGGCCAGGTTGGATGGGGCTTGGAGCAACCTGGTCTAGCAAAAGGTGTCCCTGCCCATGTCAGGGAGGTTGGAACTAGATGATCTTTAAGGTCCCTTCCAACCCAAACTATTTTATTATTCTGTGATTTTAAAAAGATCAGAATCTGTGCAGTGGCCAAGAGGGATGGTTCTAGCATGAGTTCTTGCTCCTTTCTTTGTGTTGGTATTGGTTCTTTAGAACTGTGAGATCAGTTACATAGGCTGATGGTTAATTAAAACTTAAAATAAATCTTTTCAGCTGGATTAGCTGTTTGCCCTGTACCTCCTGCTTGTCATTGTGGTTCATCTGGAAAGCAGCAGTTCCTGTAGAAAAGCAGGACTACTCCCTTGACAGAAAGGCAACCTTGGCAGTGGAACTGTAGTGTTAAAGGTGATTATTAGATGTGGGCATGTACATAGTAATCCTTCCACTGGAACTTTTGAGTCTGTAGTTAGTTTACCTTATTACCTGTATTTATGAGGGTTCTTAAATTTTTATCACTTGAGAGAAAAGTATAATTATGTAGCATCGTAGATGTCACAGCAATGATTTGGTACCCACTGCTAGGGGGTGTGGTGTGGGAGGTGCAAGAAGGAAACCTTGTGAGGATACAGTGTGTTCATGTCTTTGCATTTGATTCTGGAGTGTTTTGAGAAAGTGAGGCTTTTATTGTTACATTCTGGTTTAAATGTTATGAAGGAGCTGAAGGTTGTTAGCAAAGCGCAAAGTGGAAGAGAGTTTGTGTAGCTTTGTTTGATAGCTTAGCAGTATCTTACTGTGTTGGCCTATGTGGGTCATGCTGTTTAAAAACAGTGCATGCTGAATATGGATATGAAAATGGACAAGTTTGTCTGTTTAGACCCGCTTGGTGAGACCTGCTGGTTACAAAAATGATGCACGATCTTCTGATGCATGTGGTAAAAAAAAAAAAATCCTTGAAATTTGCATAGAACATGCTACCTATGCATGCACACGTCGTTTTCTCAGTTTCCATTAATGTATAGTAAGGTTATACTTGTCTGTCTTCTCAATGGTATTATTACACCCTCTGTATAGTTCCAAGTGTGAGAGGTCTGAGTATATCCATACCTGTGGCTCCCTGGTTAAATTTATTGCTCTTTGTTGTTGTTATTGGTGAATGTTTTACTCTTGAATTACAGATAGATTCAGGAGTGGGTTTTTTTCTATGCTGTGTCAGAATTCTGAATGACTCATGTGTTATCCTAGTTAAATATTCCGTGTTAGTGTATTATGAGAGGCTTTTGCATTTTATATTTTTATTATTAAGGATGGAAATAATGGAATAAATGTCTGACAATGTACAGAGTTAATTTGAGTTATGATGGGGAGAGAGCACACAGGGTATTGAACCCGGAAGATCAGAGTGTGAGCCAGGAAAGGCATCTCAAGCAGAAACTCCAGGTGATGGTGTGTTAATGGGGTGCAAAAACTTGATGGCAAGATGGTGGAAGAAGATGAGAAAAATCTTAGTTATATTGCCATGCTCTGGTTTTCCTCATTGTATTGCTGCCTTATGTAGTTGTAGGAAGAGCTGTGCTTTGAGGAATGACTAAGATCATATGTAATGAAGGCTGTTCACCGAGGAGGGTTCCTCCTTGAGTTGTTGCAAGATTTAGAAGATGTATAGCAAGTGAGACCTGAGATACCTTCACAGTGAAGACACAAAAATGTCCCTAGAGAATAAGATTCTGTCCTTGCTGGTGGCACAGCAAGATGCCAGGCAGATTGTGTTAATCAGAAAGGTTCACATGTATTGTTGTATTCAGTTTTTTTGGTACTTGATTTGAAATGATAGTAGTGTGATTTGCAGCCATGATTAAAACTCACATGCCATAGTGACTGAAATCAGTGAGTTTTGCTGAATGGAAGATGCTGTCAATTGTGATGGTTATATTGAAGAAAAGCAAAGTTTCTTATCACCTGAAGACAGATATTAAAACTGGCTGTAGAAATGGAGAGTGAGTTTATTTCTCTGGCTTATTTACCAAAATAGTCTCTCAATCAGTCACTGACACAGAACTGGAAGATAAAAAGGATATCCTGAAAAGGATAGAGCTGCTTTCTGGAGTTTAAGGATGTGCTTTCTTCTGTATGTTCTCAAAAGCAAAATCTGACAGATGATTTATATGTAATTGCTCTCATACATTAATTAAAATGCTCCACTTGCTTGCAATACTCAGTTTCTGCTGGAAGTCTGCCCCCCCCCCCCCCCCCCCTTTATTTTTGCTTAAAGAATATTGGTCATAGATGATAAGTGGTTTGGGATAGGTTTACTTTGTTAGTGAACGGTTACTCTTAAAATGAATTGATTCGTCACTGGTTGTACCTCAATGTTCCATTCTTAGAGTTGTGAAAATTGCAGGAATTGCCAGTATCAGTAGTGCTGGTAAGATTAAGTTTGCTTACTGTGTACAATTAGCCCTTTGGTTTAACTTGTGATCTTGAATTCTGTAACAAGGAAGAGAGAGATACTGTATTCTTTTAAGGTGTATGCTGTGAACTGTCTGTGACACACAAAAAAGAGTTTTCCATCTGTGGGATCTAGAATAAGGGACATGTAGTTACATTTGTAGTGGGGAATAGTTTACATTGTAACTCGTTTAGCTCTTCTCAAATATTTTGACTTGCTCAAAATCAGTCCTAAGTTTGGAGTAAAACTAACACTGATGCCACTCATGACAGCTTCAGCAGGCAGCCTCCTAATGACAACAGCAGCTGCTGAGCGGAGAGCACCACGGAGATTTTTAGGAGAAATAGAAGCACCTAAATCTGATTATGACACTCACTGTAATGCATCCTTCATGGGAATGTATAGATTGAAATTTCGTGCACCTGTCTTCTTTGGGAAGCCTTTTATGGGGCTACTCAGTTCACATATGGTAATTAACAAAAAAAGTTACAAACATCACAGAAGTGTTTTTACCCTGTGGGTATGATAATGTTAATATGCTGAGTAAGCCTTCTATGTTTTTCTGATGTGAGTAGCATTAATCAGTTTGTATAGCATATAGCTTACTTAATGCTAAGGAATTTGTTATTTTTAAGTGTTGTGATGCTCTGAGGCTTCCCATCACAATGGTGGTAATAAATTTCTGAGATGCCAGAGTGATTTGGAGGCAGCGATGCGGTTATTTGTAGCCCAGTGAACTGTGTCTATTACTTTTTAACATACCTTCATAAGAAAATCTGCTCTTGGATAAGAGTGGAGGAGTATGAGTAGTTGATTTCTAGCCAGTATGTTCTGTTGCAAAATTGGCAACACTAAAACATTTTGCAAGGTGTCACTATGGCATCTGTCCACAAGTTTCAGGTGTTGTGACCCTTCCTCAATTTAAAATGTGTTTGTTTCATAATGGTTTTAGTTTGGTTTGTTGTTTTGTTTTGTTGTTTCTTGGAATCACGAACAGGTCTTAAAAAGCATTATTTTTATTATAAAGCATTATTTATATTATAAAATGACTTTCAAGGCAGGTTTGCTTGATGTGTCAGCAAAATCATTCTTCAGTTAGGTCAAGAAATGACTGTCAGAGTGCTTCGGCTGTTGCTGAGCAATAACAGATACAGGAAATGAAAAAAATTCTGTAAAACTTGAATTAGGTGAAGAAAGAGATCTTGTTGAGGAAAGTAGGTGCTTTTCTGTTTGAGGCCAATTACAGTCTTATCTTTTTCGTGTACTTGAAGTGGAGTGGGCTCATGAAGGGTTAGCCAATAGAGGCTCTTGATACCATTTGGAAAGAAGAGGTTCATTCAAAGCAGGAAACTTGTATTTAAGTGCCTTGGAACTCTCTAAATATGCTTATCGCTCGCTATCAGCTGCAAAGGAAGTATAGAGAGATTAGCTTTCCTAGACTACAGTTACTCTTTGTGAATATTGCTGTAAGTGTTAAGATACTTATCTCAAAAGCATAATTTTGCTATATACTCATCTTGAAGTAAATTATCTGCTACTTTGCATTTTTATGAGAACAATCCTTAAAAAGCATCCTTGCATTTTCAAACCTTCCAGCACGTTTTAACTTTTTCAAGTAGAGATCATTGTTCATCAAGCTGATAAATGTTCTATGAATGTGTCAAACTACTCTTTATGGAACAGCAGGAACCAAAGATTTAATCTGAGTAGGATGAAGATTTACTTTTGTCACTGGGCATGTTGGATCTTTCAGTTCATTCTGAAGTCTGTTTCTCAAAGTACTTTGAGAGATGGGCTGCATTTCTGGTGCTGGAACTGACAGTACTGCTTTTCGAGGTTTTACCCTTCCTGTAACTGTGAGGACACTATCCATAATTAGAAGTTGTATTTTATGCAAGTTTGGTTTTCTTTTTTCTTTTTTTTTCTTTTTTAATTAAACTCTGGCAGGAGTACAGCTGGTAACCATTCTTTTAAAATAATAAACAAGTACCAAATCATATCCGTAGCTGTACGGATGAGGTAAGTCTGCATGGCCTTGTGTGCTAAATTAGGCATAAATTCACTTTTTTTTTTGCTTACCAGGAGGATTTTGAAAGTCTTCAGTATAAGAAATTTCAAGTCTGCACGTTGTAGAGATACCCGATACTTTCTGTAACAACAGTAAAGGTACTGATGCTTCAGCCATCCCATACTTGTTGTCTGCAGTCTTTCTGATATTCTGCACTGAACAGCGTATCTGTAGGTTGTGTACAGAAGCAAGATGGCTTCTGCATACACTGCATTTTTATGCAGGTGAGGATTGCATTATCCCTCTAATTTTGTATTGCACTTATGTTAGATGATTATATGTTGTGATTTAATAATTCTTCTGAACTGTCTTTTGCTAGGACTGTCCTATCTTGCAGCTGCCACTTTTTTTCCAATTTCCTAAATGATTGTCTTTATATCAAAATGCATTTAATGCAAAACCATTATTAAACAAACATAATAAACCACAATATTTAGACTTATATAAAATGCATCTTCTAATTATGGGTGTTGCCCTTCCAGTTGCAGGGAGGATAAAAGTTCAAAAAACAGTCCTGTCAGTTTTAGCACCATAAATGCAGCTCATCTCTTTTTAAAAATAATTAAACACAATAACAATTAAAATTAAATGGGGGGAAATCACAGTAAATTATTAGATTTATTAAAAATATTAAATAAATATTAAAATATTAAAAATATAAATATTATGTTATTTTTAAATATTATTTATATAAATATTAAAAATATTTAACCGTGTGTGTATATATATATGCAAAATGTATAAATACATTTTGTTGGACTTTTAAACATGATTCAGGCTATTCAGGCTATTAAGATGTACTTTGTGTATCTTATTGTGCCTACTTTATCATTGCTGGTCTGTAGGGGGTTGCACTAGGAATCGTGTTCATTAATGTTTTCTGCTAAATAGGAGTATGGATCTCAAAATATTTCATTTTAGTCCATCAACTGAGTTTCTTATTAGTTGAGACTTGAAAGGAAATAATTAAAATTTCGTGTGATGTTTAGCCAGATATGTTGGAAAAACCTAAGTAAGGTAATAACTGTAGTTAGTTCTGTTAACTGATCTGTAATCATTTCAAGAAGCCATATTTTGCTTGGCAGTAATAATAATCCTTGAAATCAAGGCATTTACTGTGTTTTTGCTTTTAATTCCGAGGCAGAAGCCAAGCTAATTATTACATTCTTTTACTCTCAGTTGATGTGAAGATAAATAATGGCAGCTCTTAGACCCTTTCCGTTATCCTTCTAAATTATTTATACAATATTTAGAATCCACTGGAATCTTCTTGTTTTCCAGGTATTTCCAAATATTTGCAAGAATGGTCTAGAAAACTGAACCACTAATCTTGTGAAGAGTTGTAGTTAGACTCTTGTAAGTCCCTGGATCTTTAATTTAAAATGTTTGATCTGAAGTATATTACAGCTAGTGCGTTGTATCTTTTTGCTGTTGTGGATGGTGAAATTTCTATTCCAGTACCACTGTGCTGTGGTTTGGATATATCCTCTTGAGGTTGTTTCTCCCCCCCCCCCCCCCCCCCAAACCAGAACAAAAACTGGATGCTGGCTATTTCTTCCTGTTTTTTATCACCACTTGCTATTTCATCATCTAAATTCAGTAAAACACATGTATTTGAGTGGTTCCCTCCCCCCTTAATATATTTTTATTAAATTAAAAAAGAAAGTCTATTAACTTTGGGTAAATTGGGTGCTATTAATTTATGAAGCACATTATGTTAATATAGGTAGTTGTCTCGGTACTCTGTGCTTAAGGTTGTTTGGTCTCTGTACAATAGGTCAAAATAGCTCAGGCTTCTGCAGAAACTGGTTTAATTACAAGAGAGAGAAATTCAGGGCAAAGTTTAGAAGCATCCTGACTAAGCTACGTACAATCAGACAATCAAAACAAGACAAAATGTTTTGAAAAATAAACCCAAGTACTTTTGCAGGAAACAAACCAGAAATGCCCTTTCTGCAAAGGAGTATTTGATGTGTTTGATACTTACTCTGTCAAGCAGTCATCCTCGCGGTAGAAGGGTTTAGTTCAGCGTTCAGGATAGAATTGTTGAATGGTGGTAACTATGGAAGAGCAAGCTGTGAAGGGGACGAATAAAGGGGAATACAGTTTCTCATGCTGTCTTGAGTCTAGGACAGATAGTCACACCTGAATTACTGCCTTGGTTGTGAGAAATGCTGCTCTGAACTGTGTCTCTTCCTTGCTCTGTGGCATCAGCCTGGGAGAGCTTGATGGGTTCTCCTGTTTTTCCAGTCTTTCCTAGCACAGCAGAACTAGGTGGACCTTCTCAGTGTGTCCTGTCCAATGCAATTAATCTCACTATAGGAATTAATTAAGAGGAGAAGAAAGTGCTTCAGAAGATAAGGGGGCACGTGACAGACGAAGACCTAAAGAGGAAAATATCACTGCTCTGTGGCTCTGTGGCTCATAACCTTAATGGCATGCTGGTGATACACAAGATCCCTCCCTGCCAGCTTTTGGACCTTGATTCCTTGAGGTGTGCAGAGAAGGCTGGAAGCTTAACAGCTTTTCTTCTAAGCAACTTTTATCCAATAATTCCCCTCTGACATCTTTTCATTTTAAAAGATCCCACGGTACTGTGACAAGAATGTTTCTGTTATTTTTTTCACCAGTTAAACTTAATTTCTAATGTTCCAAATTTGACACACGGACTCCTTTTTTTTGTTTTGTCTGCCAAATATTACTTTCATTTATCAATGTGTCATTGGCTTTTGATTTGGATTGATTTAATCTTTCTTCCCCTTTTCTGCTTTCCCTGTGAACACCTTTTCTTGTGTATTTTTACAGTATGTTAAAGATCTGATTTTTTCTAAAACTGAACTCACATCTGATGTGTTATTGTTAGACTCCAATTATTACAGACCTTTCTGTTATCTGCTTAAATATTTTTGTTATTGTTCTTTGCTTCTCTTTTTTTTCTCTCCTTAATGAATTTGCGTTATTGCCACTGCTTTCATTGTCTTTGAAAAGGGTGGCTTTTTGTCCAGTGTTCATTTGTGTGTGCGTCCATATGAAATTCTCTCTCTTACTCTTGTTTCTATGGAGTTACCTTCTTTTAGGTATCCACTAATGTCTTGTAACAAGACTGAATTTTCTTCTATGCTTGCCACGCTATGTAAGTTCCTGTCATTTATGCCAGCAATTGCTTTGAGCTACGAAAAGGTCTGCTATAGAAGCCCAGATTTAGGTATTATTTGCAAGTAAATATAGTGTCTTGTTCACAGACACTATTTTTACTTGATTTTTTTTTTTTTTTTTAAATTTAAAAATCAGTGAGCAGTGCTGCACATTATTTTAGTTAAAGGTTAAGTAGGTGTACTTGACTAGGTGATCACTTGAGGTTTTGTTAGCCTTGCTTACTGTGATTTATAAGAGGTTGGTTGTTTACAAGTAACATTTTAGAGGTAAAACCATTTTTTCCTGACTCATTCTTCTTGCTATGAAATAATTTTTTACAGTCTTACTTTATATTCTGATTACCCATTCTACAGTCTAAAAAATTACCTGTGAACACTCACTCTTAATATTTAGCTGGCTCTTTGTATCATCTACTTTTTTATAGATGGACATGTCTCTGAATAGCAATGCTAGCGAATTTTATTTTGGTTTTTGTTATTTTGGTTTAACTTGCTTATGCCTATTATAGCATAATCTCCAATTTAATCTTCACCTGAGATTGGAATAATTATAGGGCATCTTTCTTCTTCTGAGTTCACGTTGTGTCATTTTGCTTTGGTGCAAGAATGGGGAACTGTCTGTCCTTGGACTCATCTACTTTAGTGAAGATTTGTAGGGAAGTGATATCCTTGAGATTCCTGCTCTGCTACTGGAACAGGTTTGGACTCCAAGGGTGTAAGGCACCTTTCTGTATTGATGAAGTGTTACTGTACAAGTCTGAATTCCTTACGAAATCAGACTAAGATAGATTGCTTGCTTCACTGTATTTGTTTTCTCATTTTTTAACATAGCATAGGCTTATGTTCTTAAGTGCTTATATGTTACCTTTATTGTTCTCATATGATTAGTTTATGGCTCTTATTGTAGCCATAGCTAAATTTACTCTTTAAGAATTGTACTTATGTTATGAAATTGGATGCCATAGAGACCATTTAATTTCTGCACACTGTATGTCTCCATATTCCACAGAACTAAAACACCCTTTCTAGCTCACTTGATAAATATTCACCTCATAGGGTATCTGCTTGCTGTCTTCCTCTATTGTGTGAGGGTAAAGCTTTCTTCTTTTATTTTTTTTGTCTAGCCTACAAGTTTTCTGACTGTGACGAAGTCAGTCATGAGAGATGGTGGAACATTTATGCTGGTGTTGTATACTTTCATGTCTCAGTAACTGAGAGGCAGCTTAACCCTGTTGTGTTTATTACAGGAAAAGTGTATGCATATGAACAATTAGCACAGAGTGTCTGAACAGCTGGATTGTCGTCTGCATGACTTATTTACCTTCAGGCTTTTTTCATTTGCCATGGGAAAGCTAAAAACAATTTCCAAGAATCACCTGGATATTTTCTTCCCTCAGCGGCTTTCACACATTCTGAAAGACTTCCAGGCTTTGTGGAAGGAGGCTGATGGAAAGTGAATCATGAATATAAATCAACATCTCTCCACCCTTATATCCAAAATGCTGTTGCTAGGATATTCTTTGTTTGCTACTCTTATCACATCATCACCTTTTTGAAATTCACTCTCTGTCATCCTTTCTTTAATTACATTCAAATTCAAGCTGCTTGTGTCTCTGCAAGACCTTGACATAATCTTATTCTACCTTTGCATCTGCTCTTGTGTTTTGCTGCCTTTGCTTCTCCTGAGTCTTTCTCTGAGTTCCAGCTTTCTCTGTTTTGCTTCCTTTTTGTCCTGGATTGTCATCTACTTTGTATGTGTGTTTTGCTAATGCTTCTTTGTAACCATAGATTAGGGTATGCTTTTTTTCCCTTTCTACTGAATGAATATTTTTTTGGTTAAAGAAAAAAATGATTATTTTTGTCAGCTTTTGTTTTAGCTCTCTCCCCACCACCACCCTGTTGTTACAGTCCATTGCAAAAATGAGCAGTTAAAACCCGAATCGTTTTAATGTTGTTAGCTTGTTTCTGGAATCACACTAAATGCTAACAAAAAGCGAAAAGTTTGTTAAGAAGTTTAGTTGGTGATTAATTATGCTTTGTTTGGATAGAAAGAATTTTGATCAAAAGGGATGATAAAGTGAGAAGTCCCTGAATTATAGAGAGAAATGTAATTGCAATTTTTCTAGGTTTTCGTTCTCTCTTTTTTTTTTCTTTTTTTTGAATAAGAAAGAAGTGGAAGGGACAAGAAATAGATGCTCACTCATTAGTTTATGTTCTTCTAATGAGAGATGCCACAGATTAATAATGAAGAATGAATTCTTGTAGCTAGAGGAACTTGCAGAAGATGTTTCCTGAGATGTTTCTTCTTCAGCTTGCCTGCCCTTTGTGACCCCTGTAGCTCAAATATCTTGAGCTTCCACGAATGGTTATTTCAGCTAGGTTGGGGAAGACCATCTGGGATATTTTTGTTTGGAGATACAACTTGGTTTAGTTTTCTTAAAGTGTGGCAGAAGTTTTAAAATGTCTTACAGAACTTTTGTATTCTTCTGAAATGCTTACAAGGAAGTGTTACAGAGGTAATTAATCTGAAGTCATGAAACGCATTTTTATGTTTAATGTATTAACACAGCTCATTAAATCAGGCATTTTATAAAATGACACCAGCTCACATTTTAAGACAGTTGGATCAAATACAGAATTAAATACATGTTTTATAAGCACTTTAGTGAATAATTCTTTGAAAGATCCTCCAAGACTACTGCTGATACAAAAATGGCATAGGAAATAACTGAATATGTGTTCTGTTTTACCTTTTTGACTCTTGGGGATGCAAAACATGCAAAGAATCAGACGTGGGGAAAAACATTAGTGGTATTTAAGGCTATAAAGGTAATCCCAGTTCGCAAAGTAAAGTCAGATTTCCTGGAAGCTTGTGTGAGAGCAAGACCCAAAGATTCTGTACTTACTTTGAGTGGCTACTATAATTTAGCAAATAAAAGAAAAATCAGCCCGTTTTCCTCTCTGAAGATTAGTACCAATCCATTTCTTTTTTTTTTTTTTTTCTCCTTAGTTCATTTATTTATTGTTTTAATTGATATTTCTGTATCCTGCTGTGGTGGCATCAAGAAGCTGGAGACCATGTTAGTGGCAAAAGTTGGGGTTGTGTCTTGAGACCGTGTGCAGCCCAGGCCAGATATACTAAACTCACTCTTGCAGGCTTTAATACTTTACAAAGCATTAGAGGGGAGTTTCTTTCCAGCAATACTTGGAAGCTATTTCAGGTACTGTTTTGAGGCGCTTGATGGACTTGGGAGTATGTAAGTTGGAATATGCTTGAATCATATTTTCAGCTTTTAGTTCTAATGTGCTCTCTTGTGTGCTTTCTCAACTGAACCGATTTCTGATTGCAGCGTGAGACCTCTGGATCTTCTTTGAAAGCCTGATCTCTTATTATAGAGCTTGAAATACTCAATAGTAGATGAGTCCTGATATGTAGCTAAAAAGCAGTATATAGGAAAGACCTTTATATGCCTCTCAAGTCAAAATTTCTTTCTGAAAAATATGCCACAAGTACTTGAAGCTTTCTAGTTCCACTGATGAATGAATATTGCTTGAAAAGGCTGCTTTCATGAAATGACTGTGTAAGAGAGATGGTGCCAGAAACTCTTAGATGCCTAAATGGAGATCCTCAGAAATCCTTTGGAAAATTATAATTAATTTATTGTTAGCTAGAAAATTGGCAGAATATTAAAGCAAGGAAGCCTGGCTGAATGGTGCTGAAAAAGCTGCTGCCGCCCCTCCGTTCTCAGCGTGTGCTCCCACAGGTGGTCCTGTGCTGGCATCATGGGTCATTTGACACTGGCAAGGAGCTAAACCATGAGAAAACAAAACAAGGGTCATTCTGTTGGTCTAGCTTCTTGAATGAACTTGCAGGGAAATCGTGTGTGTCCTGGGTTCAGCTGTGGCAGTCATTTTTCTCCTTCTTAGTACCATGACAATGCATTATCAGAGCAGGGTAGATTTTTCAGCTCTGAGTCAGAAGGATGAATGGTCCACTGCAGCCAAGAAGAGGTGAGAGGGGAATAGACTCTCCCTACGTGATTACAGTGACTACTTAAGAAATTAGAGAGTTATCTTCTATGATCTTGCATTAAAAATTCTGGATTATTCCTGTGGTAGCCTGTATTACAACAAACCTCATTGTCTATTTAGGGATATGTCTTTAGTTTTTTTGCTCTTAAGCTCTGTAATAGCATCTCATTGAAAGATCAGTTTAATTGGTCCTTAATTATTGGGGTTTTTTAATTGGCTGATGTTCAAGATATTGTGGTAGACACGGTTCGTTCATAAATGTGTCCCCTGTGTTCCTGATTTTCTGGATAACTTCTATATTGTATATTAAAAGTTAATACCTATTGTCTTCCAGAGACATTTGCTTTCAGGGGTGTTGAAATATCTGTGTAATGCTCTTGAATTATCATTAAAAAAACCTTACCAATTGAAGTTTTCTAGTTTATATAATCAGTAGGTATTGATGACTCTTGATTTGTGCTGTGAGTTTCATATATATAAATAAATGAAATATATGTAGTTCTAAACACAGAACTTTACACATCAGATACAGGAACCTGTAGAAGAAGAATTGGTTCTTAATAATCTGGAGTAACGAGTATCCCATGTAGCAGTGTTATGGCTAATTAAGCTATTAATCATCATTTGGGGGTGTAGGTAGAGACTAAATTCAGCTTAAGTCTAGAAGAATATTTAGTTTGGGCTTTGTTGTCTTCTGAAAGTCTGTATATGTTGCTGGTAGCACAGTGAGTCTTTGGAGACAATATCTGTTTTCTCCATATGTGATATCTACATATGTGATCTTATTTGTACTTTATATGTGTTAAACAAATTCAGCTAACAAAACTTAATTCACAACAATATGCATGTTTGATATGTGGGATATTAGAAAAACTGACTGTAAGCAATGAAGAGTTGACTGTTTTACATGGCTTTGACAACTTCAATAACTGTTTTTGGTTTTGCATTTTAGGAAATAAAATAATGCTAATGAAGCAACAGTTTCCCTGAAGTTCAAGTTTTCAGACTCACTGCCATTATGGGTATGTTTTGTGTGTAATGTGTAGGAATAATTTAGTTTGGATACTTTTCATTTCTGTTGAAGACCAGAATCATTAATACCATTCCTAGGAAATATGTGCTTTTGCTGTGTAACCCAATGCAATGCCTACAGGAAAGGCAGTGTTCCACCTTTCAAAATACTTCTGTGTTTTTTCTATTGGAATATAGCACTTTTCCCTCACTATGTGGTAACTTAAAAATTCAAGTATAGGAAATCAAGATTCATGGTGTTAGGGTACTGGACAATATTTAACGTGCTGTTAAAAGGTAATGGCTATTTGGAACAAAACCCCCACAAATTCTATAGTAAGAATTTTATTGTGTTGCCTTGTGTCATTGCAGTGTAAAGCCAGGACTGTGTAGTTGGCCTGTGTTTTTCTGAATACGTAGCACATTCATATTACTTCAAATTTGATGTTGCTTTTTCAAGCTGTACCTGCTTCCTAATGAGTTGACCATTTTGTTATTGTAATCTAACAAATCAAACAACCAAAGCACAGGTTTTGGTATTGCTTTTGTTTACATTATTTTTCCTTAACCTCATGCTTAAAAATCAGGTAGCTGAATCTAGGAATACATCACTATTTAGATTTCTGATATTCTCCAACAATTTGTATGAGAGAAATGACTACTGAGTCACGTTGGATACCCAGCAAACTTTAGATGCTTTGCCACAGTGCTTTGGTTTTCTTTGTATGAAATATGCTGCCTAGCGACCACTGGAAATTCAATCTCCTCCAACCAACTGCTGGAAGAACAGCACTAGAATAGGCTATAACACAATAAAATAGTTTAACTTTTAATTGTGGCAAGATTTGAAGTGTGTTTCAGTGTAAGAAAGGAATAACTTTAAGTTCTGCTATTAAATATTGCTAATTAGACTTGCTTTAGTAGATTTGCATATCTTAGTAGAGTTATGAATAATGACAGCATGAGTGATGATTGAAGTTAATAAATTTCAGACCAGCTTTCTGATCTGTTAGGAATCTATTAAACTAGAACACTAAAACCCCACAATTTCCTGTTGTGAAAAATATATTTGGTTATATTTGAATAATGTGTGAAGGAATTTTCATCATTGCTGAATACCTGGAATGCTTGCTTGCTGAGTTTTATTCAAGTCCATCTTTGAGAAATACTGTTTTTTGTAAATCACAGAGCTTATGAATTCTTCAACAAACACATCGTTTGGGAAGTAGTGTGAAGGCATACAATCAACACCTTTTGTAGATGAATTTTGTTATCCAGTGTTCTAGATGCATGTTGAGTATAGTAGCTTTGCTGTGGCAAGGAATTAATATAAAGTGTATGTGGCAAATTTCTCTTATTGATGGATGTACAGGATTTTTTGCTCCTAAGTGCTCTCCTGTCTAAAGGAGCATCCCAGATCTGGGGCAAACCTTGTCTAGCATAGCCTCAGGCCACCGCAGCTGCAGCAGATCTTACCAGTGGGCAGATGGATGAGCAGAGGCATTCCTGTGTGTCTTTGCTTTATTGTAGTTTCAATTGCTTTTCAAAAGCGAGGGCATTTTTTGTTTTAATTTTATAGTAAATCAGGTCTTCTGTAGATTAATTCAGCATGCTTTTCAAACACCATCTTCATGATACATGTGTGACCAAACACACTGTGGAGATGTAGTCCTAGGAAGCAGCGGAGGACATATAGCTGAAACCCCGCTAAAAGCAGCTTACATGATAGAGGAGTGAAACTTTCTGAGATTGTGTATGGCAGGATTTGTAGCAGTAACTTCTGCAAAGTCTGGGAAAATTGTTGGCTGATTCTTGCACATTTGGTTGTGTTTTTGCTTTTTTTCCTAGATGTTCTGAGTATAATGCTGCTGAGGGTCTCTAGAAATTTAAGCATTATATATGGAGTAAAAGTGATGTTTGGACACAGCTACTCCACAGGCTGGAATGGTGTCTCTGTCTTGTGTTTAGGAAGTGCCTTGTGTTCAGTATGGCCCCTAAGTACGAGAGGATAAAACAGGTTCTTCTATTAGAGGTTAGCTATTCCTGCAAGGAGCAGGGAGGTGGACTCTGTGATCCTTATGAGTACCTTCCAACTTGAGATATTCTATGATTATATGATTTACGATTTTGCATGAACTTGATATCTAAGCTGCGTAGCACTGGGTTCAGTGCTCCTGTTTTCCTAGTGAATTACTCCTGTAAGCCCACCAAAAAAGGCCTACATTTGCAGTCCTGGAAAAGTTCTGTGGTGTTTTGGTTTTTTGTTTGTTGTGTTGGTTTTGGTTGTGTTTTCTTTTTTGTTTTGTTTTATTTGTGGTGAGGTGCTTGTTTTATTTTGTTGGTCAGTTTGGTTTTTGGTTTTGTTTTTTTGGGGGTTTTTGGTTTTGGGGTTTTTTTTTTTTCCTTGTGTTTTTTTTGTGGTTTTGGTTTTGCCTTTGCCTTTTTTTTTATTTATTTAATTACTCTGTGGACTATCGGCACATGCACAGAGGAGGAGCTCTTCTGGGAGTTCGTATATGCTCCCTACGTGCATAACAGTACCTGTTCAGTAAAGAGGAAAATGATTCAAAAGTACTTGTTTTTCTTTTCTTTTATGAATTGGGGATGGCAGAATATGACTTCTAGTTAACATCTGATCCGTGGACATTGAAACAAAGTAAATAAACATTTTTATTTTTTTTCTCCTTACCTGCCCTTCTCTTATTAATGCTGCCTGAAGTTTTACAGAGTTATCAATCTCTGTTATGACTTCAGTTTTTTAAACCTGCCATTTAAGTCTGTTTGCTGATTGAGCTGTTTATTTCCTTAAGCATTGTAATGATAAATAAAATGAAAATGCTTGCAATGTGGCAGTATTTTTTTTGTTTTTTTAATTTGGCAATTATGTATTAAAGTGTAGTATAGACTTGTAGATTTTAGTATAATGTTTGTCTACTTGTGAAATGAGACAGTAATGCATTTCAAATTTAACAGTCATTTACACTTCTCTTATCTGGTCTCATTCTCCAAGCAGATGAGCAGCAAGCTTTGAATTCAATCATGCAGGATTTGGCTGTGCTTCATAAGGCCAGTCGTCCTGTATTGCCCCAGCAAGAAACAGGAAAACCAAAGTCATCTTCACCTAAAAAACAGGTAATCTTCAATACCCTTGCTAACCTATTGAACACGGAATGTCCTGCTGTGACTTGTATAATTATTTTTCTTGCTAGACCAGTGAGCATACCAGGATGAGCTATTAGTCTCCCACATGTACTGCCATTTTCTTTGTTCTGATTCTTAAATTAGCAGCAAAATGAAATGGCGTTTCAGGCCAGATCATAGTGTTTGCTTAAATTAATCCGATCCTGATGAATTGAAGATTATAGGAGTATTTTGACATTATTGCCATTAGATTGCTTAATTGTTGTTGATGTTGTTTGATAGGTACTGGAGTATTTTAAAATACCAAGGTGTTCTGGTATCTCTTATTTGGAATGCTTTGTTAGAATGAATTTTGTAGGTATTAGATTGCCCAGTTGTCAGCTATATCTTAAAAAAAGAATGTCATTGTAGCAGCAGAAACACACTCCTTTACTGCATCTTTGGCCTTGATTTCTTTTTTTTTTTGCTCATATTCTGAAAATGTGAGTTCTTTTCAGCTGTATTTTTATTTCTGCAGATACTGCAGACAGATAGAAAAGTAGTAAATACTTAGCTGATAGGTTTGAATTACTATATAGAGAAATTAGGAGGGAATGTAGATTTTTGACCCAAATTCTAATAGCCCTGTTGAGTTAACTGTATGTTTATTTGATTGGATCCTTAATTGACAATCCAATATTTCATGAAACTTCACTTTTTGCAGTCTTGTTTTAACCTGTTGAAGATCAAAGCCTTTTAATATATTTGGCTCTTAAACTCTCAAAAACCAATGGCTAGATTTTTTTCATTCTGTGCTTTAAAAGCTTTAAGAGTTCAGTATATAACACAATGGTGCTTTGCTCATGTCATATAACTCACTTCTGAGCTATGACTTTAGACAGTGTAGTGACGTGCATATATGATCCAAAGGGATTTAAACATAATACATGTTTAGAAAGTTGGAAGAAAAATAGTTGATCCATTTCTGAGTTTAAATGTGGCGGTCATGAGTGGGAAATACATGTTTGTCATTTAAATTTTTGAATTCTGAATGTAATCACTCGTGAATTGAGTAGTTCTTTTGGAACATGCAACATTGTTATTTGGATATAATCTCTCTGGCTGAATGTGGGGGGTTTTTTCCCTGCAATAGTTAACACAATTTGATTCTTAAAATTGGGGTTTTTTTTTTAAACAATTTTATTTCCATGTAACTTCAGATATTTACAGGTATCTTTGTTACTGGGAGGTTGATTGCATGAATGCTGGCTTACTTACATGTGTGGGTTTCTATGGTAATGCTTATGAAACAAGATATGTTTCTTAAGCCTGGAAGGCTCAGCTCTGAAGCGTACATAAAAACCTGTTATGATAGAACCTACCTGCCTGTTCATGGTAGAGAACTCTTTGGTCATCAGTTCCATGCTGAATTTGAAATAACGAATCTGTTATATTACTAAAATATATTGATAGAAGATAGTGTGTTTACTTACAGAAGCATTTGTTGTACTTCAGAATATATATTTATTTTTTTTTCCTTCTGCACTTTAAGCCTCTATCAGATACCCTCAGCAGAAGTAGCTTGTTAAAATGCTTGCTGTATTGGAAAGGACAGAAATTAATATGGACTGCTTAAGGATTTTCCTTGTGGTGTAGGATTATTGAATGTGATTCATGACCTTCACTAGAAGACGTAGTAAATAACTAATAGTGGTTTCTTTGTCTCTTCTTGCAGAATGATGTCAGAGTCAAATTTGAACATCGAGGTGAAAAAAGGTAAGGTGGTACCACAGGAAACAGTCTTGCCTTTTAACTATTTACAGAATTTTGTTGGGTTCCTGTTATAAAGTTTCAAATAAACTGTGCGAAGTGTTTCAGATATCTGAGTGTATTTGGTTTGAGCTTAAGTCTAATTTTGATATGAACGTAATTTAAGGAGAATTAATCTGTTTAAAATACGGGCTCTAAATATACATAAATGTAGAAATATCTTACTGTAGCTGTGTCGCGTGTAATAGCTTTCATTTGTTTACCCTTCAGATAGATGTTTGTAGCCTAGAACAATTACTTAGATCATTAGCATAGATTTCAAATAAGAGTAGTCCAGCAAATAAATATTTTTGCAACATCACGTGCAGAATAAATGCACTATAATACATTGTTACTGTAACACCCAGAATAAGAAGCCTAGACCTTAAAGCCCAATATTGCATTGTACTTTGGAGGAACCAGTCTGAGAACTGTAATAGGAAAATTTATTTTAGTACTTTAATTTTAGGACTTTAGATTATTTTCATTGATAATTTTGAATAACTGGCTTTTATTTTCATTTTGTGTATGGGAGGTGAATGATGTACATGCTTAAAGTATACAAACATCTCTATATATCTTTGCTGGCTGCTCAAAAGCTTTTGCAGAAGTTGATCTACAATTCTGTGCAGAACTGGTTTGTGGGCAACTCATTTTGTCTGTCTCTTTCTGAAAGCATAAAACCTTCATTCTACCTACAGAGAAGTCGTTATAGAATATGATCTTTGAAAATACTACTGAAAAGGAAATAATATCCTGGTCATTCTATTTTTGAATGGAAATGGTAAATTCCTTAAGATCGCTTCAGAATGAAACCTGTGCTACTTCTGGGCAGTCCCTAGTGCAGTGTGCAATAGATCACTGGATATCCATGCGGATTATAGTATGTGCTCTCTCTTTACCTGGGGTAGTAAAATAGCATTAAGTTCCCTAGGTATTAACATTCATCAGCTTCTTTCTATCACTTTTGTGAACATAACATCTAACAGTGCATTGGTAGTGGTTGAGTGCTATAAGTAACTTGAAGGAAATAAGTCTTTTCAAAAGCTTTGAAAGTTGAGGACTCTTTTATCTAGTAATTCTTGTGAAATAAGCGGAAGCATGAGTATAAACCAAAGAAGTGTTACTCACTGCCAGTCTGCACAGACAGTACATTCTTGCAGTTTGTTAATTCACTTTCACAGTGGACTAAATTAATCGATTCAGTATAAATGCAAGCATAAAGTAAGTGTGTAGAAAGATACCTTTCCCAGGCTTTTATGCTGATGGGCTTAGCTGTGGTTTGGACCATCCCAAGTAATTTGAGCCTGGTTGCCGAGGGGTACTGGGCACCCAGGTTCATTGCTCAGCATGCTTTGTAATACACTGTTGCCTGAACATATAGATCTAAAGATAAAATAATGAAATTATGCAAGAGAAGTAAGTTATGCAATGGCTTTCTTACTGGTTTTAAAAAGGGAAGTGGAAGAGAGAAGTGATTCTAGAATTTCTTTTAGTAGTGAAGATGGCACTCTGTACCAAGGAGTGTGAGGTGTGATGGGCAGAGCTCCCGGCATGCTAAACAAATTGTTAACTGCAGTGAGAACTGGTGTTGTTTTGGGGTTTAAGGTTTTTGTGGGGGTATTTTGGTTTTGGGTTTGTTTTTGTGTTTGGTGGTGTTTTTTGGGGTTGTTTTTTGGGGGGGTGTTTTTTGTCTTGGGGATTTGTGGGGATTTGGTTTTAGTTTCATTTTTGTTTTTCAAAATTATAATTTTGAAAAAAATACTGTTTTTAATTGCAAGTGGCCTGGCTTCTAGTTTCATTGCAGGGAGAAATATTGTTCCCTAACCAGTGTACTACCTGAAACACTGATAAAAGCTTTTCTTCTTCACAAAATTGGAGTGCTGTTTCTTTTTTGAATGTACCTCACTAGGTTAGTCACTTCTAAAAATGTTTTTTCTTTAGTGATGGTGTGTCTCAAATAATACAGTAGTTTTCTATAGTAAAATGCCAATTACAGGCTTTTTGGTTATTTGTTTTATGAGACATTGAGTTAAAAGAAAATCTGAGTTGTTGACTTACGACTGCCCCATACTTACATGGTACGAATGTAACTTGAACATTCTTGAACACACTTGAAGCACAGATAGTGATGGACTCAGAAGTTCAAGCATGTAATTCATTATGGTAAAAATGGTGACATTTAATTACCTTTCTCAGATAAGATAGTCTTTTGAATTTCCCAAAAATGGGGACTGTAGGAGTAATTATTTTCTGATGCTTAGGCTTCTCTACCTATGGTACTCATTGCCTTAGTTTTCTGAAGCAGAAAATTTTAGACGTTTCTAAGAATTTGCCTCTGGAATGGAGGCATGCAAAGCATTGAAAAGAAAGCATGCAAAGAAAGAAGCCATTTTCAAGTAAGTAAAATAATCATAATGAGATCTAATTTTATGTGTGATTATCCCTTATAACTTTCTCACTGCTTTTCTCTCCTTCTTAAAATAACTCAAAATATGGAGGTCAGTGAATAAAGCATAGCCTCTTATGGTCTTCCTAGTAATAAATTTAATTTTGAGATCATTCTTGAGTAATGAGTTGCCAGATTTTCATAAGTAATAGACAAAAATTCTTTACAACTTAAATTGTGTTTCAGGATCCTGCAATTACCCAGGCCTGTTAAACTTGAAGATCTTGCAGCTAAAGCTAAAGTTGCTTTTGGACAGACTATGGATTTACATTACAGCAATAATGAGGTAATATTCTGTGTCTTGTAAATTCTCAGCAACTTGTACATTGATTATTTTAAGGCTGAAATTTGTTCTCATAACAGGGAGAACTGCTCCTATGACAAAACCCCAGATTCCCAATGTGTGTGTTCTCAAATATGTAAGGCTTGTCTAAGTTAGGATCAACAGGAGATGCATGAAATGTTTTATGAGAAGAGTCATATCTTAATGAATTGTCTCAGGCTTGATTGGGAATGAATAAATTGCCTTCCTGCTCTGCCACAGTCCTGTTTCATACCTTTACCTCTTTGAGGTTTGTCATGTTTGTAAATTTGAAATAACATTTATCCTTTCTCGTACATTTTTTCTTTTTTCTTTAAGGATTAATCTTGTTCAGTAATTGCTAGAATGCTGCATTTAGTAATGTTTAGATTGGAGAACTAGGCTTAACTGTTGCTCCTCTGAAAGTAGCTGGTTCACAAATATTTCTTGGCAACAGTTCCAGTGCCATCAAGCCACTTATGCCTGATCAATATTACTTCCAGCTTTCCTTTAAAAGTAGAGATGGAATTAATAATAGGAAATGCATTTGCAGACACAGGATCCATTCTTAGGAGTTACTTCTGGCTTTTGCCTTGAGTCAGCAAAGTATATGGAGGATTATGTGTGCTTGGTTACGCACAACGTAATTGCTGCATCTAATCTGCATCTTTGCAGAAGAAAATGCCTGTAGTTGCTGTTTGTTGGTTACTTGCTTCCTTACCAGGCACTTCTGTGAAACTGATCCTCAAAATGAAAAATTCCAACAGAAGGCTTTTGGAGATTAGGGAGGTCAGAAGAAATGGCCGATCATGATACTTTAGCCTTAACTCCTTCCTCTGACAACTTTTCAGGCATTTGAGCAGGTTTTCTGCTTGTCAACTTCTACACTACTTGGCAAATAATCCCATAACCCTTCAGAAATGTGATGCTAATTACCTGTCATTAGCATTAAAACTGCAACTTAAAATGGAGAGTGTACTCATGTTATCAAGACCTTCCCCCATTCCCATTTCTTTTTGTATAAAAATACCGTGTTTCAACTGATGTTGTATTTGAGCGACATTGACCGAGACTACTACAAGTAGAATACATTTTTTAAAACTACCTATATTGCCTTGTTCTTTTGTTACAAGCAGAAGTTGTAACTTGCACTCCTGAAACATAAGCCAAATTTTAATTGTTACAGAACTCAAGTGCGCTTTAATGGCATAACATTTTCTGTTCAAAAGATACATGTATGCCAAGTTAATTCTAATTAATTACATCCAAGTAAGATTCTCATGAGGACTACAATTGTTCCATGTGGATCACATCGTGCTTGATACACTTCCTTAACAGATTCTGTTTTTTCAATTGAGAAATTCACAGTGATGCAACTTCAAACCTGTATAGTTGGAATACTGTGAGATGCAAAAATGTACTTTATGCTCTGTAAAATAGATCTTTATTTATTTTAGAGCCTTGCATTAATTTAGGCAATGGCAAATACATTGACACTGTTGCACGTGTTTCTCTGAAACTTGTAGGATATTAAGTTGTGCATATGTAAAATGCTTGTTCTTTCATTGTAAATGCTTGTTCAACCATGCTGTACTATTGAACGAAGAGTTAAAGCTGAACTTCAGATATTTTGGTGCTAACTTGGGGCATCATTTAATACATTTCAAGTTCTTTTGAATGAAAGGAAAGATAGTGTAAGTTTATTAGTTTCTCTGCACTTGACTTCCTCATTTTTTATTTTTTTTTTTTCTTGTATCCTGTTTAAGACTTTTTTTTTTCCATTTTTGTAGCTTGTAATTCCATTAACCACACAGGATGACCTGGACAAAGCTGTTGAACTGCTCGACCGTAGCGTTCATATGAAGAGTCTCAAGATATTGCTTGTAATACATGGAAATACACAGGTACCAGTTGATGTGCTAAATGTCTTTTTCCTCAGTTTTCATATTAAAGTGTAATTTGTATCTTCAAGATGACGTTTTTCTAATGGAATATATTATTGATTGCTTCTTCAGTTCACTTTAAGTATCTATTAGTGTTTTGTATTGACTCAGTTTTAACGTTTTCCTAGATCCTGGTCCTCTCCCTTTGTCTGCCTTCCCTACAATGGTAGAAAAGTGTTTCTTAATAGGATGATGATGTGATAGAAATTTGAGAAGCACATGGAATTTAAATAACTGTAGTTATTTCAAATTGTTCTTTAAATCCTGTGTTGTTGACGTGGCAAGTTAAATGTTTGTTGTAGCAGACAGTAGTAGTGGACTATGGGCTAAATACTGAGTTATTTTGGTATTATCTAATATATCATGGCCATACTATTGATAGGATCTGTATACTAGTACCTTGTGAAAATGATTTTTAAATATTAAGAATGAGCTACTAAAGATTAATTTTGATATAAATTGGCAAGCTGATTTTTGACTGCTTGAAAAAAGGAATTTGCTGCACAAAGCCTATAAAGTTTGTGAAGTATTTTCATTGTTAGGAGTATGAAGTAATAACTGCAGGTTGTAATATGTATGCATTTTCAGTCACCCAGTGTAAATAATGTTGAACCCTTGCCATCACTGGAAGATTTAGACAATACAGTGTTTGTGACAGACAGAAAAAGGCGATTGTCTGTAATAGGTAAGCTACGTATTTCAATATCTGTAATTGTAAAACCTTTTCTTTTGTAATACTCTCTTTATTAAGATCCTGTTATCAACACAAACTATTTGAATTTCTCTTACTCATCAGTGACTCTAATATATAGTTTGTACTTGGAGAAGTGGATTTTGAATTTTTAGTCAAAGGTGGTTTAAATATATATATATTTATCACAAGGAAATGAATCTATGTAGAATTATTTAAGGCAACTGATGGGTATCCTAAAAAGTTGATGTTAGTACTCCCTTTTATTTTCAGGTACAGGAATGAGTTACTGAAAAAGTCTGTTAGTTTATATGGCAATGAATTTCCTCAGTCAAGTTAGGACTCAAGTATTTTTTTCATCTTAATGTGTGAACATTTGTTTCAAATACTTTTTTTGGCATTGATATAGCCTTTTTGTTTATTCATGTTTTAAAGTTGGTGTGGTATTAACTTCCAAATTTAATTATAAAACTGGAGAGTTTAATGAATAATTTTCAGACCATTTATTATGCATTTATTATGAAGCCTTCATGTTCTTGCAGACATAATATTCTACATAGAAAAACTGAAATTCTCAAGAGCTGGAAACAATGAGTTGACACGGGTGAAAGGGTTTGAATTTTTACTTTGTTTCTAAAGAAGAAATGTACGCAGCTAGATGTGGGGGGAAATTATTTTTCTGTTCCTATAGAACCAATATTCTTTTTAATGCCGTTAAGGCAACCCTGCCCCATACTTTTCGTAATTCCTGGATTACAGATTTTAAATGCCATATGTAAGTATTGCATAGGCATTTGGGAAATTTCTAAAGCAAGCGATGAACCAGGCAGGCTCAGTGCCTACGAAGCATTTGAATAAAGCCCCTGAATTCTGGGTTACTGAAGAGACTCTAACTAGCCCTTTTCTTTCAAAAGGTTCTAATACTCGTGATAGGAGTTCACCTCCCCCAGGATACATTCCAGATGAGCTGCATCAGGTGGCCCGAAATGGGTCCTTCACCAGTATCAACAGTGAGGGTGAATTCATTCCAGAAAGTATGGATCAGGTACGCATGTGATTTATTAAAACAGAAGTTTTTGTTAGGTTGATTTATGAAATACTGCTATTCAAGAAGGGTATGGAATTGTTAGAAACAGCAGCTAAGAAATTACAACCCTGGAACATAATCTGTGAGAAGAGGTTAAAATAATGAGTCTTGTAGAACCTGTTTTTAACTCTGTCTCTTCAATTATTTAAATATGTTGATACAAGGAGAAAGATAATATTCTTAATTTCCATGATAGTTGAGTGAGGTAATGATAGAAATTACAGCAAGAGATGTCTACATTAGAAAACACAACCCCCTTTATTATAATGAGAAGTATATGTAAGCAAGACAAGTTTTACAACTTTCCCAGGTAATTAAAGGAGTTTTTAAAGAAGAGTTTGGATCTGTTAGAATTATTTGGACTTGGTTGATAGTATGTTGGTGTAGAGGCAAAGGGGTGGAGATGGGCCTGGTACAAATAACCTCCGAAATAATTTCCACAGTCATATTTTTGTGTGAGGATCACTGCATGCTATTTTGTTCTTATTCACCTGCATTATTGGTGTGGGATTCATCAGCACACTTAGCATGAATAAAAATCCTGCTCTCTGAGTATCAAAATTGCCCTTAAAAACAGCAGGAAAAAATGGAGGAATGTAATGGCTCACAGAATTGGCAGTAGAGAGAATTATTTAAGGAGGAAATAAAAATAATGCTGCATACCCAAATCACATCAAGTTCTTGTTGACATTGGCACTGTATTCACAAATGGCAACACGCAATGGTTTTTATGAGCTGACTAAATGAGACACAGATGATAGAATAAAAATAGAGGGAGAGAGATTGTGCAATTTGTTGCACAATTTTAATGACTGAGCTGGGAATAGAGACTGAATCTCCTAATTTCTAGACCAGGGTGCTATTCATTATCATAGCCATGTGGTCAGATCCAGCCCAGGTCTGGATTCATTCAGTGGAATGATTGCTTTTGGCCTGGGCAAAGTAATTTTTGGTTACTGACTGGTCAGACAGACAGATGATATTTGAGGCCCAGGACGTCCTTTCACTCCACAGTATTCAGGGTTACAGCCTGGCATGTATGCATGGCTGCGTAAGCTGTCAGTAGGGTTTAAATACAGGAATTTTACTTTCATAGGAAGCCAGGTTATTTCAACCTAAGCAGCCTCAAGGGCCAGATTGGAGTGTTAGGAACTCACAACCTCTGTTTGCTCCCTTTCGCCTAAGTTGCCACATCACATTGGCAAGTGTTGACCATGCTGTCTACATCTGTCACAGCCTTTTTCACAAAGACAAGAAGGGAATTTGTGAGTGGAGGGCTTTGCTCTGCTCTCCTGTTGATCTGCATGAGCACAGTTATTCGTACTCTGACAGCAGGCCCCACACTTTCTCTACAGAAGAGATGATGGGTTGAAGTGGGTCGTGGTCTGCTAGTTGGACCATATTGCATTACGTTAATAAGTCCTTGACTGGTGCTTGGCAAAGTATGTGCCCAGGACCTTTAAGATGCAGCACAGACCATAAAAACTGGGGGGTAACTACTCAATTTACAGCAAAAGACTGGTGTCCAATTCATAAAAAATAATAGATGTTATATGATAGACCAAAGCAATTTTAGGAAGCAACTCATTTTAAGACAACAGATGAGCTTTCCTCTCTGTTTTTGAGAGGCAGGCTGGTAAAATTGTCATGTTCAATAATTCAAAATTTAGATTCTGTTTCCACTTCTGAAAAATGAATTTGTAAAACATTTCAGATTGCTCTACTGCGAAAGAGAAGGGAGTGATGTTTGTCTGTCATTAAACTCAGCACAGGCAGTGCGAGATAAACAAAACAGATGTCAGCCATAGAAATGGCTGGTAATTAAGAGTATGCTCTTGATAATCAATTTCTTTTTCTCTGGGTTAGAGTTCAAGAAACAAAAAAAAGTGTTGTTTTCATTCTCTAATGGATCTGGCCTAGATAGGTTTGTGACTTCTTCAGACTGGTACCTAGCAGATTTCACACAGCTCATGAACATTGGTTACTAGGTCGTCAGAAGTGTTTGGGGGGGAAAAAAATCTGTCTTTGGTGTTTTTGTGAACTCCAGTTTCACATGAAAGTTTGGTTTATTTGGAACAGGATTTTTGTTTGTGTGAAAAAGGAGAATGTTTATAAATTTTATGATTTCTTCCTCTTTCTCCTTCAATTTTCTCTTCAGTTCTATTTGAAAGTAACTCACTTGGAGTCCTAACTAGAGATAAATGTTTAACAGTGTTTTAGAGTATTTGATTTCAGCTGTTTTCCGTGACTCCTAGTTGGCCAAGTTTAATCCATTACAGAGACTTATATAAATTGTATTCATCACAATCTGTCGTGTTCGAGATTTATTTTTTTCCTTTGACATTGTTTTTAAACAGTCTCGGCTCTTTATCCTTTAGAGGACTTATTTTTGTTATTCTGTTTAGCTACCCTCATGCAGATGTTGCTATAATATTAAAAGACAGTGGTGTGTTCAGGAAGAATGTAGCACTACAACTTATGTAGAAAGCATGATAGAAGATGGAATACCTTAACTAAATTATAGTTATAAGTGAGAAAAATGAAAGAGTCCTTTCAGGAATGCAGAATGCAATGCAGATTCAACTATGGCAGCTAACTTTAGTAATTACGTTTTCTGGTTTGTTATTAAGTTTCAAAGCAGAAACCTTCATTGAAAACAAACAAACAAAAACAACAAACCCAACCCAAATGCTAACAACTTGAACTTGCTGGTCTTTCTCTGTTTGTTATTTATTAGATGCTGGATCCACTGTCTTTGAGCAGTCCTGAAAACTCTGGCTCGGGAAGCTGTCCCTCACTTGACAGCCCTTTAGATGGGTAAAAGTTACTTGCATTCATTATTTATCTTTATTAGATTGCATAATGTATCTGTTGTAACATGTAATAACTCTCCAGTGACAGCTATTACTGAACTTCTTCCAGAAACTCCTCTGTAATTTATAGAACATTGATAAAAGCTTATTGAAACTTAATTGCTTACTAATGCATGGAAAATGAAGTAGCTTTTTTTTTTTTTTTTAATATAAATTGCATTCCAAACACCAAAATTTTACAAAAATGTACTGAAGGTTTTTACTAAATTTTGCCAGTCTTACGTATATGTGAATTATATTCCCTGGCAGCGAGCCACCCCATCAAACTTTCATTTCTTAGATACTATCCACAGTTTCTCAGCCATCAGGTAAGCCAAACAAAGCATACTCCTGTTTGGCTTATGGTTGGTCAGGCAAATAACCTTGGGTCTTATGTTGTGCAGATTGGCTCCTTGTTTATTTGGAACTGCTATACAAATAATACTGCTAACTAAATATTTCATTGGTAAAAAGATAATCATAATCATAAAGATAATCATAATCATTCATAGGTAAAAAGATAATCAATGGAAATCATTACCTGTGGCCATTAGAACTACAGTATTGCATAGTGACATTTCATTTGAGGATATGTGATTTGAGGACACAAATCCATTTGATCTAACAAATATATTTTTGAGTTAAGTAATAA
Source organism: Strigops habroptila (assembly GCF_004027225.2). Classification (NCBI taxonomy): domain Eukaryota; kingdom Metazoa; phylum Chordata; class Aves; order Psittaciformes; family Psittacidae; genus Strigops; species Strigops habroptila. The sequence goes on along the minus strand of NC_044281.2, from coordinate 57,966,625 downwards.
GTCTCTATTTCACAAGAAAGAGAACAATAGATATGAAAAGTATTTTGCAATGGGAGCGTGATAGGTTATACACACAGGGTGTTTGATGTAGCTACACAGGATAGAAATTCTACCAAATTGTCAAATTTTTAGAGTTTTGTGGGGTAGGGTGAGTGGAAGAAGTGGAAACAAAACAATCTTAATTCAACTCATGTTTCTTCCAAAACTTTTTTTTGTTGTTTTTTATTTACTTTATTTGTCACCTCTACTTAGTTTGTTTTCCTTTTCTTTTTTTTTTTCTTTATTCAAATATTTCCTACAAAGATGTAGGTTTTGTGTCTCCATTTAGCTTCTGTTACCCATTAGAGAAATTCTTGCCAGAAAAAGGAGGACATTGTTTTGGTATGTTTATGGAAATATACTGTAATCGGTTGCTCTGACTGGCAATCCCATCCATTCCTTTTGGTGGCTGGGAGTTACATACCAGCTGTAGGTAAGAAACGATATGATCGTATAAGAACCAAAAAATTCTTCATCATTCTATAACAATAAAATTACTCTCTTAATCCTATGACTTTCATGGAGAGAAGAGGAAATATTTTGAGATGTTAAAAACTTCTACATTTCTTTGGTTCAATTTTCTCAAGAGTTTGTGTAGGCTATGCAAGAGATTTTGCCAGTCTATAAAACTTTGCGTTTAGCCATAAAGGTGTTAAACGTAACAGTGCTCCTTTGTGGCTTTACTTGTGATAATTCATGGTTTTACTAATACTGTTGCTCATTAACAGTCTGTTGCTTTCTTACTACATTAAGCTCATCAAGCAAGCTTTTCCATTGTTACTGATCTTGAATTGTTATTGATACCTATTAGACTTGATTTTCAAAATTGGGTTCCGCATTTTGTAAATCAGTGCAGCAACTTATATAGCAGTAACTTTTCATCAGTCATAAAGAATTTTGAGACAGTAAGATAAAATTAAGTACCAGATTAACATTTTTTAGATGCTGTATATTTTTACGCTTCCAGAGACAACTATCCAAAATCTCGGATGCCAAGAGCACAGAGCTATCCAGATAATCATCAGGAATTCTCAGGTAGGCAAAAATCACTGGATATACTATCCAGAGTTATTCTTCTTGAAAATAAGGGCTTAGAAGAGAAGTTCACATTGAGAAGTATTGTATTACACAAATTTAATATGGTAGGAGAAAACAAAGTCACAAAATCCAATCCCAACACACACAGTAAAATATATGATGAAATATAATATCTTCCAAATGTTTTTTCTCTAGGTTATCATGTGTAATACCACTGTTAGTGTGCAAAGTTGTCCTGGGTTCAGCTACAGCAGTCATTTTTCTCCTTCTTAGTAGCTGGTGCAGTGCTGTGTTTTTTAACTTTCAGCCTGGGAACAACGCTGATAACACCGATGTTTTTAGTTGTTGCTAAGTAATGTTTACTCAGAGCAAGGACCTTCTCAGTCTCATGCTTTGCCAGGGAGGAGGGGAAGCCGGGAGGAAGCAGAGACAGGACACCTGACCCAAACTAGCCAAAGGGGTATTCCATACCACAGCACGTCATGCCCACTATATAAACCGGGGGGAGTTACCCGGAAGGCCCAGATCACTGCTCGGGTCGGGCTGGGTATCGGTCAGCGGGTGGTGAGCAATTGTATCCTCTCCCCTTGTTATTTCACTAATCATTATTATCATTGGTGGTAGCAGTAGTGGTTTTGTGTTATACCTTAGTTACTGGACTGTTCTTATCTCAACCCGTGGGAGTTACATTCTTCCGATTCTCCTCCCCATCCCTCTGAGAGTGGGGGGGAGGAAGAAGTGAGGGGAGTGAGCGAGCAACTGCGTGGTTCTGAGTTACCGGCTGGGCTCAAACCACGACAAAAGTATAACTGTGTGCTTCCCTGAAAAGAAGAAATGAGGCAGTGGGGCACAGAACAATTGTTAAACTGGACTGTAATATCCATGTCTAAGTTTGCACATAACCTTGGTTAACTTATTTAATTTTGAAGTGTTGTGGTTTAACCCCAGTAGGGAGCTAAGCACCACACACCTGCTTGCTCACTCCCCTGCAGTGGGATGGGGGAGAGAATTGGAAGGGTAAAAGTGAGAAAATTTGGGGATTTAGATAAAGACAGCTTAATAGGGAAAGCAAAAGCTGTGCATGCAAGTGAAGCAAAACAAGGAATTCATTCACCACTTCCCGTTGGCAGACAGATGTTTAGCCATTTCCAGGAAAGCAGGACTTCATCACACCTAATGGCTACTTGGGAAGGCAAGCACCATAACTCTGAACATCCCCCCCTTCCTAGTTCTTTCTCCCAGCTTTTACTGCTGAGCACAACCTCATGTGGTATGGGATATCTCTTGGGTCAGTTGGGCTCAGCTGTCCCAGCTGTGTCCCTTCCCAACTTCTTGTGCATCCCCAGACTGCTCGCTGGTGGGGTGATGTGGGAAGCAAACAAATAAAAAAAGCCTTGATGCTATGTAAACATGGTTCAGCAATAACTAAAATATCTCTACGTTATCAATGCTGGTTTGGCCAGAAATCCAAAACATAGCACCATACGATATACTATGAAGAAAACTATCCAGCCAAAACCAGTACATGGAGTCTTAATTTTCTCCTATGTGAAATGAGGATCACTTTAAAGTGTTCCTGACTTCTGTGACTGAAAGCACTGCAAAGTGAAAGGGTGAAGGAGAACTGTGTGCTGTGCCTATAAATTAATCATCACCACTAATACTGTTTTCATATGATACTCTGGCTTAAGTCCAAGTTGTCGTGCATGGTTCAGGTTATGAAGTGCAATGGGTATCCCCAAAAGTGCTGTGAAGTGTCTCTTATGGACATGCTTTGCTACAGAATCTTGCTGTTGAACAGTAATTAGCTTCCAGTGAATCTAGGGTGTGTTGTGGGTTTTGGTCCATTCTGTACTCTGTCGTTTTCATATTTTGTTTACGAAGCTTTATCCATGTAACTTTGTGATGGTGTGTTTTTTTCTTTTAAGCATTCTAGAGTGCTTAACAGATTGCACCACTTTTAAATGAAAATAAAAGCAAAACTATGTAAAAGAGGTATTTAGATGGCAGAGATAAATACCAAAAAAGTTAATAATGTCGAATTAGTTTGCCTTTGTTAATCTAGTTTATTTGTGTTTATTACAGTTACTTTTCTAGTTGCAATTTTTTTATTTTCCCCTCTCCCTCCTCCCCCGTGTGATGCTCTGGTATTTTAACAATGGGATAGACAGTGGTCATTAATTCAACATTTATTCTCATGATCTGATGTGTAACAAAACCAGAATAGTATATAGAGTCAGAAAAAATATCCATCTGGCCTAGTCTTTCCTCCTGTCACAATCAGTACCAGGTTTCTCTAGAGAAGCATGTAGTCTTCCTTCCTCAGAACATATTCCTGGTCACGTATAGCTTAAGGGTTCTGCAAATGCAAGATACTCTTCTGTGATTTGATGGATTTTTTTTCCCTTCCACAGATTTTTCAAGTCCCTGTTTCAACTTGTATAAACTTCTTCAGTATCAACAGTATGTTGTGACAAGAAGTTGTGCAACTTACTGTGTTTTATGAAGAAGTATGCCCCTTGTGATTTTTTTATAATAGACTTTGTCTCCTTTTCTAGTCTATAGAAGCCAACATTTCTTACGGAGCAGCAATTTTATGTCTTTGATCATCTCTGTACTTCTAATCTTTTCCAGTTTTACTAAATCCTTTGAAATGGAATAGACTAGAACTTCGTTCAGTGTATCTTAATGATTTATAGCATTTAATTTGCTTCTTAGCCAATACAGGGAATTCAGCAGCTGCTTTATTGTAACTCTAGCACAAAACAAAATCCCCTTTACACTAGCCTACATTGAATTTCATCTGCCATTTTAACATCAAGTCACATAGAATCTTAAGGGCTTTCTGTAGCTCTTCCGTTGGCTCAAAATTATTTTGTCACCTCAGTATTCATTGTTCTGTCCAGAGAATTGATGCATAATTAAATTGCGTGACTTGTAGCCCAGATTCCTGTAGAACAGTTCCAGTAGAACTGTTGACCATTTACTCCCATCTTATGGGCTTATCTTCTAACCAATTATTTATGCATGAGGGACTTTACCCTTCATCTTATGAATATTTTTCTCCTTCAATATTTTTTTTTAAAGAGGACCTATTGAATGCTTTTTTGTAATTCAAGCTTTGTCGACTCTCTCACCAATTATTCATGTTTATGCATATTCAAATTTAATTCTTTGTAATAGTTTCTGCCAATTTTCCTCTAGAAACTATTTTTAAAACCGGAGTAATTAAGCATGCTGCAGTCCTCTAAATTCTTTGAAGCAAGAGGTTAGAAACCACTTGATCTGTTGAATTCTTGATCCTTTAGAACTTTTGGCTGAATGTAATTTTAATTCTTGTGATGGTTTTTTTAGATTTGTGGCTTTCGTTCTACAATCTTTTTTTTTTTTCTCTGATTCTTAACTTGAAACCTTTGTCATCCTTTGATATGTTCCACCATGTTTAAGTTTATAATACCAAACTGATTAATTTAACATGCTTTCGTCACATCTAAAATTTTGAAATATATCTTTTTATTTTCTAGTAGAGTATGATATTCCAATATCTGAGAAATTTGGAAAGGGAGGGACTTATCCCCGAAGATACCATATTTCATATCATCAACAAGACTACAATGACGGTAAGTTTGAATATTGTAGGGGTTCTACTTTATTCATCTGTTTTCTGTCTTAATCTGTGAAGATTGTAGAATCTTAATGAATGAAAAAATAGGAGAAATTGAAAGCTTCATTCTTTCCCCAAACTCACTTGCTCAAATTCTAATGATTGATAGCGATCCTGAGCAGACTTAACCTCTGGTAAAGTTATGGATTACAGAATTCATGACTCATATGCACAGCCATCAAAATGTTCTCTATCTTTGGCCATGCACAAGTCATCCAGTATAAGCTTTTGACCTTTGTGACACACACCCCTGCCCCTTCTCTATTTTTGTAGTGGCCAAAACTTGGTAGAGTACTGTAGCTGAGGCTTTTCTTATGGCCAGTTTATGTATAACATAGGTTATAACTCAGTATGTAACAGTCATGTTAATACATTCCAGAATGCTGCTTTACTTTTTTTCATAGTCACCACACTGACTGCTGTTCAGTCTCTGGCCTGTTATGGCTCCTATATCCTTTTATTTTCTTTCCTTTTCCTTTTCTATGTGACTTTTAACCAATCAATTACTTTATACTTTGCGGTTTCTGCATTTGATTTCTCTTTTTATTTTATGTATGTTTTACTTCCTTACTGAACTTCATTTTGTGGATTTCTGAATCATCTCCAACTTATGAATATCATCATGAGTTTTGATTTTTATCTTCAAGTAGACTTGAAGCCACACCTCACTTGATGTCATCTGCAATATTTCAGTGTATTGTGTTCCATCATATATACATCATCAGTTAAAATAGCGTATGGAAGTGGACTGAAGGTAAACTGCTGTGGTTGTCCACTTAAATTATCCTTCCCTCTGAGAAATCACTGATAACTGCTCTGAATGTCTTGGATATACTCTTCATAGTAAACTGGTCTATGCAACACTTCACTAGTTAGCTTATGAGAATGTCCCAATGAAATGGGGAAATTGGATTAGCTACATGTGACAAACAAATTACGGCTGGTTTATCACCTTATCTTCTCAGTGGTTTATAGAACTGCTTAATAATTTGTTTGCATATCTTTTTCTTGGAATTTAAATTGGCCAGACTGGTATATAAATCTGAGTCTATTTTTTCAAAGATATTTTGTCTGCCTTCTTCAGTTCCCCTGGGAACATCTTCTCCAATGTAGTACCTAATGAATCAGAGACTCCTTCAGCTATTTCTGAGTTCTGTAGGATGAAACTTCATCAGACTATGCTGACCTAAAACTGTTAGTGTTCTCCAAATATACTAACATGAATTGTGTTAGTTATCTGGTTGCAATTATCATTTTAGAAGATCAATGCCCCCCCCCTTTTTTTTATTCTAATGCTGTAGCTATCTCTGAATTATGCATTGTTTGTGATTTCTATACATATATATGGTCTTCCTGTTGATTCCATGTGTAGGTCTTTCTCTGCATTCAGTTCTTTCTAGTTTACAGGATGGAGATGCCAGCTTGGGCACCACTGGAATGTAAACAAATCTCTCACTCTCCTATTTATCAGGAGAGTTTTATGTTTTAATAGAGCAACAGAAGTAGAGGCGGGGCATTTTACTTTTTCCTTTCACAGCCCTCGGGGTTTATGAAGCACATAGGTTATATTTCAGAACAGTTCCAGAATTTGGTCCTAATTTCAGTCACTTAAATGTAAACCAGTTCTTGTTTCAGTCCAACCCTTAGATAAATCTATGGCGAATGTTTGTTTTTGTCTAGGTGGACAGTTAAACCAGTATATTTCATGATCATTATGTCATAGAATCATAGAATAGTTAGGGTTGGAAAGGACCTTAAGATCATCTAGTTCCAACCTCCCTGTCATGGGCAGGGACACCACGCACTAGACCATGTCACCCAAGACTTCATCCAACCTGGCCTTGAGCACTGGCAGGGATGGAGCATTTATCACTTCTTTGGGCAACCCATTCCAGTGCCTCATCACCCTCACAGTAAAGAACTTCTTCCTTACATCTAACGTAAACTTCCCTTGTTTAATATCACACGCTGCAGAAAATCTGAACTAAATTATGTGGAATTCATAAAGTATTTGCATACACACATTGCATAGCAGTGTTTTTTGTAGTGTAATATTAGTATTCTTTGTATATCATTGAAGGTCGTAAAACTTTTCCAAGAGCCAGAAGGACTCAGGGGAACAGCTTCCGATCACCAGTTAGTTTCAGTCCCACTGATCACTCGCTGAGCACCAGTAGTGGAAGCAGCATCTTTACACCAGAATATGAAGATAACAGAATGAGGAGGAGAGGAAGTGACATAGATAATCCTACTTTGTCAGTCATGGACATCAGCCCACCCAGTCGCTGTAAGTTAAGGCATTTTGTGAACTCCACTGTAAAACTCTCTTACCTTTCAAGTATATCATGTCAAAACTAAGTGTGTCATCAAAATACAGGCAGTTGAATAATGTTCTTGTCTCTCTAATAGGGAAAAAGTCAAGACTGTATGCTCAGCAGTTTTTTCCTTGCTTACTGTGCCAACCTTCATGCAGATTTTCACATGGAAATTGCATCTGTGATAACAAAACACTGTAAAACATTTCTGATGATTTGTTAGACTCTTGAGGACCCAAGAAGAGTTATCTAGATTGTAGTTACTATTCATTTTTGCAGATGTTGTTCAAGTATTCTGATAAACTGTAGCTGTGAAGTGGTACTGGTTTATATCTGTGGTGGCATTTCAGGAGCAAATTTACTTTGCGATGATTTCAGTATCTGGTACGTCTTAATCATGCCTCGATTTTTTTAAAGTTGTTACGGAGTTTATTTAACATGTTTTTTCTGTTTTAAGTATGCCTATCTCTACCACAAAGTATTTTGTGAATAAATTTAAGTAGCTTGTGTTTTTCCATCTTACAGGAAGTTTTATTGAGCTTTAACTTAATTGGGAAGTTTTAGGACACACGGTCTCTCTTGTTGAAAATGTAGTCTTTTAAAAAACTATTTTCTATGTGTTCCAGTTTTTCTCCATCAGCTGAATAATAAGCTCATTTGAAAACAAAAACATACTTATATTTTCAGCACCACGAGCTCCAACTAACTGGAGACTTGGTAAGCTGCTGGGTCAAGGTGCATTTGGCAGAGTATATCTGTGTTACGATGCTGATACCGGAAGAGAACTGGCTGTTAAACAAGTTCAGTTTGATCCTGATAGTCCAGAAACCAGCAAGGTAAGTGATACCAAAGAGAGAGTTTGTAAAGAGCTTCTGCTGAAGTGGTGTGTTCTAAACTAGACCGATGTTACTTTTCTTGAACAGCCTGAAGTTTTAAGACATGTTGTGTTTTCGTGCCCTTGTTAGGAATCCTGTTTTGTAAGTACTCTAAAGAATTAGTTTGGTTACCTGATTTTAATGTTGCATCCCATTTTTTTGTTTTCAGACATATCCTTACGCAGTAAACATACATATCTTAATTTGGTGCAGTCTCAGCCTCTAGAACTAAACGATCATTATCAAGTGTGCTCTGAAATAGGTAATTATTTCTATGTACAGGAATTGGAACCAGTTCCACTTAGAAGCAGAAAAATCTGCACTAATTTAAGTGTTCCCAAAAATAAATTCTCGAGGATATTTTGTTTGGCTTTGAAGACAGTTTGAAATTCTTATCTTTTGGGGGGAATTGTTTGATTGCTTTTTGGCTTGATTTTTTGTTTGGTTTTTTTTTTTCTTTTTTTGAACCTTGGGTATCAGGGCAAGCTACTGTTATTTGCTATATTTCTTTTTGAAGAGCAAAAGTTTCATTGACAGTTTATTCTCGCTCTAAAATGAAACTTATCCTTCTTTAAATACTGGACATGAGGAAAGAAACTGTTTAAAAGTAGCACCAATCTTCCATTTCTTTTTTCCCAAACTGTGCTTGCTGCTTTCAACAGGATGGAAAAAGAATTACTGATTTCCTGCATTAGGACTGTGTTCTGCACTGTGGGGAGCAAGGCCAGGGAAACAATGGGTGTAAGCATGATTGCAGAATTGAGTAGCTACCACTTACAGTTGTTGCTACTAGTGATGTAGGATCAATGAAAAAAAGCCAAGAATCATTTGTGCTGTAGATTTCTAGTGTTGCTATTGTTGCTACTTCTTTAAAATGTTGCAGAACAACTGATTGTGCTTTGAAATGTTAAATATAAAATACTGTAGTCTGTCCTGTAGCAACAGTTTTGTGACCTCGCTTGCCATAGCATGTGCTTCTTGGTATCAAAAAATGATTTCCTTCTAACCTCAGAAATGCAAGGGTATCAGTAATAGTCTGTGACAAATAAAAATAAGTTTTGGTGGAAGACTTGTAGGTGAAATTTGGAATCCAGTCAATGGTTGAATTTATGGGTTAGTATTTTTCCAGCATCTTACTGCACAGTCCATTTCAAATATCTTCCTGTTTGTGAAAGTTCTAGTATTTTGGATAGCTCTAGGGAAAGCACTGTATGCATTAATGTTGTTCTTTGTTGTATTTCATTATCACAATGCTAAGTGGTCCTTAAAGGCATTTTTAAAGCATAGTCTGTCATCCTGTAAAAGTCAAGAATTAATGCTAATTATTCCACTACAAAGGTATAAAGATTCTTGGGTTTTTTGTACCCACTTGGAGGCTTGTGACATGTTTCATAATGATCACTGACTTCATACACATATTGGTGCCTGCTGTGCTCTGAAACAAATGTAACTTCAAAAACAGAGAAACAATGGTGTAATAGCAAAATCATTCTAAACTCAGTTTATAGAAAAAGCCATAGCTTTTATTTCCTTCAATCTAACAGTGGTATTTTCTTATAGTAAGATGTATAAACTTTTCATAAGCTACAAGACTATTTTTTTTCTTAGTTTGCATAAACCTTCAGTATGTATATACTATCCTGCTTTAAAAAAAAAATCCAAAACATTAATATTACTATGTCAAACATGGTCTGTTTTTTTCTTTTAGGAAGTAAACGCACTTGAATGTGAAATTCAGTTGCTGAAAAATCTGCTGCATGAACGAATTGTACAGTATTATGGCTTCTTGAGAGATCCACCAGAAAGAACACTCTCTATATTCATGGAATATATGCCTGGGGTAAGGAAGAGAGACTGTTCACTTCAGCCATCATTACTACACAGTGTGACGAGCACCCAGGCAGACAGCTTTTGCAAAAGTGCACACAGATATTAAAGAAATGCCCAAGTTAAAAACAGTACCCGAAGATGGGTACTGACAAGAGCTTGCAGCAGCTGACATTCTCCATTGTGTGTTTGGGGTTTCAGAGTTAGAGTGGTTTGTACAAAAGTTCTTCGTGTTTGATTTTGGCATAAGAAGTGCCTGGCAACATCTTTGAAAAGACAATATTATCATTAGTGAACTCTTGAATCTTCCTGAATTTCAGTGTTCCTTCTTGCTGCACTTCAGCTTGTGCTGTTGCAAAGTCACCATTTCAAGTGCTCGGTTATTTCAAAAAAACCCAACAAGTAGCTAAGATGGGTATGGGAATAAGTGCATACAGAAAATAATCTTGGTGCTTACTTTGTGTGGCATCCAGGTACATGCTGAATGATTCTTCTACTGTTTTGTTAAAAAACATTGTCAGGTCAGAAGGCTGTAGGTTTTCATTTTCTCACCAGGTGGGGTCAGCAGAGCTAAATAAAATGTACTTGTATAAAAACACAGGCTCTGTATTTCTGCATAGTTACAGCATTCTGCTTTACTGTGAGACTCCAGAGAAGAACAGTGGCAGTGGGGGGAGCTGTTGGTGGTAGTGGGTTGGAGTTTTTTGTTTGTTTCTTTTTTGGAGTTTTTTAGGTGAGTTCTGGGCTTTGGGGGGCACTTATTGAATTTTTCTGAGATTTGGAGGGCTGTCACAGAAGTAATCTTAGCAGTTTGTAACTGTGTTACAAAGCCAAGTTATACAAAAAAGTTACAAAAGCAGTAATTTTTTAGTTCATGTTATTTTAAGCCAAGACTTGCTTAGCTTTTAATTTTTACATACAGCACCATCTTCCAGCATTTGGTATTTTTGACAACCTTTTTCTTTTCCCTGAGTATAAACTAACCAGGGTGAATGGTGCGTGTTCTGTTCAACTCGAGTGTCACCATTTAACCATCAAAAAATTAGAGTGGTGTTTGAGTGACAGTACTTTCTTTTTCTGTACACCACACTGGAACTATTCAGCTGCTTGACAGTTTTAAAGCTAATAGGTTAGCATTTCAGTATATGACTTCTCTGTTCAGCCTCTTTCTTGTCAAAGTGTGTCTTTTTCTCAGTGGAGATAAAATTATCTGTGCTTATAAGTCAATTTAGAGAAGTACTTCAGCTTTAAATGTCTGCATTTCAGGCATAAATTTCATTGAAGTTCAGCCATAGTATCAGCCCACTTGTGATTCTAGAAATGTTAATGGTTTATACTTCTTGTTTGCCATAGGGTTCCATCAAAGACCAACTGAAGTCATATGGAGCGCTGACAGAGAACGTGACTCGTAAATATACGCGGCAGATTTTGGAAGGAGTTCATTATTTGCACAGTAATATGATTGTCCATCGGGATATTAAAGGTAATGATAGTTCTGTGCGCAGTTCAGTGCTCTGTGCTACAGATTCTTTTCCAGTTTTGTGTGAAGTGCTAAAATGCATAAGTTTGAAATGCCAAAATACCGACTTAAAATCAATGAAGTTGCTTCCCATCATTTATTCTTGTCATTGTTGTGACCTGAAGGGGAAAATATAAGCATCTGTGTGATGTTCTAGCAGACTTCTGGCAATGCTTGTGTGGCATCTGTCTGCAAAACAATTGTAATAGATTTCTTTCTATTTTAATATTGATAGTTTTGAACATATCAAAAGATGATGTCATTGCAAATAGATAGAATGTGCAGAGGAGAGCATCATGATTTGAAAGTTTATTTTTACAGAGTTTTGTTTCATCAATTACATAGAAATTACCCAGCACTTCACTGGTACAAGAAGTGGCCTGGCAGAGGTGACTTGCCTGGTCAAATGGCTCGGACTTCTATTTTACTGACAGGAAACCTGAGAAAATAGACATACGTATTTTTTGCAGACAAATAGGTGCAAGATGGTTTGTATAAGCAAGTTTGTGAATATGTAGGAAGATGGTGAGGTGCAGAATAGGTGTGCTGAACACAATGTTGTTGTATTTCCTAAAACTTTTACAATTTTCCTGTTGCTTTGTATCAATAGCATTTTGTTCCGAAAAAGGTTGAGCTATCATGGTCAGTTTGTATATGGTTACGTACATAAGTGTTCTGAACAAATCTGTAATGCAGCTTGAGATTTTGCTTAATGTTGTGTGGAAATTCCTTTCCTGTTTCTTTTTATTTCCCGTGTATGGCACATTCCAGAAAAGGCCTAGGATGCAAACCTGCGTGTACAATTGTTTTCTGAGCCTCTGAATAGAGCAATAGGAATGAGCAGAGAATGTGGATTCTCTGGCTTGAAATACTAGGCTGATCTTGCATTGTATCACTGCATCCAAACTTTTGCTACCATTTCCCACACTGAAATGCTAATGTGACCTTCATGAATGTAACACTGTGTTCCCTTCCTTCCAGGAGCAAATATTCTGCGAGATTCAGCAGGCAATGTGAAGCTCGGTGACTTTGGTGCCAGCAAACGACTGCAGACTATCTGTCTCTCTGGCACAGGAATGAAGTCTGTCACAGGAACTCCATACTGGATGAGTCCAGAAGTTATTAGTGGAGAAGGGTACGGCAGAAAAGCAGACATCTGGTATGTTAAAAAAGAAATAATTCTCTTCTGAAAGATGTCGTTTCAGAATGGGAACTTTTTCGAGAGTGTAGGTGTTTGTTATCTGATGTTGAAGTGTTTCACTCTGGGGTTTAAGCTGAAGAAGGTAGCAAGTATGAGCACTTACAGTCATAAGATATTTGGAGAGTGTAACACTGAAATTTGGGAATTTTTCATTTGGTAATTTCTTGGGCCATCAATTTAAACAACGTAAAATAATCCTTTGAACCAATCCTGCATGAAGTTAGGATTATCAGACTGTTTGCGAGTCCCGGAGAGGTACTGGGTGAAAGCAACATGGGAAGCTTTGAAGTATCAGTTAAGTCAGTGTTCTGTAATGAAACTTCATCATTGAAATACCTTTGGTGCAAGGCATAAAATGAAGTTCAGGTCCTTTAAAAGATAAGCACATAAGAATGAGTTTACTACATTTAAATGGGAAGTATCAAAAAATAATTTGGTTTTAAGTTGTTTAATATTTAAGAATTAAGAAAGAAAGGTAATTTTCAAAAATGAATGCTTGTGATACACTGTGTAATATGACATAGTCTAACATAGCTCCAGCCCAGTGGACAGATGATTTTAGCGATTAGACTCCTTGCACTGCAGGTGATCTGTGAACACACAAAATAATGAATAGGCAATAGTAGAGATGCAGTAGTAACACTTTGTTTAAAAAGGAACCATATTATATCCAACCAATAGCAATACTTTAAATGTCAGGGAAATTAATTTAGCCTACTTCAGATCACTTGTTCAAATATAACAAAATAATTACTAGTAGAACAGCCTTATAGATTTCACGCAGTTGACTTGTTCAACATTGAAGTATTTGTACCAAGCTTTGTTTTGTGATGGAGAAAATTCTCGTTAAAACTAAGAAAAAATACTGAAGTTTGACTTCAGGCAGTCAGTAAATCATATTGTGTAAATAAATGTACCTCTGTCTAACAATAAACTTCTTGCAAACATCTTGATAAAACATAAAACTTCATGAAAAATCGGAAATTATTCCAGCTGTCCATTTTGCAGTATCATTTGCTTGTTATTGGAAGAGGCTGATCTTGCAGGACTTACGGAACAAAAGTTTTTTGGCCACGTGTGTCTTTCTGTCTTTCTAACAGTCTTTCTCCTGTCTTTCTCCTAAATCCTTTAAACATAAGCTTTGTATACAAAGATTGTTTAGGATCTTAACATTTTGTTTGGCAATTTAAGTGTATTTTTAGTATCCTTAACTAGGAGAGGAGTAGTATGAAAACCATACCACTGAAGTATGGTTTTCAACTTTTGAACTGCCATGTTATGTTTGCACATTACTGATGCATTTTGAAGGAGCTAGCAATATGTACAGCATACTCAAAGCATTCCTATTGCTTTGCATTTCCATTAGGCCTTAAAGAGAAAGAAAGCTTTCAAGTGCATCCTGCAGGTGTCTGAAAAGCTGGGGCACGCGGGTTGTGCAGCGCTGATGGCCTGTATCAGCCTGCTGAGCACTGAATAGTGCAGTGCCATTAACACTGTTGGTATTGCCTAGATAAATATCTAATTACCTCTTCCCTGAGGTAGTAGCTTTTGGCCCAGTGAAGTAATAAAGTGAAGATGTAGGTAGTGATGTGTGTAACTTTAAGATAGAGCATATAGCTGTACATGCAATTATTTTAGAGCTGTTTTCCACTGAAGCTGCTCTGTAGAGTTAAGTGGACACTACTTACCTGGGGCATTTTAGTCACGTTCTGCTATTTCTTTGTTTTCCTAGAAGGGCACGACTCTGTTGTAACCTGCTGTTTCACTTCTGCCTCTGTTTCAGGAGCGTAGGTTGTACAGTGGTAGAAATGCTCACGGAGAAGCCCCCGTGGGCAGAGTTTGAAGCAATGGCTGCCATCTTTAAAATTGCCACTCAGCCCACCAACCCCCAGCTACCACCTCATGTCTCCGACCATGCTCGGGATTTCTTGAAACGGATTTTTATCGAGGCCAAGCTGCGACCATTTGCAGATGAACTGCTAAGACACACGTTTGCACACTATCACTAACAGCCTGCCTCAACTCAGCTTGCATCTACTGCATTTATTTTCTATTTGACTGCACTTTTATTTTTATTTTTTACAAAAAAAGGAGAAAAAAAGACAAGAGAGAATTTTCTCTTGAATCTTTGTTTCACTTAGATTGTAAACAATCTAAATTTTGTATCTAAGATGAGAATCTTCTCTCCCCAGCTCCCACCAGGACTAGAACTTTTCGTTTCTATAATGTACTGATGTGGTTCATGTAGATAAAGCACTTTAGTACATACTTGTTCCTTATTTAAAGAGGAAAAAAAAAAAAAGACAAATGCTTGGACAGTCAGGAACTGTGTGACTTTTTCTGACACCGCTGACTGACTCAGGGTGCAGGGAAAACCAGACATGCAGCTAAAGGACAGAAGGTTACTTCTCTGTGATTCTTCTTTATATTGTAGGTACTTGTGGCAGAGAGTTCTAAGTTCTTATTGTATTTTAGCAGTTCAATCAGTTTCTGGATTTTACAGTTTAAGGTGGAACACGCAGTTCTGAGAGTTAATGGTAAAGCTGGAAGAACTTGGAACTCTTTGCACAGCAGTGCGTCTAATCGGTACTTCTATGTGACCAAAAGAAAATAACGAAAAAGAACTCAACACTGATGTACTAGTTTGAGGTTTCAGTGTAGAACTATTGTATTATCTTAATAGGAAAAATAATTACAGGTAAACAGATTATAGACCCAGACTCCTCGGAACTACTATACTGCAAGGGGGAAATTTCCATAATAGACAAGGGTCAGCTGTTGGATGTAAATAATTAGGAGAATGCCTCCTGCTGTATCTGCCAAAGAGAACCTCTGTTGCATAAGCTTGGAGGCCGACGGTTATCTTAAATAAGGGAAAATAGTGATGTTGAGAATCAGTTCTCCTCCACAACCCCATGAATAGCTGGAGGGGAAGGGGAGTGACTAATCCTTGTGCAGTATATGAGTTACTTGAGTCAGAATGAGCTATAAGAAATGTTTTCAAAGCTGTCGAGAGGCACTAGGATGGAATGTATGTCAACATCAAGTGCCTGAATAATACAAAATTCTTCCCATTATGCACTAAAAAACCTGTTTTAGTAACACAGTTCAGTCATCTAGGATGTGTTGAAAATTCCTGAAATAGTTAAACATCTTTAACACCTGGAATAAGTCACTGAGAAAGACAACACTCCAGCTACATTTTTTAATAAGGTAGCAATGTTGAATCCACATAAATAAGGAGGCACAGCACAAAAGACTCTATGAAGATTACGCCAAAAGCGCAAAGAGGGCCAGCAACTAAATAACATGTGATTACTCCAGCCTGATAATCCAGATGATTGGTGTTTGTCAGATTTCCAGCTGTCATAAAATGTACGTTAATCACTTTTTCCATTGCTGAAAGAGTATAATAAAGGAACAAAAGTAAAACTCTGAAATACCACTTCTCAATTGAGAAGTCCAGGGACTGATCAGGTGTAGAATGACTGACTTTTCATAACAGAGAAGTCGAACTCCCATAGCTTTGTAGAAGAACACAACACAAATAATTTAAAAGGGTATTTGGAAATAAACTGTTGGACTACAGAACTGAAATACTGTATACTGTTTTGGATGATTCATTACTTGCTTTTGTTGTTTTGTGAAGGCAGAGCGGGCTGGTACTGTGAACCCTGTCCATGCTGACAAGGCTCTACCCGTTTTGCATCTTTAGAGGACTATCAGAATTATGAAGCGCATGGAGATAGAAGCAGCAGCTTACCCATTCCCATGGTAGCTCACTCCTGAGATTTCCAAATTTATTCTACTAACTTCCAAATTCTGTATCGGAGCGTAAGCAGGAGTATGTCTTTATCCTAATCACTTTTACCTGTATTGGAGCAGGAATGACTTTTTTTGAGTCCATCATCCCTCCTGTGACTGAGGGCAGTGGCTTCTTTGGTTTATATGAGTATTTTGCCCAGCACTTAGAATTTTCTCAGTCAGGGTACACAACTGTGCAAGGTTTTCTGAGCATGGGAAGAACTAGTCAAGCCAGGGAAGGTTTAGAAGGCTGAAAGGAAAAAGGAAAGTCTGTACTGACTTTTTCTTTTTATCGCTTCTCTGTCACTAGATCAAAGCTATGGAAGCAGCTTTTGAGAAGAATTGGTATGTACTCTGCTGTAAAGGACCTTTGCTTTATAAGCAAAATTTAGTGACAGCAGGGATGTAGAGCTTAATCATTTATGTAGGTAATTTAAATATCATATAATCGAAATGATTGGTTTCAAACAGATTAAGAAGGTACCAAAACCAAGGTGAAAATGTATATAAAAATCAGCATTGGAGAGAGATCTCTGAAAAGGTAAGGAAATTTTCTATTACCAAAAAGGACATTGAAGGGAAAATGTAACCAGGTTTATCTGTAGCATTCATAACATTTAAATATACTATTCTAAAATGAAACTGCATTCTCTGAAGCTTGAAAATTTTCAGAATCTAGTTTTCTTATAATGTGTCCTTTTTGTGAGGCAGTGCTGGCTCATGTATATTGCAATATCACTTCCTTGTTGTGATTCTTAAATTACCGAATAATCAAGTTTGCTGCTTTTGTGCCTTTTCGAAAAAATGGCATTCAGTCATGACAACGGTAAGCATTTCGGAGCCAGGAAAAAGAGAATTGTCAGAATGCATTTTCCTTCATTTCTTTGACGCATCAGAAAGCCGCCAACGTAAAGAGTGCTTCATAAACGAAGATGACATTTGCCAATTAAAGTGATTCTAGTAAAATTTTATTAATTTAACCAAGATTAGGCTTGAGCTGTTGTTTTTTCACCCTATGGGGATTTTGTCTACTGACTTAAGCAACTTACAGTATATTAGATATGAACATAAATGTTTTGAGCTAGAAATAATTATGAAGCTAAATCAGACTTTTAGCAAAAGGCTAGCTAGTGTGCATCCCCTGTTGGAGTAATGCAGTAGAACAAGCAGCATTACCTAACATGGTACCTCTGTATACAATGTCTGTAGAACACTTACGTTGGCTACTGATAACGAACAAACGCTAGTTCTAGAGCCTGAGAGAACCTGAGAGGGCGCGTGGAACTGCATGTTTAAACTTCCACTGGAGGAGCATTGTAGAGCCAAGATCTCTGCTCACAACTTCTTGTATCTTATTAACAAAGATACCAGCATTTTAGAATAATGAATTTTTATTCTTAATTGTTGAATCCAATGACTAGAAAATGCCAGTGAAAACAATACCATTGCCAGGTGTTTTGCTTTCCTGTAAGTGCCACAATGAAGCGGTTCTTTCAGTCAAGAAGGACCGAGGTTCCCAGTAAGTACTCGTATCTTCAACACTTGCTTATCGGCCAATGAATTTTATTATTCTGTCTGTTGCATGTATTAAGTAACAACAGTTGAACTGCTTCTCTAGTATGGTTTTAATGGTGTAACTAACAGACCTGTAAAGCACGACTGAAAGTTTCAGTTGTGTTAGAGCAAGTTGTTTAATCTGTGTGATAGAAATATCCATGCAGGAACAGGTATGGATCCAATAATTGCAAAGTTAAATTGGCCTAGTCTTTTTTCTTTGTCAGGTTTAGTCTTAAAATGTTAACTTGAGTTGCAATTTGATTTGTAGCTAAACAGTCCTTTCAGTATAACACAACAAAAATGTCTTTTTGTTGGTTTTTGGTTTTTTTTTTTTAGCTAGTGCCTTTTTATCTGTATGCCTTAATTTTGATCATATTTGAACACCATATTGAAATATGTCATACAATTCTGTGTCACCAAAGAGTCTTAGAATATGGGCTTTTTTTCCAAAGTGCCCAAACCAGAATTTGCCTAACTGCATTGTAAAGTGTGCTTTAGTTGGAACCTGCAGCACGCATTTAAATTCAGAACTTTAAAAAGTGGGGTTTTTGAGCACTTCCTGAGGGCTTCCTGTGCTAACACACGTTTCATATCTGTGGTTTGGAGATTGTACACTGATGCACATACCAGAAAAGGGACTTTTCTGCACTCACAGAAATACTGTTAGAGCCAAGTTTTAGCTTCCTAGCTCTGGGTACTAGACTCCGAGTTTACTTTAGAGACTGCAGCAGCGTTCTTAATGGACTTGGAGTTATAGTTGGTACATTTGTAAACGTGGTACTGAAATAAAGCTGTTTACTTTCAACACACAAGATAAAATGTGTCTAGCAAATCAGTAGATTTCTCAGTGCCCATGACATTCTTTCCTGTGCCTTTTGGGTAATTCTAACCTGCCGTTGTCTTGACTGAAAACCTTGTAGCACCTGTAGGTACAGCGCAGTACAGCAAGCCATTCTTTGGGACAACAGAGAGCAATGTCTAACTGCAGCTTCAGAGACTTGAGCAAATTGGTTGGATCTACAGTTATTTATAACTGATTTCTTACTTTTTTAATCTTGAAAGTCTTTGTCACGCATATAAAAGAGCATAATGTGTGTGCTTGAATGTGAGTCCCTATGGTGTTTCTGGAAAAGCAGAAGTATTACCGCCAGTATCATTTCTTCTTGCTGGTAACTTGCTGTCTTGTGTTAATGACAAGTCTGCAGTGTAAAGTCACATACAATTACCAAAGCTTTTCTATCCCCATATACGTATAGCCAGAAGTGATGTTTCATGGATTAGTACTGTTACTTAGAGATACATGTATATCCATCAGTAAGTTACTGCTGATTAAAGCAGGTACTAGTAAAAAGTGATAGACACTGCCCATATTTAAGAGATTTGGGTGTTTATAGTTGCTGTTTCGATGTGCAAAATTCATGCCAGCATTAAAATGAAGAGTTTTCTTTTTAAAACTCTTAACTTAATCTTACTGTTGTCATTCTAAAATGAACGCATAACCTTGGTGGCTAGACCTGGTGACTTTTGCAGCTGGGTTTGAGCTTTAGGACATTTAAGGAACACCACAAAGATAAGTAGATTTGTGACCCGAACTGCTCCATGCACCATAGTGAGAACATTTCAGAGCTACTGGGGAGCAGTCTGTTTGAGCTTACAGCAATGTGTCACCCGCAGCTATGTGGGTGTCGATGCTGCCTCCAGGAGGAGCCACAAATGCACACCAGTGGGAGCAGGCAGAAATGCCACCAACCCAGGGTTTCTGAATCAAAATCCTCAATCAGAACCAAAGGAGCTCCATTCTCTCTTTATTCCCCCCACTTGGTCTGCACAGTTTTTCTCTCTGGTTGGCATAACTTCGGTACTGCATAGGTGGCGGCCACTGACAGCTCCTGAATAAGGTGCGAGTTCACGCACAGCTTTTATACCAGGACCCTGTCAATTGAACCCAGGTCGCTGCAGCTCCCTGCTTGCTGGAGTAACCCTTGGGTTTTCCCTGGCAATATACATATGTGCATGTTTGAGGGGTTGATGGGATGGAGGAAATGAGCTTCCTCATGTTTCAGAGCACCGATGCTAGCAGGCACGCTTCATCTAGGTCTTAGTTTTTGTAAACTTATTTTAAAGGGAGAGGAACTGGATAAAAACACATTAAAATTGTATCTTATGGTTCAGCCCTTACATTGAGGCCACCGATGAGGATTGGAGGTCAGGGTCTTCTGGAGAAGAGAGAAGGAAAAGGATACTCTAACTCCAGAGTGGATAGTCATAGGAAATATTTCAGAGGTTTTTCATGTCTTTTTCCCCAAAACTAGATGATCCTTTTCGCCAGAGGTTATATAATGTGGATTTAAAAAACAAAGATTGCGTTTTCTTTTCCAAACAGGCATTAGGTTGTCGGTTCCCTAGTGTTTGTTTTTCATTAATATCAGTAAAAAAGGTGATGTCCTCCTAAAATTGGAACAGTTTATTAAAGCCTAGTGTCTGTCATCTCAGACCTCGCAGGAGTTGTGTAATGGAGTATCACTGTAAGTACGCGGAGGAGACTTAGATGAATTGGAACGTAGGCTTTTAGTTTTCATGAAGCTATGAATAAAAATTTGTAAATTTTCTCTTGATCTAATGTACATTTTTATGTAGCCATTAAATTCTCTATTTAATCTATCAGTTTCTCACTGTAAATGTTTTTACTCTCAGTTGAATGCTGGGCACAGTTTGTAATGTATGTACACAAAGGTGTTTTTTTCTATCAATGTTGACTTTTTTGCACATTTTTGGAAATATTTAATTTGTACACTGATTTAATACTCTGACCAATTGTTGATGGGTGTATGGGAATCACGTGTGTGTGCAATGTACTACTGTCTGGATGTATGGGGTTTTTTATTACTTTTGAGATGTTGCTACCAGTAACTGCACTGCTGTTGCTGCTTTACATGGAATATCTTGTGTATAAAAAAAAAAAAAAAAAAAAAGATAAAAAAATACAATTAAAAATTAGCCTATGGTTATCTTGGTTGAGGAACTCAGGAGTTGAGCATTGCTTGCTAGTTCCGTTTGTCCAGCAACCTGCCAAACTGAGAAACAGACAAACAGACCCCCTTGTAATTCTGTGTATGCATTGAATGTGTGTGTGTATATATGTATCTCCCAGTAATCTTATTCCACAATTTCATTTCTACATTTTTATGAACTTGTTTTTTAAGGGTACTATGTTTAGTTAGAATAATTAAAATATATAAAAGCTTTGAGAGATGATTTACTAGATAAATATATTTTCAGCTGGCTGATGTTCAAAATATTTTTTTAATTTTTGTTTTTAACCATTCGAAATGTATTTGTATTTCCAAAATCAGACACGAATTGTACTTAGAAATCTATTAAAACACTCTGTAGGGACAACAGTGTGATTTCTCTTTTAAGAGTTGTGTGCTGTGGAGCGATGCGGGATGTCAGGCTCGCACCTCCATTGCCAGGGTTTTTTACTTCAAGATGCGCTGTGCGGCAGCCTCTATTTTTAAGTATGAACTATTTTAACCGCCCTTCCCCGCTCTCGGCCCGCTCTCTCCCTGCAGCACCGGAGCCGCTGTTTCCCCGCCCGCCCGCGCCTCCCCCGCGGCGGGAGCGGCCCGGGGAACAGAAAGTCGATGGCGCTGGGCGCGGCCTCCCCGCTCCGCGCCTCCTCCCCTGCGGCGCGGCGGAAGTGACGCGCGGGCGGGCGCAGCGGGCGCGGGGCAGAGCGGCGGCCATGGGCAGGAAGGAGCGGGGTGCGCGGCGCGGGGCCGGGGGGTGCTGGGGGGTGCCGGGGCCGTGGCCGTGGCGGGGGCCGCGGGCCGTGTCACAGCTCCGGCTTTGCTTGCAGAGAAGAAGAAGTGCAAGAAGCGCCATTGCGAGGACGAGGAAGACAATGAAGACGAAGCTCCCGGCAGGGAGTCGCAGGAGGCGGTGCCGTCCGCGGCGGGGAAGCAGGTGGAGGACAGCGGCACCAAGCTGGACGAGTACGGGGCCAAGGACTACAAGCATCAGATGCCCCTGAAGGCTGACCACGCCTCGCGTCCGCTCTGGGTGGTACGTGCGGCCCCGTTCCCTCACCCCGTCTCACCTCCCCGCAGAAGTGGCGGCCGTGCCCGCTGCGGGCGGCCGCGCAGTGAGGTGCGTTGCGGGCGGGCAGGTGGCCGGGCTGCTGCAGGTGGGGTTTTCCCCTCGCCCCATGAAGGTGGTGGGACTGCGCCCCCCAGGCCGGCCCCGCTCTCGGGTGCGGGGCGGGCGCCAAGAAGAAAGAGATGGGTTGGTTGTGTGCGCGGGTGTGGAGGGCGAGCGCCGGGGGTTGCCCTGGGCAGCGCCCCCGGAGCGGGATTTGCACTGGTTCAGGTGTGAGGCGGCCCCGGGTCACGCCGCCAGCCCTGCCCGGGGGCAGCTCGGAGAGCCCCGGGGAGCTGCTGCCGTCCCGCGCGGGCTCGCCGGGCTGCGGCTGCGCCATGTAGGGACAGGGCAGTGAGTGCCTTAAGCTAGTTGCTGCTGGGTGCGAGGTAGAACGGCTGGTGGAAGTGGCTGCGTTGGCTGATGGCACGAGTGGGGTCTGTTGTTGCAGACACAGCGATAGGGTTTCTATGTTGGAATAAAGCAGTCTTAACATAAACCTGTCCAAGGTTTTGCCGGTAGTGCAAGCGTATAAAGCAGAGGTGGTTGCTTTGCCAGTGTCTGCAGGGCGCCTGTTACTGAACGCTGTGACATGCAAGTGCTGTCTTTCCTCCTCCGTGCATTCCGTGTAAAATGAGTGAGGAGTTTTGTGTTGTTTCAGAGGACCAGGGCTGGAATCTAACCTCTGCTCAACACTTTGCTTAGTATTAAAAAAGAGATAAAATACCCCCACGTATCAGTCTGGGAAAGCTTAATTGATCTGGGTGTGGTTTATCTTAGTGTCATGGAAGGGACATGGACAAATCAATGTCTGAACCTTTTCAGAAGACAAAAGTTGCCTGTTCCTGTGTCTCCTTTCTTCTTTTTCTTGTGACTTCGTTGTTAGGGTGAACACTTCTTTTGAAACCCTATGGTGTGTTAGTTGCTAAATCATGGCCTGTCTCTGTATCACAGTGGCTGCTGTACAGGAAATTCCTCATCCTGTTCAAGTGACACTGTTGTCCCTTCAGCATTTCTCTTTATTTCTGCAGGCTCCTGATGGTCATATTTTTCTCGAAGCCTTTTCTCCACTTTACAAATATGCACAGGATTTTTTGGTTGCCATTGCTGAGCCTGTGTGCAGACCAGCCCACATTCATGAGTACAAGCTGACTGCTTACTCGCTGTATGCCGCTGTTAGTGTTGGTCTGCAGACAAGCGACATCATAGAGTATTTACAAAAACTGAGCAAGACCGGTGTCCCAGATGGAATAATTCAGTTTATCAAGGTAAGACTATTTTATTACCACTGGAAATGCTGACAAAAGCACTGCTACTAGTGTCATCCTTTTGGAGAAGAGAAGGCTGCGTGGAGACCTCATAGCAGCCTTCCAGTATCTGAAGGGGGTCTGTAAGGATGCTGGGGAGGGACTCTTCATTAGGGACTGTAGTGATAGGACAAGGGATAATGGTTTTAAACTTAAACTGGGGAGATTTAGGTTAGATCTAAGGAAGAAGTTCTTTACTGTGAGGGTGGTGAGGCACTGGAATGGGTTGCCCAAGGAAGTTGTGAATGCTCCATCCCTGGCGGTGTTCAAGGCCAGGTTGGACAGAGCCTTGGGTGACATGGTTTAGTGCGAGGTGTCCCTGCCCATGGCAGGGGGGTTGGAACTAGATGATCTTAGTGTCCTTTCCACCTAACTATTCTATGATTCTATAATTTCTGCTGCCTCTGCTTAATTGATTTGAAGTTTTTTTTAATCATTCATTGGTTCTATCATCTTACTTTGTCCCTGTTTCAAGATGTTGTGGTTTAACCCCAGCTGGCAGCCACTTGCTCACTCCCCGCCCTAGGTGGGATGGGGAAGAGAATTGTAAGAAGGTAAAACCTGGAGGTTGAGATAAGAACAGATTAATAATTTAAATTAAGTACAACATAATAATAGAAACAATAACAATAATAAGGAACCGAAAAAAGAGAGAAGAAGGAATAAAATTCAGGAAACCCAACTGAAACACAGTACAATTGCTCTCCACTCGCTGACTGATACCCAGCCCAACCCAAGCAGTTGGTCCTTTCTGGCCAACTGCCCCAGTTTCTACACCGAGCGTGATGCTCTGTGGTATGGAATACCCATATCCCTTTGGCTAGTTCAGGTCAGAGCAGGTGTCTTTGCTCTGTCCTGGCTTCTTGTGCCCCTCCTCACTAGCAGAGCATGAGAGACTGAAAAGTCCTTGAGTCAGGTAAGTGCTACTGAGCAACAACTAAAACATTGGTGTGTTATCAGTGTTGTTCTCAGACTAAAGCCAAAACACAGCACTGCACCAGATACTAGGAAGAAAAATAACTCTAACCCAGCCAAAACCAGGACACAAGAGAACAGAGGCTTTCTCTTATTGTTTGCCTTCGATAGTGTATTGCTGCACATGTAATTTTTACAGTATAGCCCGTGTGGAGTTTATACCTTTTTTAAAAATAAAAAATATCCCCAAGCTTATCCGAATTTTCAGCCAGTAGGAATTGTACATGGGGAAAGTTTCCTCAGATTTGCTCTGGAAGAAGACTGTGAATGTGGGAAGCAGTCTGGAATAGCCGGACAGAATAAAAGAGAACAGAGCCTGCCTTATCTTGTGAGTATGCTCTTGCAAGTCTTGGAAGCTGATGGAATTGGATATAAAAACTGAATATCTGTGACTGATGTGCATGAGATGATGTGTGGATCTTCTGAAAATTCCTTTTTAGGTTTCTTCTGTAAGCATTACAACCTTGCAAGTAAATGTTCTATGGTACTATGCTTCCCCACAAAGACCTAAACTGCATTGCAGCACTTGGTCCCAAACACAGGATCGCTCTTCTGCCCATTCCTAATGACTGCTCTTGTTCGTTTCTAGCTGTGTACTGTCAGCTATGGGAAGGTGAAGCTGGTACTGAAGCATAACAGGTGAGTGGCTGCTTCTAACTACTGTGGCAGAGGAAGACTCCAGTGCACAGCTGTGCATGCATGAGTGGTCTCAGTAGCTGTTGAGTCTTTCAGCTCCCCACTGAGTGGAGCATCTATCAATATCACTTCTTCAGTTGTTGGAAGTATTTAATACGTTAGTCAGTGAGTTCAGTTTGGCTGTCCTGAGATACTCCTGCTTGTCATTAAACTTTTAAAAGTATGTTGGAAATCTGATACTCGAGCTTGTTTCATTACTGGTTGGACTTGCAATGTATTCTTAAGGTTTTCAGGTAATTGTTTCATGCCTTCCTTCCGAATTTCCATGGGCCTGGTCAGACAAGTTTTTCCACAGCTGTCCTTAAGTCTTGTATATTCCAATTCGTAATCCATTATCTGGCAGGCTGAGCAGATTGATTGGCAAGAGCTGTGTGCTTGGTGCTGGCTTGAATCTGGTTTGCTTTAAACCTAGAAGATAAGGTTGGAAGGGACCTTGGGAGGTCAGCTTGTTTAGAGCTAACCAGTTTTATCTCAACCTGTGATTCTGTGATAGGCAGAGGGAAAGGAAGGAGATGGCAAAACCCCAAAGCCTGCAACTGGACCTTGCCTGTGTTTTCTCTTTCTCCTTTTATTTCTTTTGCTAAGTTTTCTGTTGTCTTGACAGCCATAGGTAATCTCTGGTACTGTAATCTAACACTGCTTGTGCTGCTGCTTTTTTGAAGCTGCTGCTTTGGGTAGAACTAACACAAATATTACTAGCAGGATTTTGTCCTCTTCCTGGGTGTTTCTGAGAAGAAGATATCTCCCATGTCACTTAAGGCTTAACTTGGCTCATATTTTAACTGTGATCTCCAACCAGCATCATTATTGATGAATCTTCAGGGTGACACACAATTTCAGGAGGCACTAATTTAAATTTTGGATGGTTTGTGTTTTGGAGGTTTTGGGGTTTTGACTTTTTCTGGTCCTGTGGGCAGGACTTCAAAACACCACATCCAGTGTCTTCATAGACTTGCCTCAGTTCAGTCCCAAAAAAATGGACTTGTGTCACATGTCACCAATAAGCTCTCTTTAGGCAGTTCTGCTGCAGTTTTCCACTTGTGTTAGGGAACATCTGAGCAAGCTGGATAACTGCAGAGTACATGATGCTTTTGGTATGAAGCATCTTTTTAAAATTTGGATTGCCAGAATTGCTTTAAGTTACCACCCCAAGATTGGATACTTGAGAGTGCATGTAGGATAGTTATATATTTAAGCATCTGTGCCACTCTTCCTGTAAGTTGATTAGTTCATAAAAATGTTCTCCTTTGTCCTTTCATTTTAGGTACTTTGTGGAAAGTACCTTCCCTGATGTCATTCAGCAGCTTCTCCAAGACCCAGTAATTAAAGAGTGTCGCCTAAGAATAAAAGCTGATGCTGAGGATGACGAAACAGAGTTCCTTACAGAGACATTCACCAGTAAATCAGCGGTATGTTTGGGCATGTTTTACAATTACTGCATGAACAGTAGATAAACTGTTGAGTAGTTTGGAGGGGTTATTGTTTGTTTGTTTATTCGTTTCTTTGATCATCACTTGCTTTTGGTTCTGTCAGCAATGATCTGTGCCTCCTTGATGAGCCCATATTCAGGGGCTGTGTGTCTAATGAAACTCTTGGTGAAAATCGTGTCCATTTCAGATTGCCAAATCCAAAGAAGGTGGCTTTGGTCCATCAACTTCACAGGAAACAGATGCTCAGAATAAGCCAGATGTCCCAGCTGATTTATTTGAGTTTTATGAACAGATGGACAAAGATGAGGAGGAGGAGGAGGAAACACAGACAGTGTCTGTTGAAGTCAAGCAGGTACGAGTGTTTTGGTCTCTGCATTTGTAGCGCTGGGGAATGCACCTGGGACTTGAAAATAAGCACAAGAACTTAATGTACTGTGGCCCTTGGTTTGATAGGGGAGATCACTGGAAGTCATCGACATTCCTTTTACCTTCCTAAATCTTAGAATCTTCCTCTTCTGTACAGAGGGCAGCAGGGAATCTTTCCTTCCCTGCCTGCAAGGCTTAGTGCTCACAGGCCAGAGAAAATCTCTAGAGACTAATCGCAGAATAGTTTGGGTTGGAAGCGGCCTTCAACGGTCATCTACTCCAACCCCCAACTAAGGGGGGTTCCCATCATGCACAGCTTAGTGTTGCTTTGTGCAAGACCAGCAAGGATTCAATGGAGGGCAAATCTGCTGCTGGTTTCAGAGCATGTTTTTTTTTGCTCTCCCTTCCCTCCCCGTTTCTATTCTGTGACTGATGTTTGCAGAAGGAACTTTTGGGGGTTCTGATTTCATAGCTGAAGAAAGGAGCTGGAGGTTGGAGCACAGCCCTGGCTTGTCCTGCAGAGCTTTTGTAGAATTTCTCAAGTTGGTTTTGGATGCCTTAGTGGGGGAAACAGGAATTTTAAAGCCAGATAACTTAGTAGCTACTTTGTTTATTTTAAAACACCCAAACCAAACCAACAACCTCTTGGTGATTGAATCAGCCTGTTATTGTGTGGAATAACTGCGTTACCAGGGTATGGAGATTTTCCCGTTAACAGATGTGCAGCTTTGGTAGGTCCTGTGTAACACAGAGCCTTTTGTGTCTGTTCCTGAGCTCTGCTGCAAGACTTCAGGGTGTAGTTTAGTCACTGCGGATAAACAACCCATCTGAGACTAATGTGTCATGTTCTTAGTCTGTCTAAACAGCCCTCTCCTAATATCGAGTGTTATTTAAATGTTTGAGGGCGATAGGGGTGATCACAATGGTCTTGGAATAAACTTTAACACTTGCAGACTTCATGAGCATGAAAAATAAATGTAACTTCACGTGATACAGGATAATCTTTTTGGTTTTTAAAAAAAGTTACTTCAGATGCGGAGAATTTACCATCTGAAGCTTTGTTTCCTCTTCAGGAGATGATTGAAGAACTTCAGAAGCGTTGTATCCATTTGGATTACCCCTTGCTGGCAGAGTATGATTTCAGAAATGATTCTGTGAATCCTGATATTAATATAGACCTGAAACCTACAGCTGTCCTCAGGCCCTATCAAGAGAAAAGCCTAAGGAAGATGTTTGGAAATGGGCGAGCCAGATCTGGTGTTATTGTCTTGCCGTGTGGTAAGTTCCTGAGTTGGGATTTAGGGGGTTTGTTCTTTATTTGCCTGTAGTAAAGGAACTTCCAAATATGACAGCTGCTGGGATTTCAGACAGTAGTAGGGGCTGGGTACCAGCATACAGAGTCCCGTAGGTTTTTAGCAATTGGGTTCCGGGGCTGTGGTGAGGGAGAGCTTGGTTAATAGAGCTGCCAGGCGACTGCTCAACAGCGCTGTCGGTATCCCTGTAGTGACTGAAGGACTGATTTGTGGTTGTGATAGCTTCAGGCTGTCATTCGTGCTTTCACTGTTCTCTCTGCATCAGCTCTGTCTGTCTTCCAGTGAAACGTAAAGCTGTTGGTACTGGAATCCTTTTTACCTTGGTTGGGAATAGGGAGACTGGGGGGGACTGGGCTTGCGAATATGGGATAAGAGGGGTGCAAGGAAGAAAACTTGTGTGCACCATTTCTGGGCAGGGGGAGCTTAAGAAAGAAGTGAGGAACAAGCAGATTGGGACCACCTATGGGAAGCAATGGGAAAGGGAGGGAACACGAAACTGCATGCGAGTGCCCTTGGTATTTGGGGTGGAGAAATCACATGGGAGAGATAGCGAGTGCCTGAGAGAGTGTATAAGGGGAGCTGGAAGAAGTGTGAAGGAAGAATGGAAAGATGTAAGGACTTGCTTTGTAGGGGAATGCACATAGCTGGCGGGAGGCAGTGGGATAGATCCACCCCTAGAGGAAGCTTTGTCTAGCCACCTGCAATTTAATGTGCTTTTGAAATTAAAACAGCATTTAAAGATTGCTTCTAATAGGCAGAGCCATTGTTTACAATTATTTTCTTGGGAAAATACAGTTACGTGTCCAGTAGACAATCCAGTAGAAGTGAATACTCCATTTCTTTAAAACTGTTACAGTAAAGAAACAATGAAGAGTTTGTCCTTACGTGATTTCACATCCTCTCGCAGTTTTCCTTTGCTCTTTCTTTTTTTTTTTGCCCTCTCATAGTGCGTTCATATCTGAGAGGTGACTAATGAATATCACTCTCCTTCCGTGCAGGTGCTGGCAAGTCTCTAGTTGGAGTGACAGCTGCATGTACTGTTCGCAAGCGGTGTCTGGTCCTTTGTAATTCCGCAGTGTCTGTAGAGCAGTGGAAAGCCCAATTCAAGATGTGGTCCACCATCGATGACAGTCAGATATGTCGGTTCACTTCTGATGCCAAGGACAAGCCCATTGGCTGTTCAGTTGCCATCAGCACATATTCCATGTTGGGACATACGACGAAAAGATCCTGGGAAGCAGAAAGAGTAATGGAGTGGCTTAAAAGTCAGGAGTGGGGCCTTATGATACTTGATGAAGTACATACTATCCCTGGTAAGGAAATGGTGTGCAAATATGCTCTTTTAGAAGTAGTGTTTTTTTGCTGTCTTTCTCATGATTAATATAGTGAGTAAACCCCTGGCTTAGGGTTGTGAGACAAGTAAACTGCCTCGTTCTACTTTCTTTTTTGTCTTTTTTTTTACCCTTGATACTACACAGTGTAGCTGACCATGAGTTTTCTGAAACCCTTCAAATAAGACCCTGTATTTTCTATAATGGCAGTGTAAAATACAAATGCCTTCTCCTTCTGTGTAGGTTGATAAAGTGCTCTTATGAATTACATTTGTATAATTTTGCTGTAGACAAATTTGAACAGGGGAGGAATTCTTCTGCCTTCTTTTCTTCTGAGATGTAGTGGCACTGTAGGATAGCTTTTAGTATCTATTTCTATTCAATAAAATACGAGTAACCATAACAATTGGTGTCTAGAAATAGCTGCTGTATTTGATATTACTCTGTAATTGAGATCTATACTATTGGAAAGCAATAATGTAGTATTAAAGTGTCTGTGGAATAATCCTGGCTAAAAATACCATTCAGGATTCTGTTAGCTGCTCTAGCTTGTTCTCGTAATTGCATTTGAATATATAATTTGGTATCTACAGAAACGGTGGATTTCGGAAGCAGACCTTGATGATTACCTGCCGTTTTATCACAGTAGCATGTTGCTGCCACCGTGCTTTCGCTTTTGTTCTTTCTTGGTTTTGTAAAAATTAAGGTACAGAATCTCCTCTGTGATCTCTCGCAATCACAAAGCTGAGTTCTGCAGTAATTCTGCGATATACAAGTCCTGAATGTGGCAGTCAGCCAGGAGTCCTTGTGTCATAGTTCTTCCTGGGAAATCCATATGATCTAAAACAAGCCATGTAACCTCTGGATATATTAACTTTCAGGAAATGGGATTTTCAGAGCACACTGAAGATGTAAACTAAAGCTGCAATCACTGGGCAATTTTGCTGTAACACAGATTTGTTAGAAGTGTATGTGAGATGGGATTACATTTCCCAGCACTGTGCTTGATTTGTGTTTAGGAGTTGACAAAAATGTTCTTTTAAATTGCAGTATTTGTCTTCTAAACCCATTCAGGAAAGTAAACAGAAAAATCTGTTTTGCATTTTTTAGCAAAGATGTTCAGACGTGTTCTCACTATTGTACAAGCTCATTGTAAACTGGGGCTGACAGCTACTCTGGTCAGAGAAGATGATAAAATTGTTGACCTGAACTTCCTGATCGGACCAAAGCTCTATGAAGCCAACTGGATGGAGTTACAGAACAATGGCTACATTGCTAAAGTCCAGTGTGCTGAGGTAAAGCTCTGCTTTTTGGTACTACTAGTGTTTATTTAGTATGCTTATAACTTCTTTTTTTGTAAGAAGATATATAAAATTGTAAGTATTTAACTGGGAAAAACAGGCTTCGTATGACTTCTTACGTGCTTTGTCGCTCAGGCAAGGCTGTTGCTGGTCAATATGAACATGTGGCAAGTCCAGTAGCCATGGATGTGTTCTTCAGGGTGACTTCAGCACGCTGTTTGCCAGGATTGTGGTGCTTGATTGGCCATCTCCAAGCCAGCGTTTGGAACTGTGAACAGTGCTTGCAGTGTTGTAGACCTCATTCGCTGCAGTTGACATTCGTGTTGTCTGGCCTGACTTGATACCTTAAGCTCAGTTCTCTGTGGTAGCGTAACACCATGTTACGATGAGGCTGATATCGGGCGGTATGCTGGAAGCTGCCTTTTAGAGACTTCAGCCAGTAGACAGTCTGTAGTTGTTTGAGGAAAATTCTTGTAACTCCTAAAACAAAGGAGGATAGTAGAAAGTTTTAAAAGCCATAAGAAAAACATCTGCTTATTTCAAGCCTGAATGCACGAGGGTGAAAATTGAAAACATAGGACTGAATCTTACTATTTGCAATATAATGATGTGACCTCTGTTCTTTCCCACATATGGATGAGAGAACAATCCGGTACCAGAGAAGTGGAAACCTTTCACACAGGCACATCAGAACGTTCAAGAAACCTTTCTGAGTCAAACTAAAGGTCTAACTTAATATAGCATTTCTGATAAATGTCGAGGAAGATACTTAGGGAAGGGTGTAAAACAAGGGCAGGCATACCTGTTACTTCTCGAAGCCCTCAATCACTGGTGAGCTGTATGTGGTTATTGTGTAGCCATCAGTGAGTTTCCTTTTCATTAATTTTTCCAGACTCCCATTGAATGCAAGTGAAGTTTTAGCAGCCACAACATGCCATGGTAGACTTCTGTAACTTAAATGTCTTTTGGGTTTTTCCTGGGTTGGTTTTTTTCAGCTTGCTTTTTCAGTTGTGCGTGTTTGGGTTTTGTTTATTTGGCAGTGGTTGTTGTTGATTGTGGGGGTTTTGTGTTGGTTTTTTGTAAGTGGTGTTTGGGGAGTTTTTTAAACCTGTCTTGCTAGTTTTGTGTAATTCTTCCCAGCTCTGGTACTGGAATAAAAGCTGCAGATGCAGGTCAGCTCTTCTCCTTTTGTACAAACTGGAGTTGTAGAAGGAAAAACCCCACAACTATTTTTAAGCAGTAGAATGCAAGTAAAGAGCATCTAGAAAGTAAGCAGGTTGAAGGGTGAATAATCGGTCTGCAAATTCAAATTAGACTGTTTAGGCACTTTGCTTGATTGTGCCTGAGGGGCATGATTCTTCTCAGTCCCTGAACTACCCTCTAGACATTGAAAAGTGAAGCATGGGCTACCTTTGTTCTGAATGATGTGAAAATTCTGCAAGTTTATATTCTTTAAGTCAATGTTTTGAAATAACATTTGGTGGGCTACCAAAGGCAAAGAACCAGCTGCTAAAATCAAGGTCACTCCTTTGTGAAAAATATATGTATGAAAAAAGGTTGGTAAATTTGTTGTGCAGTGAAGACTAAATGTGTCTCTTCGCTTTCAGAATATGGATTAAAATTTTGATGGTAAAAAACTAACTGCTGAGGCAGGCAGATTACACTGACACTTCAATCCCTTAATTATTGCTCTGAAAAAAGCATTCAGTAAAATTAAGTATGAAACATAAAGGAAATATCTTCCAGTCTTGTTCCAATCCCGCTGCCTGTCTCTGTCATGGATCTCACTGCCAAAGCATTTTGGAAGGCCAGAATATGAATGAGGTTAAACAGTTTGGCAGTGCTGGAGGCTACCCCAACCAGTAGCTTTCATTTTGGTTCAGAAATTACTGTGTTAAGATGTGGTCTGTGCTGTTCAGAAAGTCGTAATGCATTATCATCCCCCCAGTATCTTTTCAATTCCCACTGGAGTAAAATAAATAACAGAGGGTTACTCTATCTGTGTGTGTGTGTTTAATTCTAGGTTTGGTGCCCAATGTCACCTGAATTTTACAGAGAATACGTAGCTATCAAAACAAAGAAACGGAAACTGCTGTACACCATGAACCCAAATAAATTTAGAGCCTGTGAGTTCCTGATTAAGTTTCATGAGCGACGGAATGATAAAATCATCGTATTTTCCGACAATGTCTTTGCACTGAAGGAGTATGCAGTCAGACTTGGGAAGTAAGTGTTCACAACTAACAATGACACTGTCGTTTTCCTCTCTCCTGGAAAATTGCCTTGTAATCTCGCAGCTTTCAGTAGTCTTTAGATATTTCTTGTAATACTTTAACTCCAATCTTCCTATATAAAAACACCTCAGGAGGGTGGTTTTTTTTTTTTATGGATTGGCACTGCACCATTATTTTGTTGTAGAACTGTTTGGAAAGAATCTGTTCAGCACTTGTCTCAGAGGTGTTTTCATTCAGGATTTCTGTGAGAGACCGTTAGTCTCCATCCATTCTATGATTATTAAAATCCAGCGGAAAAATGAGAGGCTTTTAATAATATCAGCAGGACTATTTCTTTCATGGATGGTAGTTTCTCCTGTCTCTCTGAGACAAAGGTTTTCAAATATACACCCTCTGGATCTTTCAAGATCTTTTCAAACCCAGGGCATTCCGCCTTGTCAAAAAAAAAAAAAATCTAAGACCGACTTTTTGGGGATACTTGTAATTGTTTGATAAATGAGAGGATATTGCTCCCTTGAGCTCCTCAGCCAATTTAGATGACTCTAATGCAAGTGCAGTTATGGAAGGTTGTACAAATAGAGTTTATTGAGGGGTTAGCATGAGTGTGTTTGTCAGGTTTGGGGAGGGATGGTCGGGGAGAATGTTTGCCAGGATCAGGCGTAGAGCAATTATTGGGGAAAATAAGCACAGAAGCTGGCCTCATCCTTTCTTTGACAAGCCCAAATAACACATTGCTTGCTGGAAGCTGTGGGGCGTTTTGACTGTATATGATTACATGTCTAGGAATTTCAGCAGTGCCACAAACAAGTGTTACACTTACCAAAATGCATGATTGGAGTTTACAGCCATATTGTGCTGGCTTGCTGTGACATCAAATAGCAAGCAGAGCTAATGGCGCTGGATGAATTCCAGCACCCGTGGTCTCTTTCATCATTTTTTTTAATCTGTCTGGACAGAGATTAGCTGTAATGATGCCTCTGGAATGTCTCTAGCAGTGTTCAGTGCACCGCAGAAAAAGCCTTTAGCAAAGGTGATGCTGAGAGCAAGTGCTTGTGAAGTAGCACAATAGTTGTTAAGTGGAGTAGATGCTGTAAAAGCATGGCAGGAAAACCAGTTAAAGAAATACTTTTCACTTTCTCGAGTGAATTCTTTGTTCCTCACATCATTTATGGAGCTAAAGGTTATATAGCTGTAGGTGTTAGAAAGAAAGGAGGCTTGCAGTGCTGGATAAAGGAGAGGGAGTCTTTATTTTAACCAGAGAATTTTCCATCATAATTTGAGCATGATGAAACACAGGGAACTGTTAATTTGGATAGAAATTACACGTGTAGGGAAGAGAGAGCAGCCCAGTGGTGCTGGCTGAGGCTGTCTGCTCTACCTGTGCTGGCCCAGCAGGAGCACAGTTCCCGCTGCACTTCCCATGACCTGATTGAAGTATGTAGGGTGGGTGGCTCCCAGGTGGAGGGGGCGACTGTGGCCATCATCTGGCTGTCTCTGTTGGCTCTTCCCTTACCCCCCCCTTTCCCTTGGTACTGGCAGGCAAAGACCATGCATGCACATGACAGCAATTATTTTTACTACAATTTTGGGGGCCACAGAATTCAAATTTGCTTAGCCAGCTTTTACTCTGTCACGAGTCTGTCCAGTATAGCATAGCTCATATGCTGGCTGGTTTTGCCTGGTGTTATTAGTATGTTTAAATCACTGTTTCTGAAGGACTATGCCTCTGTGGTTTTGACAGTTACGTCAATTAGTTGGAGAGGGATTTATCTTTGCAAATTCCTCAAATGTCTTGCAGTGAGGAAAAGGATTAATTAAAAAAAAAAAAGTTGAAGTTAGTCTGGCATTGGATGCTCTTAAATGAATCGTTGTCAAGTAGGATCTGGGTGAGTTAAAATGGAGGACTGGTAGCCAGGAGTTCTGGGTTATTCTGTTCTTAACTGAAAAGTGTGTTTGAACCCCTTCTGGTGCTTTAAGAAGCAGAAGGCTCACAAATGCTTTAGTTTCAGTTTAAGTCTTCCATTTAAGTTTTGGGGTTTTAAAATCATCACAATTTAAATATTAAATGAAAATTTAAATAAGGCTTAAAATATTAATAAATGCTACTATTTGAGTAATAATGGTTCAGAGTTGACTTGTTCGCCACTTTCATCTTTTAGCTGTGTTTTCCTAAAGATCTGGTTAAGTACACAAAATAGAAGAATTAATAAAAGTGACTAGGATTGCATGGTAAAATAAAAGCTAGAATAAAGTTTGTAGTAAAGAAAGCAAGAGGAGCCAATGCACAGGGATTAGTTGATAAGAACAGAAAACGTTAGTACTGTGCACTGCATGTACAGCTACCACCCATGTATGTGCAAGTGAAAGTTAAATGCAACATTTGAGGTTGGTTCATTGTGTTAGAAATAATGTATGGAAGTGTGAACGAAACAAATTGGAGGACTTGATTCCTATTATTTGAGATGCTCACTGTTAACGAGCATTTGGAAAAGAAGTGCCACAGCTGGAGCAGCAGTGGCTGTGGACACCTGCGTGCCTCATTTTTTATGTGGGCTTTGCCATTGTTAGCTTTTTTTGCTGTTTATTTTTTTTTTAAATAAACAAAACCAACTCTGCTTCAGCAGGAAGAAAACAGCCGGAGTCTAGAGAGAACCTTGGGAAATTCATAGTAGCCCAAGTTACTCGTGAAGTCTGTGGGTGACTGAGAGTTTGCGTAAGCCTTCTGGATTGAGATAGATTCCACGAGATTCATTGTCAGATGTTAGAAACCTTAGGTGAAATGCCACTGTGAGCTGCTCGTGGCCATGGAATGTTTGGGACCTTGTTTTCATTTCAGTAAGTCCAGAAGGTATTAGGAGGGCCAAAAGGTTAGCTTCAAAAGCAAAAATAATTTTCGCAGAACATCCAGCAGCCAGCTTGTGACACTTGGCATGTAATTGATAAAGAAGCCTGGATTTTCAAGTGCTTAAATAGGAAGCAAAGGTTGCAGCTGTCAACGTGCTAACTCAGTAGATTTGAGGGAAAAAATGTCTTATTTTAACAGCTGCCTTCAGCCTTTCATGTGGGCTTAACAAATGTATTCAGCGTGTGGATATAGAGCTTCATTGGTGCATGTAATTGCAAAACATTTGTAACTGTCAGAATTTATTTCTGGCAGCCTGCGTTGCTGCAGAGGGTTCCACAAACAACTGGGTTGCTGCCATAAGGAGCCAGATGAACTAAAAGTAATCTGTAACTGTAAAGTGCCAAAATCTGGGCGTTTTTTTATATCAGTTCAAATGCATCCTGTGCTCCCTTGCCATGGGATCCTTGTACCTCATAAGAAATGTTTGAGAGAACTTTAATTGGTTTAATTTGTGTATGTTCTGTTCTTTTCAGACCCTATATATATGGTCCCACTACACAGGGAGAAAGAATGCAAATTCTACAAAACTTCAAGCACAATCCAAAAATCAACACTATTTTCATTTCCAAGGTAAGTGAGGACACTGAGTGTGTCCTTGTACCTATCTTCAGAGTGAACTTCATTTGAGAGTTACACATGCACATTGTGTGTTTGACGTCGTTGTGTCACAGCTCACAGAGGTGTACTTTGTATTAAGGCTTTTTAATGATATATTGAACTAAGATACTGCTCAGAGGTTGCTTCTCTGTTACAGGTAGGTGACACCTCCTTCGATCTGCCGGAAGCCAATGTTCTGATTCAGATTTCATCCCATGGTGGGTCTCGAAGACAGGAGGCTCAAAGACTGGGGCGAGTGCTGAGAGCCAAAAAAGGTAAATGAGTGGTTGGTAAGGCTTCCAAAGGACAAAAGAAGCTGAAGAAAAATGAACTTCTTGTTCTTTGGTGGTTCTTTCATTTCTTCATTCCTTGATAATTTCCTCAACATGAAATCCTTTTAAAAAAATCATACTGTTAACTCTAAAAAGCAAGTCTTCAGAAGGCACGTTTTTCATACCAGATTATTTTAAAAATGGGATTTGGTTTCCAACTGGTTGTGTTTTTGCAAAACATATCCAAGGAGTTTTTCATTTAGAAAAATGAGTCTTAATACACTTTCTGCTTGAGATCTGCAGACACTTATTTTATGTGCGGTTTGTGCTAGTTACAGCTGAGGCTTTGTTTGAAAATGTGTAAAAAAGCCTTGTTAGTGATTTAACAAAGTCTTAGTGAAACCTTGGACTTTAAAAGAGACCCCGATGCTGTTTGGGAAATAGATCTTAAAGGACTGTAAGTTTCAAAAAATAAATTGGTGCACAGCCTGGTATATCCCAGTCTTCAAATAGCCCTAGGAATTCTTAGCAAATGAACTTTGTCTTGCCTTTTAATGGAAAAACCACTGCAAACTCCAGTTTACACTGATAAAGCTTTGTCTTTCTCTGTCGAGCTTTTTCGACATGTATTGCAGTCCTCGCTTTTGACTTTTTACTTCTTTATGCAAAAGACTTTGAAAAATCCTATCTTTCACCTTGTCTAGCAGAATAAAGAAGCAGGTTCTTCTCAGAGCACCAGTATAAGTGGGAGTCTACATTTCCCTTTCTGTTTTTCCCTTTTTACCCCTTCTCAAGTTAGTCAGAACAAGGGTAGGAGTTACCATGCTGTGTACTTTGTCACTTAATGTAAGGTCTGAGTGGAGCTAAACTTTGCAAATTGTTTTTGTGGAGAGACAACTTATTTAAACACCTGTTTTCACTATTCAGTCCTTTGTTGTTCTTTGCTGCAGTGTTCCAAATGGAAGTACTTACTCGGTGTCTTTGTCTCCTAGGCATGGTTGCAGAGGAATACAATGCCTTTTTTTATTCTCTTGTCTCCCAAGACACTCAGGAAATGGCATATTCAACGAAACGACAACGGTTTCTTGTAGATCAAGGTTATAGCTTCAAGGTAACTTGTTCCTTCTATTTATTATATTTGTGGCCTGAGAATGTAACTTTCATATTCTTTCATGTTAGTACTAGGTCAAATACTTGAGAATTCCAGTTGTGGAATGTATTAATGAAGGTTTTGCTCACAAGCAAGAACTGTTCCAGTATTGTTTTATCCATCTATATTACTGTGGGGGAGATACAAGTAGCTTAGTACAGCTTCTGGAAAGGTAAATATTCTAACTTCAAACCAAGCACCCTCTGGGGAGTGAAGCGGCCTGTTACTTGCATGGTTGGTTTATATTTATGCTTTGCAATTGTCCATCTGTGCAGGCTTTCTCTTACACCTCATCATACTGGTTGTGTATAAAGCATTGTTGATAGGTGTTCATGTCGTCGTTGCCAGCAGTAATCCAGAAAACTTCCAAAACATCACAAATAATATCCAAAGAACTCCAGTCTCAGACTAGTTTTTCACTATTGGAAGAAAATCTTTTTCCTTGTGGCTAAAGAGAACATACAGTGGGCAGGATTCATCCATCCTACATTCATACATGTGACTCTGGTTAAGTGTCTGCAGAGTCTAGCAACCCATTCCAAAAGAAATAATTTTCAGGAATCTTTGTCCGCATACTAATCTTGCGCACCATTTCCACAATGCGCTCCAGAGCCTGCAGTGGTACAGAAAATCAGGCAGGATGCAGACGTGTTGATACAGTGGCTCTGTGTTCGCAGAAACTGTTCTGGCTGATGGAGGTCTTCAGACTGTGCTTATTTCCACCAACAGCTGGACCTTCCTCTTGTAACTCTTCTCTGCATGGAATGAAGTATATCACCAAAATCACTGGGTTGAATGTTCATTGATTAAAAAATGCCAGAATTAACTGCAGGAAAATACTCTTCCTGGAGAGTAGCAGTCTTCCTACCTATAATTAAAACATACTCCTCGAAACAGAGAACATTTCAGTGTTGAAAAAGTAACAGAGCCATGACTTGAAAGGCAGAAGTTTCCCCTAAAATCCCTTTTGTAAAGGACTGAATGCTGTCTCATTTCTCCAGACATCCTTGAAAACTGGTCACTTGGTTTTTTATGTATGTCTGCATCATCTTGTTCCAAACATAAAATGTCATTCTACCAAGGCTCCCCTATTTTTATAGATTTCATGATATATCTCATTTAGTTTTCTTTTAATCCATGGGCTGCTCTGTGTGGTCATCTGTTGGATTGTTAAAGGCAACAGAGCATCACGATAATTCTTGCTTTTAGGTAAATTATTCTTTTACAAAACTGGAGTTTACGTTGCTGACTAAAAGCCTTCCCAATAAGGAACACTGCTGAGAAAAAGAAGAGCTAAGGCTCCCTATGTGCCTTTGGGGGACAAGCTCAAGCTTATGGTGTTGACAGAATCGAGCAAGGATTGCACAAGGTGCAATGGCAAACAGCCTCTGCTGGGTTGCACTCGAGCTTAGCTGTGCAAGAGCTTTGCCTCATGAGACAATGCAGTACAGGATGTCCCTGCGGGTAAAACCTCTCTGAACTGCAGCTATGCTGAAGTAAATAATTGCTCTCTAATAAGTGGCCCTTTAAAGAGAGCTTTGAGGGTGTCCTTACACCAAATCAGGCATGTCACAGTCTTCTAAACATTGTTTTGCTTTGTAGTGAATGTATTTTGACAAAACTGTGGATCAGTACTAAGCTGCAACTAATTACAGGAAATGCACCTATGTGGCTATAGCCAAGAAGATTAGAAAAATCCCTTTACTTATATTTGAATGCCTTGGATTTTGGAACTAATAAAGAGGTTAAAATAGAAGAATTTTATTTTTCAAGGAAGATCTAGGACTAGGAGCTCTGGTGTAATATGAGGGGGAAAGCAGTGCAAGAGGCAGCTGAGTTTCTGAAGCAACATTTTAGCTGACCAGTACTGGGATGTTTTTATTT
This sequence comes from Strigops habroptila, assembly GCF_004027225.2. Taxonomy (NCBI): domain Eukaryota; kingdom Metazoa; phylum Chordata; class Aves; order Psittaciformes; family Psittacidae; genus Strigops; species Strigops habroptila. The sequence goes on along the minus strand of NC_044281.2, from coordinate 57,926,888 downwards.
GCAGTTTAGGAACAAAACATTAGAATATCTATTTTCTTCTGTTTGACAAAGTTTAAGCCTTAGTCATAGCTGGCATCGAAGAATAATAGGGCTGGAAGAAACTTCCAAGAAACCATCTATAGCAACATAGCCAGGATCAACTATATGTGGGTCATTCCCAGCAGGTGTTTGCCTTCCATATTCTTCCAAATATGGAGACTCTACCTTATCTTTCGGTGATTATTTCAGTGCTGATGTTCTCTACTTCAGAATTTTTGTTCCTAAATTACTAAAAAATCATTACTTCTTTAAAAAGGTAAGTTTTTGCTTTTTTCTAGGACTTGCTTTCTTCCCGCCATCTCTCAATAGCTCCATTCTATGCCTTTCACCAAAAAGAGGACTGGAATAATACTGCTTTGCTAAATCACATCTTTTGTCTTTGCTTCTTAAATAGGAGCCTTGTCATTACAACTTCCTGCGTGGGGTTTTTTCTGTTAGCTAACCTTAATTTAGTTATTTATCATATTGTGGGTTTATTTAGAGGCTTAATGTAGGATATGTTAAATTTTAAAGCAGTAGCATAACTCTAAGAATTGGGGATGACTTTAAGGTTGGCATCTGTTGAACAGCTTAAAAAAAATGGTGATGCAGTGGGAATTCTTTCCATTCTATGAATCACATTAGCACTGTTTTGCAACCACAACTGGAAGCGGGCTGTTGCAATTTAAAATTGCTTTTTGTGACTCCTTTTTCTTTATTTTTTAGGTGATCATAGCACATGCCCTTCTGAATAAACAAGAAGGAGACTATATGTTCCTTTAGCCATATAATAGGACAGGCTGCTTCCCCGAATGGATTCTTAAATCTAGGACATTTCTCAGAAGGACATCCATTTTCGAATTAGAAATTGCCATTGACAACAGCCCGCAACATTGATTGATTGTTCTAGGGTTTCATGTCTCTTGTTTTTCAAAAACAGTACTTTGTGGCCAGTGTGGATTTATTTTACCTTAAGATGGTTTTATATTCTTTTTTATCAGTCTTTGTGATCCGATCCAGCCCAGATTACTGAGGTAACTAGTTTGTAATTGTATTGACTTGGGAAGTAAGCTGGAAAAAGAAGAGGAGGAGGGGAAATACTACATAACCAAGGGAAATGGCTTAATTAGAATGTCTTTCTCAGTACCTCTGCACGTGGGAAAACTGAGATTCTGATGTATAAACGTGTTTACCAGAATGTGTTTAACTGCTGGAAAAATTCTTGTGAAATTTTAAAAATACCTCTAATTAAGAAAGCAAGCTGCCTACTGTAAAACTTTAGAACAGAAGCTTGAGAGCTTTTCAGTTCTTCAGAGGAGGTTTTTCGGCTAATGGAGTATATGGCACTATATTGCCAGTAGATGGCATGTGCCCTGCGTGCAGGGTTATCAGATGAGTTACAAAAGAATTTCAAAGAGAACAAACCTAACAGCTAATTTATCTTGCGTAAGTACATGAACATCGGAAGAGTCCTTTTGCTCTGCTGCCGCTTTGTTGCAGGTCGCTGCACTGTTTCTCAGCAACTGATCATACATCTCAATTTGTTAGTTTGTGGGGGTTTTTTCCATATTCCTCAGTGTTTATTGCTACAATTCTCAGTGTCTGTAAATCTAGTTAATTATTTTTCTTATATATAAAGCACTAGTTCTTAAACTAGACAAATGTAGAGCCCACATCATGAAGCTGACCTTGCAGTAAGTTCAGTGTGCATGTGAGCTGTATGTGCTTTGGTCAGGTTCTTGATCAAGGCGGTATGGACAGTGTTTGGCTGACATCCTCTGTCCAGAGCTTTTATTTTTCCTTTCTTTCTTTCTTCCAAAGGTTTGTATTCTGCATTTCCAGCTAGACTACAGCAAGGGGGGGTGGAGGGTGATGTATGTGTATGTACACCACTTTGGAAGATTTTATATGTATCTGTGCTATTCATACTGTTAAGCTGTTCAAACCATTAATAGAAGTTGAAGGCACTTCCAAGAGTACTCCAAGAGTACCTTGTACTGTGATCTGTTTCTTAGGTAGTAACAAAGTTTGCAGGCATGGAAGAAGAACAACTTTCATTTTCAACCAAAGAAGAAGAGGAGCAGCTTCTGCAGAAAGTCCTGCAAGCATCTGACCTGGATGCTGAGGAGGAAGTAGTTGCTGGAGAATACGGTTCAAAGTCTACTCAGGTAATGAAGAATGCTTTGAAAAGGATGACCACAAGTGTGACAGAACTAGATGATTCCATTTTCATTCTAAATGCGATGGCATCATTGATACTCTCTTATGTGGTAACTAATTTTTTTTGGGTTAATGTTTACCTACATGGCATTGTGATGAAGTGCATTAGGAATTTCCACTCTAAGGTATACTTACAGCGAGTGGCAGGCACTGACTTTCTTTGTAGAAATCCTTGAGAAAAAAACTTGAAAAGTTTTTTGGCATTACAGTCGCTAGATGAACAACGCTGCTCAGCAGCCAGCAGGCATCGCTAGGTTAGAGTATCTATCTAATCACACATCTGTCCAATCACACATTGACATCTGTGTTTTCTCCTCTTGCAGATGTCACGTCGTACGGGCACAATGAGCTCTATGTCAGGAGCAGATGATACAGTTTACATGGAATACCACTCTTCACGGAGTAAGGCATCTGGAAATAAACACATCCACCCACTGTTCAAACGCTTCCGGAAATGACGTCCTTCAAGTGCGTGTTCAAACTGCGGATCAACACTCTGGCTGCCAGAACTAAGAATATGGACTAAAGACTTTTTTTATATGCAACTATATAGGCACAATGAAATCTTACCACAGGAAAGATACTATCCAGTGACTGGATCCTGGTCATACATCTTTGGTTTTCAGGGTAATTAATAGAATTTATTTTTATCAGCTGAAGATTTTCTTTTTCAGAAGAATTCTGGAAAATGAAGTTTGTACTGATGTTTGAATTGTTATTTGTCTGACTATTGTGTCTGTTCAACAAAATACTGGCTTTTTAAATGCTTAAGTAAAAATCATTCATTTAGGTGAACAAATCCTGATAGGAGCACTTTACATAATATTTTTAAAACTAGGAGCTAATTTATACTTATGAGTTAACCTGTCTTAAAATTCTAACAAATTGTTTGGAAACATTTTGAAGTTTGAAAACTTTGAGGCATAGAGGGACTATGTCTCCAAAGTAAACTCAAGGACAGTATTAGTAAATACAATTAAATTCTGTGCTCCACTTATTTTTCTTTCAACTGTTGAGAACTTGCTGAAGTAAAAGCTGTTTCCCTTGTCTTTATATAACATTTATTAACCATGCAATAAAACCATCATAACTGCTAAACAGTGCAGTGTCACAGCAGAAGTTATTGAATCAAAAAGTGTTTTGACATGTCATAAGGTGAGTTGGAAGCAGAGGCTGAAGGAAAGATTCCCAGGTTTGGAGTTCTTTTCTTAATGAGCGCTGTGTATTTCTAAAATATTTGAGGAGAGGTGGTGGTTTGTGGCAGAACACTTTTTAAATATCATCTGATTAATACTGTAATGGTTATGCTACTTGGTATTGTATTATGAGGTGGGGGGTTTTGCTGAGAGTTTGTAGAACTTTAGGAACACCTTATGAAATAACATTGATCTATTGGTTCAAAATACGTTAGTATAATTCTTTACTGGAATGAGTATGTGTGGTAGAGCTATCCTGGTTATATGACAAATGTGCTTCAGAAAAATACTCTTTATTATTAGCATAAACTCACAAATTGAGAACGTAGAACTACTGGAAGCGCAATTCAGAACACATGGTGCTTGGTTTCAGTCTCTGTATCAGAATCATGTAATTCTGAAAATGGAACTGACTTGGTTCAGTTTAAACTTGGTTTAGTCTCTGAGCCCTACCCCAAATGCATGGTTCTTCCTATTCTGAGCTTTTTGCCTCACAAACAGGGACCAGCCATGACAGTGCTTGAGCGGCTTATATGGAAGAGATCAATGTGCAGTATTCTGGTGCCGATTTCCTCTCCCCAGTTTTACAGCATTATTTACTTCTAATAGTGGTTTGGACCAGCTCTTGTGGCAGCAGTAGAAAAATTGTATTTTACAATACAGGTGTCTCTGACAGTGGGATAGCTGAGCAAGTCAGACAGCATCCCTCTGCATAATTCTAATAACATGCTTTATGAATTGCTTTGGAACTATTCTCCACTCTAAATCAACTTGGAAAAAACAAGCAAACAAAACCAAACTACTAAACGTGGAAATGGCTTAATAGTGATATTTGTAACTGCGGCGCAAGTAGTAGATGGATGTTGGACAGTGCTCTAGTTCTAGCATAGTAAATCTTTGCTATGCTGACTATACTTTTCTAAGTAATGGGTCTGTGTGGGATGCAGTACTGCCAGCATCAAGTAAAGGATAATAGTTTTACAAGGTAAGAATGACTCCATGCTTCAGTAATAGCATGTTGGTATTCAAATTTTAGATGTAATTACTTTGATATGATTACTGCAGTAATTACTGCCTGCTGTAACCATACTGTAGCTGCAAGTGTCAGACTGGTGTGTGTTTACTCACTACAAAACAGTTCCAGCTCTGCGCAGTAGCATCCGTACTGGAATATGGTCAGTCCTGCTTTCCAGAGAGGGGTCAGTTGCTGAGATATGTAGCTGGTTCCTGAAGCATTTGTTGTACGGGCTCCTCACTACTTCTGTGTTCCAGTGCTCACCCAACGGTTGCAATAGACTGCTCCAGAATTCATCTGTAATCCCAGCCCTTTAGGAAACTAAATTGTCTTGATCGGTCTCAAAACTCAGCACTGTATTTTGTCAGGTGAGTGTCTTTATTTGAAGCAGTACTGCAGGCTGCAGTTGTAACACTTCACCATGACCGGACAGTACATGGTGAGCTCTCGCTGCTCCGCAGCCTGAAGCCAAAGAATCTGGGACCCAGCTCTGTTAGAGTGCAGTCAGATCCTCACACACTTTTATCATATGCTCTTGTTGGCCAAGGCTTCTCTTGCACAAATGGATTGCAAGATCCCTTGCTAAGTAGACTCTGGAAACAATATGGCTAAGCACTCCATGCTTGCCTTGAAAATGGTGCACATGAAGATGATCTTGCTTTCTGCCCCTGCGCTGCTGTATACATACCTTTCTGAGATGCTGCCTGCATCCCCGCGGGAGTATGATGGCACAACACTGCAGCAAGCAAGGCACAGTACAGTTCGTGGATCCAGATGACTTGCAAATGAACAGTGATAGATGATTACCCAGAAAGGATTTGTTTGCTCTAGGGCTTTTGTTAAACTAGGGGCAAAATAACAGATTGGTGTGGCCAAAATGTGTTTTAGTTGAGCGATGGCAGGGGCCGGTGAACTCAGGGTAAGTATATTATTTGTTGGAAGTCTGTGGACAGAGGAGGTGTGATCTTGGACGTAATTCAGGTTTCCTTGCTGAAATAAAAGCTTTTACTTTGCTTCTTGGCCACCTCTTTAGTTAGGCTGAATTCCATACTAAGGAAATTTAATCTTCTTGAGGAATTGTCATTTTTTTAATAGTTCATTGTGTTTCTGATAGGCTACAATACTGAAACTTGTGTTTATGTGCTCTTCATCCTTGTGGGAAACCAGCAAGTGTCTCTTGCTGTTATTCATTGAGATGGCCTCCTAGATTAAAAGGGCATAGTGACATTGGGGTGGCAATTTCAGTAGCGTTACAGCTCAGCAAAGCACCAAACTACACCCAATTTCTATTTCTTTGGTTCCTTATGCCCTCCTGATGGTTGTAATTTTTAGTAGCGCCTTTTTCCTGTGTTTAAAAACTTGGACCTTCAAGGCAATGTGGTACATAATATGAAGCATGGGGTGAGGATCTAAAACAGCTACAAAAAGTACAAGTAGAGCTGAATTCTTTATCTGTTGCAGTGGATTCATGGGCATTTTGTTAAGCACCACACTCATGCACAGTGCAATCAACACCCAGGATTGGTTAGCTTGCTCTGATTTAAACATCTTCTGTTTGCACAATATTAGATTAGGATTTTAATTGTTGTCATATGGTAGATGAAACCAAAGATTGAGAGAAGCCATTTTCATTTTTCTTTTTAAACTAAAGCTGTTTCAGTAAATTAGCTGTAAGCTCTGTTCTCACCTCATAGCCTGTTGAGTTCAAATTTGTCCCCTTTTCAGGAAGAAGCATGGGAATTTAGAAAGTATTTAAAATTCCAAAGAAGTACCTTCACAACTTAGAATCATAGAATCATAGAATCGTAAGGGTTGGAAAGGAGCTTAAGATCATCTAGTTCCAACCCCCCTGCCATGGGCAGGGACACCTTGCCCTAAACCACGTGGTTCAAGGCTCTGTCCAACCTGGCCTTGAACACCGCCAGGGATGGAGCATCCACAACCTCCCTGGGCAACCCATTCCAGTGCCTCACCACTCTCACTGTAAAGAACTTCTTCCTTATATCTAGTCTAAACTTCCCCGGTTTAAGTTTGAACCCATTACCCCTTGTCCTACCACTACAGTCCCTAAGGAAGAGTCCCTCCCCAGCATCCTTCTAGACCCGCTTCAGATACTGGAAGGCTGCTATGAGGTCTCCACACAGCCTTCTCTTCTCCAGGCTGAACAGCCGCAACTCTCTCAGCCTGTCTTCATACGGGAGGTGCTCCAGCCCTCTTATCATCCTCGTGGCCCTCCTCTGGACTCGCTCCAACAGCTCCATGTCCTTTTTATGTTGAGGACACCAGAACTGTACACAGTACTCCAAGTGAGGTCTCACGAGAGCAGAGTAGAGGGGCAGGATCACCTCCTTTGGCCTGCTGGTCACGCTTCTTTTGATGCAGCCCAGGATACGGTTTGCTTTCTGGGCTGCAAGCGCACACTGCCAGCTCATGTTAAGCTTCTCGTCAACCAACACCCCCAAGTCCTTTTCTGCAGGGCTGCTCTGAATCTCTTCTCTGCCCAGTCTGTAGCAGTGCCTGGGATTGCCCCGACCCAGGTGTAAACTTGCAAATATCTTTTGGAAGATGGGTTTGAGGACAGTCAGAAAAGGCAAAATTCATGACTAACCGTACAGCTTTTTCAGTGAAGAGATGTTTCAAACTACAATGACAACTTTTGCATATATTTCTGACAGCTCAACCCTGTTTTCCAGCTTTTCTTCCTTGCAAATGTTCTGAAGAGCCAATCTGTACAGTCTTAGCTGAAGGTGTTACTTGGGCAAAGTTAAATGCCTCTGAACAAATCTCTTTTACTTCCATAAAGTATAGTTTTAGATGCATTAACTATTTAAACAGTTATGTAAAACATATAATATTTATTATACTGTATATCATAGAAGAATGTTCAAATAATTACAAGCCAGATATAACCAAGACTGTTAAAAAGTAAGAATAATTCTACGAAACCAGAATTCCTGGTAAGATGATAATGTACCTATTGACTCTGAACAGTGATGTTATTAAGACAAAGAAAGCTTCAGCTGAACTTTGTCAGAGTTCATGCAAAGAGGAGGACAAGTTTAAATTGGATTTAGAAATAACTTAAGTGAAGGTAACAAAGTACAATTAATATGACCCCACTAGGGGGTGTAGAACGAGAGAACAGTATGACTGTGGATTCGGAGACAAATTATCATCCAAAAATAATATATAATCTAAATTATTGATAGTTTAGTTTATACTGTGATCCCGTTACACACCAAAAGTTAACTAAAATTGAAGCACTTTTGCTGTGGAGAAGCATGTGCTCCCGCTCGTTTAAAATAACATAAGTCCAAACCGACTAGTTACATAAAACGATTTTTCAAACTCAGCAGACTGACAGGCTGGGATAAACGTCATTGTTTAAATTTAAAGAACTGTGAATGTGTTTTCAAGCCAGTGTTAAGACCTCTGATAAATATACATGCTAGAAGATTGTAGAAGTGGGAGAAAATATTTATCTTCCAAGCCACGGAGATGTGTTCTGGTTGGCTAGTGCTGATGGCATAGCTTCTCCCTTCTTTACGGTTTGATGGGTTTATGTGGATTGAAAGGAGGTTTTATATCATGGCTGCTACTACACTCGCCGTTATTCTTGGGAATTCTGTGGCAATACTACTGGACTTATGATCACAGACTTGTTTAAGGTAACAGATTTGACAGGAAAATGGGATCAAGCAATGCTGATCCTTCCAGCAGTTTATGTGACACTCTAAACCTTTCACTATGTAAACCCCTCTGCTGCTCTTTCAAATGTTTGTTGGTTTCTTCGCTCTTCCTTCCTCTTTTTCAAGTCTACTCTAGGAAAACGTTATTTCAGCTTCATCTATCACTTATATCATCAATTTTGGGGTTTACTCATAATGTTGATTATTTAATGTGCTGCAGTTTACAAGTTTGACCTCCAATTCAGATTCTGCAGAAGTACAGATGCTGTCAGTGAAGCAGCAACCTTAGTAACACATACATACATTAATAACTCTAAGTCAAACAGAACCACACAATAATGATCTGCCACAGCAAAGAGAAGCAAATGGTTTAATTACACATTCCATGTTGTGGTAGCCCCCATGTATTCATTCACATTCATAAATATTCCCTTCCTGTGTCTGACTATTTAACCACCACACAATTTGGCTGCTGTTATATGGAATGTTCTTTTTCTGTAGTTTACCTAAAAACCCAAACTTTTATCTGCACTGATGGGTTACTATAATACTATTGATGATTATTGTATAGTAGTGTTTTAATAGTGTACCTGAGCCTGCATCTGTTACGGGCTCTGCATTTCTACCCCATCTAACAAACCTCCTAGAAATATCTATTATTTATAAATATTTTGAACATTAAAACAGGGTTATTTGATAATCTATTTTGTGACCCTTCTGTCATCTGTTACTCATTTATGACAAACTGCAATATGGTGGCCTTTTAGGTCCACTGGTCCTTGGACCTACTACTGGTTCACCACTTGTAAAAATAATATTTCTGTGGATGTCAATTCACTCATACGTCCTTTTGTACAAGGAAGGCACTCTATACAGATTTGCAAAATGGCATCCTTATTCCCCTTTAAATCTTTCTTCTATCTAAGAAATTTGGCCGGTTTCATCATTAATGCATTGCTACTTTGTGCTTTCTTCATTGATTTCTTACTGTCGCACTTGGCTGTTGCTTCTAACCTACTCTGGAAACTCTTCAGGCTGGGGTGGTTTTGGTTTTGTTTGTAAAACACTGATAGCACTTTCTAATAAAAATACAAGATAGTAAGCAGTAGTGGAGGTGTCTCATAGATGCTCCCTGGTTAGCACCCTTTTCTGAAAGAGCACATACATTCTTTGAAAGCAAACAGACAGTAAGTATAGAATTTTATTCAAAGTTAATTATGTACTTAAATACATAATTATGTTAATTATGTATTCAAAATTAAAAATCACAGGAGGTTTTCCTGTCATTTTGGGTTTTTTTGGGTTTTTTTAATAATAAATATTTGCATGTGACTGAGGCGAGAAACTGTCCTAGACTTTTCATTGTCGAGCACTATCTTGAACAACAAAGTCCATCCAGACAGCAGAGAGAGCATAAAATTCCTCAGAAGACTTAGCACAATGACTAGCTAGCCTGTTTTTCCTGAAATTGGCTTTATTGTGGTGTTATAAACTACACTTATAAACTTGATAGCTGGTAATCACAGACTGTTTGACTAATACTAAACACTTGCTGAGGATTGCCAATAAGGAGATCTGAAAGTCTGCAGCTGAAATTGCATATTCTCTGAGTGTTTACCTGTTTATTTTAAACAGGATCTGTGTTTCAGATAATTTTAGTGCAAACAAAAATTCAACAATAAGTAAACTGCCTAGACAACTGAGTGAAAGTGTGGTTATACAACACAGTTCCTATGCTGGGACTACTGCCACCTCCATAAACTCCTCAGAGGGAAAACAGGTACTGTTCTGGTGAAGTACTTACAAGGCAGAACTTCTGAGACTTTTCAAGCAGCTTGGCTAGAAACACTCTCTCCTACAATGATCTGCATGGAAAAGAGGTAACGGTGGGAAAAGAGTGAATGTCCCAGTATGGAATGAACTACAAAAATGTACAACCAGAGAAAGCTACTACTGCAAGTCACAAAACTATCCTTTACAGCATAATGTAATTAAGTATATCTCACTGCACATTAATAGAAGCAGGTGCTTTGCACTATCTTAATGGTGTATGACTTTTTAGTAAAAAAAAATCACCTACCATACTGATAGCTGTGAGCAGCAGTTTTTAGGAAGGGTGCATATGTTCCCTCCATCAATCTAGAATTTACAGTATGAATATGATTTTTAAAGCTGGGAACTACTGCATAAATTTGAAAAAAAAAAAAAATCAAGTATTTATACTGAGATTAAGATTTTTTCTAATTTTTTTTTCAATTCTGATATAACCTTAAATACATATAGCTAAGGGATTATACTGGTGTTCATTACAAAGTGAATTCCTATTCTTTCCATTCTGTTTGTTGATTACATCTATTGTTCAATACCTTCAAATTTTTGTGGTTATTGTTTCTAGAATATGGCAAATGTAATTTAGATAGTGCAAATGATTTAGATAGTTTAGATTGCTCTTTGCATGTTCTAGGACTTGTGTTCTAGAAATAAATGTTCTGGTTTTAAATCCTTCTGCAGACATCTCATAGTGCATCTACTTCTGGGAGATACTCCTTGTTCTTGTCCTTTGCTGTTCCTAAGGTAGACATGGAATTACCCTTTCATTTATTTATGATGATAAACTTGTTCTGAATTTCACACTCACCAGCTGGTTTTCGTATTTTCCCCGTATTTATTTTATGAGTAACTCTGTCTCTCAGATAAATCAAATAACATCTTCAGATAAATATTAAAGAAATAATGTAGCTACACCACTGGAAATGTAGGAGGAAAAGGGAAACTCCAGAGCTAACCTAGACCATGATGTACCCGAATGTGCTTGACAAATGTTTGTCGAACTTGTTCTTAAACATTTCAGTGGTACTTATTACATAACCTGAGCTATCTGAAATATCTGAGCTATCCCAAAAGTATCTGAGATAGCAAGGCTACCTAAATCTAGAGATGTGTAGCTGCAAACTAAGCCCATTATTTTCTGCCTGACATGCATCTTCTGTTAACAATAGATGTACACGTCTGTAGTCTGTTGTCATGCTCCTGGTAGTCATCTTTCCCAGATGAAATCATCCCTCAAGCTCCTCCTTATGTAATTTTAAAAAGCTTGTAACTTTTCCTGTTGCTGTTATCTGGATTTTTCAAGTATGGTGAAGCCCATTTTAAAGACATTATTTTAGCTTAAATCAGTATGAACTTTGTAGATTTTAAGACAGTTTACCATCTGCCTTTTGTTCCTTTATTTACTGCTGTATCTACAAAGACTGATGCACATGTCTAACTTCAGGGGTAGATTTATTTCTGTGGTTATCAGTGGTAAAATTAAGCATGTATGCAAATTTTGATTGGATTGTGGTCTCAAAATATAAATGTAGAAAAATAGAGAGGGAAAACAAAGGCAGATAACTTTGAAGCTCACTAGCCTTACTTTTCCAGCTGTTCATTCATAACTGAGTTCTGGAAATGTGGATCTTCCTTGTGACCTTCCTCTGCCCTGAAGTTTTACCTGAGCTCCTGGTTCAGTTAAAACCAAGGTAGCTCTTCCACATAATTTCTGAAACTAATCAACATTTTACAGATTATCACTAGCACCTTCGGAATCATGCAGAAATACATACGAAAATAGCACAAACACTTTTGCAACTGTGCAAACCAAACTGATATACAGGTTGAAGCTCAAGTTCTCTGTATGTGATAGAGATCTGTACAGCTGAATTGAGGAAAAACTGTAGTGGAACACTATGCAGTTACAGGGCACTGGTTATCTTCAACAAAAGTTGACACAAACTGCTTATGGAGCATATCCTGTCCAGAAGTTAAATCATTCTGCAATACATATAACATCCCTGGATCTTGTAATTTACAGGAACTGTTCATAAGGTTACTGTGTAAAACCACTGCTATTTGTGTGTCAATGCTGAAATGTTTTCCATGTATGTTACAGGATGATGAATGGTACTAAGAGAACTCCTCACAGAAAATACAGGGTTTTCCAACATATGGGAATGAATTAATGCCACTGAAAAAATAGCCCTAAATTCACCTTTTTAACGAAGGAGAAAGATGGGATAAATCCTTATGTGGGCCTTTTGCCAAACCAATGGGTGAAAGAGGGGAAACCTCAACTTTGGCTGCGTGCTTAATGGGTAAATTTATGTGATTTGAATTATACGAAATAATAGCTTAGTTCTATTCAAGTCTCATCCCAGACCCACCCCCCTTTTCCAGCCCTAGGGGAGGGAGCGTTAAATAATGGTCTTTGTAAACTGATGCTCATGCAGTAAGAGTTTGGAGAAGTGCTGCTTGTACAAGTTAACGCGGTCAGCGAAGAAAGAGCAACCAAGTAAAAAGCAGCTGCAGGAGCAAAGTGGACCTTTCTGAAATTAAAAGACATGTCTTTCTTCACGAGAGTTCTGGCCATGAAATGCAAGCAGACGCTTGAATCCGAGGGAACTTACTTCTACCATGCGTTTTTTGCCAGCAGGTTTCACCAGCTGCCCAGACTTTCCAGCAGCCAGTCTCTGGAGGTGCAGAATAACTCCCCAGCGGCGGCAGAGAACAAAGGCGAGGCGACGGTGGGGGGCTCGGGGCGCGCAGGGGAGCTGCTGGAGCCCGCCCCGCGCCGGCTTGGCAGGGTGAAGAGCCTGCACGAAATGCCCGGACCCAACACTCTCTACAATCTCTACGAGTTCTTCTGGAAGGACGGCTTCGGCCGCATCCATGAAATCCAGGTACATCTTACTCGGCTATTTAATGTTTTATTCACGCCGGGATTACTTAAACTTTTCCTCCTCTCCCCTTACAAAACGTTGTTTAAACGCCGGGTCAGCAACACCGCGGCTATTCATCGCCGCGTTCCCGCTGTTAGCCAGCAGCCGGGATCCAGAGGATCCCCCCATTCAATCTCCCCCTCCCGTAGCAGTGGGAGGGTTTAGTGGTTTTGTTTCGGTGAGGAGCCCGTGAGCTCGTTCTGTGAGCCATGCCGGCACCCCGCTCCCGGGACCCGCGTCCCCCGTGCGCGGGGCGCCTGAGCTCTCCCTTTTGATCTTGATGCCTATTTTGAACTCTTGGGAGGTGTCTTAAGACTTAAAAAGGGGAGGGGGGATATCAATCCATCTTTTTGAACTGGGTCGTTTCACAGACTTGCAGAGGGCTTATTTTTGGCGGGCAGAGCTGGGAAACATGGGCTTTCCTCGGACCGCAGCGCCCGCCCCGAAGGTGAGGCCGTGCCGGGCTGTTTCCACCCGGGACCGCCTCAGCCGCGCTGAGGCGCCGCCACCCGGGCAGTGTGCGGGGGGCTCCCGCCGCTTTCCTTCCTTCGGCTCAGCCCCTCTGCTGTTGGCAGAGACCATTTTGTTTCTCCAGCCCTCGCTTCTGCCCCGGCCTCCCTCTACATAAATACGCTTCGCATATATAGGTCCCCGGAGGGGGCGGTAGTTGCGGCTGTCCGCGCCGCTGTCCGCGCTGACCGGCCCACGGCTGCCCTCAGCGGGCGGCGGGCAGGCGGTTTGAAACCTCCCCCGGCTGGGGGGGGACGACACGCACAGCCGTGGCGGCCCGCGCTGCCCGCGCGCCCCCTCCCCCGGCGGCCCCATTGGCTCGCGGTGCTGGGGAGGGGAGGGCGGGAAGAGGGGCCCGATGGCGGGATGAGGGGAGGGCGGTGAGCGGCTCCTGTCACCTGGAGCATAGCGGCTCTGGAGTAGGCGGTGCGGTGGGAGACGGTGAAGTAAATGTGAACGGGGGTGGGGGTTGAGAACTGTTCTCTCCGGTTTGGGCACCGCCACCTCCGTGGTGGTCCGCGGGCCACGGCGTGTGGTGTGTACCCTCCCTCAGCCTCAGCCGGCGAAGGGAGAAGCACGGTTATCCGTGCCTGGGGCAGCAGGAGCTGGTGAAGCGGTATCCTTCCTCTGTACAGCATTTGCTCGGTGCTCGCATGTGTAACTGTCTTACCGTAAGGCTGTCTCTATCAAAAGATGAGTTTTTGGTTGCTTGGCCGAACATGTGGGTTTCATTCCGAAACAGTCACAGTGCATCTCCTGGGGCCCTTTCCCCGTGTAATCCAAGCGGTTCTGAAGTGAGCACGTGTGTTTGAGGGAGTAAAGCAGTGGTTCTTATCCTTACGCAGTTGTGGATCCATAAAGCTTTCCACTGGCAGTACTGATCTCTTGGGAATACCTCAAATGTGGCATTCATTATTTGCTTTTCTTAGTGACCTTTCACAGGTTGCTGGGAAGAGATTCACGGACAACCCCAAGAGGTTCACTACCTGAAAATCACCGAAATAAAATAAAGAGTGGGAAGTAAAAACAGAAAAGGGAAACCAAAGGGAACAGGACAGAACTTTAAATGATTGGAGGAACAAAACTTGAAAGTTAGGATTTATAAAGGACCTAAAAACACCAGAAGGGGGGGATGGGGTGGTGGAAGTTGCTTGGTTCTGTCTGTCTTTGTTGCATTTACTATTTAGATCTATAAAAACAAGTGTTAAGTTCCTCAGTGCATGTTGTGTTTGATGAAAGCTAAACCAGATTGCCAATGGTGAATTGCTCAGCTTAATTGCTTGCTAACCCAGGGACATGTAGATGAAACTTCCTGATAGCTAAAGCTTTCCGTTACTTTATGTTTCTTTTTTTCTCTACCTCTGTGGTGATATACAGAATTTAAGAGGCACTCAGCGTCATAACACAAAAACAAACAGACTAACCAAACTTCTCCAACTACTATTGCATTCAATTTCTTTCACTGTCAAAAAAGTGAAAATAATTCAAAATAGTAAAAGGAATATAAGACAAACTACATAGTATATGCTTTTCATTACCGCTAGCTGATATGAATATTTTCTTCTTTCATGAATATTATTCATAGAAGGAAGGCAGGAGGAGGAGGGATAAGGAGGAGTTTTAATATGATACGGATTTTTATTCTGTTTCAGATCTCAAAAATCACTTTACAAGTCATGGGTGCCCTGTTTGCGTACATGCTAGATGCAAATAGGCATTAACCGGATTAATAACAATCTGTTAAATTTAACAATACAGTGAACATCAGGAATGAATTAATCTGAACCCCTTTGGTAACCAGCGCAGCTACTTAAACGATGTCCTTTGGTGCATACAAATATTTGTATGCTATATGCAGAAGGGGTGGGGAGCTGAGCGCTTTTTCACAAAGGAGGTTCTGTTCTCAGTAACATGATTCCAGTTACTCCTGGCCAAAGCAGTAATGCCTACAGCAATTATGACAAAGGGAAAGTATTTTTAATTTGGTGGGGTTAGATCCCTTTTGTCTCATCAGTGCTATGCAAGTATAAAGGAAGGTGAGGGGGGAAGGTTTGGATGCTGGCAGTTTGAATTTATGATGTGTGAAAATGCCTGGTGTGAGAGTGGTATGTGAGACATTAAAGTGTAATATTTTTAAGTTTTGGAACAAGGGGAAGAAAACCTATGTTGTGATAGAAAATATGGAAGCGAAATTCCTGGCATTTTTTTAAATGTGAAGTTGATGCACTGAACATCATTCTGTTGAAAGCAAGAGATGCCCAAATACCTTGTCCTTGCCTTTTTCTGTTTTAAAATCAGTATTTCATTTATTTGATTGTAAGGCTTGACGCTTGGTCCGTTTTCTGTTGAAGTTCATCCTCACATGTAAACCTCACTGTTGGTGGAAAAAACAAGCTGCTCCATAAACAGCAAAATTTGTTGAACCTGTTTTTTTGTTCCTGGTGACCTGTATCCCCCTCACTCCACTGCCTTTTCCTTGCAGCACTGATCTCCCAACTCATTCTTTCCTTTAAAGACTCATGCTCTCAGGTTCAGTTTCAATATCTCTGAAGATACTTTGGGTTTTGGGTGTGCTTGTTCATACGTTGGTCTGCATGTGGTGTTCGATTAGCAGTGAAACAAGCAGAAATGATAACAGTTGAGTTCCTATTGTAGCATTTCCCTTGTCAGGGTGACTAATATGTGTGTCTCATTTGAATCCAGGTGCTGATTTTTGAAAATGGTAAGAATATAGTTGTAGAAGACCTTTAATTCTCTGTTAAACTTGACTGAAATTGGCCATTGTGCTCCAAAAGTAGTTAAGAGGAGACTGGCAGAGACCACAATTGCACAACTCTTATTTTATTTGGAAAATGGGCAGAAAGAGTTACATTTTATATAAGCACTTGGTACCATATGCTGAAGAGTGATTCATGTGTCTTAAATGCATCTCTGTAACCAAGACTGATTAAAAAATATTTCTTGTAAGTTAATCATGGGTCAATGCTAAACTTCCGCTAGTGTAACTGTACCAAACATCTTTGATTTATAATCAATGTAACTGCAAGCAGATGTCTTTGGATTAGATGCAGGTAATGTGTCAAAATTAAGCTTTGGTCGGTTTACCTTGTTTTGCTACTTTAACCTGCACTAAAGGCATTAAAATTTAAAGCTTTCTGAAATTCAAATTCCTGATAATATTTCTTTAGCAGCTCCTTTGCCGTTTTGGGGGGTTTTGCCCCAAAATGTTTATGTACCTCTAATCCAAGTGAACTCCTGGGAGTTGGGTGTTTCATTTCATTACCATATCAGAATGAAATTTATTTGAAATAATCAGTAAGATCTAATGGTACAGCGATAGCACAAATCTTGCTGGAAAACTTTTATTGTTTTTTTGGGTTTGGTTTTTTTTTTTTAAGACATAATTTAATGTTTTCAAATCCTTAATTGCCTGTTGCTTGCCTCCAGCTTGAATCATGCAACTTGTGGATCAGCCACTAAATAAACCTCACTGCAGGAATAAGACCTTAACTTTTTCTTCCTTTTGCAGAATTAACATATGTCTTTCTAAAGTTCACTGCTGATGACGCTGTCTCAAAATGCAGTTCTTCACTAGGCTGCTGTGCTATCATTGTCCTCAGTTAGGTGTGAGAAACTTATAAGTAGTTATTTGTAATGAACAAATTGGTAGACTAAGTATTTACAAAGGACATTAAAAGTAAATTATTATGCCTTTGTATTCTACTGTTCATTTCACCCTATTTACCTCCACATTTTTCATTTTCTCAGACATTCTTTCTAACCTGTTTGATCTGAAGGGATGTGTTTTTAGGTGCCCCTTTCATCTTCTTGGTATGTGGTTTCACTCACACTTGGTGCCTTACAGCTTTGAGTCTTTTCAGTCAGAGGTCCTGAGTGGTGTGACCTCTCTGTTTTCCTTGTGAATATTTCACAGTAATGCTTAGATGCTTTCTGCTGACATTCCAAACCATTCCTTGACTGGAAACCTGGTGATCAAGTTCTAGATGTCATAGATTGATTCACTGTATGACAAATTGTCAGTTTCCTTTTGTGATGTTTTTCCTTAGTAATGCTTTACTTCTGTTTCTCTGTTGGTGATATTGTAGCAAAAACACACTCAGGAATATGGAAAGATCTTCAAGTCTCACTTTGGTCCCCAGTTTGTTGTATCCATTGCAGATCGAGATATGGTTGCTCAAGTCCTCCGAGCAGAAGGCAGAGCACCACAAAGAGCTAACATGGAGTCCTGGCAGGAGTACAGAGACTTGCGAGGGAGAGCCACGGGACTTATTTCTGCGTAAGTGTTGCTACTCCTTCATTTTCTTTGTTTTCTTGTTAAAGTTTAGTGATTTTCTGAAGGACTGTATGGGTCATTTGGGAATTCAGGCTTTTCTGTGTGGGGAAATTTGTGTGTCTAGTGGAGGGAAGAGGGTAAGAATTTATAGTGAATTGTCTGTTCTGCTGTAAATATTCAAAGGGATGGTAACGATGTGTAGTTTGAATGTGGAGTAAGCTACCTTGCATAAAAGCGTTCTTGAGGAATGTGTATCAACTAGAGCTGTCTGAGCTGACTCACTTGCAAGCAGTATTGCAGAACAGGGCTTATTAACTTTGGCACAGCACTGTGCAAATGTGGTTTTATTGCTTCTAGACTGTTGCATCCAGTTGTCAGTGTGCTCTGTGAACTTGTTGGCTCAGGCTGGCGTTAGCTTTGTTGTTCATCAAAGTGCCCCCTCAGTAGATCAATGCAGAGGAGTCACTACGTGGTAAATTCACACTGTAGAGTATTCCCATGCAGATACTTTTGTACATGGCTGATTCTAGAAGTTTTCTGCCTGTAAAGTTTACATAAACTGGCAGTGCATGTGGGTGTGGTTAATTGCCACTGGGAACTACTCACCATCCCCACTGACTTAGGATGTTTGTTTAGAGGGAAACTAATTTCCGGAGTCATGGGCAGTCTGTTTCTTTACAGATGGCAAAAGGCATTATGTTTTGGACTGCAAATTCAAATCTTCAGTGCAGTTCAGAGTCGAACTAATGGTTCCTTGTTATTTTGTTACATGAGATCTTAAATCAAGAGAGTCAGAAAATGTCTGTTAAAGAGATGAAATTATTTTGCTGGTCAGTAAGTGCCTTGCAGCAGCATTGCTCTAGGTGAAAAAAAAAGGGGGGGGGAGAGGAATACGTGGCAATTTAAAATAAATGCATAAAAGGCAATAGCCTGTCTTCATAGAAAAGTATTTCTGGAACCAGTGTTCCCAGGTGCTCTGCTTATACAAAGTATGCAGATGCTGCAATTCAGATTTTAGTCTTCAGCACAAAGATTTCAATACATAGCTAAAGGATAATCTAGTTGTAAATTGTTTCCTTATAGCTAGGTCTGCTATCCTATTACTTTGTAGGTTTAGAATTAGGGTAACTGAAAGTGATGTATCAGTAATGGAACTTATGGTACTAGTTCAGGTCCTTGATTTGTCAAATCTGAATGAGATACCTGTCTTTTGTAATTAAGCACCAATTCTAGGTAAAAACTGAAGCCAGAGATTGACTTATACACGTATATACATGTTGTAACACTGAAATTTAATGAGGATATACCATAAATACAGCATAAAACTGTAGGAGCATAATACCAAATACACATTCTCATACTTTTCATTTCACCACTTGCTTTCATTTGACATGAAAACTCATAAATGATTTCGTTGAGGAGCTCTTACCCAGTTGATGCTTCTTAAGGAAAATCGTGTATGGACATTATTAATAATTTCTTCTAGGGAGGGGGAACAATGGCTAAAAATGAGAAGTGTACTGAGGCAAAAAATTCTGAAACCCAAAGATGTGGCTGTTTACTCTGAGGGAGTCAATGAAGTAATCACAGACTTAATTAAAAGAATCCGCACCCTCAGAAGTCAAGAGGACGATGGGCAAACAGTGACCAATGTTAACAACCTTTTCTTCAAGTATTCAATGGAAGGTAAGCCCAGGCTGTATAACATCTGTAAAGAAAATGGATGTAAAGCAGTGTGCTTATGGTTAAGCATTTCTGGCAAATGACTAGTGCCCCATTGTGATTCATCTGAAAAGGGAAGCTTGATACTCTGCTTTCAGATGTCTTCCTACTTAGTACAGAAGGTATCAGTAGAATTCCTTTGTAGACTCCAAAGAGATGATACCTTGTATTAAGAGGTAATTCCTGCGGAAGTGCTGGCATATAGGTAAAATGTGCAATCAAGGCCCTGAGCAGATTCAGTACTCTATTTCTGTATTAATTTCTCAAGAATAAGGGTGCTAAATTTCTAACTCCGTGACTTCTAAGACATGTTAATTTAACAACATACTAGCCAAATTCCAGGTGGAGAATCACTGTGTGATGTATCTAAATTCTTTTTATAGCTTAGTGTGGGAAAAGATACTGCTTTCGAATGCCTACACATGCCAAGTGTGGGATTGTTATGCTTGCTTTAAAATCATCTGCCACTGGCTACCATTAGTGAGGGAATGCTAAATGGAACTCCAGCCTGAGCTAGTATGGCATTTCCTGTGTTCTTACAGAAATCTTAATGGTGATTCTATTTCATGCATTCCTTTAACTGACTGCATACAACCTGATCTCGTTATACATAGCACATTTTAAAAACATAGGTACTGTGCTGACAGGCAGCTGAATAATTTGAGCTTTGTAAGAACTTCCCAATTGCTCACCTATGAAGATGCTGTATCAAATTGGTGGCTGCTTGTTTGGTAAACTAACATGAGTCTCTTCTACATTAATAATCCCAAAAAATGGCATTAAACTAAGATTTACCAACTTTATGGAATTTTAAACTCTGAGCTTACAGATTCACTTTAACTGATGGGTTGGTTTAAATTCTTTGCATTCTTTTAGCTTTTCATTTATAACTTGTGCCTGGCACACAGTTATTTCCTATATGAATTGTGGTTTTAATTAACTTACACTGTCAACTGTTCAGGGAACCAATGTGTAAGATTTTTTTGAAAGGACCATGTAAAGAGCGAAAGAATGCATAAGAGCTAGCAGTTGCTGAAAGAGGCACAAGAGAAATACAAGGCACAGAAAAATAATCTTCCCAGGGAGGAAAACTAGAGAAGGAAGAGTGGGTTGAAAATAGCTAGTTTTTAGAATATTTGCCTCTAAAGAAGAAATACAAAGCAAAGAACAGGGAAAAAGGAAATTTTCTTAAAATATGTATATGTATATATACTTGAAAATTTATGGAGAGTTTGATGGAAGGGGAAGATCAGAATAAACCATCATTATCTATTGTACCTGTTTTTAATAGAAAAAACAGAAAAAAGAGATTAGAGTTAATAGACCATTTATTCTAATTATCTAGTTAACAGTTATTCTAATATTTCTTGGAAAGATGAGGACAAACTATTAACTAATAAATTTAAAAGCACAACATTTATTTAAAACATTTGATTTGATGCAAATGGCTTTGAGAAATTATCTAAATGCCTTTTTAAATTTCCCAATTGCCTTACTGGATTTGATAAAAATCATTAAATAAGATTATTTTGATAAAAGGAATGCTTTTTATACCATACCAGGTGATATTTTCATTAATAAACTGGGTAATGTCATCTAGATTTTGCAAGTTGGGATGAAAAGTTGCTAGAAACCCAAGTTCAGGAAGTAATTAATAAATGGTACTGTCAAACTGAAAGAACATTTTGGCTTACTCTAGTAGGGCAGTTCCTGGCTGAGTTCTGTCTAGTATTTAATAATTTGGGTATGTTTATAAAACTGAGCTGAGAGATTGCAGGGACACTCATGGACAGCTAAGAATTAATAAAGGGAAGAGGTGGTCCAGAGTTGGGAAGAAGAAGAATAAATTACTGAAAATATATGTAAGTACTATTCTTTGGTGGGGGAAAATGGTATTTCTAGTAGGGATCACTGCAATACTGCAGAAAAAAAAAATCTGAGGAAATTACAGCAAGTCAGGAACAAGAAGTGAGTCAATACTGTCTCTTGCAGCAGTGTCACGCGCTTGCTGACTTTCAGGGTTACACGGAACATACTATGTGCAGTAAAATCACTGTCTAGAGTGCGAGCTCTTTATCCATTTGTGCGTACTCATTATTCATTTACTACCACCTTATGACAAAGAAAGGCATAGCCACTGCTAGAAACTTGAGGTATCACCACAGTTATCAGAAATGCCTTTGGAGTTGGGTGTCCTTGTGTGTTCAGAGGCCAACACGTCAGGCTCAGGATTTGTGGTGCAATGCATAACACAGCAAACATGCTGGAGGGCTGCTCTACTTCCGGTGGAATTCCTGGCTGTCTTCTCACATGGAGCATTGCTGACATAGCAACCACTGTCTCACTACAATGTTTAGCTGGGACTTTTTACTGTGTTTTAAATTTCTATTTTATCTGCTCCCAGCTGCAATAATCATAACTAAATATTTTTGGAAGGTGGTTCCATTATGTTAGAATTTTAATTCCTGAAATTATTAATATGTATCTATGCATGTGTATAGCAAATTCTTTGGTTTCATATGTGCAGGTGTGGCAACTATTCTGTATGAATGCCGGTTGGGCTGCCTGGAAGACAACGTCCCGCAGCAGACTGTTGAATATATTGAGGCTCTGGAGTTGATGTTTAGTATGTTTAAGACCACTATGTATGCAGGTGCTATTCCCAAATGGCTTCGTCCACTAATTCCAAAACCCTGGAGGGAGTTCTGCAGATCCTGGGATGGACTCTTCAAATTTAGTAAGATTTAGTAGTAGAAAAGTTCGGCTGTATTTCTGCAGGTTCTGTGTGTTTGGACAGGACTTGCTGCATTTCTTTTCTAAAATTCTAAGTAGACATTGCGGCAGAAGTAAGTTTCACATTAAACACAGACTGGCGAGAGGAACCATTTAAAAAACATACTCTATTGAAAAGAAAATTTACTAGTACACTTTAAGTATTCCTTATTTTACACTGCTGTTTCTTTGCTTGTCTTCATCTGTTTCAGCACCCAGTCCTTACTCCAGGTTTGAGTTCTTTGCCAAGACTTTATCTTAAGCCACTCAAATTTTAATGAGGGTAGTTTTGTTGACTTCAGCAAGTTTTCAGTCAGGCATTCTGGCAAATAATCACCACTAAAATTAACCAGAAAGTTAAAAAATTAGACTTTAGCAATTAATTATACTCTGTGAAGATTATGTATCTAACATACAAGCATATAAGTTGACATAGAAGTATACTGCTGTACTACAGTATGGATTTTTTTGTAAATAAAGCATTCCAGGCTACTTTATGAATCAGCTTTCATGTAAGTAAGAAGGACTTGTCTTTGCAATATTTGTTTTTCTTTTTTAATATTTTGGACATTCTTTCCCTCTCTAATGTTAGAAGCTGCATGCATTTTGAATTTTATTAGCACTATTCGTCTAGGTAGGTCTGTGTACGTCTTCTTGAGGGCAGATTCTTTAGTTTCTTAACCTTTAATACACATAGTATGCTTATTTTTTAATATGTATTGATCCGTACCTATAGTAGGCATTAGGGAACCCATGTAATGCTGAGATAAGTGTTTTTTCTGTGAACTGTGTACTCTTTTACGCTGCCACTTTTACAGTATTTCCCATGATAATGTACTCTTGTTCCCTTTTATGGGTTAAAAACAACGGCAGACTTCAGCTTTGTCCTAACAGCAACTGAAAAACTGTTCCTGAGGAATTTGTTCCATTTGAAACTTGTGATACTGTTTCGTTGTTGAATCCCTTTGTGAAAAAGGAATCGAATGGTGAAAATCACTGTATGTGATGTGTGTATTTGTGTAGGCTTCATAAAGGAATGTGTTAATTCTAGTTCATTTTTTGTAAGTTCATTCTGTGAGGCATTAAGTTTCTGAGGGCTTCTCCTCTTTTTAAAGCCCTTGTTTCACTGAAGGCGCTGTTTGTAATCACTGAAGTATAAATGGGACTGTGGGTGAACTTGTTCAAAATGTCATTCACTGATGTTTTTCAATTTTTGTTATTACTTGATGCTCCTCATCTTTGTCTTCAGTGTAATTCAGTTCTGTGGCTTCGACCTTCTGGTTGCGGCTAACATCTTGTAGCAGCTTCTGTGTGCTGAGTTACAGCATGCTCTGCAGAGTTCACCACTTCTAGCAGAGTCATCAGAAAACAAGCCAGGTGGGCAGAAAGACTTCACCTTGAGCTTCCTTCATTCCCTGTCAGAAGCTATAGTCTCTTGGGTCCTTTCTTTGCACTCAGCATTCTCGTGCTGTGAGCTACCTAGGTTCCTGTCAGCTCAGTCTTTCCTTACCATAAGCACCCACGGACCTCCACCACTACTCTATTATCTTTTTCCTGAGAAAACAGATTAATTGATTTTATTTTAATATGTAGTGTAGCATAAGGGAGAAATGTCATTACTGTTTGGAACTAGCAGAAAAATAAAAATGGAAGCTTAATTTATTTTTTTTTTTAATCTCAAAGGCCAGATCCATGTTGACAACAAATTGAAGGCTATTCAGTCTCAGCTAGATCGAGGAGAAGAAATGAATGGTGGGCTACTTACATACCTCCTAGTGAGTAAGGAACTTACTTTGGAAGAGATCTATGCCAATATGACTGAAATGCTTCTGGCAGGAGTGGACACAGTAAGCTTGTTATAATTTTTCTTGTGCACGGTTTTTTTAAAATCAGTACCATTTGCAGCTATCTTCAGGGGGGTTATGTTGTTTGTAAGGACAAAAATTTTGACACATTTAAGTCATGACATCTTTAAAGCAGTAGAAAATACAGCACTTCATAATCTCTCCGCTGGAATGAAATCAGTGTTTTGTTCCAGCTAGGAGCCCATCACTTTGAGTAGGTTCTGCAGTTTATTAAACAGATAAAGTAGCAATTGTCTTTACATTTGGCTTGAATTTCATACATTTTCTTGTACTAGTTTGAATATCGGGTTGGCATTTGTGCTTCTTTAGGTAGACCACAATAAAAAAGGCTGCTGAAAGTGTGAAAAAAAGATTGATCAGTAAACTCATGGGTAGAATTTGGTAAAGGATTTTCTTGCGTGGCTAGTGAAATCAATTGAGGCACACATTGTGGATTGGATCCTGGCTTCTGCTGAAGTTTATTAGGAGGTGGGTGTTATGCTAGCACTAATGTGAGTAAGGCATAAGTTTACTCTACCCATGCTTGCGCTGGCAGCACACGGTCAGACTGAAGCGAAGAGCTGTGGTAATGGAGCTCAGTATTAATGAGGCTAGCGTATGCAGTATGTTAACACCTAGTGAAGAGTTCTATGTGGCCATCTTTCCTCATTCTTCTGATTTGTCATCTAGAGTATTCGAAGAAACATTAAAGTTATATATGTGTATCTTCCCTTCCTCTCATTCCTGTCATCAGCGTAACTTAGTATTGACTGCAGCATGACAATCAGAAGAATGAGAAAGGATAAAAATGAGTTATTGTGTTGTATACGCAATGTCTACAGAGTTATTCAGAATATCAGTGAACACTGTTACTGTAAATGATTGTAACTGGACACATTTTTAAAATACATGAATTTGATGAAAGAGTTATGTAGGACTGTTTGATAGTCTTACAGTAGAAAAAATTCAAATTACTTAAAAAGTAAAGTAGCCTTAAAAAAAACCTCTCTGGATAATTGAAATCAGATTTTTTTAATTTAAGAAAGTTTGTAAGGTTTCTAAGGAAAACAAAAAAATCCACCCCAAAGTAGTACTTCTGAATTCCAAAATAAGAAGCATACGTAAAACTTATTTATGTGCTAGAGATTGTTTCATTGGTTAAATATCCCAAAGGGCTTATGAGTTTGGAGAGCTTTTTGATGTTTGGTTCTCCAGTAAAGCACAGTTATTCATCCCATTCATTTTCTAATATTTCAGACCATTAATTTTCCATTCTTAGTGTGTGACAGAGTTTTCATTAAACTAAGAGGACAAAGTTCAAGTTCATGCCAACAAATTTCCCTTTCCATTTGACTCAGCTTTCTCAGCCAGCAGCAATTTTTTTTTGTGAGAGAATGGTACTTCTGATTTCCTCATTTTCAAGTAAAAGACTGAAATTGAGGGAATCTTTTCCTCTACTGCTGTCACTTCAGTTCTCATGATAGAAACTGAAAGAGGTTTAGAGGATTATAAAAGCTTTCAACAAAATTGTAAGGCGGTTTTTGGCTACAAAGCCTTTTGGCAGTCCCTGGAACAGCGCTAATTTTTAAGAGGTTATGAAGGAGCTGGGAACCTGGGAAGAAACAGTGTTTATATCAGAGTTCTGTATACAGCTGGCACAATTGCCAGCTCCCCTGAGCTCTGAGAGGAATAGAACAGGGTTGCATGTTAGCAAGGGACACTCAATATTGCAAGAAGAAAAAAAGAAAGGTTCTGAGAATGATACTTCTGTCATTTGTTTGAAGACAAGATGCAATGAATTTGGATTCTAAATTTTTCTTAGATATAAGCCCAAAATAGGACATTTCAAGAAGTTGGGGTTTTTACCCATACATTGTTTATAACCTTAAGCTTTGTTGTGCTAATGAGTGAGAAGTTGAAAATAAATCAGTTTCACTTTCTACATAGGAAACTTTTTGTCTCTCTTCATTATACAAGTTGAAAAAAATACATTTAAAAATAATTCAAGAAAATTAGGGTAGAAGTTACAATTTTCCTGTCTTAAATGCTGCAAAAGCATGGAGCAGATCCTTCTGGAAACTGTGCTAAGGCACATGGAAAATGAGGAGGTGACAGCCAACATGGCTTCACTAAAAGCAAATTGTGTCTGACAAATTTGGTGGCCTTTTATGATGGGGTTACAGGATTGGTGGATAAGGGAAGAGCAGCTGACATCATCTGCCTGGACTTGTGCAGAGCGTTTGGCACTGTCCTTGTCTTTAAATTGGAGAGACATCAGTTTGACGGATGGACCACTCGGTGGATAAGGAATTGGCTGGATGGTCGTACTCAAAGAGTTATGGTCGACAGCTCAATGTCCAAGTGGAGACCAGTGTTGAGAGGTGTTCCTCAGGGGTTGGTATTGGGACCGGTGCCGTTCAACGTCTTTGTCAGCAACATCAACAGTAGGATTGAGTGCTCCCTCAGCAAGTTTGCTGATGACACTAAGCTGTGTGGTGCGATCAACACAGTGAAGGGAAGGGATGCTGTCAAGATCCAAAGGGATTTTGACAGGCTTGAGAGATGGGCCAGTGCAAACCTCCTGAAGTTCAACAAGGCCAAGTGCAAGGTCCTGCCACCTGGGTTGGGGCAATCCCAGGCACATATACAGGCTGGCGGAGACTGGATTGAGAGCAGCCCTGGGATGCTCATTGATTAGAAGCTCAACATAACCTGACAAATAGCACTTGCAGCCCGGAAAGCCAGCTGTATCCGGGGATTCATCAGAGGAGTGTGACCAGCAGGTCAAGGGAGGTAATTCTGCACCTCTACTCCATTCTCATGAGATCCTCACTGGAGAACTGCATCCATTTCTGGCCCCCAACATAAGAAAGATATGGATCTGTTGGAGCAAGTCCAGAGGAAGGCCATGAAGATGAGAGCTGAAGCACCTCTCCTATGAAGACGGGCTGAGAGAACTGGGCTTGTTCAGCCTGGAGAAGAGAAGGCTCTAGGCATACCTTATAGGAGCCTTCCCATACTTAAAGAGGGCCTACAGGAAAGCTGGAGAGGGGCTTTTTCCAAGGTCATGTAGTGATAGGACAAGGGGAACTGGCTTTAAACTGAAAGAGCGTAAATTTACATTAGATATTAGGAAGAAATTCTTCCACTCACTATGAGAGTGGTGAGGCACCGGAACAGGTTGCCCAGAGAAGTTATGGATGCCTCATCCCTGGCAGTGTTCAAGGCCAGGTTGGATGGGGCTTTGAGCAACCTGGTCTAGTGGAAGGTGTCCCTGCGTATGGCAGAGGGATTGGAACTAGATGATCTTTAAGGTTCCTTCCAACCCAAACCATTCTGTGATTCTATGAAGCTACTAAGAACAATATAGGTAAGGAACAGAATGACTGCATTGTCAGTTTGCCATAATCACTCAGGAACACTGAAAACACATTTTCATGGTAGATTTTCTGTCTTCAGTGATGGTTGTGGGGGAAACAGGATCAAGTAAGGCTGTTTGCTTGACCGTAATGTCTGGGTGGAACTGACAGTAGAAGCAAAGTGTCCCGAGTCTGTTTAGTATTTGAATGGGATAGCCCCTGAAATCCATGTAGCTTAAACAGAGGGAGTAATGGTTAAATGAATGGTAAATATTGGATCACTGTACTTATTTCCATGTTAGTACAGATGGAGTGCATGATCTCAGAATGTGTCCTAAACCACAAATGTGCATTGAAGTGCAATCTTTCCAGCTGAGGCGAAAGAGGATTAGATCATGAGTCCCTTTAATTCATCTTGTGCTCAGAGTTGAGCTGTCTCCTGCCTTGTGTTCCATTTCTTCCTTTGTACAAAATATTTTAAAATTATTTTCCACACCTCTCTTCTGGAGCCTGGATGATTATTAGCATCATTAATTATGAGGGGAGTGTATTTTAACATTTTGGGGCCACATTGAATATATAAGCTCCTCTTCAAGCTTCCTTAAGAAAGCTGCCAATAGGATGCTGAATTTTCATGAGGTAGAAAGTGCCAATTGTGGTGTAGCATTGCTTACCAAAGGATAAAGTATAATCTTAGTGATAATATTAAATCTGTTGTGTGAAGGCTAATAGGAGACCACCATATGCTTAAAAGGGGTTGGTAATATTCTGAGTAGTACTCTCTTGCTTCCTGTGAAATGTTTTTGCTGGGGAGAAAGGTGAAACATATTGAAAACTAACAGTTAACTTAATCCATTGCTGTTTAGAGTGTTCATGTAGTTTTGATTGCATTTGTTTTTTCTGTTCCTTTTTATATATCACTAGAAAAATATCAGTATGGATTGTTTTGATATGTGGGTGATGGAGGAGGGGTGGTGATGTCTGACAACGTCTCATTGAGTCCAGATATGACTCACTGCCAGTTTGTTTTATAACTTTAAATGTATGAAACACATAGTTGAAAACTGATTGTTTTTCTTGGCTTGAAGTTATTCTTAAACTAATCTTGTTGAACTTGATGATGGTGGTGATGTGTTTTCTTCCTTAGACTTCTTTTACTTTGTCCTGGGCAACGTACATGTTGGCAAAGCACCCCAAGGTTCAACAATGTGTTTATGAGGAAATAGTCAATAAGCTGGGGAAAGACCAAGTTCCTGTTGCTCATGATGTCCCAAAATTGCCTTTGATTAGAGCTGTGCTGAAAGAAACCTTGAGGTAAGTAGGTAGCAGACAACTACAACCATTAATTTAAAAAATTAATTCCATGTAGCTGTAGTGGATTTTGAGTCCATACTAACATTTGTATTTGGTTGCTGTTACTGCTGTTTGCTGCTTCTGCTTTTATTTATTGTATAAGTATTGTGTCCAAGGATGCCTAAGCAATGAGATATGATCGATTATATAATGTTTAATGGTTTTTAGTGTGATAGAAGTAGTATCACATATGTAGGACATGTCTGTTAAGGTAGGTAATTGAAAACTAGATTTTTGGCTTTTAAGGTATTAGTCTCTGTGAGGGCGTGTAAGAACCTCCTGCCCCACACTGGTACTTTGCAGTGCCGCTACAGTGTTTTTAAGCTTCTTGATTTAAATTGAAGGCATGTGACTTGTCTTTTTAATGTTTATACCAAATGTTCATAGTGAGGTGAGGGCAGTAAGAGGATTTTAGGGAAGGCATCAACAAGGCTTTTTCAGCTCCCAGTAGTGCTAAAACATCTCCAGCTTGACAAGTTGATTGCATTTTTTGTACGTGTAAAGAAAATATACAGACCAAACAGCTCAACCTCCAGTTACTACTAATAACTTTTCTCAGGTATTAATCACATGCTCAGAGATGATTCAAGGCTTTTGAATCTCCAAGGTGTTCTGTATTTTTGAAAAACCTTTTTGCTGTGAATGCATATTGATTCATAATGCATTTTTGCAGATGCAGATTGGAATCTAAACTTTTAAAGTTGTATTTAGATATTGCTTCTCATAAATATTTGTCTCTAGGTTATATCCAGTATTGCCAGGAAATGGAAGAGTGACCCAAAAAGACTTGATTGTTGGAGGATACTTGATACCTAAAGGGGTAGGTTCTATTGCAGTCCTCTCCAGAGAACACAGTTTATTTTTTGTGTATGAAATGTGATCTCTTACAGTATATATCCACTTAATTGATTTCAAAAGATTTCACCAAGCTAAAGCATTAAGAGGAAAATATTTCAATAATACCCATCTATATGACAAAAATGGATTTTATTAATGACTTGTTGGTGTTGGAATTTTTAGGTTTGTCCTCATGACTTGTTTTTGATATTCCTGAGGGCGTAGTCTGTTAACTTCTCTGTGCAATGTTACAATTTCTTTTAAAAAGCATCAATTTCATCATTCTTGTAGTGTTCTAATTCTTTGCCTGTTAATTCTCTTTGTAAAAAGAGTTTAATTTCCTTTTAAAATTATGAATCTTTTCTTTATACTATTATCATGGTTTAAATCCAGCAAAGATTACACAGAGATCATGGTAGAACTGTATGTCTCTCTTTTAAATGACAGCATTCCTGTCAGAGCAGCATAGCTTTAAAACAGTTAGGATTCTTAATTCTTAATATAGTTATTTAAATATTATTCTACACACATCCTCCTCCTCCTCCGCCTGCCCCCCAGTTTATTTGGAAACATCATCACATCAATCATTGCTGTTCTTTTTCCTGAGGCGGTGTGGGGGTTTGTCCTTCTCATCATCTGTTTTTTTTCCTTTTCCATTGTCTCGTTTCTTTCTTCTCCTTTTCTCCTATACTATCTGAGACAATTCCCAATACTTGTGACTTTTGTTCCCATCTCCTTCCCTACTGTATCTTCTCTAATATATCCACCAACATTTAAAACAATTTGAAGATTATTTCATTCAACCAGGTGAGAAAGTGATCTGATTTTCTAGGTATCCTTTTTTCTTCTAGAGTTACTCAAAGATACTTACTATTTATCACCTCATATTGCAGGAATTGCATTAATTACAAATACTTTTTTATTTCGTTGTATATATTGGAGTTAGCTAAGTATAAATATGATTTATTTCATCAGACGCAGCTGGCACTCTGTCATTATGCTACTTCATACAGTGAAGAAAATTTCTCAATGGCAAATGAGTTCCGACCTGAGCGCTGGCTGAGGAAAGACAACTTGGACAGAGTAGACAATTTTGGTTCCATCCCCTTTGGTTACGGCATTCGAAGTTGTATAGGAAAAAGAATTGCAGAGTTGGAAATTCATCTTGCACTGATTCAGGTTAGAACTATGTGACAGCATTACAAGAAGAAAAATATATTGATATGATTCTTTTCGATGTATGCCATTTCTGGATATCTTACAGTGCTCAAAAACTTTGCTTTGGAGTGTTGTTTAGTATATGCATCCTGCAAAGGATGCTTGAAATGCAGCATGCTAGTTAAACTACATTGCAGAATTAAAAATCCTTATAGTACAAATGAAGGTAAGATTGTTAAGAAATATAGATTCAATATAGAAGGTTTTTGTAAGCAAACTGGAAGTCTTTCTTAATGTATATTGCAATGGTCACCTGCTTAGTTTCAGTATTCTAGTTATGAAGAATTCGGTACTTGCAAATACATAAAGAAGTTTTTATATCTCTGTCCTGAGCACAGTGTAATGACAGATAGTAGAATTTTAGTATGTTCTGTGGTCTTCTGTCCTTTCTTGTTCTTTCTTCTAACCTTATTACCGCTTTGGATATACATAATTTACAGTTATATAAGTAGTTAGCGTATACTGATGTATATTGTTTTCCATTGCTTCATATCATAAAGAAAGCTTCCCAACAGCTGCCACATTTTTTGTTATTTAGAAGACACCATTTAATGCAAATACTGAGATCAGATAGATAGTGCAAAGATTGGGAAACTATTTGTAGTTGCTTATCTATAAAAATATTTAGGCCATTATATGTATTCAAAGCAAAGCTTGATTGAATTTACCTTAGAATTTCCTTAAGTAAACTCTTAGAGCAATCTCTGAACAATTAAGTGCCTGTCTTTTGGAACTCAGAGTGAGATAGCTCTCAGGGGGCTGCATAAAACAAACATACTTGCTACTTTTTCAAAAGGAGTATCGAGGAAGTAATAGTGAGCCTGCTTTTGTTTCCTGGAGAGAAACTAGAACAAAATAGCACACAACCTATTTACAAGCATCAAGGTACTTCAGGAAGTATTTTTCATGTCCTGTACATTGTTCTCTAAATTAATAAAATTTGTTCCAGATGGAAGTACCTATAAAATGCATGCACAACTGGTTGGAAAAAAGAAATAGCTGGAGGCAGCAGCTGTTGAAGTGGGAAAGCATTTTATTAAAATTCTGTAAGACTCTGTCCTGCATTTGATTTAGGTTGGTATTTTCATTAACAGTGGAAATGACGGATTAGAGAATGCTTTTAGTGTTTGCACAGGATACCAAGCTGACATGAATGAAGTTAAAATCAAAGGCTGTGAATACAGAATTATGAAAAAATGGAGAAATGTTCCGGAATCAACACAAAATTGTTCGCTAAGGAAAGTTGCAAGTTAATGCTTGTAGAAGAAATCAATTGCATAACCAAGAATTGCTGACCAACTGTCTGGGTAATTAGTACCAGAGAAACAGACTTGAGGAAAACAGTAAAAAATCTGTCAGCGATAATTATGCTAATTTTGACAAAGCAGTGTAATTCTTGGGTATATTAACAGTATTAGCAAGTATATTATATATGAGAAAGAGAAGTTAAATTACTCAGTCTTACCACACTGGCAAATCCTCAGCTAGATAATGATACACAACTGAACCTGTGTGCTGCGCTTTAAGGAAACATAGTCAAATTGGAGGAAGACAGAGAGAATAACAAAGATGAGAGGTTTGAAAAAGAGAAGAATGAGATGAAAATTTGATCAAAGACGTAACACTGGAAAGTTAGTTATATATAGGAAAACACATTGCTCATAATGCTTACTAGAAGAAAGGATAAGAGAAGATTGCTTAGTGTATAGGACAAAGTGATTGAGATTTAGGAAAAGTTGAGGATGTTACAGTATCTCCTTCTTGAAAGTTTAAAGATAGATAGCAGGTATTCTATGCTTAGCCTCAGTACGAGTGAGAGAGATCTCTTGAAGTTTCTTTTAGCCCATGATTTCTATGATTTGCAATTGATTCTCTCAGTTTTATTAAGTTTATGGAAATAGAGTTTTAATGTACGGAGAATCTGGATGATTGAATTATAGTGATTCTGCTCAGGAGAGGCTCTAATATTTGACTTTTTGAACTATAATTGTTTTACTTGGTGCACTGGACAGTTGCTGTCTCACGAGGTTTAAAGAGATCTTAGTTTCTTTGATAGCTCAGACTGTTTAATCTAGTGTGGAAATTCTTCAGAAAGGACTGGCTCAGTCCTCCCTCAATCAGAGGAGGAAGATTTTTAACCATAATCTTCACCTTCTAGCAACTATCTTTTCTTTCCTGTGTGGGAATCATAGCACTTAAACTCCACAGAATTCACAACAGAAATTTTGTGTATGACAGTCTGTTATGTTCTCTTTTCCAAAGTCTAATCTTCATCTGTCATTCTGCAGCTTTTGTAATATCTGTCCTGTTTATTTTCACAGTTGCTTCAGAATTTTGAGATCAAAATTTCTCCCAAAACTGAACCAGTTCATGCCAAAACTCATGGACTTTTGACTCCTGGAAACTCCATCAATGTGAGATTTTCTGACAGAAAGTGAAACTCCAGTGTTTTGGAAATACTTGTATGATTTTTATGGGAGCAGACTTGCATCTTATGGATGTTTAATCATACTTGTTCTATGGTTTGTAGGTATTTGGCAAAATGGTCAAGTATTATGTTCTGCCTTAGTACTAGCAGTACACAAGAGAAATTACCTCTTCTATAATAATTACACATATGAAAATATTTAGGGAAAAAATTCCTTCTTGCACTGGGTATCTGCCTTTACCTGGAAAGATTCCTAGTAGTAGCAACATATGCATTGAAAAAACCCCCCAAAATTCAGTCATATCATTCAGTGGGTTTGTTACACTGCTTTGTCATTAAAGTCAGCTACTTGGTGAGTCTATTTGAGAGCAAGAGGATTAGTATATAATATGTGAAAATTAGCTGAATTTATGAGTCTGTGTTTCCCTGTTTCTTGTCCTCCCATGTTTTTTAGAAGTTTCCACCTAACATTGAAATTCTGAGATCATTTCTCTCTTGTCCCTAAAAACATTTTCTCTGTGTGTATTAAGTTAATACAGTAATACGAAAAGTAAAGACAGAAAAAATATTCATGTCAATTTCCGCTTAGACTCAAAATACAGAACAATTAAAAATTTATCCAAACATAATCCCCATAAATGTTTCTATATAATTTAAAAAAAAACCAAAATCTTAAAGGCTGAAGTGTCACATTGTAGAGTTATGAATCCAGATGTTGTTCTCATCACCAAATAGCACAAGCCACTTTCACTGTTCTAGTTAATATTATGCCAAACCAAAATGTAAATAATAAAAATAAAGTAGTTGTTACATTTTTATCATTTAATTAAAATGCTGCTATTAACTATCTTCACAGTTCTTCAACAGTAAGAACTGGAAACTTCTCATTGTAGCATGCTGAACCCATAGGCAGGTGCACAGTTGCCTTCTCTAGGGTGGAAATGTGATAACTGAAGTATTTGGAGATTTTTTTCTTACCATGTACTGTCTTACTACGAAGAGTAAATACCTGAAAGGTTTTGGGTTTTTGTTGGTTTTTTTTTTTTTGGGTTTTTTTTTTTTCAATTATTTTATTTTTCCTATGACAACAAACAGAAAAGTCTCTCTTGCAGGGTACTTCAGTCTTCAGATAACTTTAGTGTCACTGCACTAACCTAACTTTCTCATTTTTGAGAGAAACCTTATACCTTGGGACCATATTATGCCTTGAACAACACTCAAACCTACATATCCTAATATGAAATTAGCTATAATTATGTATAGTTGACTGTTCACACATCAGGTTCTGACTGCTCTTTGTTAGGTAGTTTATGTACTGATACTCATAAACTTCTCAGCCATATGAAGAGTTCAAAAAAGTTGTGCAACTCAGTTTTTAACATGGCAACATTTTGCTTGCTCATCTAGCTGGAAGAAGTTGAAGACAGGTTACAAATTAAATAACACACTGTATTTTTAATGATGTACATGAAATTCCACATAGATAACTACTACAGTCCTATCATTGTAGTATTTTGGTTACTTTTTGTAGTGCCTTTTTAAGGTCTTGACAAAAGGAAAACAAAAAAATCTCCTTTGTATGGATCTCATGTATAAAATAATACCACTAAACAAAACTGATCTGATCTGTGAGAAGATTGAATGCTTACATGATGACATTAAAATGTTAATCCTATATTGAGCAAATATATGTACTATAAGAAAAGCAGCTGATCTATGGACAGCTTTTTCCTTTAATGAGTTTCCCTTTTGATGCTGTTTTCCAGGGCTTCACTTTATTCCTTATGTTTTTTCTCTCCCACTGTTATTTCCAATTGTCCCTGTCTTAAATAGAATGAAGAGAAGTTGTATTTGCCAGAGCCAGCTGACATCCCAAAGGAGATGTTTTGCAAAGGTCTGTTAAAAAGTCTGCAGATTGGCTATTTGATTCTATAACTCTGCCTGGTTTTGTTGACTTGGGGACCAAGGAGCCCAAGCCTTGAATCTGAACTTGGATTCTGTATGGTGCTCTCCTCGACATTGTCATAGCATCATTAGAAACACCAGCCATTGCTATGTTGTGGTACATTTGCTACTTGGTATCAGTCCCTAATTAATCACTGTAGAAGAGGGAAGAGGTATTCTAAAATGCTCTTTAAAGCATTTGAATCTTTTAATGAAAACAGAAAGCTTGTGATTTGTTTTAATAGAGCATCTACCCATGTAAGTTGTCTTTTATACATAATAAAATATTTATACAGAATTTACAGGTCCCGGTTCTTATTTCAATTGCTATTTATAATTGCATTTTTCTTTAGCATCTTAAAGTTTTTAACTTGTTGGATAGAACTGGAAGATTCACTGCTACATGAGGAATTAACTAGTTCAGCTAGAAAAGATAGGGATTCATACAAAAATTTAATGTGTGTAGTGATCTGGCTGATGGAGAGGTAATACTGTATTAAAAGTATTGTCATTCTGGAGGAAAGTTACTGGCAGACTTACCCAAGAAATACCCTAGGACTGACTCTAATGTAATGTTTTGATTAGTGATAATTACTTAACACATAGAAGACTATTAATGATAGAAAGAGTGAAGGCATAAAGTACAAACCAAACCCAACAGAACCCAGAATATAATAGAGATGGGATGGCATTTAATAGCAAAAGACATGTATGTAGGGAATAAAAAGAATTTATCTGAGGAGCTCACCAGCTGAAAATTGAATATGTAGAGGAAGACCTAGTTAATCACAGATGACTAGAAACTGCAAGTGTTGAAGTAATGAAAAATACAGCCTAGAATGTACGAGATAAAGTATCTTTGATAGAGATAGGGGAAGAATAGGTGAGACTGCATCTTAAGTGCTCTGTACAGTGTTATGTGTTCAAGAAAGAATTTGGTTTGAACAGGTAAGGCAACTACTAAGATTATCAGGTTAATAAAGTTGCTGTGAGTGGAAAAAGCCCCGACATTTGTTTTTGCTCTGCCTCCCTGTGGTTTAAGCAGACCACAGGCTTGCAGATCAAGCCCTCGCACATCTGGAAGCCATGTAACCATGGGCTCAGGAGAACTTGTTTCTTTGGACACAGAATTGTGCTGACTTGATTACACTCCTTCCAGCTCAATTAGATAGCGGGTAGTGGAAACATGGATGTCTGCATGAGGTTAAATGTGTCCTCAAAAATATTCATGTAGTTAGTCTAGAAAAGTGAATATTGAGGGAGGAGAGAAATGTTCTTTTCTAATACCTTCAGGTTGAGGTGTTTACTCCTTAAGGTAAAGGGCAATGCTTGCCCAAAACAAGTATTACCAGCTAACAATGAATAAACCGGCGCAGTACATTTTGAGCCATCAGGAGAATGAGAGTTTAAGATGATGTTTTAATTAGAATAGCTGTATTCAGTTTGTTCTCTGTTTTTTCTTACTCTGTTGTAGGTGCATAGGCGTGGAAGGAATCTGTGAGATCAGTGGTGAAGTAGTCACAACTTCAACAAAATTGTATGCCAGTGGTGAATGAAACTTATGAACTCCTTATACCCCAGCACCGATGTGGCTGTGAAGATGGATAGTAGCATGCCTGGCAGAAGTAGGCGCTGGGGGGTGTGGTCAGAGCTAGCAACAGAAGAGTTGTGCTGTCAAGCACAAGACTGGGGAAGAGGAATAGCAGAGTGGAGGCTTTGGGGCTATACCAAATAATCTCTGGCAGCATACATGAGATCAAAGTTCAGGAACTAGAGAGGTGAGCCGTGGGCTGTGCATGTAGGGAAAGGGAGGAGGAGAGAAATGAGATGAGGCAAGAAGAGTTTGGGCACCTGGTGTGTGTGTTGTTTGCACCACATATCAAAAAAGCACCCCACCATTACTGGTTTTGATCATTGAGGTTTTTTCAGTCATATGTTATGTTGTCACATAATATTCATAACTTTAAAAATTGCTATCATATAATTACTAAATATATATATATCTGGTAATGCTGAACTTCCCCTGTGTGTGCCTAGAGAAAGACTCTGACTGGTTATAACAAATCACGTTGTTCCGTGACAATGTTAGTTTGCACTGGCAGGCTCCCATGGAGGCAGGTGCATTGGAGGGTTTTTCACCTCCTGAAGTGGCAATAGAGGATTTACAGGGTCGTGTGAAAAGCAGATGCTAAGCTGATTTAAAATGCTACCAGGTTATAGTCACTGTGCTGAACATCTACTTAGGACAGAAGTAAATACATATGGCAATACAGTCACTATAGAAGACAAATCCAACTGGTCTTACATACTGGACCCATCTGATTTTTGCAAGGTGATTGATCATCGGTGTCATGGACTGTATGTATTGAAGCAAGATAAACTATGGTTCACTGGAATAATTGTTGGAAAATACTAGGGAAGAGATCCAGAGTTGCTGGATATTTCATAAACATATATAGGTTTTCATCTAAATTTTACTCCAGCAGTAGTAAATAGTAAAGTTAGATGGAAAGGTGTGAGTAGTAACTTTTTAATACCTGATCATTTTTAAAATATGTATATACCTATGCACACACCCCCCCCCCCATTTTCTACCCTCTGTGATTAATACACATACCTTTTTCCCTTTCAAAGGGTAAACACAGAACATAAGTAAATGCATAGCCAGAGCTTGCAAATATTGTTTATTCATGTTCATTCCAAATTAAAAAGCACCCAAAACATGTAGATGTCATGTGGGTATTTTAAAAGCAATTTCATCTGAGAGTTTCCCCTATGATTTCCAAAGTAATTTTCTGTAAGGAAACCACTGAAAATGCTATATGGTGGTTTGGTACCACTAGGTGGTGCTGCCATTATAGTATTACTTAATAAAAGTCCGTGATTATGTATCTATGGAAAAAAAAATATACATAGCTAAAAGCAATCTACTTACTATAGCTTCTTAAAGATAGAGGAGCTTTGTTATACTTGCTTGACAAGGACTCTTAGCCCTTACATGTGTAAATGTGCTCAATTTGTGTTCATGTTTTGCATATGCTTGCTGAAAATTGGAATTTGTGCCTAACTAATAGTACAGTATGTCCAAAGTTTCCAATAGGCCTCGTTAGAGAAAGTCCAGCCTTTGCAATCTTTTATACCTTCTGCTGAGAATTATATTTTACACTGTTAATCATTGAGCTTTGATACGCTACCTGTTATCATGCAAAATTCAAAATAAAGAGAGTTCCTACTCTGAAAAGATTAAGGTCTAGGTGAGATAAGAGTAAAGAAGACAGGAGATAATTGAGGGAGATATTTTGGGTGTTTCAGGCACTATTGTAAATTACAGTCCTGCATTGCAGAAAACAGCAGGTCTTTTGACACTATTTAAAGGGTATTGTACCAATCTTGGCAATGTTTGAAACATACTGTTTGCTGCCAAGTGTTTATCTAGTTGGGAAACATTTAAATTGAATCGTAAACTCGGCAGGAGCAGCCCACTTAGATAAAAGGAAGGCTGGAGTCAGGGATTTTCAAAGGAAGTGTCTAAGGGATAAACAACTGCAAGAGAGTATTTGCCACTGCAGTTAAGTTTCAGGATAAGATCTGCTTTTACCATTTTATTGTTTCAAATCAGCCAAATGTACAATTGGTGTCTAAACCTGAAGCTAAAAGGTGTGAGCATATTTTTCAGATTTCATTGTTTCTGTATTTTTGAGAGGAAAAATGAAGAAATTTGGAAGTATGAATGAAGCATTTTTCTTAAAGGCAAAAAGTTGTGTGCTTTCCCCTGTGCACGGCATGTGCTATGAAATTGTCCAACTTAGCTCAAGGTAACCATATTTGGGTTTTGTTTTTTCAGAAAGCAAGTTGCTCAGGCAGCTTCAAGAAACGAGTAAGCAATAGTAGCTTTTAGGGGTACATTTAAAGTAGGCTAAATTTGTTTGTCTGCAACATGCAGGTAAGGATTTGCATTCAGGTTGCCACTTGTCAGCTGAACTGCAGAAGGTTTGTAGGGGCTCTTAGCTCCTGACGAGTACAAAATAATGCAAGTAACCTGCAACAAAGAATATTTAAGCAAATTTATACTGTCATGAGCCAGGAGTGTGCGCACAGGCAATACCAAATTGACCTGATAAACATTATTTTAATAATTTTTCTGAATATTAACTGTTATGGGAGGTTTATACAGTTTAAAGTTTATTCTGGAACACAACGTGGAAAAGGTATAATAATATGAGATAAAGCGATGCCCATATGAAAGTATTTCATATAGGACATACATAAAAAATCAACCCATCCAGAAGAAAGTAACTCTTTGCAAGTAGTCTGAAAAATAGTATCATATGGTATCTTTCCCAGTAGGAAATGGTGTTCCTAAAATTTGAATTCATGCCAACATATGAACACCATTTTTTCCGAGGTGTTTATGGGAAATGTCAAAGAACTGCAGTCAGAGAACATGACTAACATGTTAAAGGAACTGCTGATGCATGTATAATATACATCAACGTTGACACATCCACTATTGCTACCATCTAGTCTTAAACAAAAAAAAAAGGTTTATTTAGGATGAAAGAAATTGTAACATGGAAAATCTAGGGTGTGCGATTAAGTAAAACACCCAGAATGTACATTAAAGATGCTAATTTATGCTAGAAGGGAAATCTTTGACCTGGGTCTAAGGGAAGCTGATAAGCAGGGATGCCTAAAAACTTTCCTCAAATAAGGTATTAAGTAATAGCATAAGATTTCAGCCATGTTTACATTAGCAGCTAGGTTCCTTTTGGCAATTGATTGTCTGCTGTTTGTTTTTCTAACTGAATTAGTGCTTACTTTGGTTTCCAATCGCAGGTGTAGACAAAGAGAAGATTAAAAAACATTTAGAAAAGTCTCCCTTACTCTCAATAGCTCAGCTTCTGAAGGTCTTTGTCTCCTTTACGCAGATAGTGGTAAACACTTGAATTTGCTTGAAGATTCCCAAATACTGCAGAGATGGTCTCATCCCAAATGGAAAAAGGAAGCATTAACTCTTGATGATTACAGAATCAAAAAGGTATGTAGGGAATTAGTTACACATATCTGTAAGGGCTTGGTTAAAAATTGTCATGTAAGATAACACTGAAAAGACAATCAGTGTTTCACTAAGACATAGATGCTGCTTTTGTGTTATTGTCACAAACTCATAGATGATAAATGCGTAGTAATCATGATAACTAACAAACACCAGTTATGTTCAGATGTTGTATGAAAAAATATACAATTCTTTTCACACAGAATGAAAGCACCAGATTCATCCAAGAAATAATCATTTACTGGTTGCTGGTCAGCTTAATTTTGCAATAGAAATTAGTGCCAGAAAGTGAGGGCAATCCTTTGTTTCACTTCTAGCCTACACAGTATTTTAAAGGGGGTTACAAAAAAATCCCAACTTTGCAGATTTTTAGGACATTAGTCTCAGCTGGCAAAGCTTTCTGATTAATGATGCAGTTGATTGATCACCTTGTCACCAGGCAAGACTGCAGGGAATGGGTACATTTATCCTTTCATTGGCTCTGTGGGATTATATTGACGTAGGAAAGATCTAATTCAGCCATGTTACTCCAACAAAGCAAAAGTCTATAATGCTTGCATGTTTGCAAGTCTGTAGTTTTCAGGCCCACAGTAAAGTTTCAGTGTGTTGAATTCTACTTTCTGCATCTTCTGTTGTTGGGTCATCTTGATTGATAAGGCATTATTGACAAATATATACTAGAGATTAATGTTTTAATCTGTCATGACACTGGGCCACTTTGGAATGCATGAGTAGTACTTGTAATGACTGCAATTATATTGATATATGATTTCATATTATGTACATTTATAATTATTTTTGGTGTTGGCATTTCACCATCTAATAGTATGGGAGAGAGCGAATGAAATTTACACAATTATTTGGCTAGAAAAATATTACAAATACAGAACACTATCCTCATTCTACTGAAACAAGAAAATAGCGGTCTATTAAGGAGTTTCTGCCACAAGAAGTGATATCAATTGTGAAGTCAGATAAAATAAAATTAATTCAATTACAGAAAAATATATGGTGGATGGGGAATCATCTTACGTTTCCTAAATGATGGGTTAGGTCAGGGCTCTAGAGCTTTTTTTACTGCACTGGCTGCTTCTCAGTGGAGAAAATCTTTCCTAGGCCTTTGCTTCAGTTTTACAACTAGTACTTGAACTGCGTAGTGTTAGAAAAAGGTAGAGGAGAAAAGAGTTCGTTATTTTTTAGGTGTCTTTAACATAATGCAGCAAGTGGAAGCACCCTCCAACTCTTTATTGGCTATCCACATGTACTTGGCTTATAAAGTTTGGAAATCTGTTGCTGGAGAGTTTGACTGGAAGAGTAATGTTTAGCCTCAAGACCAGGGAACCATGAGAATCCATTGTTTATTTCTCAGGGATTTGTAATAGAGTATTTTTTAAGGGGATGGCAAATCAGAAGAGGGTAAGAACTGCTAGCTAGAAGGTATTTTCTTTGGTTGGTTCCTGTG
The DNA here is from genome assembly GCF_004027225.2 of Strigops habroptila. Lineage (NCBI taxonomy): Eukaryota > Metazoa > Chordata > Aves > Psittaciformes > Psittacidae > Strigops > Strigops habroptila. The sequence goes on along the minus strand of NC_044281.2, from coordinate 57,885,194 downwards.
ATTCTGGCTGGTGTTTTGAGTGACTAGTGTTTTTATAACCAAGAAGCCGAGAGAAAGAGATATCAAAGACAGTGATGATTCAATATATTCTTTATGGCCAGCTGGAGATTCCTACAGGATCGATAGGAACCTGTAATTGCAAGAGAATGGGGGACTAGGACTTGCGTCCAAACAACTGTCTCTACCCTTCCATATCAATGAGCGGGAGCATGTAAAATATGTGTTTAAAAAAGAGCATAGCTGATCTGATCAGCTTTATCAAAACATGTCTAGGGCACAGTTCCATCCCATATGGTATAAAAACAAAAACTGTGTGTTTATATATATATTTTCTGATATTTATGTAAGAAGATGACTTGTTTGCTCTGAGTTTTGTGGATAGGATAATTAATTAAATATCTCCAGGAAACATTTCATTAATGGCAAAGTCAAACCTTCTTGTTCTCTCCTCTTTAAAAAAAAGCTTCCCATATGTAATGAGAATATCTAATTTCAGTAGAAAATAATTGTGTGGTTTCTAGGATTATCACACCTCTATGAGACTATGAGTAGATGTAGTATTGGTAGAATTTGCAAGTGTCTTGTGCCTATTCGTTGCTCTGTCTGGGGAATGTAGGATTTCTTGCCTTGCTAAATGGTTACCACATTAGGAAGGGATATTGCTTGATTTTTTGCTTTTTTTTTTCATTTAATCTAGGATATCAGAAGATCAGTCAACATCCATCCACCCAGAGGATAATGCTGTGCAAGATTCTTCTTACCTAGGCAGTTTGCTTTTTCTTGCTGTGATGGAGCTCCACTAGTGTTATGTAATGTAGATAAAAAATAATGTTCTCTTACAATGGTTCCCTTTGGGGTTTCTGTTTGCTACCAGTTCCTGGAAGCTAACTGTGAGTAGCTATAGTATGCAGTGGCTTATTTTCTCATATCTATTTGGGGGTATGAAGTCTGCTGTTACTCACAGTAGTGTGACAACAGTATTAGAGCTATAAACAAGCTAATGACCTCAGTAAAGCACAAGTAGATGAGGAGCAGTCTCTTCCAAATCCCCAGAGCTAGAATATAGAGCTACTACATCCTTTGAATTTGAAAAGATCAGATCATAACTGAGGGCTTGGTTTTTTTCTTTTTTTGCAGTAAGACATTCAACATTTCCAAAATCATAACACTGGTCTAAATGGTACCTGGGGAAAAAAATGTGTAAACGCAAAATCCATGCAGACAGAGTAGGAGAAATTATATGAGTTTAATTTTGCTCTTTTTTTTTTTTTTTAATGATAACGCATTTTTTTGATGTTTATTTGAAATAAAATATCTGCAATAAGCAATTTCTTTTTCATTCCTCTCTTTCCATATAAGACAGAATTACTGGGTGGAAAAATGTCCTTTTGAAAAAGTGAAGGGTAACATTAGGAGTCCTAGCTGGAAATTATAGCTTGTTTTCACAATTTCAGGTTCCTGTTTCAATCAAGAATTTGACATATATTCATGCAGGTTCCTTTGTTTCCTCAAAGGTATGAGATGGTGACAGGGAATGGAAATATCAAAGCCTTCCCTTCATGGAATGTGGAGTTCCTCTATCTGGGTATTTCTGGTTATTTTTCGTTATTTAGGCTGCAATCGGTATGAGAGCATTACAACCCAGGAAACTTTATTCCTTTACAGGGAATGGTCTTTGGGAAGCTCAGCAAACTTCCAACTAGTCAAATTCTCCCACTTGCTAAAGTGTTAGAGGCTCAGGCTTCCAGCATAGACACATCCAGGTTTAGTTCCCACATTCAGCCCAGCTTTGTGCACAAAAATTTGCTCTGGTTTCTCAGAGTTAGCTGGTTAAATGAGGTTAGTCTGTCACCATGCCCTCACTCATTTTGGACCAGGTAACTTAGATTCAGTGAAACATCTGCCTGAATGTGGAGATGTGAGATTATCTCCTCATGTTATGCTTCTCTTTCTTGACGTTCTCGTAACTGTACTGTATTTTGGTCAAATTTTTGCCAAATATCAAACCAGGTGGTGCTGATTGTGATCACACTGCCCTGTCACTCTTAGGCAGGAAAGAGATCCTCACTCCTTTTAAACTGCCAGGGCTGTACGTGCAGTATGCAATAGCTATATGAAGTCTGCATGAAGGGATATGTATGGGGAGAACAAAACATTTTATAGAGTAAAGACCCCATGTCTCACATGCAAAGAGCTTTCTGCTCCTATTCAACACATTAGGAGCAGCGGGGGGAAGAGTAGGAGGTTCTCTGGTTGTTTTCCAAGGAGCACATTTTTGCAATATAGAAACTAAATTTATCTATAACTCCTTATCCAAGAGAGAAGTATCACGTCTCATGTCTTTGCTTAGCTTATGATTCAATGTCATTATCATCAGAGTATGCAGGGAAAGAAATGACCATGAATGCCTTAAAATAAATGAAAATGACAAAGCAATGGCTGAATTCCCCCTGCCCTTCTTTGGTTTGGAGTTTTTGGGATTCAGATTTTGATGTTTTCTTCCTGCGTGGAAACCTGTTAATGTAATTCCAAAAGGTGGGGTTTTGAGAGAACATCCTGTGTTGCAAAATTACTAGCAAAGATGTTGAGATGCTGCAACATTTCCAGACTTGTTCTTCTGCTTTCAGAGTAAAATAGTAGAAATAACATGCATTTCTGTCATTTGTATAGTGATGTGTTAAGAAAAAAATTTCACAATTTAAGATGTGTGGTTGGTTTATCTGGTAGAGTTGCCTTGACATTTATCTTTATTCCTTCTAGCAGGCTGATGACCCTGATATCTGCATACACAAGGCTGTGACTCATTAAACTGTAGAGGATGCTTACTTTAAGACTCTGTAAATGTTTTCTGCTAAATTTGGCAGGGACATTTTAAGATGTGACATGTAAAAGTGTCACAATCTGTGAAGAGAAATATGCCAATTCTAACTAGGTGACCCTCATTTCTAAGTCTTTGTAGTATTCTGTTGTTAATCATGGATCAAATATTTGTCTATGAATAAAAAAAACCTGGTAATTTACCAAAGTTGGAAACAGCTGAGTATCTGCAGCAAGTGAATACAGTATGTAGAATTTAGGTAAGAATCCAGGTTGGAATAGTAGAGTTCACATTAAAAACTTTTTGATGGGATCATCTGCTTTTTTCTTTCAGAATGGCTTATGCTTCATGCGTGGTTTTCTAAGCACGTACTAAATGCATGGACCAACATTCTTTTTAAGGTGGAATATTTGAGTGATGCAGCTGGCATTTAGATAATATGACTCAAATGAACGAAGGCTTACATACAGTAAATATCTACTTTAGTTCTCTTGAGCTTGTCCTTTTTTTTCAACTAGAAATTAACTCTTTGGTGTGCACCAAATAACGACATCAAAAATAAAGCACATGCATAGTTTGAAAAGTTCTTTAAAGTTCCTATAATATCCAGAAGCATTGTTCTCCTATATAATATTTTTTTACTACAAATGCAAATGTGCTTATTTTTTACTGTTAATAAAAACTAATGACTCCGAGAGTGGTTTTTGTAAAAATGTACGGTTAACTTTTAAATTACTTACTGTGGATCTTTAACTCTTTTGAGGTCTTCACTGTTTTTCACTGAATCTTTATGAAAGTCTTTAATGGAGTTAATAATGGAGTGGATAAAGCCAGCTGGTGGAAATGGCTGAGTTGTTACAGGTAAGAATCATTTTCTTGCATTTGTCTATGTTGTATTTTCTGCAGTTCAGTCCTGGTCCAGAACAGGAAAACGCTATTATAAATATCAGCAATTACTACTTAGAATAGATTGTATATTAATGATGTATTGAATACATGCAGAAAACTGCACTTGCCCAAACTGGAAAGTTATCCTTCTCATTTTGCGAAAAATCAAATCCAAAAGCAAAAGTTGGATCATTTTGAAAACAGAACAAATCTGAAGTGATAGTGAGCTTACAGTAAATGAAGGTGAGAGAGCTCTTGCAAATAATTTGTAGTGAATGAGCCACTCAAGTTCGTTACCATGGAAATGAAATGACCCTATCGGTAAAGAGAACTGAGGATGAAGACACTGCAACTGGAGCAGTTGATACCATTACATAAGTCTACCTGGTATGGTTATCACCAGTGTGAAACCTTGTGGAGGTATGTTTTATAGAAAATGTTTTCTGGGTGTCACTAATGTTTTGTGCTGTTAATGTGATATCCTTTGTGTGATTCCACCAGATTGGCCATGTGTTCTATGATAGCTATAGACAGGGATAAACTGGCCCATCTATTAGAGTGCATAATTAATTTCAGTTTTAAAAATATTTTAATAAATAGTAAAAGGCTTCTGGAATTCTCAGAATAATTTCTAAAGCAAGCACATGATTCACTTACCTGCTCCCTTGTTGATTGATAATGAAAAACTAAAAAAAGTTGTTTCATATGTGCCAAATCCCTTCTTTTCCCCCATGATGGGGCTCACAGAAATTTTGGTAAGCTTCTTAGAAGTGTATTGTGCAAAGCTTGTGGACTATTCCCATTCTTTACTCCATTTATTAGTGAAGGGTAACTAAACTGTCACAAATTCAGGGCCTAAGATGAATTTGTGGTGGCCAAATCCACGTAGGCAGAGAACAGAAAATAGCTACATGCATCTGAAGCAAGCATCCAAAATGGTATGGGAATGGAAAAGAAATTTGGTCTGAATTTTGAGATTCAGTGAAAAGTCTGCCAAAGTTTTGAAATCCCAGTAAGATGCATCATGAACATGACACAATTCTCAGGAATTCAAGCAAGCTTGCAGTTAAGGGACAGTCCTCCGTGAGGTAGGAGACAAAGTTTTAATGTAATTTTGTTTCTTGCCTCTTCCCCCTTCTGAGTGAATGAGTCTTTATGAACTAGACTAGCAAAGCTTTCAGATTTGGAGCCTTCCCTGTGCTATTGTATTGGTATTTTTTTGGTGTTTGGGACACAAGAAGAGTCACTTAGGTGTCATTGTCTGTTTCTCGTAACAAGGTAGTGAAGAAATTCAACAGAAGTTGTGGATTTGATAGACGTGGGAGAGAATACCTTCTGGACACTTTTTTAAAATCAAAGTTGTTTCATCTTGCTTGTTTTAAGGAACAGAACATATAATCAGCAAAGTTTTATCTATTATTTTTATGGCAGAAACTTCCAAATCTTCCCAGCACCTTTCTGTGGGAGAACAAAGGGAGAGTTTGCATGAGAATACAGTCAGTCAGACAGGAATGCTAAGGCAAACTAGGTAATGGTGAAACTGATGTCTGAATTACCCTTGATAATGTTATCAGGTTAAAAGGAAAGATAGCAGTCACCTTTGCAAGTTCTTCCTGAATGTTACCCCAGAAGAATGCATCATCTGCAATAGAAATAAAAACTAAGCAAGCTGTTTAAGGCAAGCAAGGTTGGAATCAGAACTATTGGATAATAGATTTTGTGTAATTTATTGTTTTCAGTATGTTGGATTTACTGTCTTAAATTAATCTTTTAACTGACATTACTGGAACAAGGGAGTGGTGCTGGTAATGAGTGAGGCCAACTGACTTGTGGTATTAGGGCTAGAGTCAAGATTCAGAACAAGACTATGGATCCAAACAAGAGACTCTGGAGTTGTTTAAAGGGTGAACCTCAGCTTTTAATACAAACAAGAAATTGTGATTGAAATAGACCCAATAGACCCAAGACTCAATTGACAAATTATTTGCAACAGCTATCTCACCTTTATTTACTGTAAGTTCACTATCACATTAGATTTGTTCAATTTTCAAAATGATCCAACTCTTTGCTTTTGGTGTGCATTATATTAGTAGTCAGGGAGAAGGGTTTTACAGTTCTTGGGATAATTTATAGCAAATAATATTATTTAATATAAATAGAAAAAATTGAACAATTCAATAATAATATATCGAACATAAACATCTCTAACTAAACTCTAGTAAATGTTTTAAAACCACCATAATTATAAAAACTTCAGATCAGAACTCCTTGCTGAAAAGAAACAAAAATCAATTTTGCTGAGTTTTAGTTTTCTCTGTAATCTGAACAGAGAATATATACTGCTAGTTCCACGAATGGTAGAGACCACTACTATTGTAATTTTAAAATTATTTTATTTAAATGAATTGGATTACACATGAAAGATTTTTCCACTGGTAGCAGGGAAGCAGATACATTTTGATTATCACAACTTGTAGCTCTAAACACACAAGCTACAATTAAAACATTCAAGTCAGAAAATAAAGATTGACTGAATTGCTGAAATCACTCTTTAAAAAATAAATTTTTATACCAATTTAAATTAGGAATCATGAGGAAAACATCCTGCTCCCAGATGCACAAACTTGGCAAAACAGGAATAATAATAAAACAAAATAAAAAATAGATGCAACAACAGTTTGTGCAATGAAAAGAATAAATTATACCCAAACTACAAAATATTAGACTCCAACCCAGCAAGCACTTAAACATGTGCTTAATTGTAAACAGGTGAGCAGTTCATCTCTAAGGAGACAACTGAGAAGTGAAATGCACTTATGGGGCTGAGGCCCAAGATAGATATTATTGGCTAGAGTACTAATCAATTAAGAAAGCAATAATAAAGTGATGGTAGGTAAGTACATTTTAAATATGTGTGTTTGTGCTATTGTGTTTGACAGATTTGTTTCTTTCCTATGAACTGTGTAAGTGGATCATACTGTCACCAGGGAGATGGACTACAGGTAGGTTTCATAACCCACTTGGCAGCCTAAACTTTAGCTATTTAAGCTATTCATCTGATCTCCCTCTGTAGCTAAGGGGGAAGGGAGACATTTCTGTTTTACCTCTTATCATCCTTTGGAGGTACTGATTTATCTCTTGACAATAAAAGGAGCCTAAGTGACTCAGCTTAAATTAAACTAAATAAATATAGCTGGTTACAGTCAGGTGCAATGAAATGTCCTAGGGTCTGTTGTTAGAATAAATGAGACAACTATGTGCATACTGAACTTAATGAATCTCATTGCAGGAGATCGATATAAGCATCAAGTTATATTTCTTTTAACTTCAGTTGTGCAGAATCTGTTGCCAACAGCTCTTAAAAGGTTAGACAGCTCTGCCTCACAATGACACAAAGTACAAAGGAATATAAGCATTAGGTTTCTAGCCCGTATGTTTGTTAGTATGTGCAGTCCTGTTGGCATACATAATTATTTACATTTATAAGATTGTAAAAAACTGTAAGCTTGAGATCAGAATAATGGTGGGTACATGTGAGACTGAAACCTCTCCTGTCCACAAAGCAACAGCTTTCAGCATTTATCACCTTGCTAAAATAGCTTATATGTTCATCCAAATGCACAGTCACTCTCGTGTGGTGTTCACTGGGTCATGCTAAGGGAATACCTTTTGCAATGCACCTGGAGCCCTGCAAATGCTTTGCAGCTTTTTGCTGATCCAATCAAGCACAGAAATAACTGGGGAAATTACTCATGCTTGCTGTTAATCCCAGCTTTTAAAATGTACACAGTTTGTCATCATTTTTCATTGTGGCAAATGTGTGTGTCTGGCTACTTTTGTTTCACAATGGTCTGGTATTTGCCATGGACTCTTCAGCTACTGCTGCAGTCATTCACTTTTCATTTGAAAGGACATAATCATACAAAAATCCCTTCAAAACCAATTTCACTGAAGAAGAGACCTAAGCAGAAGAAGCAAATGTATGAGGTAAGATGGAGAGGAATGTGTTCTGACCCTGAAACGTCTGCTCTTTTAAAGGTGATGTTACAAATGTTTAACCACATGTACATCTTTCACTTGTAAAAGCTCAACTAAGGAGGAGCAGATGGGGAGTAAGAAACAAAGAAAATGGGATATTAATTATGTTTCCAGATCATACAGAACAATGAGATGCTGCAAAATTATAGATGATACTGGACAAGAAAAGTAATATGAAAATACCTAATAAGGCTGAAACTACAGGCAAAATGAGATGCATATGGGACAAATACACAGTTGTGTACCCACAGAAAAATACCCAGAAATATGAATACTAAATGTAAAGCCAGAAAGGAATTGAATAAAATTGCAGTTCGCAATGCAATGTGGCATAACAGGTATGCACGCGCTTGAGCCTGAATGTCTTACATCACTGCACTTTTCTCATATACGACTGAAGCACATGCCTAAATGTTTTATTAAATAGGAGTAGTATGTCTACTAACATAATTGAAGTATAGCATAGATTTAAACCGATTTCTGAATGAGGGCTTTTGTCATTTAAAATGGAAAAAAAGCCATTGTCATAACAGGCAAGAAATACAGAGCGCTATCTCACTAAGCTGCACAAAGAGGTGTTGACAGGTTCTCTGCCCACAGTTTCTAAGGGGTCTGGCAGGACAATTGTTTTTTATTCCAAGTTCTGAATGAACAGAAATAGTACTGAAGCAGAAATGGGAAACAACGTATGAAATATATGATGAAAAATCTGGCGTAGCTCTCCCAAGTAATCCTCTTCAACATTTTTCTGTTGCCTGAGATCGCAGTAGTGCTACACTACTAGCTGTGTGTGTGAAACTCTGGAGATAGCATCTTTGTCTGGCAAAATGAAGACGGTGTGAAATCATCTGGGAACACAGGTAGGTTTTGGTACCATCTTTCCATTAAAATAGGTGTAAGAGGTGCAAGTCTTCATCTTAAACAAAAGCAAATGCAAGTTCCTCAAATACCTAAATTGTCTGCAGAGCACTGGTCTTCTTGTTACCGTACTGCATGTACACAGAGAAGTAAGATGAGTGTGCAGAAGCAGGCTAGGAAGGAAGCTTTCCCACCACTTGACTGTTGTCCTGGGTTCAGCTATAGCAGTCATTTTTCTCCTGCTTAGTAGCTGGTGCAGTGCTGTGTTTTTTAACTTTCAGCCTGGGAACAACGCTGATAACACCGATGTTTTTAGTTGTTGCTAAGTAATGTTTATTCTAACCAAGGACTTTCTCAGTCTCATGCTTTGCCAGGGAGGAGGGGAAGCCGGGAGGAAGCAGAGACAGGACACCTGACCCAAACTAGCCAAAGGGGTATTCCATACCACAGCACGTCATGCCCAGTATATAAACCGGGGGGAGTTACCCGGAAGGCCCAGATCACTGCTCGGGTCGGGCTGGGTATCGGTCGGCGGGTGGTGAGCAATTGTATCCTCTCCCCTTGTTATTTCACTAATCGTTATTATCATTGGTGGTAGCAGTAGTGGTTTTGTGTTATACCTTAGTTGCGGGACTGCTCTTATCTCAACCTGTGGGAGTTGCATTCTTCCCATTCTCCTCCCCATCCCTCCGGGAGCGAGGGGAGGAAGAAGGGGGGGGGGGGGAGTGAGCGAGCGGCTGTGTGGTTCTGAGTTACCGGCTGGGCTCAAACCACGACAACTGTGCTCCACTGTGTGAAACTGACGGAAGCTTTGGGGCTGAGTATTAGAATGTGAATAACAGTGCTGAGGTGGCTTCCTGTATGCCAGGAAACAGAACTTCGTCCTATCTTGTAAAGGAATAGAGTTTCACAAAAGGTATTTCCACAGCAGGTCTAGCAAAGCATGGCTGAAGCTCTGTGGGGATGAAAGCGGTGGCATAACTGCAGTGTACATAGTCAGAAAGTCCAGGCTCACTGAAAGGGGATGGGACAAGCAAGGGGCAGGTGGCATATTTGGACCAGGAGCAACAACACTGAAAAGCAGTTGAGTCACAGCTCTATATGGTAATACCATATAGACTGAGGCAGCAGGAATTCAGGGGAAGTTAGGCGTATCAAGCGCTCTGTGCAATCATGGTTGGTTTTCTTCTGGTAAATGCCCTTGTTACTGCAATGATGTCTTCTGCAGAGCATCCACAGAAATAAAGCACCTCACTTCGCTTGTCACCATTGCTCCCTAACTGGAACAGCCATCGTGCAGCCATGCTGAATCCAAATTCTTGTGCAAATCCAAAAACACATAAAAAGTTGCTAGCATAGCACATTGAAGGTTCTGTACAAACAGTAACTAATCAGCCATCCTAATGTTCCTGTGAGACAAGCTGGTCAATTGATTATTCCAGTTTTCAAAGAGACAGGGCTGAGGTGAATCACAGAATCATAGAATCAACTATGTTGGAAAAGATCAAGTCTAACCATTATCCCAGTACTGCCAAAGACCACCACTAAAGCATATCAGTGAGGACTTCATCTACACGGTTTTTGAACCCTTCCAGGGACGGTGATTCCACCACTTCCCTGGGCAGCCTGTTCCAATACGTGATCACCCTCTCTGTGAAGAAATATTTCCTAATATCCAGTCTAAATCTCCTCTGGCACAGCTTGAGGCCATTACCTCTTGTCCTATCACTTGTTACTTGGGAGAAGGGACTGACCCCCGCCTCACTACAACCTCCTTTCAGGTAGTTGTACAAAGTGATAAGGTCCCTCCTGACCCTTCTCTTCTCCAGACTAAAGAACCCCAGTTCCCTCAGCCATTCCTCATAAGACTTGTGCTCCGGACCCTTCACCAGCTTTGTTGCCCTTTTCTGGACCCACTCCAGCACCTCAATGTCTTTCTTGTAGGGAGGGGCAGAACTGAACTGAACACAGTATTCTAGGTGCTGAGCACAGGGGGATGATCGCTTCCTTGGCCCTGCTGGCTACGCTATTGCTGATACAGGCATTTACCTGGATCCTATAATAGGCTGGTACATTAAAAGATGGAATTGTCTGAAAATTCAGCTTACTTTTTAAAATCAGGGGTTCGATTCATTTACAGATACTGTCCCCCCAGGAACCCAAATTTCTCACTTTGTAAAGATCCTGCTGTGGCAGGTCCCTCAGCATCCTTCCCTCCATTCCTCCTCCTTCCTTGCGATGCTTTCCCAGCTTTTCCCACCCTGCCTGCTGCCTCTGGGACAGGCTGCGGCGGGAGATCCCGCAGCAGCAGTAGCCAGGGTGGGGGAAATCTTTCAAAGACCTGCTTGAACTTCTTCTCCCCCCTGCCAGCAGCAGCCTCGCACCTCTGGTCCCCAGCTGTGCTGCTGCTGCCCTCTCCCGGGGCGACGCACGGCCCCTTTAAGGCGGCGCGGGGCTCACTGTCCCTTTAAAAGGAGGCGGGCGGGAGGCGGCGGTGGCGGCGGCCGGGGCCATCGTTCTGCCCGCCGGGTTTTCCCCCCCTTCCTGCCGGCCCTGCCGTTCGTTAGCCGCCTGTTAAAAAGAGGAGGCAAGATGGCCGAGCTGGGCAGCAAAGGGGTCACCGCCGGGAAAATCGCCATCAACGTTCAGAAGAAGCTGACCCGGGCGCAGGAGAAGGTAAAGGGAGAAGGGGGGTACCGCCGGCTCCCCGGGATGCGGGGAGCGATGCGGGTACCGGGGATGACACCTCCCCCCCGAGAGCTGGCAGCTGCTTTTCCTGCGGATTTAGGGCCCCTTTGCATCCTGAGAATGCAGGATACTGCTGTTGGAGCTGTAGGGGGTTGCCATCCGTCTGCAGGAACATGGCATCGAGTGCAGCTGGGAGAAGGGAGGGAGGACGGAGTGCCGCACGCTTGTTTTGAACATGTAGATGCTTATTGTTTCAGCAGGAGGAGACCTTTCCACCGTATGTAGGTTGTGCTTTATGCGGCAGTATCAAGCTGTATTTTGCAATAGCGCTAAAAGACGGCGAGGAAGAGGAGATGGGCGCTCGCGTCCTTGTCTTCTAGCAACATAGCATAATAGCCGCTACTTGCTTTACTGACCTTGAGTTCTAGCTTTTGGAATGGTGGTAAAGCAAAAGCCATACGGTCTTTAAAGACTCTGCTGATGTCTGCTAAGGGAGGGGTGTTTTTTGAATCCCAGGAGCCCTTTTGCTGCTCTCCGCCCACCTCTGTGCCAGCAAAAGGTGCCAGGAATATGCAATGGATACTTTTCATGTTCATCTCTCTGGCATGCTGCGTCTGATGCCAGATGCCAGCTCTGTGTAGGGATTATTGGACATTTTACGTAGGGACATTGATCAGCTGCTTTTATCTCTGGCACGCTCATCTTGGCTTTCAGTGATTTGCTGTGAGATGACATTAACTGAATAAGGACTGGTGCATCTTTGAGGGAGGGAGGGTAAACAGATCTGCCCCACTGCTGCTCTTGTTCCCTGGGAATTATCTTTAGCAGCTAGATTTAATCTAGGAGGTTTGAGATTGGATACAGTGCTGGCATGAGCCTTGTACCCCTTGTGCCATGCACTTATAAAATGCTGCTGGGTCAGAATGGCAACCCAAACTTGCCAGGCCTTGCATATGCTGCTTCCACTAGTTTAAGCTCATTTACTGAAACTAGGAGTGTGATTTGAGCTTGCCTGACTGCTTGGTAAAAACCCCAAGTGAGCAGCAGATCCGGTAAGGAACTGACTGCAGCAACAAGGTCCTGGCTTTGCTCTGAACACTGGAGTGAGCATGGCCACGTCTGTGGTTTTTCCCCTTACTGAGGTTCCAAGAGGGCACAGGATGGGAAATTTGTCTCCTGGTATCTGGTCCACCCTGAACTTGTCATAGGTGATTAATTTGGTATTAGCCACCAGATGGCAACCATATTTTTAGTTAATATTAAGGTCGGTGGTAAAGGCTGAGCTCCTTGGCTTGCTGACGAAGTTATTGTATTTATCAGCGCAAGTTGGAGCCAAATGTGGCCTACCAAGCCCTTCTCTGCCTTATCATCTCACTGCACGCAGGTTCTTGTCATAGGGATAATTTTCCACAAATTCCTCTCAACTAGAGATCCAGTTTACTTCCTTGCTTATTCCCTGGTGGTGACTGGGGAAGTGGGAGCCACAACAATCATAATCAAGAGTTTAGCTGTGTATTGCAGGTGATTTGCATGATCTGAAATTGGCTCTTTGTTTCTTTATGCCGAAAAAGCACACTTCATTTCCATCAAAGGAGAAAAGAAAAAGAAACCCAAAGCACTTGCTTATGAAGTTAACACACATTCTAAGTCCTTCTGCTATTGTTATACTAATGCAAACAAAACGACTTTGGGCTCTCAAAAAAAAAAATAAAATTGGCATTGCTTGCTTCATGGTCTGACTTGCTCCTTCATACGCCTACAGCTTCATCTGTAACAATTCCTCTTTAGTGCAGTGTTAGGTGTTTTATCCTTGTCTCTCACGGACAGGCTTTCACTAAGTCAAACATATGAATGTTAATTTCCAGCTTGTGAGGAAAGATACAGCTGAATGCGAAGTAACAGGGAAGGCGTCAGGGATTATGGCACTATGCTCGTCTTAGTCTTGCGGTATTTAGCCTGTGATACTGTGTTTAGAAGGAAGGTTAAACCATGTGTCTGAAGGTAAGGATCAGGTGTTCAAATAATTTAAAAAAAAAGGTAAGCACAAGTGTACGGAGGTAGATCTGGGTACACAACAGCGCTTAAAAATATATTAGGTTTTCATGACGGGATGCTGACTGGGGTTGAACTTTCCTTTTTGAGGCTTAAAAAAGCTGACAGTGTTCCTTTTTACGTATCTTCTTTCAGGTCGAATCTAGGGTAAATTTCTTCCCTTCAGAGTGATATCTTCCTCCCAACTTGAACCCTAAGGCTTTGACTTCAGCAGTTTCCTTCATAGTGAATTTAAGCCTTGTGTTAAGCAAAGAATGATGTCTTTTTGTTCAATGCAGAATTCACACTGAAACACTGTATACATCCTTTTTTTCCCTACTGAGATGGCTATTATGTAAAGTATGTAAGATATTCCTTCAGAAGTACTGTTTGTTTTGAGTCTTTCAGCAAAACTATTGGCTATTTTTGGAAGACATTTTCTCAGTTCCACAGGAAATATGGGGCAGAAGGGTTGAGTATGCTGTTTGCAATTGGGCTGACATCCTTTAACGTCTCTACTCAAAGGTAGCCTCAAGTAGAATATTTGGCAATAATTTGCCCATTGTCCAGTGAAATGTATCAAGTAAGTTGATGCCTCTGTCCAGAGGAGCCCACCTAGCAGAAAGGACCTATGCAACTGTTTAGAACTCATCTATCATCCTTTGCAATTCACAATTGGGAGATGAGGCTGGAAGTCATGCTTTGTTCGTCCTGTAATTAGCTGAAGGATTTTCAGACTGAGATGTTGAGCTCTGAACCTTAATTCTAAACTTCCCAAAATGGAGTAAACTTGTAATGGCTCCAGTATCTCAGTGTCTTGGAGAGAGCCTAGTGTTTGCAAGGTCTTTTAAACTTTGCCACTAAGGATTTGAGGTTTTTTTTCCTTTATGTCTATAATCCATCATCATGGTTAAAGTTTATGTTTCTTCTATGTGATCAATTTTTATCTTATATTTTTAAATTTTCAAAGATCTCCCCAATTTCCACAGTTCTCATTTTTTTTCTTGAAGAGTGTCCTGTTTCTGGATGTGTCAGTCTGCACAAACATTTCTGCTTTGAACAAGTTAAAACGGCATCTTTGTGACTTGATGCATTCCTGGTGCAAGGGTGACTCCTCTGTGAGGTTCCAGGAGAGGGTTGAGCTTGGGGAGCAAATGGATTGGGGTTTTGTTGCTTGGCTGGCGGTGAGCATCCTCATTACAGGATCAAGATCTTTGCTTTCCACCAGCACGTTAGGCAGAGATTCAGGGTGGAAAGATGGTATTGGTTGTGTAGGCACTGACTAACAATTTAAATAGCATACAGATTAATAGGCACATCTGAGAAGGTGAATTGTAAAGTTGACATTGGAAAGAGAGGTTTTTCCTTGGGAGATTTTTGTTTTTTGGAGGGGGCTTACATATCTTAATACATGGTATGGCGAGTTTTACTTTGAAGTAGGCCAGGTTGGATGGGGCTTTGAGCAACCTGGTCTAGTGGAAGGTGTCCCTGTCTGTGGCAGGGAGTTGGAACTAGATGATCTTTAAGGTCCCTTCCAACCCAAACTGTTCTGTGATTCTGTGATTTTCCCTTTTCTAGACTTTAAGTGTGGGAAGTTCCTATCCTATAGGAGTGGTGGTCTCCTGCTCTTTTTTCCCGTTACGAAGCTGGGCAAAATGAGAAGTCTGTGTTCAGTGACAGGTATAGGCTGTCATATTTTTTTCATGTTTTTTTAATCTGATGTACTAACAAATCAAGGCATCCCCGTTTCCTCCTCTCTGTCTACAACTAGAGGGGAATGCTTTGTTCCAGAGTGCCAGGATCTGGAAGAGTTTAGCTTGGACATCTAAATTCCCTTGCATTAGGGAGTATCATTTAGGTCATAGATTTTGCCACTGACTTCCCGTGTTTCCATGAGATATCACCTCTGCTTTATTTCCTGGCTTACTTGGTTTATCCCACCAATGTTTATCCACATCTATGTTTGCAAAGTTTCCCTGATTAAACCTTCTATCAGAGCAAAGTTCTGCTCTGCTCTGGCCGCACATGCCAAGGAGGCTGGGCTGTAGCCTTGGTCTCAAAGGACGAGCCTGACCGTAGTTATTCGTAGCCAGGATTTCTGATGCTTATTTCCTGCCTGCTACAGTCCAAAAACCCCATAAACCCCAAGCCTTATATGCAAGTAAACCAAAGGCTTTGCTAAAGAATTTGCAGCCCAGCAAGAAGAAATAACCAAGGATACTGGCCCTGAAAAGGAAAGTGGAGGACTGCTTTTGGCAGGCCACTGCAGCCTGATCTCCTAATGCTTTTTCCAATTAATTTGTCTCATGTAACAATCATAGTTGCACAGGCTGACTGCTGTCCAGAAAGGATCTTTTCCTTTCCCAGAACATTTGTTTCTTTCCCCTTGTAATCTCTTGCTGGACTTGAGGAGATTGTGATTTGGGTGGAGTAGGGTTTGCAGAAGGCATGGCTTGCGTTTTGTGTTTGCCCTGATAAGACCTTTTCTTTTTTTTCCCCCCTTGTAAGACAGACTCCAATAGGTGGAGCATGGCAGGTAGGAACACCTAGAATGAAATCTCAGCCCTGTTGAAGCAGGTGGGAGTATATACCAATGAGCAGAACCCAGGAACCTTAAACCAATTTTAAATATAGGTGTCTTCAGGATTCAGCTGTCAGAGGCTGCCTGATCTGTAGAACTTCTGCAGATGGGGAGGTAGGCTTTGCATAAAAATGGTAGGTGGAGAAGGCTCTTTTATTGAGAAGTAAGTATCACATCAACCTACTTGGGAGAAGTTCCTTACTGGTTTTCCTACTGTTTCTGCTAAGCTTCTATGGATTTTGCTTGGCTTTGCATAGGGTAGGATTATTTGGTGGCAATCTGCCTTGTGCCAGTGAAGTACAAATAGCCTGAAGAGTTACAGAAGTTAGTTGTTCTCTTGCTGATCTGTCATGAAACTTTCTTCTTTTTTTTTTTTGTTTGTTTTGGTTTTTACTGGGGGACTCCCTAGGTGACAAGGAAAGGGCTTTTTACTTTATATCTGTTAGCTTGCTTGCTTAGGAATGCAGGGCTTAGGTGACAGGTAGAGTCTCAAAGGTACTTTGTGCCTAAAAGTTGCTGGAAAACAGACACTGTATAGAGGAGAGAGATCTGAATTAATGCCTCTAATGTACAGATGATACCGGTATGAACTCAGACTGTATTACTGGGTAATAGATAATCTGCATGGGGTAGGGGGGAGGTGAAATAGGAAACTGTGTTCCACATGTTTCCTTGCCCATGGAATGGTTTGATTGGCAGGGTGCTTACAGTGCCCTAGTGAAGGTGCCCCTATGTCTGGGTGTTGACAACAGATTTCTTCTTAGGAGCAAGATCTCTTGGATGGATGAATTTTCTGATTGGAAAAGGCCCAGTCCTATTCCTAGTCGCTTTATCTTCACTCTAAGATCTAGTCTTACAGCTAGCCCTTTTCAGTGCAGTTCTTGGGAAGAGAAGGTTCATAAAGTAGGATCTGGAAGATCTCAGTGAAGACTTTCGATGAGGCTCTAGGCAGGATAGAATTAGTGTTACAGAGGTTGTCTGTTGGGGGATGCTATCAGAGTTGTCTGTCTTCTCCCTCCATCATGCATGCTGAATGTTAAGCAAGATTTTGTGTTTCCAGACACAAATGTTTTTTTGCACAATGGTGCAAATGCTTTTGGCACATGACTAGCAAACGATGTGGCTAGCCAAGCTATTGAGGAAAGCTGCATGCAGCCTGAGGTGTTCAGCATCTAGCTGGACTGGCGTCTTTGGCAATAATGCAAGTTTTCCTTTGTTCCTGACTCTTGGGACAGAGAGATAAGACCCTGTTGCTTGGGACCAAATGTGTCATAAAGCTCTGGTTCTAAAAACTACTGGAGTGATAAGAGGCAGCTTAGGTTGGCAGGTATTACAGCAGCTGGTTTTTTGCACTGCTGTGATGGTGACCAGACACCTGAGCTGCCCACTGTGCGAGTTCTGCAGCTTTGCAAGGATCATCTTACAGTCCTGGCTGTCTACCTGTATATGCAGGGATCAGACTGTCTTCCCAGAAGTGCTATACTGGCAACTTGACGTTGGCATGAAGATAGACTCAATTTGCCCTAGCAGAACAGACCTATAGCCCTGTTTTGTTTAGCTGGCCTTGCTCAGCCCTGTAAGTGGGCTTGGCTAATTCAGGGTGTGCAGACCAGATGCTTCTGTTATGGGATAAGACTATGTTAATGTTGACCAGAAGACTCTGCATTCTCCAACCCACAGCAATGAAATGGGAACAAATATTAAAATACAAATAAAGCCTCCTTAAGAGTGCTGCTGGCAGGTGGAATAGTGCATCAAGGTCTATTTTGACATCAGCCTGTATTTTAGTGTTCTCTTGAAGGACGGTTTATTTGCTTTTCTCCAACAACTGCAATACTGAATGCGTGACTGCTGAGCTAAAAGGGGGCATTTCTCACAGGAAGGGGTTGGAAGAAAGTAATTTACATTATCTTGCTAGTTAAAATAAATTTTAAATATGGTATTGGTTGACCAATACTGTCAGGACAGGAGTTGAGATACCTCTGCAGAGTCACCTGAACTGTTAGCAGTGGTGCAGGGAATGAATAAATATTGGCAAGTGTTTTTTCAGCAGGTGCAAGTGACTGATGGACCTCAGACAGTTCAGATTTCCCTTGGAACATCTCCTGGCTCTGCTAGCCTCTGAAGCTTCTTGATCTTCATAAAGCTGGCAAGTACTGCAGGGTAGGTTGCATCCCACATTCCTGGAGAAAAAATAGAAATATAGTTGTTAGCAGAAAATAGGATTAATGCATCTTTTCTTGGTTTAGGTTACATTTTCATTATGCAAACTTGCTTGCATTGTTTTGTGTCTTAGCTGCTACTCAGAAAGCACCACTCTTTAGATTTGTAGTTCTGTGGTTTAAAGGAGCAGCCCCAGGAAATTGATTGGACAGTTGCTTAATGAATTCCCCCCTGCTGCCTTTTCCTACGTTTCTCGTTGGTTATGTTGAGAGCTTGCATTCAGCAAGAGTTTGGATGCTAGTTATATTTTGAGGAAGACTTAGAAGCCAGAGCTTTGCACTATACAGACTTAAAGAGGTCTCTCAGAATCACTATGAAGAAGGTTTATGAGTTGAGGAATGGGTACTGTGTTTGCTCAGACCTCTGCAAGTACACGTGTATAATAGATTTAATTTTTTTTTCCCTATTATTTAGGCTGTGCTGGAATAAACTTTGCTCAGATCTGTGGCTGGCAGGTTGAAGTTTTTGAGTCACCGTTTCTAGAGGAGTGCAGTTAGGAGAGTCATAGAAGCCAGACAGTGTCTCCTTTCTTCTTGTCTCTTTCTTTAGAAGAAAGGAGAAGTCTGGGTGGCAGTTTGTTCTTAATATAGGCTGCCAGGCAGGATGGAGAGTGCAAACTTTACCAAAACAGAGGAAAGCAGTAGTTGAAACAACTAATCCCTCTGTGAAAACCGAGGGCCACATTTAATCTTTTGATGATACACAGATATCAAAGCCTGAAGTACTGCCCTCTTTGCAAGGATTTGACATGCAAATTCAGAAGGCTGGTAACCTGTTCTGAAATGATTTATTTTTTTGTAGTTCTTCATTGATCATGTTTGGTTTGTTTATTTTAAGTAGCTTTAGAACTTTTTGTTAAACTGGCCACACTATTTTCTCGGTTCTCTTCAAAGTTACCTTTTCAGGAGGGAGATTAAGGTTGATATAGCTGAAGTAGAAATATTTTTCACCGTGCAATTGCTAACACTCTGCTTTGAAAGTGCATTAGACAGAACTGCAATGCTTGTTTGCCAGCAGGGACAGAAAGGGAACTTCAGTGGTGCAGGAACTACCGTGTTTGAAAACACAGCTAAAAGTGTTTACACTTTTTTTTTTTTTTTTTTGTTCCCTTTATGCTACTTGCATAAAGGCTTGGTTGCACGTTTTATCAGGCCAGAAATAATAATGAATTGACCAACTCCGAGCTGAGTTTGAAGGCATTTGCAAAGTGAATTAGCAATTCTGTCCCATTGGAGATATTTGGAGTGGTGCCAGTGACAGATGTGAACATATACCAAATAAGGAATAAAGACTGACATTTGAAGAAAATGAAGATCTCTGCATCCTTTTTCTTAACAGAAATGCTGGTCCTGTAGCTCTCTTAGTACCCTTGTAGGTAATGTTTACCCATTCCTATAAGTTATAGCACATCTTTTAGTCCTACCAGCTTTGGGAGTCCGAGTGTGGAAGGACCAACCTTATTTCCATTCCTGCTTCCTCATCCATTGGTGGGGGAGTGGGCAAATAATATATTTAAAAAAATGCAGGGAATTTTGAGTTTTCAAGCAGTCAAGTAGTGTCTTGGGGAAATACTTCCCTCCCTGTGGGTACATGACCCCTCTGGTCTAAATCTTGATTCTGAAACAAGAGACCAAAAAGGGGATTGACTTATTGTGGCACAGGACAGCATGTTTCAAAGGTTAGTTTGAAAATATACTTGGGAAAAATTCTGGTGAGAAGGATGGCAGGCTCTATGAGAGAAACAGTGCTCAGGAAGAGTTTAAATGTGTTCAGATAGAGAAATATGCTTGGCTTCTGCATTGAAACACTCCTTAAGGTATAGGTTCATCAGCTGAGGAGTGAAATGACAGTTCTTCTGTGTATTTGACCGACTTCTACAGTAGGAGAATACTACGGGTTTCTCTCTTTCCTGTCTGTTCAGACTGAACAGCCATTGTGAAATGCCAAGCCTAGCTGTCTGTTAATAAACTTGAGCCATGGACAGAATGTACCCATTCTGATAACGTTTCCCTCGACATGCATACAGACAGTATGGATGGTTATTGGTTAGTATCTGCAGTCTGATTTTATTGTATATTACCAAAAAAGGTCATTCCCTATCCTGAAACAATTCCAATGTCAATATTGGACAGTCTCAGTTAACCAAGATACTTCTGGTTTGTTTCAGTAAGATTCTGTATTCCAGAAGATTTGAAAGGGTTTTCGGATGTTTTAGCAGAGGTTCGGTAAGGGTGGTTTTGTACACAAGGGTGCAGGGCTGTTTTTGAACAGCAAAACTTTTATGAAAATGCATAAGCTGAAGAAGGTGGAAAACCAGATTGGATTCCTTTGGAGTGGAAGAACAGTTACATGTGTGGAGCTGGAAGAGTTTGGAGACTGACTGTGGTGGTGGTGAGGTCAGGGAAAGTCAGAGGGATGACGTGATCAGTTGATTGTAGAGCCCTGTAGTGGTAAGCTACATCCAATTGCTCGTGGTCTGGGACTTTTCTGTGGATGGATATCAGAGTCAGTTGCTAGACTGGAACTTTTTGCCAAGCTGGAGGGTTTTGCTCTCCTTATTCCCTGACCCTTGGTGAACATAAATAATTCTGGAAGGAAGTGTGTGTTATCAGGGCTGGATGCCCTTACCATGCGGTTGTGGGTATAGTAGGTGAAAAGAGCTGTGTTGTCATGCTGGATGAAGTGAATAACTTTGAGCTGGGTGGTTTTCTTCTAAGCTGTCAGTCCCAAGTCTCCAGTTGAGGCCTTGCTTTTTGAGAAGGCTCTTTGGGAAGCACACTGTGGTGCTTTTCCTCTCCAAAGACAATGTGGCCCAGATTCCTAGCAAGTGCTCTGGCAAAGACGACGGTGGGCTCATTCACAGCATGAGAACTTGGCCTGTGAAGCCCAGCTCTCAAATTTGCTGTTACTCATCCTTCAGCTCTTCTGAAGCAGAAGCAGTGGAAAGGAAGAAGAGCTGTTCAAAAGCTGTTTGGGAAGATGGGAAGAACCAACAGGAGCTGATCATCTGTGTTGCTCCATATGTCTTCAGTGAGACAAGTTGCACTGTGTAACCCAATCTGGCGATGGAGGACACCGTTCTCAAATCTTTCCCCCATGTTTGATCCCTTGCAGCTATCAACCTCCGGCTCAGGGATTCCCAACCACTCATCCAAATGTCCCTGTTTTTTCCCTTTCCATTCTGGGTTCCAGATCTGTCCTGCATTTGAGAAACTCCCATCCTTGTTCAGCAAGGTGGTTGTGAACCTCTACAGGAGCTTTCCTAGCCTCTTAAGGGCTCTGCATCCAGCCTGTCCCTTCTGGAGTCTCTCTTTCACATCATTCTGCCTTATAAGAACTCCTCTGCCCCTCTCCCTCCTAGCACACACCTGCTCCTCTATCTCTTTCTCCAGCTCAGGCATGACCCCAAATGCCATTTATGTTTTGTCCTGATTGGGTTGCTTCATTTTGCATTAGGGGTTGCATAAAAATAAACATACTTCTTGCAAATGTATCAGCATTTAAAATGAGTGTTGCAGAGGAGGAGGTGGCAGAGGACTTGAGAAGGGGGATTTGTGCAAACAGCACTATTTGTGCTATCTATTCCTCTTACTAGTGTTACTGTTGGCTATAGATAGGGTTTAATTAATCTATGTTAAATGCCTACCCAAGTAATAGACATTGATGTTGCTGAAGTCCTGTTGCCTGGAATGTCACATTGATGCCAGCTGAATGAAGTGATGCCATTTGGCCTTATTAACTGCAGAGCTACGATGTAGCTTACTATCCAGCTCCACACTTGTGCCCACTTTCTTTGGTCTCTGTTTTGGTATCTGGAAACTTACCTGCTTTCTTGCAGCCTCTTTGACATTTCCTGCTTCTTTGTTTTCAGGGTATTGATAGATATGTATTTTCTCCAGTCTCTGATTTGCTGAAAAGCAGGAACTCTGGGGAGCTCAGTGTTTTTACCTGCCTGCTTTGAGTAAGAGCAAATCAAATAGAAAAAAAAAAAAAAAAATAATGCCCAGAAAGTGATGAATTAGGCATACAAGTGCATATGGCCAGGATGGCTTGGTTGCACAAGCTCACCTAACAAGTATGCATTCCGTGGTCTGTTTCTTGGGCAGTTATGTGGTAGAGTGGTAGACATGTGCAGCTCGTGTGCCTCAGACTCGACAAACCAAGGCTGAATGGTGAAGATGACCCTTATTCAATGCATGTGTCTTCTGGTGAAGCTGTGAGTTTTCAGCACCTCTGGTATCTGGCCACCTGCTTAAGGTGTCAAGGTTGAATCATTGAAAGTCTAAAAAATCTGGCTTAAGCTCTTAAGATTCTTAATCTCCCACACTTCTTGAGGTAGGTGCCTGCTTCTGGCTTTGGGTTTATTCTGGTGAAAGAAGTCACCACTTCCGAATGGCTATCCCACTGCCCTGTTTCCTGCCCTGTGCACCTGCTGCCGGAACAATTTGTGCAAGTCTCCATCCGCTCAGCTGTAGATAAAATCTTGTCTTTGTCACACCAGCAGTTTGAACTGACCCAGCTACTCCTACTGGGGCAGCAATTTCACATCACACTTAAACCACATCTACCACTGAGATGTGTCATTCCAGCTGCTTAAGTTTTCTTCCTTTCTTTGACCTGACGCAAATATGGCTGAGTCAGCAGAGCCATGGGGCAGTGGGGTGATGCCTGAGCTGGGGCATTGGAGTCTCCTTCTCTGGAGACATTCAAAATCCACCTGGACACATTCCTGTGTAACCTGTTCCAGGTGGCCCTGCCATGGCAGGGGGGTTGTACTAGATGATCTCCAAAGGTCCCTTCCAATCCTAAGCATTCTGTGATAGGCCTCTTTCCTAGCTCAGTTTGACTAGACCATAGCTAGCATCTGACTTCTTAATTTTACATTCAATTTCCCTTCTATTCTGACTCTCTGAAACCCCTGACTGAAGGTTATAAAATAGAAAAATAGGAAAAAACTGAAACTGAAGTCTGAATAACATTTGCCAGAGTTTATTTTTATTCTCAGAAGCTTGGGTGGTGAAAAAGCAGGACATTTCTATGTTCTTAAAGATAAATAAGGGACTGAAGAGTAAAGGGTAGGAGAAGGAGATATCTGTGCTTTCTTTTTGACTGCTAAAATTTTTGAAACAAAGGAAAAGATAAATAAATAAAACCCAATATGTTTTCCTAGTAATCTTTCATAAAGCAAGGCATGCTCATGCATTTGTAGAAGGGGGGAAAGAACCACAGTGAGTTTGACCTGGAGAGAAGATGATGTACCAGTCAGATGTTTGTGGGTCAGTGAGTGGATGCAACACAGATATATATTTAAGGAAGAAAAAAGCAAGAAATAATTATTGTTTCAGTTTCTTGTACCCTGTTAGTTATAGCTGAGAACCAGCCCTTCAATTTATGCTAAGATACAAGCTTAGTGCATGGCTTGTACCTATTGTACAAGTCAGTCATGATGTGAAATTACTGAAATAAATGAGAGAGATAAAAGTAATGTAACAAGACTAAATCAGCTAATGTAGCTGGTTTCGAAGGTGCTTGGATGGTCAAGGGATAGACAGACACTGATGCATGCAAGGGTGTGAGCATAGCAAGATGTGACTGCAGAGACCAAGCTATGACATCAGGTCAGCAAGAAGGGAAATTGCTTTTCCATACTGTCACAGCACTACTCCTGCTGTATCATGACTTAATTTAGACTTATATGATGCTAGGAGCTAAACTGTGGGTGAAGAGGGAGGGAGAAACAACCTAAAATGTTGAAAACAGTTAGGGGGCAAAAGTCTTAATATAAAAAAGTCCTGGAATGTCAGGATTTGGGTCAGTACTGTATGCACTCTGGGGGCTCTAGCCAGTTCACCAGCTCAAGACTTGTTCCTCTTCTAAGAGCCTTCTGTGGGAGAGGAAGTGATTGGTTTGAGCCCCTGGCTATATTTGTAAGAGAACCTTTCCGCTTGACTGATTTGCCACGTGCAAAAGTAGTGGGAGATAATGCTTGCACAACATCTGGAGAACTGAGGATTTATTTGTGTGTTTTTGTAAGCATACTGCAGAAGTGCTTTGAGGAAAATAGCTCTTGCATCATGGAGATGTACTGTGTGTTTTCCTAAACTTCCAGTATGGCTGTTTACTTGTGGAAAAGTCCAGCAGTCCTTCTAAAGGCTGATATTAGAACACAGAAGGTGCATTGATTTTTCTCTTGTAACAGTGACTACAGATTTTTAAGCTCGATCTTTGCTTCTACTGAAATTTCAGTTTAGATCAAACTACTAATACTCACCTATTCACAGCTGGCTTTTTGTTGCTGTGGTGTTGGGCCAGTCTTGTACTGGCCTTTTTGTTGTTGTGAGAGGAGTTTCAGAGAAGTTCGTGCTACATCTTGGTCACTTCTGAAAGTAACTTGAGGGATTTTTATCTGTATTTATGTAACCACATCCTTAATGTTAGTGCCCTGATGTAAAAGGTCAGGCTCTCCCATCATCTGCATTACATTTAGTTTTTGTTTTTAACATAAATGGCAGCAAAAATTAATTGCTACTGTCAAATGAAAAATATTTGTATTTGTTCTTGACTGCCAGACTCCTGGTGGAATTCACAGTAAATCTTGGAGCTCGGGCTGGCAGGCATGGCAAGGCAAAGGGCTGGCAATCTGCCTCCCTCCCAGCCCGTTCACACACATGGTAAACTAACTGTGACTTACTGCACGTAAAGGGAAATGAGGAGTGAGGCTACAGCTGCACAGATTAATGAAATCTAACTGGTTCTCTTTCTGGGACAGACGAGAAAGCAAATTGATATTGCAGTTTCTTGCCACCTCAATGTCATGGTATTTGATAGGTGCTAACAGCAGCTTTCATTTTCTGCTGGTTCACATGTTGCACCAGTGTGGTTTCTCCTGCAATGGGTGCCAAAGCCTCTTTTCTAGTTCCTGCTTGAGGGTGTGCGCTATCAGGGAGTGGTTAATGTTCAGAAAAGCTGTCTGTTGTGATGGTAGAATCTGAATGGCTTCTCCTTCAGTATCCCAATGCATTGACTTTGACAACTGCAGTACAGTATAGATGCCAATGACTTGAGCAACTTACCAGTGAAGGAGGAGAAAATGATGCTGCTAGCACTTCTCAAGATGATCTTCTTCCTTGCAGGGATAAATGATTCATCCAAGGTCACTCTTAAATTAGGTGAGATGATGCCCAGTGTGGCTGGGGGAGGGAGCACTTTGATTCAGGACTGCGGTTGTTATCCAGCCAGGTATCCCTGGGTATGCCAGGAAGCTCTTACAGTAAAAGTGCCCTTTCTGCAGTGCTCATGTCCTGTTCTGGGGAGCTGACTCCATAAATGGACTATTTGGAGGCTTTGGAGCGTAATATTCCCAATTACATTACCTGCAGGGTCACTGTGTCCTCTATTGCAGCTTGCAGCCAGAGTGGCTTTGCCCTGTCGTAGTTACATGCTTAAGAGCATTACTCTGATTATCCAGGAGGGCAGATTAATGGGAGTTGATGGATAGCTGGAGGAAGGGAGAGATGCTCAGGAGGTGAATTTGAGTTGGCAGACTTGTTATGCAGAACAGTGCAGTCTGCTTGTGAAAAAGTAAGCCAGAGAAACAGGTCTGGAGGAACTGTCCTGCTTTGAAGGGCTTGAGGAGGCAAATAGCAAGGTGCTTGCATGGAAAGTTTGGTGACTAGAATTGTCACTGGTGAGTTGTGGTGGTGTTTGAGGTACTCGGTAAAGTCTTATAGAATTAAATGTGGAAAAAATAAAAGATCCTTTTGTCCCTCCAGATCTTGGCAGCTACATTGGAATTGCTCTAAAACCTCTGTGCTTTCTAGGTCTGTCCCTCTCCCATCGTGTAAAAGGAGCAGAGTTCTACCCACTGGGACACGGGGATCACAAATGGGAGGCAGTTAGATGTTGCACAGCAGCCTGATCTGTGTACCAGCCACGAGTGGACTGCTTGGTGAAAAGTTGCATATCTCTCTGTGGTGAACAGAGGAGGCCGTGTGGTGGAAGGGAATGAAGGAATGATCTGGCCATCAGAAACCTTTTGATGTTCAGTGGCTGAGAACAGCACTGTGTTGGGAGCTGTTTGATGAGGAATTCAATGGAAATGTTCTCCTAGTTGCAGGAGAAGATCTGATCATGTAGAAGGAACAAATGTGTTTTAGGGAGCTTGAACAGAAGCAAGGGCTGGAGTGGGGCTTCCAGAGGAGGAAATGAGCCTTTCTGCAAGGGAAGTGACACTGGTGCCAGTTCTTCACTAAAGTGCTAGTTTAGAAGAATAAGGAAGAAAGGAGTTGCCAAAGAAGTCCCTAGAGAGTGATGGTCTGCCTAGTCTTTTTGGAGCCTGTGTTTCTTATGGACTGAGTCCTGCCCTTGAATAGGCTTCTTATCACTACTGCGGACCTTGGCAGGGCTGCATGTGCAGTGCTAACGATGTCTGTCCTCAAAGCCCAGGAGACACAGATATGGGTGCCCGTTGCTCCAGCAAAGTAATAGTAACACAAGTTGGTTTCCTGGGTGAGTTAAGGTTTCACCATCATGAATGGAGGCTGTGAATGAAAACCAGGATGGGACAGTGGAGTGGAAAGCTTTGGAAATAAAGCCCTTCTTGAAAGCGTACGGTACCTGCCTGCCAACCTCTGGTGACAGGCAGTGGGAGGCAGAGGGACAGCTGACGGTTCTGTTGAGGGAGGCACTCTGCAGCATGTTCTTCAAGCCTGGGATGGCATGAGTCTGAAGCCAGTCATGCTGTAGATGTGAAAGGGCATTAAAAGCATCAATGGATATTTTTAGTCAGAATAAGTAGGAGCAAGGTTGAAGGGGCCAGAAAAAAATTACCCATTCTTGTGTTTTTAGACTCCTGATGATGAGGAACCAGGTGTCCTTTTCAAGGGATGACTAATTCCTTGTTTCATGGAGTGCAGAACAGAAAGCAAAGCTTTTTTTTTTTTTTTTTTTAATTTTTTTTTTTTTTTTTTAATTTTTCTTCTGATCCCTCCCTTCCTCACCCCATCAGATGAAACAAACACGTGTTTTTTGGAGGTGAATTTGTCATGCTCGAAATCTGCTGCCTTCACTTTCCTTCTCTGTTCCCCCCCGCCCCAAGCTGTTAGTGGATCTGTAGCACTAAGACATGACTCTTTTCCTGTAAACCTCAGCTCCCTCACACATTGTAAAACCTAAGACTTGACTTATGTCCCTTTCTCTTATTTAAAAAAAAAAAAAAAAAAAAAAGAAAAAAATGTTGGAGTGTGTTTGGGGAAACCCTGTTCAGGCTGAGTGCATTGTTCAGTTGCTCTGGTTTGTTATTGTAGGGTCGCTTATCAGAGCTGGACGGAGAGTATTTATCTGAGCCCTTCCTGTTCCCACCCTGTCCCTCCAGATAAGATCTTTTCTGTGGTGAAGCAGCCAAGGAGGATATGGGGAGGGGAAACCTGGGGTCTGAAAATGTGTACACTTGTGTGCCATGTTTAAGCGCTCACCCACAAGGAGTCTCTGCATGATGAAGATTAAAAATTGGAAAAAGGTGTGTGTGGCAAGAGAACAAATTCTTCCTTCATTTTTTCCCCCTGCTGTCACCTTCCTTAATTTTCTGACTATAGTAACCTTCTGACAATATTTTTAATCATAAAATATTGTCCCCAGTGGTAATGGTAGCTCTTCTACTAGCCCCATGCACATATACCAACCTGGGTAGATTTTTAGCGTGTTATTCTGAAGCGGTGGCCAGGATAAGCAGGGATGTTAAACAGGTGGCTGGAAACTTGAAGATATATGAAAACAGAATCTGTTTTCATGGTGACAGACAGAGAAATGAAAATTCATGTATAATGCTTTCTGGTATTTTTGCTGTCTGGCTCTAATGCTTTCTTACTAAAATCTGTTGATCTGCTTCTGTTTGTTGCTGTCAGTCTCTGTAGGTTTTCTTCTAGCTGTCAGTAAGGCATAGCTTGGATTGATTTTTGCCATTTGTGTAAGGAAAAAATGGTGCAAGTTGGGATATCCTCTGCTGAAGTCAGCTGTGGCTGCTCTGGGGAGTCTTGCAAGGGGGGAGAAGAGGAGAAGGAGATGATGTGAGTTCAGTCAGTTCCCCTGTCCTTGTTTTGTCCATGAGGCATGCTGGACCGATGCAACAAATTTCTTTGGGCTTCAGGACTAGTTGTCTGTAGTAATACAGTCAGCTAGTAATACATGGATGACAAAAAAAGAGAAGCTTGGAGAAACTGTTGTGTATTTACCTGTGTTAGTATATCTTGGGAC
This sequence comes from Strigops habroptila, assembly GCF_004027225.2. Classification (NCBI taxonomy): domain Eukaryota; kingdom Metazoa; phylum Chordata; class Aves; order Psittaciformes; family Psittacidae; genus Strigops; species Strigops habroptila. The sequence continues at coordinate 57,856,818 of NC_044281.2, read as the reverse complement.
TAATATCTATGCATCCTGAATGCTTCACTCCCATTTCAAGCAGTAAATCTCACTTTGTCCAAGAATTACCATGTGGGAATGTTTTTTTGTAACCCTTTAGAGTGGCTTTCACTGTGCAGTTAGTGTCCTTGCTTTTCAGAAGGAAAAGACCCTGTGTGGCTGAGATTAAGCCTATGCAAAACTGACTAAGGATTGCAAAAGAAAACAGTTTTTCATCCTGCCTTTACTATCACCCAGTTGAAACCTGGAAGGCTGAAAGAGAGCCAGGAACACAATCAACACCTTTGTCTCCTCCAGCAATAGCTGGGCTTGCCTATGTGTCAGAAATCTTATCTTGCATGTGCGTACTGATAACAGAATGGTTTCTGCAGTGGTAAAGAACAATATTCAGGAGTTGTGAAATCATGCACTTGATTTTATCATGCCTCCTTAGGGGCTATGTGAGAATACTAGCCCCACTGTGGTGCAAAGGAAAGGTAATGATATAGAAAGGCATAATGACTTGTACAAAACCAAACAGAGCTTCTGTGACAAAGGCAAGTTTTCAGTGCAGCGTTCCCTGGTTTTGAAGTGAACTGTGACAGTTTTTCTGTTCCTTCTGTAGTAAAGGTTAATGTTTTGTATTAGCATGTAATTTAGGGCTGCTTCATACCACTGCTGCAGGCTCCTTGTATAGCCATAGGCAAGTTACTTCTTTTCTAAAGAGCTCATTCTGACATCTGCAAACGAGAAAGAGGAAGTGATTCTGTGTTGAAGTGAAAAAAATCTTTGAATACACGCATACGTGCAACAAGCCATAACGCATGCCCTGGTCTCCTCCTGGCAGTGCTGTTATAATGAGGATAAGACTGCCCTGTTCTCTGTAGCAGAAATTTAGTAGGCTTGTGTTGTCTGTGGTGGTGAAGATTGGCAGAGACAGACTGCCTGCTTTCAGCAAGCATCTTTGGCTTATTTATGTCCCTGCTCTGGAGTCTGAGATGAGAAAGAAAATGTTTTGTCTTGTGCTTGCAGGGCACTAGGGCAGTACCAGTGCTTTTGTGTGGTGCACTTGTTCCTTTTGATGCAGAAGAAGGTTCTGTGTTTCTTTCAGAAGACATCCTCGCATTTCATGCACACTGGCTTCTGCATGTGGAAAATAACTGCAGCTGGATATTTGTGCTTTACAAGATACTGGTGATCAGCTCCGATTCTGCATACGTTTCTCTCATGCTTATCAAAGCACCTAACTTCTTGATAGCGTCAACTGTGCATTATTGAAGTTCCGCTTTCAATCACATTTTCCTTTCAATCCCACATGGTAATTGCCAGCCATCACTGTAGGTGGCAGGAAGCCAAGAACCAAATGCTTAATGGCCTGGATACCCTCATCAGACAGATACCAAGAAGGGCTTTCCCCAGTGAGATCCAGGGGAAGCCCTAGGAGCCTGGTCATGTCACTGTGCTCTCAGCTCTGTTTTGTGGTAGGAGAAGCTGCCCCTGCTTTAACTGTATTTTTCTGCTCCTGGAAAAACTTAGGCTGTCACATGAAACAACTCGCTCTTCAGATTTTCTGTCCTCTAATTCCAGACAAGCCAAAACATAGGCAACTCTTCCTCTTCCAAGCTAAGGGTTCTTTCTCAGGATCCATATTGTTCCACAGCAATCTCTTCAGTTGTTCTAGATCCTTCTTGCTGTAATTTTTCTTTCTCTTCCCATCGTCTTTAACCTTTGCCCATCGCAGCTGTGCAATCCAGCCGGAATCCAAATGAAGTTGACTCTTTGATCCTAGCATGCATTTAATAGTAGGGCAGTGGTTGTTACTGAGGAAATACATAGCAAGGTGCACTGGCTCTTCTCGCATCTATTTGGGTGTCTGGGTGTACGGGTACATTAGTATCTGGCTCTGGAGTGGTTGCGTAAAATTAGGGACCCTGGATAGTCAGGAGGACATTTCCTGCTCAGTAAAACCTGTTACTCTTGGTACTATACCTAAATGAAAGGCATGTGGTAGATATGTCACTGAGTTCATGGTACGTATGAAACCTCAGAATCTCAGTGAAACCTTGAAGTGTTATAGAAAGTATGCAAAACCTGAGGTTTGGAAATGACTCCTGGTGAGTGAAGCCAAAGTTTTTAGTAAACAAACTAGTTCCTAAAATGCGTTGAATTTGAATGAGTTTGTGTGAAAATGTGGCTGGTTTATCTGCATCTCCTTTGTATAATGACGAGTTTAAAAAAAAAAAAAAATTGAAATGCCAAGACCGGAATCTACCAGCTTATCTCGAAATAGAAAAAGGCTTGGCTGTGATTCTCCCTCTTTAGAAATGGGAGTGAATTTTTAGTTCTGTTGAAATACAAGTTTGGCAAGTCTAAACCTTGGTGTTTTCCAGGGACTTCACAGATAGAGGCAGGATACATTCTGTTCAAACCTGCCCAGCCACTGAATCTAGTCCTTTAGCCAAAGATCCACCCTCACGGTAGGTCCTGTGACTTAGTGAAAACAATGGCCCAATCCTTTGTAAGAGGGCATAAGTAGGCATTGCTGCTGAGAAAATCAGGTCCACCCCTTGTGAGCCAGGCTGGGACGTCAGAAACCATTGGTTACTTTTAACCCGATCTGTGTTGCTATTTTTAATTGAGGTTCATTTCTCAATCCTGATCAGTATATGGCCACTCAAGGTCTTGAGTTCGCACATGGGCAGGCAGTGATGTTAGCGCAGGAGAGAGAGTGGAAAATGAGACTCTTTCAGTGGCCTTGGTGGGAAAGCTTTTCAGTATTCATGAAACTGTGGCCTCTCTGAAGACTGCTCTGTGCTTTAGGGAATTCACCAGTCCAGGGCAAATTCTCTTTTCATCCCCAAGCAGGATAGTTCTGTTCTGGAAATGAAGGTGGAGGAAATGCTCTATCCACTTGTGCTGGAGAATGTACTTTGAAGGAAGGTCCTATTGTTTCGCAGGAGATGAATTAAAGCAGAACTTTCACCCTGGAAACTGACAATCGGGTCTCTCACCTGGAAGTGATTAGGTGGCAGTACTTTAAATGCTTTGTATATGTAAGCTGTCTACAGAAGATGGCTTCTACATCTCCTAGCTAGTGCCTGATAGTTTTTAGGATGGTACCCTTCTTCAGAACCCATGTCCCTTTGACATGCAGCCCCCCTCAGTGCAAGCCAGAGGTGCTCAGAAGGTAGGAGCAGCCCAGCCTATTCTTTCCTGCCCCATCCTGTTTCCTAGCACTGCTGGAATGGATCCTTGTTGATTCTGGTGCAGCCGTGCTGAAAGCCACCTGGGGACAAAGGCTCCTTTTGTTGGGAGCTGCAGCCAGGCGCATGGACGTGCTGCTCAGCACTTGCCTCTTCCTGGGGTATCAACCAGTGATTTTGCTGCCTCCTGGGATGTGTGTCCCTCAGCTTGGCGCTGCTGCACGGGCTGGGGAGCATTTCCTATTGTCATATTCTGGGAGAGGGAGGAGAAAAAAGGCGTGAATGAAGTGGTAGTTGAGATTTGCACAAGAGGAAGCTAAATATTGGATGAACATGACCCTTTATAACCAGGTGCAGATAACAAACAGTGAATCAATAGGGACAACTAGACTTTGTTCCCTGTTCTCTTCTATCTTCACTCTTGAAAATACCTTATGCATGTAAATCTCAGTTATGTGGTTTGTATTTTTGTTTGTTTGCTTTTTGTTTCCTAAAACCTGTCATTGTTCAGGCAGTACTAGCATTTAATACTTTCGAAGGTCTGTAAGCTGCACATCACTAATACTTAAGTGCAGTGGTTACAGGGGGTGGGATTTGGAAGAGCAGGTTGGGATGGGGACACCCACCTGGTACAAGAAGTTCTCCTCCCTTGTCAGCTTTCTGTTCCCATGGTGGAAGCGCTCCAGTTCCTGTCTTTGCTTGGCTATGGTCACAGAGCTGTTTAAGGAGGGGGAAACAAAATCTGTGGAAAGATAGGATCCAGCAGGGAGCTATTATTATGTTTCCATGACTGACGGGGAGGGCAGAACGTGTCTCCTGCCAATGAGATCTCAAAAGCTCATGCTTAATCTTTGAAACCCTGTCTTCCATGCCCACCAGCTATCTGCAGCATCATCCAGCCTGATGGGGAATTAGGAAGCTGCTGCAGCAACTGTTGATGGCAGCGTCTATGCCTACACCCCATTCTCACAGGTGATAGAAGTGTTTAGGTATGATGGTACTTGCCTCATGGGAATAAAGGCACAGAATGGTGTGCATGTGCCATGTTCATTTTCCTGAGCTATTAGTGTGGATAGCAGCAGCCATGGAACGCTTGCTGGTTGCTGTCATGACTCATTTTTATTAAACTCACGCCAAGCCAAAATTAGTATGTAGTTGCTGCACTGGAGGCTGATGCGACTGTACTGGAAAGACATCTGTGTGGGTTAGCACGTGTCACGCTGACACCTTCTGTACCAGGGAGGAAGGTACGTCTTCACTTGCTTGCGACTGTGAGCAACTAGAGCAGGGCTTCAAACCTTTTCTTGAACCCGGGGGCCTTGATTTTCTTTTACAGGGGTTTGTCATTCTCTGTAAAGGCTAAATATACAGCTTGCTTTCCTCAGTTGTTCTTCGAGAGCCTTGAAGTCTGCAGACCACATGCTGAAAATCACGCAATGTTCTCTCATGTTTATAACCAGATCTGTAAATTCAACTGAGTATCTTCTGGCCTTGCTGTCTAACTCCCTGTGCTGTTTACACTTTGAGATTCTAAGCAAATGGTAGTGCGCAGGCAGGCACCTGTGTGTGTTTCAGTTATCCTCAACCTGCTTCTCTGAGCAAAGAGTTTTCAACTTCCCCCTTTTGAAATGGAATTTAATTTAAAAGCTGAAGTCTGTCTGTCTGGTGCTGATTCTGTGTGTCTCCACTTAAGCTCTCTTCTCACTCTACTTCAAGCCTGGATCTTGAGATCACCTTCTGTGCACAAAACTGTTCTAATTCACACAGGTTGGCTGGTAGGTACGAACTTTTCCTTCCCTTCACCCTGTCCTCTCTCATCTCCGTTTGTTCTGGGTGGCCTGTCACTCAGTGACGCAGTGGAAGCAGTAATTTACCTCCCTTTTGTTAATGTTACAGGCAACTCTTGGAATGTTACCAGGCTGGGAGCGGCAGCACTCAAGGCTTCTGTAGCACATTGGTATCTGGTTACTTAGTGTGCAGGAGGATCTCGGGCAGCCTTTCTTTCCATTCCTGCTTCCACTGATAGTATTTTTTTTTCTCCAAGATATTTCTCCCCTCCTTTCCCCTAAATTCTTCTCTCCTGGTTCAGCTAAAAAAGAAGGAGAGAACAATGGACGTGTTGGCTTTGCTGTCTTCTCACTGGCAGGAGGTTTTGGAATATGGAGCCGGGGACAGTTTGAACTCTTGGCAGCAATAGCCCTGCAGAATAGCCTGATCCATGGACAAAGGTGCCTCAGAGATGCTATCCTGATGGGTTGAGCTGGCCAGGGATCAGGGCGAAGGCAGACATAGAGCAGGCATGAGAATGATGCATGGGAGAACAGCTCTGCTCTTGGCCTCCTTCTCAAACTCTGCCATTTGGCATGGCCTCCTTGGTCAAGGCATAAAGCTCACAGTGATGTTGTGTGTCACTGAGGTGAACTTGCTTTTCTATGCTTTTCACATTTCTATGTACAGGAAAATTCTGGAGGGTCTCAAGTTAGCAATGGAGCAAATTCACTGCAAGGAATTGGGAAAGTGGAAGAGGTCTTTGCTGTATTTCGTGTGTGGGACAATGGATGACAAACTGACTTGCACATAATAATCTGGAATAAAAATGCTTAAAATGTTGACTTTATAGTAGAGATTCAAACCTGGTACTCTCTTTTCAAGAGTCAGAAGCTTTTCAAAAAGCTGTCTGGGAGACTGATTATTACCCAAAGTTGTACATGGCTGTCTGGAGACAGTTAATGTTTAAATGAGGCAAGTTTTAAAGTAGATAACTTGCCCTGTTAGTTGTAAGAAAGCATTTAAATGCATCCTGTTGGGTAAAAGCACAAAAGCCTGTCTGTTCCTTTTTTTCCATTTGGCTTTCGTGTTAAACTTTGTGATCATGACTGTGCAGCAGAGTGAGTTGAATGGAGTGCTGGCATTTAAGTACTTTGCTGGTGAATCTACCTCAAGGTCACAGTTTGGTGCTTTTGTCACTGTGGTGGTGAACTGGCTTTTCTTTTGTAGTACAGAAGATGAGCTGGTCTCTGAGCACATCCTGGCTGCTTAGTGAGCATGGTTGTAACGTACCATATGAGATAGAAAGTATACTGTGCTAAGTTTGCTCTTGTTTCAAGGCATGCAGTCGGGTCTTTGTGTTTTCCCTACATTGCCATCATATCTTGCAGCAGCACTCTATAGCAAGCATTGAACAGAAGAGGAGTCTGGCCATCTTCCTCTTAGGGCTAACTCACTGCAAGGCTCTGTGGGTGGCTGGGACATGAGTGTCCATATTGATGCAGAAAGAGTCTGGGATTAGGGATGTATTAGCAGGTTCCTTGATCTGACTTCTGAAGTAGATTGCATAGATGCATTACATACTATGTCATCCAGTGTAGTGCAAGGTGTTTATTCAATTTCAGTTTTAAACCTAAGAGGTTGTGAATGCTCTTGAATATGGGGAGGGCTTCTCTGATTCAAGTACTCTTTCTGTGCTTGAGAGTTTTGAGTGATGGTATGAAGTTCAACAAGGCAAAGTGCCAGGTCCTGCATTTGCGTCACAACAACCCCATGCAACACTTGGGGGAGAGTGGCTGGAAGGCTGCTTAGTGGAAAAGGACCTGGGGGTGCTGATTGATCGTCACTCAACATGAGCCAGCTTGTGCCCAGGTGACCAAGGCAGTCAACAGCGTCCTGGCCTGTATGAGAAATAGTGCAGCCAGCAGGGCCAGGGCAGTGATCATCCCCATGCACTCGGAACTGGTGAGGCTGCACCTTGAACACTGTGTTTGGTTCTGGCCTCCTCACTACAAGAGAGACATTGAGGTCCTGGAGCATGCCCAAAGAAGGGCAACAAAGCTGGTGAATGGTCTCGAGCACAAGTCTTATGAGGAATGGCTGAGGGAACTGAGGTTCTTTAGTCTGTAGAAGGCTCAGGGGGGACCTTATCACTCTGTATAACTACCTGGAAGAAGGTTGTAGTGAGGTGGGGAGTCGGTCTCTTCTCCCAGGTAAAAAGCGATAGGACAAGAGGTAATGGCCTCAAGCTGCACCAGGGGAGATTTAGGTTGGATATTAGGAAATATTTCTTCACAAAAAGGGTGATCAGGCATTGGAACAGGCTGCCCAGGGAAGTGGTGTAATCACTGTCTCTGAAAGGGTTCAAAAAACATGTAGATGACGCCCTCAGTGATATGGTTTAGTTGTGGTCTTGGCAGTCCTGGGGTAATGGTTGGACTTGGTGATCTTAAAGGTTTTTTCCAACATAGTTGATTCTATGATTCCATGTCTTAGGGCTGGCAGCTCCTGTGGTCTATGTCCTAGGCAGGAAGCATGCTCATACACCAGCTCTCAGGTAGTGTGATGTCAGTTCAACTGCAGTGAGACAGCTTTGTAGCAGCCACTGGGCCAGATCATGTATCATGATCTTGGTGTCAAAGACACGTTTAGTCACTGAAGATAAAGATATCTTGCTGGTGGTGCTTTCACAGCCTCTGTTGAGTAACAGAGGGGACTTCACACAGCTGTGCAGATGGTGATAATACCAAGGGTGGGCAACAGCAAATGGGCATTACCTCTACTAAACAGCAGTGATATCGTTAGAGAGTCTTGCTGTGATCCAGAGACTTAGCTTGAATTTTACCTGGACTTGCTCTTGGCTGCCTCCTGATAACCTTTTGCAAACAAGCTCTTGTGCAAGAGGAGATAAAAGCGACTAGATGCAGTTCTGGCCTTCCTGTTGCCATGAGTACTGCTAGCTTTAGAATAAGCTTGCTTTAACCACAGAAGGTCAGCAAGGCCTGTGGGCTCTGGACGGACATCTAATTTTATTGTCCGCCTGTATAACAAGATTAGCACCAAATGACTCACGGAATAAGTCAGGTGGTCTTTAATCTTCTGTAACTTGGTTTGTATGAAGGCATTTTCCTTATAATGACAGAATGTGGCTGAAAACTTTAACAAAATCAGGTCTTCAGTGACAAGTGCTTTCTGTAGGAACTCTCAACTTTAACTAAAACTAAACATTGAAAGGCTGGTGGTGTTTTTTTGTTTGGTTGGTTTTTTGTTTGTTTTTAAAGAAGCGCTGAAAATTCCCACAGAGAACCCATGAAAAGGATTTTGTTGTTGAAGTTTTTGGTGGAAGAGAAAGCAAATCTTTCTTCTTAGTTCTGTGGTGAACCCAGAGGTTGTCCTGAACTTCCTTCACAGCTGAAGCTACAAGTTATACCAGACTTTCTTCTGGAGGGCAAGTTCCTTTCTGACTCCTGGACTGCTTTCAGTTTTGTACTTGCAGGTTGCAAGCTGCTAAGGATTGCTCCAGCATGAGAACTTAGTGTTTATAATACTAATAAGGAGCTGAATCTCCATGATAAATGAAATCTATACTACATAAAGAGTGTGTCTTGCAACACAGACACTCCCCTTTCTCTTAGCTGATTCTGTGATCATGGCTGGCCTTCATGCCACAAGTACTCAGGGACGCAGAGTTTGATCCCCTTGTAGGAGTGGGCTAAGGTTCAGACTAGAATAGCTTTGTTTTATCTTCATTTCAAGCTTTCTGTAAACAACACAACTGGCACAGTCAAAAGAAGAAAATCAGAGCCACCCTGTAAAGATAGGTTTATATGTCATCTTGAAAATGTTCTGGAGTTTTCCTTATGTTGAAGTGAAGCTAATCCCACTTTTTAAAAGAAACATTAACCTGTGTAAATACCATGTGGTTTAGCTTATCAAGGAGCTTAATGGGATGGGAAAGGGGGGTCTATTTTAAAAGTGGAGATCTTGACTTGTTAATGAAAATGTGACTGGAGTTAATAATTTCTGGCAAGGTAACTTATACTCCTTGTAATTTTACATCTGTCCCCTCTTGTTTATTATCTGGCCATGATAAGTTTATGGTTCTGTATTGTAACAGCTCAAGAGGTTTAAAAAGGACTTTGATTTGCACAACTTCTGCAGGAGGGAACAGAGACAGCCAGAGTCTGATACCTGAATTTCCAAGAGGCCCCTGGAACCACTTCTGAAATGTGCTAAGGGTGAAGTCAGCTGTGCAGGAAGGGTGAGAGCTGTGTGTTTGATTCTTTTTGCAGGAGCTGGGACCACTTATAAGTGTGACATTACTTCTCTGTATAAGATGTTTAATGAAAGCGTGTGAGGATTGTGAACAGAAGTTCACAGAGCAAGAGGGAGGCCAGGAAAGAGTAGCTGGGTGGCACCACTTGAGCACGTGGGTGTCTTAGAAACCTTTATAAGTCTGGCTGATATTTGTATCAGTCTTATGATGACAGGGAAGGACTGAAGGAATAACTATGACGTCTGTAGGCATGCAGATGCTTTTTAGTGGAAGAGGTTCATATACTGGATAAACAGAAAGATGATTAGTAATGTGATAGGCAAGGGAATCCACTTGTTTCCCAAAGAATCTTATGTTCTTAGAGACCCCTTTGGAGACATGAAAAACTGCAGGTGCAAGGCTGCCTTCCTCTTACTCCATACGTGGATATGACTGGGGGGATGGGATGGTGAAAAGTAAATGCTGGTTCTTTGTGGCACACACCTGAGTGATGATGCAGGCAAGCTGAGCACAGGCTCAGCTTGGTCAGCTTGTGTATACTGTTCTGAAGGCTAGAGGCAGGCACATCAATTCATAGATAAAACATTTTTGTTTTCCACAAGTGATGTGAGTTCACTTACAATTTCAAGCCCTTCCTAGTGAGGCTGTAACATGAAGTGGTGGCATGTGGAGCAGGGCCTTGGGAGAGCTGCAGGTTGCTGACAGTGCCCCTGGTTATTAATGGCCACAGCAAGGGCTTGCAGGTTCCAAGAACAGACTTTGTGTTTGTTTTAGAGGAGACAGCTGACAATGGTGTTTGATACAGCAATCTGTCTCTGCCTGACTTTTGACTGACAATAACAGTCAGTTGCCCTCCTCCCAGCCATGGCTTAAACCTAGTGACATTTACAGCGGAGCTAACTTCTCCAGTCTAAGTTTAGATGGTGATTTTGTGTTTGTCTGCATGCGTGTGCTTAATAAGAAAAAAAAGCAGGTGAGGGCTTCTGCAAATAAAAATGGAATGGGAATTTCAAACCATGGCTGAATGTGAAAGAGGAAGGATTAAACCTGCATGGATTTTCATGGACTGGTTGCTGTGGATCCTTGTTCAAGAGTGTTGAAGGGTTGTTACCTACTTTGGCATTTTTGGTTTGTTCTCCTGAAATACATGGTAAATATTAATAACTATGGGGCTCTCTGTTTGACAGGGTGTATTTGTTTTTTGGGGGCAAGCTGTTCATGGAATTGACTGGTAGCCTTAGCCCCACCTGTGCACAGCTAATGACGTGTTATGGGTGTATGTCCATAAGCCGTCTGGAAATAGCATATGATCTTAGCTGACTGCTAAGATTTCTTGCCATGTATCCATGTTTCTCTTTCAAAAGCTTCTCCTATTAATGGACTTCCTTGCAAGAGAAAGAACCTTCTCTCTCCCACAGCAGATAAGCCAAGGAGAATAGAGCTGGCAACGTACTCCTCAGCCCTGTCTTGAAGGATGAGCACTGTCAGGGAAGCTTGTCCCACTTGATCCTCAATGCGAGTGAGAGAGCAGATCAATGTCCAGCCAGAGGTGCCCTGAGCTTATGCATAACTTTATGCTGTTAAATGGTGGTTGAGTGGGAACAGTTTTTGGTCACTATATCTTAAAAGCCTATTTCAGGTTATTGACCTAAAGGGAAATGGTTTTGTTTCCCATTGCAGACCTTTGATAAGCCTTCATTCTTTCAGGAACATGACTTTCTACTGATACTGTCTTCTCCAAGGCCCAATCTGGCAGTAGGTCATATAACCCAAATAGAAATTTTTGGGTTGGCCCTGAGCGGTAGACATTCAGCATGCTTGACTAGACGCATGAAGGGCTTGCACCTGTGTTCCCCTGGCATTACGGTGAGAAATAGGCTATGAAAGCTGGTGGAACTCAACCCTTTGTGAACATCATGAGTGACTTACTGGCCACGTGTTTTTGGAGGGTTCACTTGTGACTTAGGACAGTGCTAAGAGTTACTTGCCATCAGGCCTTTCTGCCAGAGTAGTGTCCAGAGATACTGCCTGTGTAAACCAGATGAACCCATGTCAGAACAACGCTAGTGGTTAGAAAAGTGGTTTCACCCATTCAATATTTGGCTCCTTTTTTACCTAAAATGAAGGTGCAAATGTATGATCAGGGCAGAGGGATTTGATTGCATCAACCTCTTCAGAACTGCTCTGTCATGTCAGCAGTCTACATGTCTTTGCATCTACCTTCACCTCACTTCTGAGTGAAAAATTGGCTACCTGTGATGGGGTGGGAAAAGATTTGTTGGAAAGGGTTTTCTTTTACAATTCTTTTTCCTCTCTGTTTCCATTTCCCTCTCTCCCTACTTTTTCAAGTTTGCAAAAGTACACTTATGTAAGCAGTGCTAGCAGTATTTTGCACTGTCACTTGTTATTTGTCTAGTGAGCTGCATCTTTTGTCTGCAGGAGACTTGGGGATTTTCAGTTCCATGTGGTTTGCAACCCTTCTGCCCTTTGCTAAGCCAGACACGTGGTCCAGATTCATTCTTGTTAGTGTGATAACGCATTAGTACTGCAGCAGTTCTGAAGGGTAAAACCCCAGGGTTGGGATCCCACTGTAATCAAACAAATCCAGAAGAAGAAAGGCCTCTTGGCTTGAGGTTGCATACAATGAGTGATGATGGAAAGTGGACTCAGCTTGCAGCTGTGCTGGTGCTGTAACCAGCAATCCTGGTTGCCTCCCTAATGCTCTCTTTGAAATCTTTTGCAGCAGTTTTAAACGATCACCCCTGTATTGTTTCATGGACCTGTTTTTAATGCTCATGAATATATGGTGCATAGCAGGAATGAAAGCAGCCTAAAGATCTTTTAACAGACCCCCTTTCCAATTAATCTGTAGTGACAAAGTCTTCCCAGTGTGCCTTTTCCTTCTCCTTTGGGAGTGATAGCTCATGTCCACTTGTTTATAATATATTCAGCATCTGTCGACACCCTTCCAGCCTGGTGCTGAGCAGAGAGCCATCTTGTCCAAAGCTGGTAATTGAGCTCTAAGACTGCTGTCAAAAATAAAAGCTGCTGAGCTTGAATCAGATCTGGTTATCTGAGGACTCAAAACTGATGAAGGACAGAAGCGACTGAGTTGCTAATTAGCAGCACTTAATGCTTTGCCTCGGCTGGAAGATCTTGATGTGAAAGTTTGAGAGGAGAGGATGAGCATAAAAACCTATTTTCCTTGAATTGCTGTGCCCTGTATCCTGTTTAAGGCTTTAGCAAGCAATCCTGCTGCTTTAGCAGATGAAGAAGCCCTCTCTCTTCTGTTCCCCGTGCCTTTTAAAAATAAAGAAAAGCACCCTGAGGTGCCTTTTCCATTCTCTGGCTTCATATGCCAAACTCTGATACAAACGCCCAGCAATCCCTGTTGCTGGTGCAAGCATGCACAGCACAGCACCCTTTCTGCCCTGTGGTAATGTCAGCTGAGCTGGGGTCTCTTGGCTGGCCTTTACATCTTCTGCCACATAAGAAAAGAAAAAGACACTTGAGAAGTCTGTATGTGACTGGTAACATGGGGATAGCATCCCCTTTCACATGGCCAGTAAATCTGTGCCTCATATAGGCAGGATGGTGAAGTGTAGAAGGGCCTTGTTCTCCTCAAATGGTGATATCAAGCAGTGTGTCATTAGTAGTGTACCTGATACAGGCATGTCTGGTGACCTTGTGCACTTCACCTTTGATTTGTGATTTTGAGAGAAGAGAGTGAAGGATTCTGAATCTGGCGGAAGCACTTCCTGCCAGACCAACCAGATAGTCCTGGCTTAGTCTTCGCATAGTATCTTCTCTCTGAAGATCTCCAGGTTTACTGTCCATCTTGCTGGTAGCTAATAGAGCAAACCTACCTCATGTAGGTGTATTCACAATAGTTGTTTTTGGAGGGAGAGGGTTTATGCTTGGCAACCTGTTCTTAAACTCTGAAGAAAATTTGGCAACTGGTCATACAGCTTAAAAAACCTGCTGACTTGTTCAAAAATGTCTTTTCACTGTTGACCGCTGAGAGGGTGTTACTGTAGGGTCTCTCATAAAAGAAGGCCTCCACATTGCCAGTTTCAGCAGTACTTTCAATCATATTGTGGGCTTTTCCTAGGACTGCTGATAAAAAAATAAAAAATATTGGACTACTGTTAGGGGAGCAATTCTATTTGTGACTCTTTTCTTTCCTTTTTCTTTATTACTTCATGTAATTCTGAACACAAACTGTCCAGAAAGCAAACAAGGAAGCAAACCTCTTGTGCTCTCTTAACAGTTATCTCTGCACAGAGACCAGATGACCAGCTTGCTACAGAACTATCTGAAAGCAAGGAAGAAAGTCTCCTTCTCTTGGATCAGGTTCAATTCCTAAGCCCCAGTGTGCACACTTATAACAGTTAATTCCATGCAGTTTAAATTCAAGTCACTTAGTTTAGCTTGCGAAGTTAGGTGGAACAATGTGCGTGTGGTGTTGTTTTTGAATATATCCCATGGATATTGGGAAGATCTGATTTTGGAGTTTTGGTTTTTGTATTGTTTTTCAGTTAGTTTGATTTTTTTTTCCCCCCCCCCTCTTTGAAACCCAGCTCAGATCTATTCAAAAGTACTATGAACAAATTTTTTCACTGAAAGTGCTATTTGAAGTAAAAGCAAGGGAACGCATATAGAGATTGCCTGTTTCATCAAAGATCTTGTTATTTATAGGCTTTTGGTCAAATCTGATGCTACAAAAAACTGACTGAGCCCCTGGGCTTTGTGTGCACTTGAATGTCATCTTTATCTCTTTCCTTAATGAGTGTGTATGAGGCTGAAATTAGCACAGATTAGCTGCATGGTACTTCCTGTGCCTTTTGGTTTCAGAACTCTGATTTGCAGAACAAGTACCACTGTTGTTTTGTGGAAAGCCAAGAATCAACCCACCAAACTTGCTGAGGTTTAGGTATTGTAAGCCAGTTGTGTGGGAAGTAGCAGTGAGCCTTTGAAATAAAGTAACAGACTACAAATATTTTTTAAAGCATCTCTGTACTTCCTGGGTATCCGTACTGCACTCATTAAACTATCTGGATGCCACCATGCTGTGAATCCTATACAAGAGGTATAGAATAAACTCTTCTATTAGTTCCTGATTATATCTTGGGAACTTGGAGAAAATACTGAAGAGGACTAGATCAGTAAATGGCTTTTCTGCCTTAAAGTAAAAAAAATTACCCCTGAAATACCAAACACTACACTGCTCCTTTAACCCATATTTATTGGAATAAAGGCAAATTTCAGAAGTCTCTGCATTGTGCGTGTTTTCACAAATTAAATGCTTCTAATGTATAATGCAAAACTGTTCATAAAGTAGCAGCAGGAAGCTACAGGGATGTTGCAGGGAGTAGTTGGCCACTGGAGGCAGGATGGGTAGGTGATAGTTTTAACCTTGGTTTCCTGCCTGCTTGTCTAATGCTTGCCAAATAGCATTGGATATGAGGTACTTGTATGGTCAGAAATGGGAGGATAAATAGGACTCACTTGTAGTAGTCTGAGAGATACTCCTGCTGTAAGGATGAAGTTGTTGGAGAAAGTTGAGATGGACCCTATTAGCTTGTTGCTCATGGAGCACTCCAGGTAGCTTGATAGATTGAAGAAGCAATGGAGTATTCAAGACTACATCTAGGAGAGAAGAAGATCATGAAAACCAGCCAGCAAACAGCTATTTCAGAACCACCCTCATTCCTGACAAACCCCTAGTTTGTTTAGCTAAAATGCAAGTTGCAGCCGTGTCTTGTTTTCATTTTCAAATGCATAAGCCTTGGACAGTTGTTTCCTAGTGCTTAGACCTGAAGGCGGGTGGGCTCCCATGCTTCCCATAAGAAGTAGTCCAAAGTTACATGTAAAGAGAGGAGGAAAGAAAAAAAATGAAGACACTTGGAGATGGGAGATTGCAGCGTTCTCAGTGGGTTTTTAATTTACTGTTTTCAAGATATGATTGCTTTTTTCTGCATTATGACTATTTGCCTGGTTCTGCCTTCTTTTGGAGAATTTGTCTTTCTGAAACCTGGCAGGATAAGTTCAGAAGGCTGGCTGCATAAAACAGAAACACTTTGGATGTTGTTGGTATTGTTTTGTATAACGTGCTGGAATATTATGGCTTTGCCTTCCATGGGTTCATCAATGTTAATAAATGGTGACTAGCCTTCAGTGCAGCTGGTACAGTCTGTGTACAGACTAAATTTGTATGATAGTATGTACATGAGTGAGTTACTACAGGTCTCTGTATTGTCTTTTCTCCAGTATTGACTTTTAAGGTATGGAGCTTCTAGCGTCTCCTCTTGAGCTGCTCCATCTGTTTCCTTTCTTTTTTTTCTTTCTTTAGTTTACTTGTTGACAATATACTATAGCTAAGGACAGTGTTAGCATATCTTGGTAATGAAGGTTTCCCAGAATGAGTGACATTTAAGGCAGGGAAATGTCAAAGCCCAACTTAGGAAAGTGATTTGATCACAGAGTGGAAATTGAAAGCAAAGTGCTTAGTATCTCTCTCAGAAAGAACCGAGTAGTGTCACTAGGGTGGGAATGGGCTGGGGGAAATCTGCTGCAGAGGCTCTTTGTGCTGGTCCTCAGATATTGGACTTGCTGAGAGATGGCGTGGGGTCAGCGGGTATTACTGCAGATGCTGAGAGCAGTAGAAACAGAGGAAGAGGTAACCAGGGTAATGAAAATCGTCCTGGCCTTTTTCCTAGTGCAGGAGATTAACTGGGATTCTGGTCCCATGTCCAAGAGGGCTCTTTATCTTAGGCAAAGGGTTTACCCATGGGCATAGTCATTCTGACTTGCAAAACAAGATAGCAGTTCTTCAGCAACACCATGGGAGCCAACTTCTTGAGCTCCAAGCACAGGAACAGCCTGAGATCTGATAGGCTTATGGAGGTAGTGCGGGAGGTATGTGATCCTCTGGACCCTGGGCACTCTTTGCAATTCTGCTGCCCCTGTGTTGTGTCACAAGACCGTTCCTTATCTTTAGGCTGTGGGGTGGGCACAGGAGACCAACCAATGTGCAAAGCTAAAGTACCCAGAGCCTTTTCTTTCCCTTCGCTGGCTGTCCTGGGCTGAATAAGTCTGAGAGTTAGGCCCAGTTCTTCTCGTTGTGTTTGCCTATTGTCTTAGGACACTTGATAATGATGTACTATGTATAATGAGGAAATGTTTGATAACCAGTAATATGAGTGATGTGACTCCCTTGTTTGATAGCCTGTAGCTTGAGAAAAGTGTCCCCAAAGGGACCCAAGCACAAGAGGAAGCATCTTAAGAGCAAAAGATTTCATAAGCTCACATCAGGTAGTTTTCATAGTGAATACTATGAAGCAATACAAAGTACCTCTGCAGAACAGAGAATGCAAATGCAAAACTGGTATCTTCCCTGTAGTAGTATTGGTTAACATGTTTCTACATGTTTTTGTTTTTGAGATGTTTCAATGCACCTAGCTGAGTCTTCGCATTTGTGGTGGATACTATCTGCCTCGCTCTGTGGGGAGAAACTGAGCACAGTTACTTTCATTTGTTTGAAGTTTTGGGTGAAGCACATGGTGTGGTTAGGAATAGCTTGTCCCCATAGGGCCATCACTGCATGCTTGTACCCTGTAGTTCCTTCAAGGAAGACCTCTAAGTTTGGAATGAGGATGGCAACTGCTGCAGAAGAATCTGCTGCGGCCAAACAATCCTCTTTTTGTAGAAAAAGAGGAGTCTTCAGCAGTGTATTGAAAGGAAAATGCTGAAATAAAGTAGGCGTTCTTAGATGAGCATGGTGCATACAGCTTCAAAAGTGGGACAGGTCCTCTGTGTACCCCTTTCTCTGCGATATTACTCGTTACTTATGACTTGGCCTTAAGGATAAGGTGACCATCATTCCAAGCCACCAGATTTGAAAGAAGTCCTGCACTGGCTGTGCTTATTTCTGACATCTTGTCTTACTCATGGCATGATCAGAAACAGATATATTCTTAAGATGCTGACTTCAGCCTGGTGAAATGTTTGTTGCCATGAACTCTTTGAGCCCCATTATGAGGAAGCAGGTTTCTCCAGGAAATAATTTAGAATGAGAAAGTGGAGCTCCTTTCCCCCGCCATCTTGACTGCAGTGAGGGAGAAGGATGAGCCTTGTAAGGCAATCCAGTGTGACCACACTGAGTCACATTAAACTTGAGAGGTGTGTCTTGAAGGTGCAGGTCACAGTGAGGCTGCTCTTTAGTAGTTGTCAGAGGCAGATATTTGAGTCAAGCCTTCGAGGCAATGCAGCGTGACTCTTGCTCTTACAGAAATTTCTCAATATAGTGCTGTTTAGGGAAGGTGGCAGTTACCTTTGTATCTTTGACATTAGGCTATACATGCCATTATTATCTAGATATATGTTGCACTTCCCACTGTGATATCGAGGAAGAAGTGAGTTCCTTTTGCAGAGGATCTTTGTTTGGAGAAAAAGTGATTGACATTCTGTTGCTGTCATCTTCAGGATCTGGGAAGACTAGCTTTGCAAGGGCCTTACAAGGTCCATCCCCTATGTGGAGTGGGGTCAGTAAGGCTTAAATCACGCTTGCGATTCTTGTCTTGAAGTCTTTCATTAGCAGAGAATCTCCATGCAATCTATTCTAGTGATTTAAATCCTGCACTGTTAGCGTATTTTTTGGGAATGTTCTGAGACTTCCAACACCACAATGTGACCAGAAAATTATATTTAGTTGTTTGTTTGTTTGTTTGTTTTCCCTGGTCAAGGTTGGGTTTTAGAATATGGCTAAGCTTGCAAATTCTCACATACTTTAATTAGAGGGACATCTGTAAAAATCAAACTCAGTGTGTCTTGAGCTGAGCACTCAAAACTGGTCATCTCATCTCTCTGTACTTCTCTTTCCCATTTGCCAGCTGAAGATGCCAGGGATAAATTTGGTGACTCTGTGACATGCTGAACAAACTCTCCTCTTTACAGCTGGGTGGATGTGACATTGGACATGGCTTTTCCAGGTCATTCAGGAAGTCCCTAACAAGATGCTGCATTGAACCCTGATTTCCCAACTCAGCCCAGTGACAGAGGCAACATCCTGTCTTTGCAGGATCTATTGAACCTTGTTAGCAAGTAAGACGCAAACAAGAATGGCTCTGTCTGTGCCAAGAGTGGCATTGCCCTTTCCCATCTTCCAGTGATCCGAGGGTCTTGCTGATTGCTCTGCCATGGGAAGAACTTTCTCAATTTACAATGAAGTGTTAATATGTTTGGAGTTTCTTCCTCTCCACCCCCATCCTTCTTTGTCCATTTGTTTCAAAGAAAGACTTAATTGTGCCAGGCTTGCATGAGGAAAGCCAGGCTGTACCCAAAGCCAGCCTAGAGGCAGGCATGGAGGGCAGGAGGACATGCCCTGCTGCCAGGGAGGGTCAAAAGGGGAACAGGACTCCCACTGCTGCTCTTGCTTTTCTTCCTGATTCTGAGTGCAAGACCCAAATTATTTCATGAGCACAAATCTACTTCATTGAGCAAATCACATCTCATTTGGGCAGAGAAGTAACAGGGCTTAAAACAGCTTATGAAACTTCCTTTGTTTGTACCTTATTAAGTTACGTGGCTTTGTGCTTTCTGTCTGACTTGGACACTATTTTCTTCTCCCCCTCTTCCAAGTACAATGTCTTCCATGGAAGAATAGGCAGCAGCCTGAGATTAAAGGTTTATTTGTTCTGTTGCTAATTGACCCATTGGCACATGCCAATTTGTTGCAATTCAAAATTAGTCACAGCAGTTACTGGCTCTGTGCCCAGTTGGTAGTTGGAGATTATGCGCTGGAGTTGGCAGATACAGCAAAAGTCAGAGGCGTCATTTATGACGGGTGGAGATGTCAGGAGATGAAGTGATTTAAGAGCTTTGGGTAAGATGTGACTGCAGCTCCTTCTTTGATACAGTGGGGAGTAAGATGTGGACCTGTAGGGCTCAAGTTCTCTGGCTATGGGCTTAATGACTGTTTCTTCATCGGGGCTGGACCACCCTAAATTCAGATGTTTCAGATGCAGATTTAGTTCTGTTTGGGATCCTCAAGCTACATTTATTTTTGCCTTCCTACTCATCACTTGCATTCTCTAAACTCATCTTTGGCCTGGGGGACCCATATGCCATGAAAAGCAGAGTTTTATTAGGTTACTGGTTCACATAATGGGTCTGCATGGGGTGTGCTGAGAATATTTGGGTTTTCAGGGCTTCTGTTGTGGCACTGATATTTTAGAAGACCGTGAAAGAAAGTGCTGCGTAAGAACTATGGATGCATTAAGTAGCTGGTGTATATTTCTCTGTTAGAAAGTAGAAATGTGAATCTGTTACAGTTGCTTTTTAAAGCAAAGCAGAACTGCATTCGTAGTAGTCTGATACTGCTTCTTGGTGCTAGCTGCTGCTGCACTGCTAGTGTTTGTCCTTCATGGTGACTGCTGCTCTGCATCAGGGGTTTGGTGGTCACAAGGCTGGTATTCAGACCTCGGTTTCCTTCATGGCTAGTGTTTAAAGCAGAGCACCAGAAACCCTATGTTAGCAGTGCAGGGATTTGCCCTTTGGGAATGCTTCCTCCTGTACACCTGGAAAAAAGAGCCAGATAAGGTGCTTCCAGATGCAGATAAACTGCAGCCAGATAAGAATCTCCCTTTTGAGTCCTATGAAGCTGTGATATTTAAGTAATGCTCAGTCATCCTATGAATGTTATGGTCTTGCCTTCGAGAAAAAACTGCCACTTGGATTTCCCTAAGCAAACTTTCCATACTACTAGGAAAAGTTGCTGGTTTTAAACGCTATTGCATGACTTTACTTCTCTGACCATTGCTAGTAGAATGCCCGATCTCCAATATAGAAGATTTCCAGATTTCCTTGTCTCTTCTGTGTTATCTCAATTCTCCAAGTACAGTAACTCAAAGTTTACTGCAAATAGTTCTGCCTGCCACAGCAGATTACAAATACATCAGTGATATGAGAAGAATGTGATAATTTACTTGTTAATAGCATCTTGCCTCCTAGGATCTTTAAAGTGCTTTTAAAACTTCAGTCAAACCTGAAACTCCTTGCTTTTATTCAAATGCAGGGAAAACTGAGGCTCCATGGGTGGAATTTGGCTGTGTTTGGAGATGTAGCAGTAGCTGGTCAGTTGCCTATAGCTCTGGTTTATGAGAAATGTGGAGCACCTGCAGATCCAGCTAACTGTTGGAAGTGATCTGGTTTCTGAGCAACACTGGAAAATGGTGTCCAGTGCCTGAGGCCAAAAACATTGGTTGGGGTGATAACCCCATCCTATCATAGTGAATCTGTAGTGAGCCAAGACTGGAACCAACAGCAATCCATCCCACAGGATGTTTTGTGGTATTCATGCAAAGTATTCCCTCCTTCATCCTAGCTTGCACCGTCTTGAAATGGTCCCTATCCTTATGCAGGGCCAGGACTTCTCAGGTCAAGGGCAGACCAAGGAGCCTAGCCATGGTTGCTTCTTAATCTTTTAAATGCCAGATCCGTGTCTGCTGCCTGGTGTGGTTTGTGTCCAGGCAGCAGCTGACAGATCACACCATCTCTGATCTGCCCTGAGATTTGGGAGCTGTGGCTGGGTCCTGACTCCTACCCTGCTAAATCTGCTCCATTAATAGCTATCAAAGAGCCTGAAGTTTCCATCTGAACTTGATCTGGCTTTGCAGTGAGTTGGAGGATTAAAGGCTGTCACAGGGGGAGGGAGGGAGCAGCCGTGGCTCACCCGGAATAGCCTGACCTATGACGGCACGTACCAGCCTGGGGAGGGGAGTTGTCCTGTGAGCTCACGGGTTATTAGCAGTGACCACAGACATGTCTGCAGTCAGGAGCACACCCAGGGCCATCTGCTCCAACCCTGGCTGGTTTAGGGGGTCCAGAGGGATTTGTTAGTACAGTTTGCCTGATGGCTCTTTGATGGGACAGCTGAGGGAAGGCTTGAGGGCCAGTCTTGTGGACCCATTGTTTTATGCTGCTCAAATGACTTAGGGTTTGACCTCTGGGCTGTTTGTATGGGACAGATCTGGTTTTGAGGGGCAGCGGTATGAGATGACCCCTGCCCTGCTGCAGACTAGGGCTGTTGTCTCTCTGCTGTGTTGTAGCACCTCGGCATAGTGGAACAAGATCTTCCCAGCTGGCTGGGTGACCCCAGACTCAGTGTGCATGCCTCCCACCCCCAGTGAGCAGTGGAACTGCAGATTAACTTCTTGGACATTTGGAAAGCAGGCATGTGGCTGCCACAAGGAATAGTTTGTGGGTGCTGCTCAGTGTTTTATACCAGGAAGCACTGAGGCTGTTCTAAACCTTTGACCTCAGAGACATACTCCAGATTACTCCCAGTTAAATGGTCTCCTTCCCTCCCCTCCAGGCCTGAAAGCATCAGTCTTTTGACTAGACGGACAGATGCATTGCCCCATAAAAAGCTCCTTTATATCCCTAATAATTATATTGATCTGCACAGTGGGAACATGACTCTGCTTTGGAATTTGCAGCTTGCATACTTTACTGTTGTCAGTGATGGGTGCTACTGGTGTGATGGCTCTTTGGACATCTAGGAAGTCACCCAGCAGGTGCGAAATCCATGCTCCATAGATCTGTTAGCTTAGGGGAGTACAACTGAACACAGGGCCTTTTAGCAGTGTCCTTTCTGGAAGGGGTTCACCATCAGATGAGAAAGATGAGGCCATACTGAATGCTTCTCTCCTGCTGGCATAGCAGAGGAACGTGCAGCCTCAACAGCACTGTTGCTGTGGCACGCATTCCCCTTCACTGGAGCAGATGAGCAAAGGAGGCACCAATGGCTGGTGTACAGGACTCTGCCTGTCCAAGCAGTGTTGCTTCTTCTGCTCTCCAACAAGCCCTTATGTGGCAAGGGTTTGAGAGGAAGAAGGGAATATTCATGCTGTCTATGCCCTTGCTTTGTAGACAATCAAGTTAGATGCTTGTAGCTGCAGTGTTTGTTGCTGTCACTTGAGCTGTAGAAAATTGTGCTTCTAACTCTGGAGGTTTTTGGTTCAGCCCTTGGTGGCAAAGCGCAGTATCCTTTCCCTTGCTTTTGCTAACATTTTGAATACTTCAGTGATTCCTGGGCATGAAGAGAGGCTGTTTAACAGAAGGGGAATGAAGAACAGTGATTTCCTCCTAGGCATTAAATCCCAGCCTAAATAAGGGGACTTATGAGTTGGGTGCTGAATGACTGTACTGATTTATAGTGTCTAGCACTAGAGTCAGTTATTGTGGTCATGGGTGAGCTGGGAATATCTCTGCTTAATGGTGGAGAAGGGAACCGAGATTAGCCAAAGAGACATAACATGAATGTCCTCCACCTCGGCAGTGTAAAAAGGTGAGAGTGGACCAGTAGATGCACTGGCAGTTGGACTAGATGATCGGTATAGTTCCAATTATTATTTTTTTAAATTTGGTGTTGTCTGGTTTTATTTTTGATTAACAAAGATTTTGTAATCGAGCTTAACCAGCTATGATTTAGATCCATGTCTCCCTGCTGCTGGAGTTGCTTAGGACATGACAAATAACTGCAGCCCCCCTCCACAGCTGCAGTTACCCAGCCTTCTTGTGACGGACAAATTTAATTTTCCTACCCAGAAAATGAAATGCTTCTTTGTTCAAAGCCTGGGAGCAATCCACTTAGCTGCATGGAGAGGTCATTAAGAGAGGAGGGCGATAAGGGAAGTAGTCTGATAAGGATTTTTTTGCAGTCTCTGGGGAGCTGTGCTGTGCAGGGAGGTGGTGAGAGAAACAGGACTGGCTGCTGACACTCTCAGACATGACACTTAGACTCTGTCATGTAGATTCATGGTGTAAGGTCCTTTGTCGCTCTGAACAGCGAGCTCCTGCCAAGCATGTGCACAGTGAGAAAAGGTGAAAAGAAGGCTGGGCTTGCACTGCTCCAGACACCTTCTTTATCTAAGGAGGTCTCTGCATGGCTTTCTGGTTTTGAGGGCAGTCCAGTTGTTTTGGGAGCAAAAAACCCCACCCTGTCTGGACCAGAAACTAGTGTTAAATCAGGATAAGTGTAACCACACAACAAAAGGCGTAGTGATGTGGTTTGTTTCTTGTTGGTCCAGGAGATGAACAACTGGGTTGCTATTGTATTGTCTGCAAAAACTATTAGACGAGTGAAGGACAAAGCTCAGTCGTGCTCTTTGGTACAGCAAGGTAGCAGAGTTCTGAGTTCATCCAGATTCGTCTGTAAGTGCTTTTCCCCACTATGACTGTGTGGAGAAATACTTCAGAAATTCTGAGTGCAGGAATAAGGGATACTTTTTAACTTCTTCCAGCCTGGTGTGCAAAAACTTGCAAATGTGTTTTTGTCTCTGCTTTGCTAGATATGTGTTTGAAGTCTCCTTCCTCCTCTTTTCTGCAGGTCCTTCAGAAGCTTGGGAAAGCAGATGAAACAAAAGATGAGCAGTTTGAACAGTGCGTGCAGAACTTCAATAAACAGCTGGTAAGATAATTAGCTATATGTAATTGCACCCTGGGCTTCAATATTAGCTTCCAGTCATCTGCTGCAATAATGCAGTTAAAGCCCATTAAATTAAACGATGGCTTAGGCCTGTTGAAGTGACCCACATCTCATAGTTTTTCACTTACGAGAAGTTACACTGTGTCTTCCAGTGTTCCTGTTATGGAGTCAGTGAGACTGTATGCTGAAAAATAATACTTGTTCTAGACTCAAGTTTAGGAAAAGAAATAGCTCAACCAGAACACTTCCTTCAGTTAGCAGATGCTTTGTAATGTAATTTTTTCTGCTGGGCTGGAGGTGAGATATAAGAGCAACACTGTCTCTGAAAGATGGATAGGATGGGAAACAGATTAGAAATAAAAATTAAAATGGAACAAGGCAGTTTTGGTTTCCTACGTGCAATGGAGGGTAAAAGAGGCAAAGTAAGCAAACAGTGAAAAGGGACATCCTTCCATGGCTAAGATCTAAATCTGACTTCCCCCCCCATCCTTGCACAATCACTGTGTCAGGCCTGAATCATTATTCTTTGGCATGTCTGGTTTGACCCTGTATTTAGCATACAAAAATATTTTAACAGTGTAGCAACTTCCCCCCACCCTCCTACTGAAACAGCAGTAGGTTTGTATCTTGAACTGGGTGTGTTTTGTTGGTTTTTAGTTATTTGCTTATTTTTAATCTGGAGCTTTCAGACATCCAGAGACGGGGGAACATCAGTTACCCCAGGGGATTTGCACCTTTGTACTTGGTGTTAGGGGAAGTGTTGCTTCTGTTTTATGGCAGGAAATGTGTGCCACACCAAAGCTCTGTTGGTGCTGAAGAAGTCTTTTAGCTCCTTTGTGCCCTGACATATGTAGGACCTCTTTCTGGAGCTGTTAGCAGCAGCTGCATCATGTCTGTTAAGACTCAGCAGGTGTGGTTATGTGTCACAAAACCAACTGAGAAGGGATTTGCCACAGCTGAATATAATGAAAATTTTTCAGTCTGACTTACGTCTAACCAGAGCTGACTGCAGATTCCTGGAGACTAGTGCTCATTCTCCTGGCAGCAATAATAGCTGTTGCTCCAGAAGTTCATGCAACATCTCTATAGCACGTCCACCAGTGATATTCTCTTGTACACAGAGAAATACAATTTGTCTTCTTTCTGATGACATGACATTACCAGATGTGACTTTTCCATATAATTTTTAAGTATTGACAATAAGGAAATGACCTTTATAAAAGAGAAACACTGAAAAACGCAAATCCAAACTTCTTGATCTGGCTGTCTGGGATGGCTTTTCAATTTCTAAAGCCACGAGTTCTAGTAGTGCACTGAGAAGCCTGTAAAAGAAGCACTGCCTCTGTACTCCTTGCAGCTTAATTTCTTCACCCATCTTGCAGGGGCAGGCCATGACCTAAATTCTCCAAATAATTTATCAAAGGAGGTGGAGGCTGCTCTGTATTTGCTGCTCGGGGTCTGTTGGTTTTGCTCTGGCCCTCAGTTTCCCTATTCCTAAAATAAATGTGAACAATACCCATTCTACAGGGCAAATCATAAATGTGAGTTAGCTGGATTGTTGCGGTATCCAGGACTGAGGATTTATGATGCCGAGCAGACTAGGGAAATAAAAAATCAGCTATATGTCCATATAGACAGACTTGTTTTTATTTGTGTGTGTGTGTAGTATAGCTATGTGTGAAATTTCTATGGCCTTTCCTTGTAAAGTCTGCTCCTGTGGGAAATGTAAGTCTGGAGGAAAGCTGATCTTTTGCTGCAGCCTTGAAACAGAACAGCTCTCCTGTGGAACTGGATGTGGTGTGACCAGGCAGTGGCCTTGTTTGCTGCTTGATTAGAGGCTTCTCTGACTAATGGCTATGTTGGACCACTTTGATACATGTTCCCGTGTGTGGGCTGTCGGTGAATGGAGAGCAGGCCCAAAAATCACTTACTCATTTTCAAACAAGACACCTTATGGTTCTCCTCAATGGTGGTTGAGTTGACGTAAGGGAAAGCATTGCACTTCCCACCTCTGTCCATTGAGGTTCATATAAGAGCCCACTCTGATGGCTCTGAATGATAGGAGCTTTTTAGCTCAGACAGATGAATTTCTTGCATGACAAATGAGCTGGGCATAACCATGCTTCTACAGGGCTATAGGGCTCACCTATGTCTCTTGAAGGCTTGACAAGCAGCACAACTGGGCCCGATATTACTCCCTCATGACAGATTCTCTTTCACAATTAACCTCCCAAAAAGTTCATGCGAAGGCTTCCCCCCTCCTTCCCTTTCCCAGTGTCACTTGTGCTCAGGCATTGGCACAAGGACCTTTCCTGAAAATTGTCCTTGTAGACCTGGGAGCAAGAGGCCTGCTGCACAGCTGGGACACAGCCCCTTGCACGAGGTGTGCTAGGCTTTGGCTTCTTTTCCCCTGCATTTGAAATACTCACTGGAGAGACAGGGAGTGGGAGGCTGGTGGCAGCCCTTACACCTGGCACTGTGTTGTGTTTCAGCCTGGCAGAGCAGCTGGGTTCTGATACCGTTCATGAGCTGTCATGCTCATGTGTGGAAATTCTGGGTTGGTTTACAGTGTTTCACACCAGATGCATGAGGGGCAAGCTGCTGCTGGCATGGGCTGGAGCCATCTCTGCCTCTACCCCACAGTGTTCAGCACAGCCTCAGCCTGCAGGGCAGGTAGTGTGGACTTACTCTTTGCTCTTGCAGTGTAGGTTTGGCCATGGACGGTTACAGTCAGTAACTCAGAGAGAGACTTTCTTTCTAGACAAGAACCCTTTACCCCCAGCAGTTTCCATTTCAGCCCTATACAGCAAAACAAGTTTAACAGTTTGCCTGGTACCCCAGGATGGGAACTTCTCACCAGTTGTTCACGCTTTGTGTCTTAACAACTCTGACATTTTGCTGAGTGGAGGCTTATCTGTTTCTGCCCCTTTTGGGTGTAAAACATCCCTCCTGATAATAAAAATCCTTCCCGTTGGAACTACAAAACCAGGGAGGTTGTGTAAAGAAGGGGTTGCAGTCTAATATTAGAATGAAAGAATTTCTTTTGGAGATCAGGAGGAAAAAGGGTTTTAGGAAACCTGCCTACTACCAAGAAACAGCTCTACAGCAAAATCATATACTTAGCCAGGGCTCGGTGAAAGGTATTGTAAACAACAACCCCAAACAAAACAAGAAAGCACAAAAAGATACCAAACCACTTTTGTGTTTTTCTTTCATAGAGCTATAAGTAATAGCTGGTTTATTAGGTCTTTAGAGAGACCTCTTCCAGCCTCCCAAGCGTAGCACTTCTATTTTTAAATATGCATCTTCATGTACATACTGACCTTCATATTATACCTGGTTGTGTTACAGGCTCACAGGGTTGAATTACACTACGATTGCAAGTATAGCAATATCTGCTCAAACAAGATTACATGTGTGTGTTTAAGTAGAACAACTTATTGTGGTTATTTCTACACCAAGACACAGTATGATTGTCCCTGTGTGAATATTTTAAGTCAGTTTGTTAGTGCAGGAATGAGAAATTAATATGGAGTTCAGAATCAGCACTGATCTTCCTTTTTTGTCCTAGTTTTACTTTCTTTTTGTGGAGTTTTGTTACTTTTATACCCACCACCCTGCCCTCGCCCATGATTTCTTCTTTATGTTCTTGCAGTTTAAAAGTTCCTATGCTATTAGATCTTTACACTCAACCATGCCTCTATAACTTCCTCCTGCACACTCTTAAACTCTTCAATAACTGGGAAGTGGATTAATTATCCAGATTCCAATTTAACTTTCTTTTCTACTTTTTACCTTTGAGTTTTGGAACCATCTCTTAAATGTGGATTCAAGGGTGTTGAAAGCTGTTCTACTATGCAGTATTTGGCTGAATCTAACTGCACTGTGAGAGGTGGTTATGCAGAATTGTGGCTGTACTTGACAGCTCGCTATAGCCTGCTCGAAGAAAGCAGGTGCCCTTTTCTGTTGTGTTCTGACATTTCTTGCCAGTTCTAGTCTCTGGTTTCTACCATGGACCAATTCTAGGCACCCAGCACTGCTTTCTTCTAAGATTTTCTTACTTCCTGCATTGGGCACAAGCAAACACATATTACAGCTTGATTGAACTGCTGCTTGTAAGCTCAGCCTCCCTGATGGTCCCCTGTGTGTGCTCTTTGATTACTCTGGCGTGTCTTCCCTGGTGGTTTCTGACTGCACTGTTAGAAAAGTCTCATCTGCTCAGGTTTCCACATTCACGTTAAGCCAGCAAAAAGCTTTACATTTGTTTGCTCTGTGTTTTAAGAACTCCTAGGTCTTTTGCAGCAGATGTGGTCATTGTTCCTTTCCTCTTGTACTCTCTTTGGGTCAGTTCTCAATGCTCCTCCAGACTAGGAGTTTGGTTTTTTTATTTTTTTGTTTTGTTTTTTTTTCCACAAAAATGGCCAGCTCTTTCCCATCCCTTGTTTTCCTTTGTTGAGGGCAATAGGAAAATACCAAATGTGAACTCATCCAGAACTTTCGAGGCAAGGAAAACAAATTGGACCATAGCGTTGGAAGCAGATGGATTTCTCCACAAAGCTATGCTAGCACTGCCACTTCAACAGCTTGTCAGATTTAGCCTCTGCTTAGAGAGCGCAGCTGCACTGCGAGCACAAGGGATCACAGCATGAGCTCAGTTGAGGCAAGAGGTGCGTGAGTGGTGGGGAGGGCTGATGGGAAACATCTGCTTTTGAAGCTAGTAACTCTGGGGCAGCTGTCAGAGACGTCCTGTGAGCTCTCTGTCTCTGGAGTTGTCTTCAGCTGTCAAAATTCATTATGCTGCCCCCTTCCCCCTTCCCAATGGGACACAAACTGGGAAAGAGGAGGAGGAATGGCAGCAGGCTCTGAGGAAGGTGTGAGGTGTAGTTGTCGTTTTCCTGCATTCTTGTTTTTACAGCTAATTTGGGGGATAGTGAGGATCCAGTAAGATCCCACAGGGTTAGAAAAACCTCTTATAAGAGGTCTTTTTCTCTCAAACTTTTTTCTGTACTTCTTGCATACTCCAGAGGTTGTTTGCAGAGATGTCCTCAATGTTTGCTCCTTCCCTTGCCTTGACATGCTCTGTGATAGTGTTGGTCAACTTCTGAAGCCTTGCTTTTCTCTTCCTTTCATTTCTGTTTGTATGATGTCACTGTCTGGATTTGGGAGTATTTCCCTGTCTGCTTTGCAGCACTCTCAATGACATATGGCAAGGTAGAGGGGAGGTGAGCCTGAGAATGCTTGTCCTAGTGTAGGAGAGGAATCATGTGGGGAGTGCAGGTACATGTGCATGTCTGAACCAACTTTGCTGTGTAAATTTCCACCACCCTTAGTAATCTGGGTTCTTATACTGTATTCAGCTGTGTCATCTGAAGGCTCAAACTGGCAAAACTCAGTCCAGCTTCTGGTTTTAATCCTTTGTTTATTAGTGAGTGAGATCTGCTGCTGGCAGGCCACCTCCACGGTAAAGCTAAAGAAAAAGATGATTAACTCTGTATTTGCCAGCCTTGCCGCACAGGACAGTTTAGACAGGATGTTTGGGCAGGTCACAGGTCCTTTGTACCCACTTTGCACTGGGATTTTGGATTGCAGTCTGATAGGAAATAGTGGTGAGCTAAACTGCTCCAAACCAGTACAAAATAAATCAATTGTATCTATTTTCTATATCTTACAGACTCCTTTTGGTTACATTTGTTGTGCAGACCCACTAGCCCTTGGCTTATAAACTAAGTTTTGTCCTTTGGACCCTCTCTAGTTGCTTGCATGAAGTCAAAGCACTAAAGGTGGCTCTGCTGGGAAGAGCAAATCACAGCTTTATTGTTGGTCAAACAGGCCTGCAGGTCACTCGCTGTAGGCTTGCCAAGTCAGAGGGCTGTGTGGGTCTCCCTGTTAACATTTATGTTTCATGTGATCATAGGGCTCATGTGTAGCCCATCTGCAAGACCACTTTATTTATTAATGCTTGACTTCTTCTTACACTGTCTTTGTATGAGAGAATAGCTAATGGTCTTCTCCTTATATTCACAGTCTGAAGGCACGAGGCTGCAGAAGGACCTCCGAACTTACTTGGCTTCCGTGAAAGGTAAGGTCGGTGTAGCAGAGGATTGTTTCCCCTCTAGTGCTTACCTATGCAGTGAGGTTTCTGCAGCTGTCCCCTTCCTGGTGTTTCCTTGGGTGTAAGTTGTAGGAAAGGTTAGACTTGTCAGGGTGGGTGATCTTTCAGAATCCTTCAGGGCCTCCTGGGATAGAATGGGTGGAACGGGGTTGTGCTTTGCTGGCAGACATGTGGTGCTGTCTTACCAGATGGACTCTCATATCTCTTCTGCTAGGGGAGGATGAACACAAAGGGTTTGATGTGACTGCATCCTTGGTTCGTTTCTCTCTCTGGTTACCTTCCACCTCTGTGTTACCAAGGGTCAGACACTCTGTAAGGAAGAGCTTAGTATTTGTTATAATGCTCTTGTGTCCCAATTCCTCAGCGAGATGGTTAAATACACTATGGAACACATTATTTCCTTCTTTCTGAAGCAGTTCCCTCTTTTTCCCTAGCTATGCATGAGGCCTCCAAGAAGCTGACAGAGTGTCTGCAGGAAGTTTATGAACCAGATTGGCCAGGGAGAGATGACACGAATAAAATAGCAGAGGTAAGACTGTGTCCAGGATGTGGAATCACCAGGCTTGGTCTGTCAGTGGAGATGAGTTTTGGAAGATGTGTCTGTGCACTCCATTTCTTCAGGCATATGACTTTGAGAAGAATTGAAAAGATAAACTCAGCATTGGGAAGAAGGGAAAGCTGAAGGGATGTGGGCTGTATTTTTCTCTGTGTAAGACACTGTTCCCAGATGCTTGAATGCTACACAGAGCTGTATGCTTACACCCATGAGCAATTCATTCTCTTTAAGAGTGGCTGAACAGGGATACAGGATGCCAAAAGAAAGTCAGTAGAGTCAACTGGATGTATTGTTTATGCTCTGTGCAAGAGAAAAGGAAAGCTAAATCTATGGCCAAAGCATGGTCAGAACAGCCATTGTGTAGCTGCAAGAACCTCCCTCTCACAGCAGTACCATCAACTGCCATATTTTAGTTGCCACCTTGTTTGGCTGAGCCATGTGTCACCCCAACCTGCTGTTCTTATCCCTTGGTGAGGTGATGTCTGTCCAACTTGCCTGGGTATTTTCTGTGGCGCTTAGGGGACAGCCTGTCATGTGACAGCTTGGATCCCCTTTGGCGTGTGTGTGGTGGGTCCATCTGGAGGCAGGCACCCCCTGCTCTCTTGCTCAGCTGTTGTGCTGAGCAGCAGCTGTGGCAGTTCAGCTCTGTGGGTCCATCTGCCATGAGGCTGCAGGACTGGGCTCATCTGCAGCTGTCTATGGCGTTGGAGCAGCGGGGAAGGAATAGAGAGGAGAGCAGGAGAAAGATTCTGTCGTTCCCCTGCTTTACCCTGCAGAAAATATCACCTGAAATAACATCTGCATCTTGACCAGGAAATACTGACTTCAAAGCAGATAAATCAAACAAAACCTGAATGTTTCCAGGTCAATTCTTGCATTAACATGGAAACTTTCCATTAGGAAGTGCTGTTACAATAAATAATGGAGTCGTAATTCAGCTGGTTTGGCTTCACGTTCTCTGTTGGCCTTGTTTCTTCCTGAGCTACTGCGTTGCCTCCTGGGACACTGTCCCTTCAGAGAATTTCAGCCAGAGAGGTCAAAGGGAGCACGAGTCTTGAGAATGAACTGTACCTACTCTGAGGGTCTGCATCCCTCACACCCCCTGCATCCCAGACACACCCTGGTTGTTTTTCTCTCTTTCACATAAAGAAAGGCAGGAGAAAAGTGTTATTCTGACAAAAAAACCCAAACAACCCAACCAACCAAAAAAACCCAACCGAAAATGAACAACCAAAAATCCTGTATAAGAAGGGGATTTTTCCTGAGTGGTTTAGCCACAAACCTTTGTTCAAGTGGAAAAACAGAAGAGGGGAGAAATTTCCAGCTAATACAAGGTGTTGATGGGAAGTTATGTACCTGAGATTAAAATGAAGGATGAAGCTGCACAGTTTAGAGTGCAAGCCTTGGATGTGACATCCACTGGGCTGTGGAGGAAGTGGTGTGAGGGCTGAAGACTGCTAGATTAGCTTTCTGTTACTGTTCATTATCCTCCAGAAAGCTGTGTTGTATTGAAAAGTAGAAAATGGTGCCTAGTGGTATTGTGTGTCCCATTTTTGTGGCTGCTGCGAGAAGGAAGTAAAGCCAGCCTGACATTCATCTTCCCTTCCATTGTATGGACTTGAGCTAGCACTGGGGGGTGAAAAGACATGCCTTCAAAGGAAGGTTCGTGGAGGACGCTGTGTCCTCGGAAAGGTCTCCTGAATTAGCATCATTGGGCTTTCTTCTCTGTTTTTACATTTCTGACATGATCTCTGTTTTCAACTAACTTCTCCTCTCCTTAGTTTTTTCAAATGGCTATTTCTTAAAAGCTCTGGGGAAGTGGAATTGTTGACTGTAGCACTCGTGAAGAAAAATAGAAATGTTGTATTCTTAGTAACTATCTTATTACTTTTGTTTTTCAGAACAATGATCTCCTCTGGACAGATTTCCATCAGAAGCTGGTGGATCAGGCGCTCCTGACCATGGATACGTACCTTGGCCAATTTCCAGATATTAAAGTAAGTTTATCTTTAAATGTTTTGATCTAGAGAGTCACAGCAGGTGAAACCTCATAAGAATTTCTTGCGTCCCCATCTTCTTTAGGTGGATGTTTGTGCTGTGCTGATGCAAGCGCTCCTTTTAGAACAGTCAAGATCTCCATGGCTCTGGGTCATGTGAATGAACATGTTATGTTCTCATTTTGGGCATAAAATGAGTGTGAAGAATCCAGGGGAAGGGTGCTGAAAAGGAAACAGAAGTGCTAAACACGAGGATTCGTAAAATTCCCTATTGTATCAGAGTGCAGGAGGGCACTCTCAGCAATAACTCAAAAGCTCTCAGTCTCTCTTTTCTATCCTTTGGTTTTTTTTAGTTTCCTTGTAAGCACAAAGCATCGAGTAAGCAATTAGTGGCAAGTGAGCTTTGTAAGTAGAGGCTGGTGTGGAAGGCGGATTTCTTTATGTTCCCTGAAGTCTTGCTGTGCATATAACTAGCTTTTTACAGGGAAGGGGGAATGCTGGAAAGGCATCTTTTTGACCTGGGTTTGAGTGATGTCCTGTGAGCTTCCCCTTCACCCACAAATATCTTCTCTTCATTCATTTTGAGAAGGTTATGCAGGAAATGTCTTCACCATATGGAAACACTCGTAATGATATCACCATATGGGAAGTATCAGCTTGGCTACATCCCAGTGAAAACAACCCTTTCCCCACCACATGTCTCTTAAAACATTTGTCAATATTTGTTGCTTCAGGAGGACTGTGCTGTGTCAAAGCAGGGCAGGTCACAGGCTTGTAAAATGAGCCCTGAACAGCAATGTCCTTGCCTCCTGGGGCTCCTTATTCATGCTTCAACTTTTTCAGCCTCTTCTGCCCCTGGAAGTCTGGAGTGGGAAAGGGCAAAGAGGCTTGCTGTTGCTTTCCACCTACTCAAGGCTGTAGAGCTGATCACTCCCTGTAGTGTGATGCCATGTTCCTCAATTAGCAGTGCAGAGGCTCATGCACTTTTTAGGCTTGCTGTAAACTCAGACTTCTGCACTGCTTCAGTCCATATCACATTTTGCCAGCCTTGTCAGCTGTGCACTGGGTCACCTCAGAGTGTCACTTTTTTCCATGCTGAGTATCTTTAGGATTTCTGCTTGAGTCTCACTGAGGTTTTATGGTGGGATTTTAAAAGGAGTGCAAGGCTGGGACAACCCAAATTCCACCAAAACTTCAGGTGTTAGGCACTGAGCTTCCATGATCTTTTCTGACTTCTGAATGGGCCACTAAAGTGTTATTACTAATGTTCTTAGTCTTCAGATGATGCTCTAGAAAATGGGAAGTTAAAGCAATTTTATACAGAATTTAAATAATGTTTTAAAGAGAACACTACTCACCTCTGCTTCACTTCCTAAAATGAGTGAGAATTTGTCTTTCTGTTGGTTCCTACAATAAGATATGGGTATATTTCACAAGAGTTTCCTATTTGTTTAAAATGGACTTTCAGTGGTAGGACTTTAAAAAGTTCAGTATGTTTTTATTGCTAATTCAGCTCTATCCATCATCCTCCTTACCCCAGAGCAGTAAGAAGTACTCGACTCAAGAAGTGGCTTAGATTTTCTTCAATTGGTTTTCAAGTGTTGTTGAAGGTTGCCATAGTTGTATAAAAGTGTAGTTTGGCATCACATAAGGAATTAGAGTTCTTGAGGTTGGAAACCCCATTCTCATATGATTTACAGAATATTTGAAGAGTTCTTCTGTTGTTGTGGTAATAGTTTGTTGTTTATTTGCTTGTTTTTCTCCACAGAAGCAAATTTTCTGCTTTTGCTGTATTTCTGTGATACTGAAAGAAGATTTATGGAGAGAAGATGATTTTAATTTAGTTCTGTGAATGCCTAGTTTTCGTTAATGGCTGAGTAATTCAAATCTGTGATGAATTAGATCATGTGTGTATTTTTTGTTAAATTCTAACATATTCTGAATTCTTCTTCACTTGAGTGTCTGGAAAAATTTCTTTGAATTTTTTGGAATTGCAATGGGATCCACAGCAGGAATGTGAAAACATAGCATTCTTTTAGTAAGGAATTTTTATAAGTTAAAGGAAATAATTTTTAAATGTTGGGTGAGGAGGGGTGAACAAAGACTATCTTCTATTGAGAAATGGAAATGCAAATAGTATTTTATCCTTTCTTTGCAAGTCATTATCTATAACTTCTCAGAGCAGGACTGTTGCATCATCTGTAATACTTTTGAGTAGGTTTTTGGTTGAGGTTGCAGAGTACACAGTAAGAATACAGCTCTCTATAGTGAGCCCAAAGAAGATAAACCATAACCTAAGTTCTGAATAGCTGTGGATGGGCAATTTTCTGTTTTGCCATGAAACTGGCACCCTGTTTCTACTAGGTTTAAATATCAGTTGAGGGAGGGTGGAGAAGTGCTTTGTGGTGGGTGAGTGGTTGGTTGGCTGGTTTGTTTGTTTAAAGGGAGCTCAAGTTAAGATGGATTTGTTGCAAAGCAGTAGACTCTGTTCTTCAGCTTTTACCGTCAGATAGTGGTAGGTAGCTGCAGCTGTCCTAGAGTCATACATGGAAACTACCCTGCAGCCCCCCCGGACTGGGCTGTCCTATTCCTGCCATCACAGGCAGTGTGATTAGTTACTCCAGGAGGACTTGCACACAGCATTTCCACATACTCTAGTAGGAATATGAAGGTGAGGGGTAGAAGACTAGGAGCTGCGAAAAAGGGCAGGAGTGACCTTGTTTGAGAGATGGCTGACATTAAATCAAACTCCCTGGTGGGGTGGCAGGAAAACCTGAAACTGGCTGTTTGCCATGTCAGAGGTGGGCAAAACTCCAGCTGTCTCTAGCAGTCTGACCTAAGGAGAAAATCCCATCTCTTAAGCCCCAGATCTGGCCATGTGTTTTATCTAATGTGCATGTAAGATGCACTAACTAGCATCTCGGAGATTGTTCCCCTCCAACATCCTGTCTCAGTGCCAGGCTGGAAGCATGATGTCCGGGAGGTGTATTCTAGGGACTTTGATTGCGGGGTGGCTCAGCTTCTTCGTGATTCCTCTCTCGGAGTGAGCTGAGTGCTTTGAAGTCAGTTTGGGTGTGCATGTGGCTGAGATCCTGCAGATCTGCTGTGACTCACACAGAGCTGCACCAGAGCTTGCTGTAAGTGCAGAGGAGCATGTGTGGGAGACGTGCGAACTGGTCCCAGCTGGTCTGGCAGAGATCAGCCCTGAGTGTGGTTTTGCAGCTTATCTGCAGGAGCCTAGGGAGAGGAACCACATCTCCCTGCCAAGTGCAGTCGAGGGAGAGAGGATTTTGCTTTTACAAGTAAATCCCAATGCTGATTCTTCATCTTGCACTTTCAATTTCCCTGGGTGCTGTGGTTAATTAAAACCCCTTCTGGCTCCTTGCCATACCTTGTCACTCCAGTTCTCCAGCCTGTCTCTAGACTGCTGATCACTGATGCTGGGCCAGGCTCTCTGAACTGGGGGTGCTAGGCTCAGGCTGGGAAGACTTGTGCTCCAACTCACATAGTCAGGGATGTTTGTAGGGAGTGTGGGAGGCAAGGGCCTAACAGGAATGGGTAGATCTTAAAACAGGGCAGCCCAATGGGCCTGAGCCTCACCAAGGTGAAACTCTGCTGGGGGAGAGAGCCTGAGGCACCTCAGATGAAGAAGCTTACTTAATGGAGGATCTGGCCACAGGCCTGACTGGATTCTCACCCATGGACTTGTCAGAATGCCATTCCTGAGCACAAGTCTGGTACACAGCTGGCTCCCTCCTTGTGTTTGTTAAGGCTTCAGTGTGCCTTGCCTATTAGCGATACAGTGCCACAGATTTCCCCTTGCACTTCTCTTGCTTAATAGCTAATTACAATGGACCACTGCCCATGGCTGCTGTCACTTATGTCTGGACCTCCTGTTGCAGGATCCAAAATGTTGTCCTGGGTGTATCCTGAGCACGTGGATGAGTGCCTTTGCTCTGCTGGCAGAAGAAATGCTTTCTTTTGTTCAACTTAATATTTTGAGCGCCCATGCGAACCAGGGCTGTGAGTTGGTTAATTAGAGTCTGTCTGCAGTCCTCAGGAGGCCCTGAAAATGATGAAGCAGGTGCCTGAAGGATGCAGGCACGTGGGGAGGCTCAGGAAGCAGCGGAGCTACAGTTCTGAAAACATCAGTGTCACCCCGAAGTGGGGCCTGCTGTTGGTTGGATCCTTTTGCTTTTTGTGGCTGGATCTGCTCTCCTCCTGAGGAGCTTCCTCTAGGATGGTGGCTGCCACAGTGGCTTCCAGGGCCGCCTCTCTGTGCAGCCTGTGTGCAGCATCCAGCGAGTATCCTTTCATGGTCAAGAGCATGGGGTGCTCTGGAAGTTGGATGAAGGGGGAAGGGTGTTTTCCTGAGAAGCTTTGCAGTTTTGGCTGCTGGGGAAGATTGTCACAACTCTTTTCTCTATCCTTTTTAGTCTCGTATAGCGAAGCGAGGGCGGAAGCTTGTGGATTATGACAGTGCCAGACACCACTTTGAAGCCCTGCAAACTGCAAAGAAGAAGGATGAAACCAAAATCGCAAAGGTAAAGCAAGCAGAAGGATGTGCAACCATACTTTCACCTTGGGAGGTCTGAATTTGCCTACTGAGCAGGTTTTAAGTGCACCTGTACCTCTTGGCTGTTGTCATAGAATCATTTAGGTTGGAAAGGACTTCAAAGATCACTGAAGTGTCATGAATTGGTGACATTTTGCTAGGTATTTCCTTCTCGTCTGTTTAGTTCTACTAGAAGGCAGGACGGTCTCTGTTGTGTTGGTTCAGACCCACCACCATCAGTCTGCACCTCTAGGTGGCCAAGGCCGAGGCATGCATTTCCTGAGATGCTGCAGGACCAGTAGCCTCTGTCAGGAAACCCTGTGTGCCTCCGGGGGAAGAAAAACCTTGCAATGCCCCTGAAAAATTTTCCAGTTTGTCTGCTTCTTGGGGATCTGTCTCCTCATCTAAGGGCAGTGGTGAGAGTGTTTGAGTGTTGCTTGAGGTTGGTTGTGTTTGTGAAGTCTTCTGATATACTAGGGCAGAGACCCTTAGGAGTGCAAGTTACAAGTTTATTGGTGGAAATGCACCCTATGCACGCTTGATGACTGTATTCTTTTGTCTATTGGTCACAATTACTGGATAATAAATATGTCTAAAAGCAGAAAAAATGAAAGTTTTCTCTTGTCAGGGTGTGATTTCTTTCATGTCTTTGAACAGCTTGATCCACAGTTAACCACAGAGCATGCCCAACATGCAAGTGAAGTATTCTATTTTTAATTAAAATAAATTCATTAAAAATCTATATTTTTATTTTAACTGTTGCTGAGTAAAGGTGATAGTGTTAACTTTGTTCTAGAGGAGGTGCACGTTTCGAATACCTGCCCAGAAAATCAGCTGTGGATTATTCATATGTCCTGCATGGATTTGAACCCACTGTGCTCTATTCCACTGGACAGGTCTTGACACAACGGAACAGTTCAGGGTTAGAGAGACGTCTTTAATTCTCTTGGATGTGGGCCATGGCACATCAAGATTGTTCAAGCTAGAACTAATGCAAGAAAGAAAGAGCCTGGATCTGTATCTTCTGAACAGGCTGAGAAAAACTGCCAACTTTTTGCTTAGAGTTATTTCTGGTAGGAAGAAATATGTGCTGTGTAAGAGACACTAGTGCTTCTCCTGCATGGAAGAAGTAAAGGTGGATCTCTCCCCTGGGCAAAAGATATACATGTAATGGCCACAGTACTTTTATTTTTAAGCTGCAACTTACCAGTCATCCACTCACCCAGTGCATGCTCTGTGATAAATCTTGACAGACAAAGGGGAGAGAGATTGATGGCTCAGGTGTCATTGCATCATTTATGTGGCAAAGCAAGTCTTGATTCTGTATGCAAGGCATGAGGCCCAGCTGGTTGTGCCTTCTGTTCAAAGCACTTCGCTGTGTTTGGGGATAAGAGCAGAATTCCCTGGGGTGTGGTATTGTTATTGGTGTGTACCTGTGGGATCTTTGCTGCAGTGGAAATGTTTTTTGTAGGAATTAAACTACTCAAGTTGGTACCTGGTGATCTGCACTGCAAGAGGCTGGCCACCTTTGTAATTGCCGCATTCACTCACATTGCCCCAAATGCTCACATAAGATGTTATTAACAAGGCATTGTTTGTTGCTCTTTTGTCAAAGTATGAAGAACAGTGCAGTTTGAAGAGTGAAATGTTGAGATTTGAGAGTTGGTCCTCCATTCCTCATTCAGTCTTAGTACTTGACTGGACTCTTCTCGTTAGCCAAAATGTGCACTGGATCAGATCTTTCCACCCTCTGTGCTTTAGGCTATAAGCTCATGTATGGAATACTATGTGACACATTGTGCTGTCCTGATCCTGTAAAGATGGGAGCAGTGAGTGTGTGAAAATTAAGTATGTATGCTCTTCCCAGGTTTCACAGCCCAGCCTGTGACCCCACACTTGTAGGGAAGCTTATCTCTCTGTTCTGTGACTGTGATTTTGCTTTCGTGACCTTTGAAGTAGAGTTGTTCTAGTGTAAGGTACTTTGGAATATGATGACAGGCTTGTGGGAAAGAGAAATCATGTTTATGACACAGCATACAAACGGGAACTGACTTGATTAATGTTTCATGGTATAGTAACAGGAACAGCAATGCCAATACCTTTTGGAGCTATATGGTCTTTTTTTTTTCTTCTCTAATATATGGATGTTCTTTTCCCACCCAGGACTCCTGCCAATTATTGCTAAACTCACAACCTGCCATTAAAATAAAGCACTGTGGACTTTCAGCTGTTGCATGCAAATAATTGCAATGGTTAATTAATCCTGACCTCTCTTCAAGGAGCTCCCACTTCACAGCCATGACTTGGAGTAGGGTTGTCTGTGTGCTAGGACACTAACAACTGTATCTGTTGCTCTTTGCAGCTGCCTGGCTGGCCTTCCGTATCCCAGCCCACACTGGAGCATTAATTACTGCTAAACTTGGCATGCTTCAAAGGATTCATAACCAATCGGTCCTGGGATGTTTGTTCTTGCCTTGGTGATACTGGTTTGGCCCAGCCTCTAAATACACTCTCTGTTGTGATTTTAATTTTTTTTATCCTAAAAGATACATGTTTGTGTCTCTCTTGTTCTCTGTTTATTTTTTCTCTTTTCACTCAAACATGCTCCCTCCCCCAGCCTGTTTCGCTGCTTGAGAAAGCTGCGCCTCAGTGGTGTCAAGGGAAGCTACAAGCTCACCTCGTTGCGCAAACTAATCTGCTCCGAAATCAGGTGACTGCTGATCTACCTGGCTCTAACCCTGCATGCGCTATTTTGGGCTCTAGACTGTACCATGCAACTAATCTCTAGGCAACGTTCACTCTAGTCTTCTCTGAGTGTGTCCTTAATACTCCTGAGCCACAGTGGACATGTGGAAGTTGCTGACCAGTGAGTGAATTTGTGCCTGCCCTATTGATTTCTAATCAGGTGTGTTAATCCTGAACTGTTTTTTTTCTCCTGCTAAAACAAAATGTGGATGAGGAAAGGCTATGGCATAATGCCAAGGCAGAGGGTGATATAGTGTAGTTCCTCCAAAAATTTGCTTCTGCATTTGTGCTGTTGAGTAAAGCCGGAAAAAAAACCAGTCCATTGCTTCAAAGCGATTTCTGTGGCTGCTGAATATTATGCTGACTGTATTGCAACTTTCTCCTGTTGTAAAATCAAAGTTTCCAAAATGGGCACTATCCTGGCTCTCATGGTGTAAAAGAGCCATTTCTAGACATACAGAATAATTTCAATCTGCATAGGAGAAGTGGCAGAACTTGGCTGAATGTTTAGATTATAGCATCTTGAGGGACATGAGAGCAGCTCAGAGAAACTGCAGGGACTAAGAATTTCAGGCCTGCTTGCACAGGAGAAGCTTCCTGATGAAATCTCCCTTTGTATTTACCTTGGAGCTCCTTAAGGGATAAGAGGGAGCTGACATATGACAGTCAGAAAGAAAATGCTTTCAATGGCCAAGGGAGAGTAAATCATTACCCAGACTGGGAGAGTGCCAGTTACCTGCTCACAAGTTCCTGGTGTGCTCATCTGTTCTTATTCAAATGCTCCTACGTTTACATGTTTCTTGTCAGTGAATGCATTGTGGTTTAGAAACACTAAATCGCTCTCACCTGGTAAAGCACCTGGATTTGTCACAGTCAGTTTATGACTACAGATCAGGGAAAAGACTAGATTACCACATCAATAAAGCCTGGGGAAAGAACAGCTGTTAGCAGTCCTGCATAAGATGCATAGCAAAGGGAGGAAATATGTATTCGTTCTTGATTGAAAGGAGAAAGATATTTGGCAGGCTGCCGTGGGGTTTCCCTATGCCTCAGCCGGGGTGTTGGGAACGATCGGCGTGGCTGTGGTTCTTGACTGCTCTGTTTGCCTGGTGGTATTTCTGGAGGACTAGAAACCAGGCATGGGAAGTTTCTCAAGCCACAAATAAGTAAATAGGGGCATTTTTCCTCTTCTCAAACTGGTTGGGGTGGCTGGGAATAATACCAGCACTCTCAGAT
Source organism: Strigops habroptila (assembly GCF_004027225.2). NCBI lineage: Eukaryota > Metazoa > Chordata > Aves > Psittaciformes > Psittacidae > Strigops > Strigops habroptila. Next base: position 57,815,904 of record NC_044281.2, on the reverse strand, counting down.
TGCCTGGAGAAACAGTACCCCTGAGTGCTCCCACATCCATTGTGCTCTGATCTTTGACAGGCTATAGAAAGTTATTTGATAATTTCACTGTACTGGCTGACTTCGACCCCTAGCGCAAGGGGGTGTGTAATCTTTCCACCCGCTGTGTTGCCGGGGTGCTAACCTCCTGCTGCATGGCATTAATATCTTCAGTCACCCCAGGTATTTTCAAATCAAGTTAAGTCCTCCTTTAAGCTTTTCCTCCTTCATTCTTGAACTAAATAGTACTACTGCCATTGTTAATTATTAGTTTCTAATTGTATGGGTCTTTTTTCTTAATGTATTTTTTTTTTTTAATTATCTTTATTTTGGTTGGTAACAAAAAAAAAATCTCACTAAAGAAGATTAGTTTGATTTCTGAAGCTGTAGGTTTTCCAGCTTTTCTTCACAAATGTGAGCAGGCAGGAAAAAAAAAGGCTTCAGGTTTTATATTTGCATGACTTCAAGACTGCAGGTGTTAATGACAACCCTAAATCTCATTAAGCTGGAGAGCTGATGACACTACATTTATCCAGGAGTTTCAGAATGTTAAGCCTACAAGAACCAGTCCTTCCTTTTACGAGCAGCTGTGTTGCTGTCTCTTCTTGCCTGCTAATTTTACAACCTCCAAGCAAAAATGTGGTCAATAAGACCTATTATTTTCTACTATAAAGCTAAGTCCCTCCCTCCAGTGTGCAAACCACTGGCTTTTTAGGCCTTTAGCAGATACTAACAAAAACAATACAGTGGGAGTTTTCTATAAAGTCTCCTGGGGGGGGGGGTTGCTGTTGCATGCTCTCCATTACAAATTTTAGTGACTATGTTTTTCAAAACAAAGGGGAAAATGGCTTAGAGCATCAAATTCTTGCCTTTTTGCTAAGCTTCCCTGAAATGCTGAATGCAGACTAAAAAACAACATCTTTGGTGCTGCAGTGATAATAGAACAATATCTCTGTAAGAAAAACTCAGCAAGTTGAGTCCTGGGCCGTGACAACCTTCTGAAAGGCATGTTTGGCAGGGACTGGTGGGGGCTTGGGCCTGGGGTGTGAGGCACCCACCTCTCCTCCTTACCCCTGCCTCATAGATACTGAAGTATTTGCTGAGCAGTGCATAATTACCACAGTTCACAGCATAGTATGTGAAGAGAAATATTCACTAGATTGCCTGAAAGCACCAGGCTGGAGATTGCCAGACACTCATGAGTGCTGGAATGCACGATGGTAGGAAACACAATGTGGAATAATTGCCCCCTCCCCTATCACAACTGAACTGGTTGTGCTTGGCACTCTGAGCCTTGGCTAGATGGAAGGTCAGGAAAGCATTTTTGTTGTCCAGCTCCTGCTCAAACTTTCCCCCTTTCAGACAGGGAGAGGAGAGGAAGAATTTTCTGAGATCACGTTTCATGGACCTGGGCATTATGTTCTTCTGTCTCAGGCTGGCAAAGATGAGAGCTGAAATGGAAAGTGTGCATATATGGTAGCAATGGGCTCTGCCCTGAAACCTTTATCTTTTCCCCTTTCCCTGCCTTACTGCGTGAGCTGGCTTTTCCTCTAGCAGGGCTTATGGCCGAATTGATGTCTGTCTTCCAGCTCCAGCTGGAAGCAGTCAGGGTTATCCAGTATCAGGACCCCTGCTTCCAAGCGAAATAAATTCCACTGATGAGAAGATCCCTGGGCTGACAAAGGAGTGAAGAATTAATTCAGTGCTGTACCTAGGAATGGGAGTACTAGATGAAACCTGATTCCTACTACTACTCTAGAGTGAACGTTGCCTGTTGCTGATTTCGCTGTTGCCTCAGGATGTCACAATATTCACATGTTCCTTTCTAGGTTCTTTGACCTTCTGAACAGGTAAACGAGAGAGGGAAAGGCTGTTATTAATATTCACTGTATCTGAAAAACTAACAGTAGTTAATGGTGCCTCATCTCCCTGCTAGGTTGGAAATTAGAATAAGATAAAGCCAAAGGATGGACTGTGATGTTTTTTCTCACTTTAAATGGTTACATTAGAAACATTCATTCGTAGAGGGATTTTAAGACAGAATCGAGTCTTTGTGATCATTGTCTCTGATCCAGCATAAATGGTGTCTTAGTTTAAATGGGGGTTTTGTTTTGTGCAAACTCTCTTGAAATGTTGGGTTTTTCAGTGAGTGTAGCACTGAAATACAGGGTTTTTCTGTGTGGAAGCATCATGGCCCCTTCTCTCCCTGCCTGTTCCTCCCAGGATCAGCTTAACTTTCGAATACTTCCCAGTTGTGTCTCTTTCTGTGGGAAACATTCTCTTCTGATCTTGAGTACAGAATCTTAGCCTTGCCTTTGTCAGCAATGAGCAACCCTCTGAAAAGCGGAGCTAGCTGGAGAGTAGGAGCTTCTGCAGCTTGCTCATAAACCGGGAGATAAATGGGGAGTGTAAGGATCATATGCAACACTGAGAAACGGGACTTTGAACTGCAAAATAGTTTTAAGTCGTTTCTCTTATCAATCCTACCTTTGCATATGCCTGTCACTAAGGAGCTGTAAGCTGGATTTCTTTAATTAAGATGGCACAAAGAAGGTAAGACTTTATTTCATAGAAGGGGTAGGAATCAGACTGCAGTCTTGCAGAGAGATGCAGTTCCCCAGAGGCTTGTGGGCTCTTTGCAGAGCCCTGTGGCACTCCTGCTGTTGTCACACATAGAAGAAGGCCCTTGTGCTGACCTTCCTGTAAAGATATGTCATCAAGTTGCTCATGCAAGGATTTTCCATCCTGCATCCCACTGCACAGGGTTATGGGAGAATCCTGTGCTGTTGCAAATTACAGAATATAAACATTTTAATTAGCAAGCTTTGAGTTGTAAGTCAGGGCACTAAAAAGAGGAAGAGGTCACCTAGGATGAATATGGGAAGGGGAATGTGCTTGTTGCTGGTTTCTGCTGCCAGCAACAGAAACCAGGATCATCCTTGTTTGTCACTGAAACCCAACAGAATTCAGGCATCAACATTGGGGTCTCTCATTATTTAGGTGAAATGAACAGATCAAATTTAAACTGTCAAATGGGGGAAGAGGTCCTGTATAAGGCATATTTCCTTCGGTGCTGGTGGCCAACAGCCAGCCAGGGATGGCTCTTGTGCAAGACCACTGAAACCAAGACCTGTTGCTCAAGCACACCAGCCTGGCCTCCTGCTGGCACAACTCATGCTTTGCATACCCTTCCTTGCTTCTCCAGTCAGCTTTTTGAGAGATCTGTATCAGCCAAGGATGCAACCTCCTCCCTTCCTCAGAAGAGGTGGGGCTTTGGCATGACCTTACCTGAACAGAGAGCATTCCCCTGAGGGAGGCTTCTTCTTCAATGCCATTTGGGATGGATTTCAACTCTTTCAGAGACCTGGCAAGGGGCAGGGGCCACTATTATCTTCATCTGTAACCAAGCTGGAAGCTGAAATGCCTGACCAGCTCCATTCAATTTTTGAAGCCAGGGAAATTTATAGAACTTAAAACACATTAGTGGATGTTTGAATTACTTTCTGAGTGTCCAAACAGGGAAATCTGTTGAGAGAAAGCCTGAGAGTTAACACATGCAGGCTGAAGGGGCATCAAATCATCTGTGCTGCAACCCTGGCTCCTGGGAGATTAATTTGGGATGGGGATTACCTCATGCCAGAATTTTGCCTGGTCTCCTAAAGAAGTCAAGAGAGCCACAGTTGTCCCAGCCCTCCAGGCTACTTGTCTGCGCTGGAGCTAACAATCTCCCTTCTCTGTTATCAAGGCTGAAGAAGAGTTAGTAAAGGCTCAGAAGGTATTTGAAGAGATGAATGTTGATCTGCAGGAGGAGCTGCCTTCACTATGGAATAGGTGAGTGCTGAAAGTTTTCCTAAGGGCTGGTCGGAATGAAGCGAAGATCCAAGCTCTTGTATTACTGTCCTCCTTAGCTTGGGCTGAGTGTCTGCTCTTGTTTTCTTGATCATCTTGGGGAGTCTTTCCTAGGATTCCCTGCAGCCAGATTCATGCTGGGCTTTCTGTGCCTCATGATCCTCATGAAAAACTCAACTTTACCACAAGATGAAACTGTGTTTCACTGCTTTGTCTGATTCATCCCTTTGCCCCGTCAACTCTGTCCGACTTTCCTGGGCAGTGGCTCAGCTTCTGCTGTGGACAGCAGGCAGAGCAGGCTGGGTCACTAAGATTTTTGGGGTGAACCTGGCTGGTTGGAAGGTACATCTGCAGCTGAGTTGGGTATGTATGTCAGCTGACTGATTAAGGGAAGATAAGATCTCAGAGGGATTTATACAATAACTGGATTTGGAGAGAGCCAAGAGGTGATACATTGGTCGCTGTGTCTCACCATGCAAGCTTATGAGCACCCAGTGAAGCAGCAGGTTTAACACAAGAAGGAGGATGGCAGGGCAGGTTGTTCTGTGTTGGACGCCACTTTCAGGTTTGGGCAGTTGGGCAAACAAAGGTGAGGGAATGATCCTGGTGTGGCTACCTTCTGTTGCTGCTAAATGTGCTCCTGGCTATGTGACACAGGACCCAGTGAGGAGATAGTGGTTATAACTGTCCTGTTGTGCTCTCTTCAACAAAACATAGCTTGGACAGAGGAAAATGGACTAAGAGAATAGAAAGACTTGAGAGACTATGGATTTGCCATACCAGTGATTATGGTGATGTAAAGGGAGGAAAAGGAAACAGACCAACATTCAGCCTGGAGGATGAAGTGAAGGGCAGCAGAAGCTGATGGGAAGGGCATGTTAGAAAGCAGGCAAAATCCTCCTAGGACTGTCCTGGTTTCTTATTTTTAAATGCAGTGATAATGTCCGGGTTGGCAGTGCTGGTCTGTGGGGAATGGAGAGAGAGGGTGGCAGCAGGACAGGAAAGCAAAGCGCAGATGTCTGCCTTCACTCCTCCTTCGTCCCAGCCTGGGTCAGGACTCTCTGCTCAAAGCAGCGTGCAGGCCTGACTGAGGAGGGAGCTGGGAGGGATACAGGAACCTGGGAGGGATACAGGCACCTGTTCCATGTGCAGAACAGTGGTACCTCTGGCCTTAGAAAGCATCTGCCTCGTGCTGTTGCTTCTCTAGCTGTGCGCTGGTATGGCACTGTTGACAGCTGGCGGGATGGCTAGAAGAAGGAGGGTGGCAGGCAGCTGCTCAGATTTTAAGGTGCCACAGGCTGTACACAGGCTCCTGCTAGGCAGCTGATCCTTCTGCTTTCCTGTTGCTCTCTGTGCATATCCTGTGCTTTCTTACTCTTCTGCCCCTGAAGCAAACAGTTCATGGTTTTTTCTTCCTCTGGTGCTGAGGGACTTCAGAGTGAATTAATACCAGTCCTCCTGCCAATTCCCCCAGCTCTCCCCACACTCCATCTGAGTCACAGCCTCTATCCTTTTCCTTTACATCACCTTACCACTGCCTCTCTCTTCCCACTCCCTCCTCGTTTCCCCCCCTGCAGTGAGCACAAATCAAAATCCTGTCCCAGCTGGCCTCTTCCTCACCCTGGACGTGTTTGCCCCATATCTGGCCTTTGCTCCATCACCCCCTTCATGCTTCTCTGCTGCCCTTCTCTTCCAGCAGGTACCAGACCTGAACAGAGTTGAGTTTGAATGGGAGTGGTGGGTGGGAGGTAACAGAAGAGGCAGAATTGAAAATTTTGGGGAGAGCATTGTGTCCATTAAGTTCTTTTGTCTCATTTTTCATTTGGCAGCCGTGTTGGTTTCTACGTCAACACATTCCAGAGTATAGCAGGCCTAGAAGAGAACTTCCATAAAGAAATGAGCAAGGTAAGGCACAACTAACAGCTTATCCTACTAATACACCCTCTCTTCACTATTATTTAAAACCCCCAAACACCCCCCAAAACAAACAAACAAACAAACCAAAAAATAACAACAAAAAAATTCACAACCAAAAGAAATACCCTAAACATACCTGGGAAAAAAAGAGTATTATTTCTCCAAATACTCTGGAAAAAACAGAGTATTTGCCCCTATGTCAGAGGAAAATATTAACCCTTACTTTTTTCTGAGCCACTTGGGAGAAAGGCTGTCTGAGATAGTAATGAAAAGGGATGGAGCACAGGAAAGAGACCACAGGGCCATGCAGCAGTGGGGGGGTTTGTGTCACTTGGCAGGGCTCATTTGCAGATCCACAGAGGGAAGGGAAGCAACTTTCTAGCTTATTCCTTGCGCCCTTTTTGTAGTTCATCTACATTATGGATTTGTAACATATAACCTGGGCATTCTCAGCCTGGTATCTATTTACTACCTCCTCAGCTGCCTGGCAGCAAGTTGCTGCGAATCCTCATCTAGCTCTGGGGATGAAACCAGCAGGAAATCTGCCAATCTGCAAGTCGGCTGAAGACTGAGACCTGCCTCACTGTGGTCCCTCAAGAAGGCACTTCACAGCAGTGCCTTTGTGCTTTGGCTTCTTTCCTGCCCTTTGACCCAAAAGAAGACATTTGAGTGCTTAGCATGACCCTTGCATGGGCTACCAGTTGGCCATGAGTTGAGAATCACAGCAGTAAGCAGTGTTCTACCTTGGTGGTGGCAGGCTGGGTCCTGGTGCTGTGTGCAAGCACCCAGCTGAGACCTCAGGAACAGTCTGTGGGAAAGCCCCCCACTGCCACTTTCATTTACAAATATGTTCTTGCTCCTTCACTTAAAAGCTAGAGAAGTCTTGAATTCCTTAGGTCTGTACACTGCTCCGAAGAGTTGCATGCTCTCTGTAAATGTTGCACTGATCTTGATGAGTGACTGAGAGCCCAGCTGGAAATCTCTTATATTCCGTCCACTCCCCAGTGTCATCCTGCCAACAAGACAGCCGCTAAGCAACAAGCAATGTTGTAGTCCCTCAATTTCCAGCAGCCAGGGGCCCTTTGCCTTGGTGTAATGCATTAGTTTTGAGGCCTGCTGACGTTTCAGGGGGAGCTTTCCAATAAATAGCCTGCTCTTCTCCACTTAGGGATGAACTGATTAAGAATAGGGAGGATAGTTATAATTGTCAGTTTGTTGCTGTTGACTTACATTCAGCAAAACATGGGAAAGATACTTGTTAGACAGGAATTCTCCTCTTGTATCATGTCTTGGATTTATTATTTTTTTTCCTGAGGAGTTTTACATGAGAGCAAGGCTTTTGCTTTGTTCCATAAGAACCATCTGTTTCTTATTACTCCTATAGCATCCAATTAACTGCTGGTGGTGTCGGCATGATGTGTCCGACATTGATTGCATTGGATCCCTCCTACCAATGATAAATCTGGCGTCTCATCTTGTTTGTGAATTGGCTGTTTCAGAATAGGAGTGTCTGGAGGGAATATTGCAGCCTTTGGTGCCAGAGAGAGTTTAACCTTCTGCAAAGATACCCAGGTCCTGCCCAAACCTAAATGGCCCAGGCAGCCTGTGAAGTCAAGGCTTGTTGTTGACTGGAAGTCCAGCTGCCTTTGGCTCCAAAGTTGAAATGACCATATCCCAAGCTTTGGTATGCAGGTCTGAGGAACAGCTTTGGCCACAACTCCAGAGTGAAACTTCAGTTCTAGCACGTAGACCCATAGGTAAACACTCTGCCTGGTTCTGCAATGGTGTCTAGCAGCACACTGGTGGGAGCAGGTGATGGAGAAGCAAAAAGAATGATGTATAAGGGAGATAAAGCATTCTCACAAGTTGCCAGCAGCTCCTCAACAGTTTGAGTGCTCTAGTGTTTCGTGCCCCATTGGGAGCAGTGGAAACAGATGTAGGGCTGTCCTCTCTTGGGATAGCTGAGTATGTGCGCATGTACAGGCACAAGCCTGTGTTTGGTCAGCCTGTGCAGGCCAGCCTGGACTCTCTTTTGGCACTTGGGCTCTTTTCTCATTGTTTTTTTTCTTTTGTTTTTGTATTTTGCAGTTGAACCAAAACCTCCATGATGTCCTGTTGGGTCTAGACAAGCAGTACTCGGGCAATGCCTTCCCTGTTAAAGCACAGCCCAGGTCAGTAACTGTGGGAGTAGTATTTTTCCTTCATCAGGGGTGGAGGGACAGGGATTTCTCTGCAGGGGTATTGAAACCTCCATGTTGTCAGTTGTGGAATGATTTGGTTACCTGCACATAGCCAGCCAGTGCCCTCCTAAGACTCCCTAGAGCATGTCCAAGATTGCAATTGGGGCTGAGTGACAATGCAATACCTCTTGCTTTTCTAGAATAGCATCTGGAGGCCTCAACTTTCCCTAGGTGCTGATATTTAGACAAATAACACTCGGCTCTGCTTTTTTAAAGTTGAATTCTGTGCACTGACATGTAATACTGAGCTGCTCTTCCTTCTGGGTCCAGTTGCCCAGCACCTGTCCCTCAAAAGCTTCCATGTACCTGCAGCTTGTGAGCTTGAGCACCAAGAGCCCATTTATTTCCCTAGCCTCCTCTTTGGCCCTCCAAACTTGGAACTACCTTTATGCCAAGCCCCTCACGTGTACCCAGCTGAGGTGCATTTCCTCCGTGTGTGTTGTGGAATTAGTTGCAGCCTCACTAACATGAGGCCTCCTGATCTCAGAGCACTTCCAATCTGCAGGTATGCAAGGAGTGAGTGTGCTCCAGGCCTTAAGTTTTCTTTCCTCAGCTGGGTCCATTCCTGTATGGTTAAGTGCAAGTCTGCACATTCTCTAGCACTGAGAGGGGAGGGAGAGGTCAGTCTCTGGATGAGGCTGTCTGGCTTCCATCCAGGATGCGTGAGTGATGAAACAGTGTCGGGCTCTGGCTTCCAGCTGCTGCTAATCCCACATGCCGGGTGAGCAGGAGCACAGCCCAAGTCCTCGATTGGTGTATTGACAGAGGGAGGAGGTGAAGTCAGCATGAAGTAAGGGTAGGCTGTGGTCTGAGTGCATTGATTTGGAAGGGCTAGATCAGCTGTTAAGATCTCTGTGGTCCCTTGTCTCTCCTCCCAGTTGAACTTCCTATTGCATTTGTGCATAGATGACTTACGTGTCTTGTTCCAGCAGTGTGTGTGGTGTTTGCCAGCTCTAAAGGAAGGGAATATTTGAGTTGAATTTGGCCCCTGAATTTTGGATTGCTAATCCAAATTTTCAAGATGCTAGTAGAAATGCTTCTTGTGAAAATAATATCTTTTTCCCAAGTTAGCTTGTGGTCTCTGATCATGACAACCCAACAAGACTGAAGCCTTGTGAGGAGGCAATGATGCCCATCCTCTTGCTGCCATGTACATTGTCTCTGATAGCAGCATCCTCCAGGGTCTTTTGGAAGAGGATGAGGTAACAGGACAGATGAAGTCTGTAGCCATTGTTTTGTCCAGCTCTTTCCTCTCTTCCTCCAGGAAGTGATTGTAGGGTGTAGTGGCAGCCTGTCCCAGGCATTTTCATTGTTGTTGTAGCATGAAGTTTCTGGCCTGAAAATGTTTCCAATGAATAAATTACCTGTCCTAATGATTCCTGCCCCCACAAACTGCTAGTTCATGTGGGGCTGTAATAGGTATCTCAGCTGCAGTTCTATGCTCTTTGGCTGTCTATGAGACCACATGGCCCTAAAACCAGAAAATGAGTGCACTCACAGAGATCCCTGTGTGGGTAGCAATCTGAGTGCTGCTGCTTCATAACTTACACCCTGCATCTTGGCTGACATGCCAGACCTGCCCCAGAGCAATTCTCTTCCTCATGAGCACAGTAGAGCAGGTTGTTGTAGGAGGATGTAGGTTTGCCAGCATAGTAAATATGTTTTGCAGTGACCAGGAAATTCTATGAGGCATTTCTGTCTCTCCTGCACATCTGGCCTCTCATTGTGGTGCAGGGCTGGAGCAAAAGTGCGCAGAAGGAAATAGCCCTCACTGATTCGATTGCTTATTGTGGTCTGCGGTAAGAGCAGATGCTTCCCTAGCCCTTTTCTACTGGGAAGGGGATTGAAGATTGATACAATGGCAGGAAATGAATGAGGAGGTGTAAGAGAAGAGGCAATTATCTATGCACATCATTATGGCATTCATGCAAAACCCTACAGAAACATTACTGTGGCTGATGAATCTTATGCTGGCTGTGTAGCACAGTAGCACAGAGCAGCTGATGAATTAGCGGAAACCTCAGACATATGTTTGGGATTTGTTTCTGAAGGAGTTTGAACATTCAGGGCTCAGATGCCTGGAAGACCTAGGAGATCTCTAGTATTATCCTAGTATGATTGTACAGACTGAAAAAAAAGACATAAGAAAAGCTGCTGATTAGGTTCCACATATAAGGCTGGGCACAGATCGCATAAGTAAAGGAGAATGGGGAGCTTGTTTCTTGTGTAACAATGTTTACAGGGGAGATTGTGGAGCTGTGATTACCTGTGAAAAAAGGACATTTACATTTGTCTACTGGTCTATACACTTTCATTTTTCTTCTTCTCCATGTGCACTCTGGCCCCATATTCCAAAGAGCAGGGAAAACACTAGTTTGCTCACATATATGTAGATCTTTGAAAGGCACAGAAAGCCCTCTCCATAACTTTCTATGAACCAAAGGAAGTGTGTACATGTTTCTGTGTGTGTGTGTGTTCCTGTGTGTGAGAGAAAGGGAGGAGATCTTGTCATCTTGATTGCAGTGGGATTTGTGGCACCAAGTGAATGTGTGCTTGAAAGCTTAACTTTTCCTCCCTGGTTTGACTGTGCCACTCTGTAACGGAAATGATTTGCGTGCCATCCTCAACAGAAAGAAAACTAAACTGTTCGCCAGGCTGAGGAAAAAGATGAGCAGGTACTGGTATGGAGAGCAGCATTTCGATATGTGTTTGATTTAGTTCCTAAAACTGGAAAGGCTGTTGCTGGACTCTTAACAGCCTGGCACGTGTTAACCCTGTGATGGGAGTGGGGTCCTTTGCATGATATGGTATGTTGGTGGCCTGCTGGGTCCTGTGAGATCAATCTGTGTCTGGATAATCCCATTAACTGCTTGTGTGCCTGGTTTGAACCCTTGCTTCTTTTCCTGTCTAAGGCGGCAGTGTGAAAGCTCAGGCATTGTCTGTTCAGTTGCTCTTGTGTGACTAAAAGCGTGGTGCTGGGTTTTTCATGGGAAATATGGGCAATTTTGGTGATTAACAACTTCTAGTTTTGCCTAGTGGGGCTTGCCCTTTTGAACAGATCTGAAATGCTGCATTCTCATTCCATGTCTGGCCAGGGAGGACAACAAAGCAGGTCTTTCAGAAGTCCAGTCCTATCTACCCGTTGGGAGGATGATGAGGTGGGAGAAGGACACTTCTGGCTTTGCTCCTTACTTGCTCTGTTCTTGAGGATCCTCACTGTCTTGCTTCATCCATTGAAAATTTTGTGCAGGGCTGAAGGAAAAGGAAGCCTGTTGTCTGGTATAAAGACTAATGTCAGCATCTTTCCTTTCAAGGCAGTGATGGCATTGAATAACTGGATTGCTATGATGCCTAGAGTTACTATAACCAAGAACATGCTCTGGAGCAAAGTGGGAATTGCCACATAATGGCATGGAAATGTCCTCTAATTCTTATTTCTGTTAGTCTTTGTGTTGGTATTTCCTCCATGGGATCCTTATAAGAAGAAAAAAGGTTATGATTCTCAAGATAATGTTGTGCCACCAATAAAATCAAGTGCTGGTGGGTTGGAATCTTACCTTTTCTGATCCTGGCTTCCCACTGACTAGGGCAAGTCATACAGCCCTTCTCTTTGTCTCTGCTGTGCATCCTTTGTAAAGTGGGTGAAGAATTGCAATTTCACAGGGAAAGCTGATGGGCAAATATTGATTTTAATATCCTCAAATGAGTGAAGGAATGTCTTATGTTACTTTTCTGACATTTTCTACTGTAGGAAAATGATGATTTGCAGGAGTATTTCTCTGGGTGTCTGTCTCTGGTCTTTGGTTGGACCAGAGTTATACCTGCACCAGGTAGGAGGTCTAGTATTTCCAGTCACTGCAAATGGACAGATGCTACAACAGAGAGAGAGCTAGTAAATCTCATCTTGATGAGTTCTAGACACAATGTCCTCCTGTTCTGCCCTCCTGATGTTCAGATGGCCCAGCAGTTAAGGTGCCTGACTGTGGCTGTGCTAAAGGTTTCTGCTGTCAGAGCAGCTGCTTTGGTCACAGAGGAATGTGCAACCCCTGGTGCAGGGAGGGAGGGTCTGGGACTCAGTCAGTCTTTGATCTGTACCAAGAATGTACATTTGTGGCACTGTTTGGGCATGTAGGTGCTTTTTTCTCCTTATCGCACTCCCACTTTTTTAAATAATTCTCCAGCCTCCTTTGGTACTGAAAAAACTACTTTTGGCTAAAAAGCCCTATTTAAGCCTTAGCTGAGATGCCAATGTTTTTTACTTTTTAACTTCAGAACTTGGCAGGAGGTGACTGGTCTGTTTTTACCGTATTGGAAAGTATTCATACTGTAACATAGGATTGTTACAAGCACATGGGAACCCCATCAGCAGATGTTACTCTGCTCTTCCAGAACAGATGAGGCAGCCCCATGAGGAGTCTGGGAGCTCAAAAGCTCTAAAGGGGCTAGAGGATTTTGGCTTTCTCTTCAGCTGCATCAACTGCATTAGACCCTGTTCCCAGCTCTCTATTTGGAGAAGAAAGTTGACACCCTCTTCCCTTCCCTGCCTGATATTCCTGGATTTGGCATCACTTCCCAATTGCTCATGGGAAGGAAAAAGAGAGAGTAATGACCTTTCTGTTCTGACTTGCTTTTACTGTGGTGCTCAGGTTTGGTCAGTGGGGACAGTCCCTACACTTTTGCTTTTTCCTGTGTTTCCTGTAGCAAGCAGTCAGTTTGGAGCCAGGACTTTGGGCAGTGTGTGCTCCCTGGGGACCTGTGAAGGACAGAGGATCCTGGTGACAAGCTCTCTTGATGCTGGTTGCTCTAACTAAATGCGTGCAAAGCAACAAGTTCAGGAATGAAGGTGTCACTCGGGGGGGGGGGGGCTGGAAAGGCTCAGCCAAAATTAGCACTGGCATTTTCCTTGGAGGATCAGCCAACACATCAAACAAGCTGTAAATAGTAGTGACTTAATGACAGATTTACTGGGGGGCCTGCTCAGCCCTTGTAGGGTGATGAGAAGAAACTGGACTCTCATGTGGGAGCCTTTTACCAATATATCTCCAAATTAAGTTACTGCCAGGCACCAGAAATAAGGCACTGAAAAGCTGTTTCATGGCCTTTAGAAAATAAGCCTGAACTCCTTTCTCACTGGGAGAAGTGGTCTCTTCAGGTCCCTTGAACAAAAAACCTACCCTTATGTTGATAGGCCATCTGATAGCCAGTAGTCCCAATATTCCCAGTGTAGTCTGCTCATTTGAGGAGTCTTGGCAGCCTAGCAGTAAATCACTGTGTCCTTCATCTTTTCCAAAGTGCTTTCAACTGTAGGGAAAGTAATATGTACTTTTCTTTCCCCAACTCTAGCATCAGAGGACATTTCCAGTCATTTTCTGCTGTCCTCTGGTGACTCCCACTTAGAGCAGGACTTCCTTACCTTCACTTTCCAACCATTACTTATTTTAATCTGCCACACAACCTTGTCAATTTTGCAGAATCCTTCACACAACCCACTGTTTTGAAGTGATCTCTGGGGACTTCTGAGGAAGGACACTGTAGGCATATCCAGTAGAACTGAAGAGCTGCAGGGGTTGGCGTACATGTTCTTTAGTCCCTTTTCCTCTTCCTTTCCCTCTTTTTCCCTTGGTGTGTGTGCCCCTGAGAACTGCTGGCAGAGAATATGTTTGGGTTTGTTGCATCATGTTGGTGTGCTGCTGGCATCAGTGTTGCCAGAAACATCTGACCTGCATGTGGACCTGAGAACAGGCGCTTTGTGGAGAAATGTGTGTGTGGGGTGTGGATATGGGGAGAAAGTGGGAGGTGGGAAATGGGTGAGGATGAAGCGAATGAAGAGGCAATGGGATGGGGAGCTTGAAAGCTGGAATGCTGAGCTCCCCCTGCTTCGGATGCTTGCTTGGAAGGGTAGGTTTGTTGAAGTGCCTTGCTGTCCCTTCCTCCTCTTGTTGTTCCCCTACTCATGAGTGTTTAGCAATGAGGCTATCATGCATGTTAGCCAATGACCACCACACCTTGGGCATCCAAGTGTGAGTGGAAGTACATGTCTTGAGCTCTGGGCTCGCTTGGGGCAGAGCAAAGTAGTAATCAACTTGATGTCCCCACAGAGTCAGGCCTACATTGCTCTAGGCATGGCTCTATGCCAGCCTTTGTCTCAAGTTGTAGGAAAGGATCTGTTCCTTTCAGCCTCCTCCCAAGGCCTTTAACTTCACAAGAACTTCAGTTTTATAAGTGGAGGCAGACAATATCACCCACTATAGATGAGGTTGCACAACCCTTTTGCAATATTCTGTTATATTCTGTTTTCAGCTATGTATAGCTTTGCCAAACTGTAACCACTTCTGCTAAATATCCTGTGCCAGTGTCTGTGCTTCTGCATGACTTGATACAAATTGATCAGTTGCTTTTTGGGGAGCTGAATTTCAGCCATGATGATTCAGCTGCTCCTGAGAATTAGGCTGGGAAATGGCTTTACCTTTGTCCCTGTTGAAATTCTCTGGTAACCAGCTTTTTATAAATCTCTCATGATTCCATACTTCGAAGACTTGACACTTGGCCAGGGCAAGCCCGTAGGGAAAGGTGTGTGCCTCTTCCCATTCCTTTGAAAACTCTGCCCAAATCTGGCTAAGTTATGAACCAACAAATGCTGTTGGCATATGCTCCTTGCATCTTAATTCCCTGAAAAATCCTTCTTGACTGTGTGTCAGAAACACACAGTCCAGTCCTGGAATAAGGACCAATTGGAAAAATGAGGGCAGAAGGGGTTCATAACTGAAAACAAGGCTGGGGAGACTTTCCATAATAAAGAAATCTTTATTAGTAGCTTTTCCTTTGCAGTCTGGAGTGAACTGTGAAACTTCTGGCTACTCTGCCCATCTTCCAGCTTAGCTAGTTTGTACCATGTAGAGGACTGTGATATTCTATGATTACAGCCTTAGTTCAGGTATTGCAAATCTATTAGTCATAACCCACGCAGGTATCACCTGTGGGTACACCACCATGCAGAAAGAATCTTATGTGTAGAATTTAAAACTAAAAGAGCTGCACAGAATTCCTTCCACCATCTGCTTCCCCAGTATTAAAAGACCATAACTTAATGTCAAGCACTTACATTAGAACCTAGCAGAATTAAGGATGCCTGTTTAGTTTTTATTTTGTTTGGTTTTCTGTGTCTGAGGCAAAGTATATCCGTGCAGTAGGAATTTAGGGAGTAGCCTGCTGCTACTAGTAATGCTGCTGCAGTGTGTTGGACTGCAAGTGACTCAGCAGAGATGCTTGTAGAGGCTTCAAACGTCTTCATCACATGTCTGGGCAGTGAAGCAAAGAGATAATGGAGGCCGCTGATCTGTGCACAACTCCTCCTAGGCTTGGCTCAGACTTCTCTCTCTCTCTCTCTCCCTCTCTCTCCCTTTCTCCCTTCAATTCCTTCAGTGACAGCACCCCAGCGAAAGCAAATAAAAGCCCCTCGCCTCCACCAGATGGATCTCCCATCACCAGCCCTGAGACCAAGACTGTCAACCATGATCTGGAACCGTCCACTTTGGAAGCGCCTGGGGCAAGCATCCCCAAGTCTCCATCTCAGGTAGTGTCTCCATGACATTGACCATGTCTCTGCAGTATGACCGCTGGTGGCACAAGCTCCGTGAGTCAAAGTCATCCATCAGTTGCCTTTTTGGACCTCTTCCTGCTACTGAGCACAGAGAATATGAATGACTGCTGTTCTCCTTCACTGGTTCCTGAGAGGTTCCTGAGAATACAAGTTGCTTATTGGTCATCTCTAATTCATACAGGGAAGAACTAATCTGTCTTTGAATACCTCTGCAGGGGAAAGGCTAGTAACACATTTTGCTGTCTGGTAGAATGGCCAAGAAGATCCAAGGAGGATAGAGTTGTAGCTAGGCAAGGTAGTTTGTTCTTTGCATTTGATTTGACCTGCGGAATTCAATGGTCCAGTTTCTTCTCAAGAACTTCCGTAACTGAGGAACGTTCAAAGAAAAAAATTAATATTGATAAGGAGAACATCTGTGCTTTGCATGTTTCACTTTAATCCCAAGATAAAATATTATGCTAAAAATAAAGGAATTATACTATGCTACAAACAGATTAGGTGGGTACCAGGAAGAAAACTGTCCATTATATGGAGCGATACCTTTCATGTGGCCTTTGTTAGTCCTTCCCTTACATGGGAGATACCCAGCAGTGTGTTTAAAATAGCAGATGTAGCTCCTGCTACTCAGCATATAAAAACATTTACTTCCTCTTCTCACCCCTCTACATCCCTCCATTGTTGAGTGGGGGAAAAGCTTAGCAGGGAAAAGTAGTAACTGTGCCAAATTTATGTCTGGTGCCAATCCTTGCATTTCAGTAAGTGGGACACAGGGGAACAGTCTTCCAGGAAGAATTAAAGCCGAGAGGGGTTCTGGCCAAACTGGTAAGAGAAAACCCATTGCTTCTGGAAAGAGGCGGGTGCAACCCAGAACTTCCTTGCTGTTGTCATATGTAGCAGTTGATTCCAAATCCAGGCCTGTGATGCAGGCTGTCTCACATTTCTGGATAGCCCCTCACGACATTTTTCTCCCCACTGCATTTTTGAATTTCAGGATTATCTAGAGATAAAAAGGGGATGTTTCTACATTGGCAAAGGTCTTTTCCAGCCCTGTGAGATGTGTGGATGTCTGGCATCCAGGGTCTCTGTACTGCTCAGCATTGCACAGCCTAAAGCAGCTTTGCCACCACTCTGGCTAGGACCTGGGAGTAGGGTATGTGTATGAGGGAGAGAGGATGTTGCTTCCAGAATTGCCTTCCTGTTTTTTTCAGAGATTGGCATAACTTGATTGAACTTTGGAATAAGAAATCCTACAGTTTTATTGCGCTGTTCACTGCAGACTTCGCTTGCCCTGCCTGTGGACTTGTCTTGCCGAGTTTGGCTTCTTCCCTTTGCTATAAATAGTAAACATAAGCCTTGTTTTTGCCAGCCGACAAGCGCTTTCTCATTCACTTGCTGCTTTACTGCCCACAGGAATGGGGCTGGAGGCACCCCATGTTGAGCAAGCAGAATATTCCAGTGCAGCCTTGGCTGGAACCATAGATGGGCTACAGGCAAGTCTGAAACGATATTTGCAGCTAATGCTGCCACCGCCTGGCAGCTGTTTCCCAACCTGTGTTTAATTCATTCTTCTGAGCCTCACTACAGTGAAGAGGAAGAACTCCACTCCATATTTGTACTAGGTGCTAAGAGATGGAGCTGGCTCTATAGGGAGGGAAGACAAGGACAAGGGTTTCATACCCAGACCTAAGCTTGGTACCTGTCTGGATAAAGTCTAGAAACCAAGTGTGTGTCAGCTTGCCAGCCAGCTGGAAAACACGAGTGTCTACTCTCTCAACAGTTGTGACTGAAATCTTCAGACTAGTACTCAGATCTTCACAGGTGTTATTACTTTTGGCCTATGGGTAAGTGATTTGTTCAAGGATCTTCCTAGAGAGACTAGGGGCCTCATCCTCTGGGGGAGGATGGTGCAAAAAGCAACAAGCAAATACAGTTCTCTGGCCTCTCCAGTCTGAAATACTAATGCAAAGGCTGTGGAGAGAAAGACAGCAAAACAAGAGAAATCAAATAAATACTAACTATATCTTGAATTGTTTCCTATGCCAAAACCATATCGCTCTTACTGTTGCTGTTCTTTAATTCTCAAAACCAGCTTTTTCTGTCTTTTGGAAGAAGTGACTGCTATCAGGTCTCCACAGTGAGTAATTTGATGATGACACAGACTTCAGGGGTCCGTGAAATTTCAAAGGCCAGACTTCTGCTCTCGGTTACATCACTGAAACACTGCAATGACACTTTGAAACCAGTGCAACTAAGTTGAGTTTAGAAAGGTAAAGCTCTCTGGGATCCAAGTCAGCAGAAAGAATTTATGTGGCAAGTTTGTTTGTGCTTAATGAATTTCCAGGTGTAACCCGACATCAATGTGCAATCCTGTTGTCTTTGAAATGTGGTTTCAGACTGCTGTTGGAGGTAATTCTGGACGCTGTGGAAGTGGTGGTCTTCAAGATGCTAGATTGGAAGGAAGGAGAATGACTATTTTGGAGAAATAAATAGCTGAAGTGTCAAGACCTTTTCGCTGAGTTTGTAATAGGAGCTTCCCATTTCTGCAGGTGGTGGCTCTGTTCTGAGAATAGCTTTTCCCTGAGATTTCTGGTCCCTTCTTGCAAGTGCCAAGCAGGAGATTTTCAGGAAGGGGTTGTTCTTGGGAAATATGGACACACCACCTTCTGTAAACAGTGAGAAGTTGGTAGTGAAAACGCTAATTTCATTATTTCCCCATGCCATCTATTTAGTGGAGAATGTGTGTTTGCATACTCACTCACACTCTCTAAAGTAGATTAACCCGGTAGAAAACTGGGCATATCCTTAGCAATCTGAATAAATGCCTTGTAGAACTCAGTTATATTCTGGAAGGGTGTGAACACAGGACTAGGAGTTGAGGATTCTTGTGTTTCAGATCTGGGCCTCACACTGATGTACTGGGTGCCTACTGGCAGAATCTTGCTGCCTTGGGATCCTAGGTACGATGAGAAGATCAAATAACTGTAAAATATCACTGTAAATGGAAAGCACTGTCATTGCTGAGCATTGCTGTGGTGCTGGGAACTTGTATGGCTGATTTGTTCCAACACAGCAGCAGCCTCTCAAAGTTTGGTTTGATCTAGAAATGATCACTGCAGGCTTGTGCACAAGAAAATGTGAAAAGGATGGGGGTGGGTTCGTCTAGGGAGGGTCTACCATGGCCTCCCATAGGGTTGTGGATGCAGTGTCAGGTTGAGTCTCAGTGGGTATTAGGATGTGTTAGAGTTGCAGGGTCAGACTTTGTTATGCTTTCTCTGGGATCTCCATTTGGGAAACCTGACTTCGTTAGTGTCAATGCTCATTGGTGAAACTGAGAGCAGAGTTGGGCCTCCAGCAGTCACAGCTTCTCGGGAGTCTGAATTGTTATTGCCTAAAGCTGAAAAGTTGTAAGACGCTATCAAGAGCTCCTTCAGACCTTATGGTACACTGATAACAAGTGCACCAGAGAACCAGTACTGGGCAGATCAGAGTCTGTCCTCATGGTTACCTACACATAATAGGACAAATTGAGTTTGATCTTTCATTCCCTTAGATATGGTAAGTATGGTAAAGGGAGGCAGTGCTGGCCTGGTCTATGGAATTGTGTTCTCAGTAATTGATCTGCTCCCTTCCCAGTGATTCTTTTGAAGGTTGCACATGCTTTAATTATGTATGCATGTACTGTCAATGCATATTAATTGTGTTACGCTTCTCCTCTGCAGAGGGAAACTTCAGCCCATGGCTGAAGTGTAACTAATGATGCCAAACCTTCTCTGGAGGTGTGTGGTTGTTTGTTTTTTTTTGTTTTGTTTCAGTTAAGCTCCTCGCCCTCCCTCCCTCTCTCTTCAAATGGAGTTGATTGGACCTTGCTCTGTGCCTGTGGTTGTGATTTCCCCCACCTTCAGTTTTTGTGGCTAACTTGGTTCCTGTCTCTGGTTTTTTTGGGTGTCGCCGTCTGTGCTGTGGCCGTGTGCTCACTTGCATGCAGTTGAGGAAAGGGCCTCCGGTGCCTCCGCCTCCAAAAGTCACCCCCTCCAAGGAGATCAAGCAGGAGAACATCATCAGTCTGTTTGATGACAATTTTGTCCCCGAGATAAGTGTGACAACCCCTTCGCAGGTTAGCTGCTGTGCCCTGCCTTATATTTCTCTGACTCTGAACTTTTCCTTTCTACCTTTCTTCTCTTTGGAGGTGTCAAGCCATGAAACCTGGTCAGGTGAAGGAGGAAGGCATGATCAACATTGGGCCCCAAAGGCAAAGGGAGGCTAACTTAGAGGGGAGAGTGGCTGGAAGGCAGCTTTGACTAACACGTTGCCCTTTGAGAGCTTTTGTTCACTGAAGAAACAGGAGAAATGAAACTGATGAAGATGCCAGAAAGTAATTGCTGCATTTATTCAGAAGCAATGCACATGGATAATGGCTCTCCTCATATCCCACATTATGCTCTCTCCAGACCCACTGATCCTGGGTGTGGATGAAGCATGTGTTTTCTTCTCTTTTACATCCCCAAGTGCTGACCCTGGCATCTGTGCCAGTTCTGAGAGAAGGCAGTTTTGTGCTCTCTATGCCTTCATACATGGGCTTTGTGGTTTAAAGCCTTCACCTGCACAGGGAAGGCCAACATGAATTGCATGAAATTCATTGCAGACGATAGGTGCTTCCAGTTTAGATGGGCAGGACTCTGCCTGCTGTGAATTTAAGACTGCTGACACTGTCTGTCACTCTTCACCAGCCAGTGGTTCCCATCAGAATATTTTTTTCTTGTCTTGTGGCACCTTTTGAAGCCCAGAAAAAGGAAAACCATTTTCAAATGATGTATTTTCCTCTTTGTCTTCCTTCTGGTTTACATCATTGCAAGAGAGGATGCCCAGGTGGGGAATTCTATGTTGGATCTATGAAAATGGCAGTCCTTGCATATGTAGGAGCCTGACCAGATTTCTGGCTGTATCGTGAGATACCTGCACCTACTTTGGTTTTTTTTTTTTGTTTTTTTTTTTTTTTTTTTTTAATATATATAATACACATATATAATTTTTTTGCCTAAATGCTTGTTAAAGCACAAGTAATGTCTGTATAAATGCTCATCTGTGACTCGTTCTCTAACTTTTTCTTGCATCATGCTGCTCCATTGCCTTTGGTTTGCCACCTTCCACCCAGCTGCTGAGGAGCAGGCATAGGGTAGAGTGGAGAGGGAAGGAAGTCTGTGTCAGATTTTGCATTGCAATAAATAAAGCTTGCAGAGCAGAAAGATGATTTGACAGCAGTGTTGGAAGTTGGGGACCACAGGCAGTTGAGCAACTCTTTATCTTTTCTGTGCTTCCTTATACCCTGTATCATAACAGACAGCTCTGTCTGCCCCATGGTTTGTATCATGTATTTCCATGTGAATGCCAGCCTTTTCTCAGACGTACTGTTCTGCACCTGATCAGTGCTATGACCCAGGATGGGATCTGCTGTGACTTTCAATCAGATGCGGGTCTGAGGGAAGACTCTGGTTGCCAGAACAATATTCACTGAAGCACCCAACAGGCACTAGTGTTCAGTGTGTGGCCCAGGGTCATTCCTGTCGGATGTTTTAGCTCCAATGAGCTCTGGAAATCTGGGTAAAGTGTGCTAGCCCTTGCATGTAAGTCTTGATTGGCAGGTAGGAATGTTCCATGATTGGAGCCTTTGATGTCTCAGTACTAAACAAAACTAAAGATTGGGGTTGGAGCCTCTCTGATGGGTGGCCTGGATGTGCTGGAGGAGTGTACTAGAATGCCAGTTGGTTTTTGCATACTGGTTAGGGTTTATTATTGCAAGACGGGAGAGCTTGGTTCCCTGTCCTCATCCCTGTGGATCTCAAAAAGAGGTGTTCATAAGGGAGGGGAAAATACAGAAGAGAATGAGAGTAAGAAGAAACCAAAGGAGGTGAAAATGATTGTGGTGTGGGTTGTATTCACAGGAATTTCTCTTAAGTGGTGTCTCTTGCTGCTTTCTAGGAATTTTTTCCATTGCGGGGCTGTGATATAACTGTGGAGACCAACCTGCCGCACTCTGTGTGTTATTGGAAAGGTAGCTGAAACAGTAGGGCCAGTGAGCTGGGAGGTCAGTGGAAACAGGGGCAAATCTTCCTGGACTTCCTGGACAGAGTAGCTTCCTCTGACATTGAGTAGAAATGAGTGTCTTGTAGTGGTTAGGTTAAATCTAAAACCCATAAGTGATAGTTTGGTTTTGAATACTAATGACTCATGTCTTTTTAGTGACTCTTTTATTAATGGTAATCAGTGAATGTGCTATCTTTAGCTAGAGTGTTAATCAGAGTTATTCTGCTGACTTCGAAGAGATGAGCAAAGCTTCTCAAATTATGCTTTGCTAGAAGACTTGTGTGCATGTTTCTGGGATGTCCAGAAATGGGAACCATTGAAAACATTTTTGGATTGGGGAGTGATTCAAATCCCTTAGCTTGAAGGAGTTGCCATATTCTGTCTCTCTCTCTTGGAAGGCTGTAGGGAATTAGGAGCTTTGGGAGTTATCTCTGAGGTCTCTCAGACTTGTTTTCCAGCAGTTTGAGTGGTTTTCTGCCTGGATCCATGTTCCTGAGATAAGTTATATGGATGGCAGCTCTTCTGTATGTGGCTGAGGAAGTCTGTCCTGGGCCTTCAGTACAAAGGCAGCTGGATGAGCTATGGGGAATAGATATAAAATAGAAGAGAAGCCCTTCTGAGTCATCAGTGGCAGTGATCCTTTTGATGACAGCAGGTCAGGTGCTTACACCATGTCAGCTCATTTGGCCAGATAGAAGGTGAATGAGTCCTGTGGAAAAGGCTCAGGTTTGGTTTACAGTGGCACCCATGCGAACTGCCTATGATTATAGGCACCAAGCAGTCAGGAGTCACATCAGGTGTTTGCATCGCCACCATGTCTTCTGCGCTTGCAGCCTTAGCTCCTGGATATCACATACCCTCCCTCTATTCTGTGTGTGTGTGTGTCTAATGCTCATACTGCTTTTCTTCCTCACTGCTGCCAAGTTTGATGCCCCTGGGCCCTTCCAGGAGGGAGCCAGCCTGTTGGATCTGGATTTTGATCCCATTAAACCAGATGCCACTGTGGGGAAGACCCCCACACCCGCCTCCCAGGTTGGTTCATATCACCATTCCTTCTCTCTTCATAACCGACTTGTTGCCAAGGGTGGCGTGACCTGCACCTCTGTGAACGATAATGTGGACCTGAGCTGTGGGTGGCTGGGCTGGATGCCCAGACCTGTGCCTTGTAGATGGGCACCTTGGTCTTCTCTGCTGGATGTGTAAGTCCAGTGAGAATCAAGTGGCTATCATCCTGGCCACAGTCTGGCACTAAGTGTTTGTGGGATGCTTGTCCTTTGCTCTGATGATCTACTGATTGACAACTCATTCAAACCAATGTATGTCCCTCCCTGAATTAACATTCTCTGTATGCTATATGGGTTTAAACTGTTACTCTGTGGATGGGAATTCAACCTCTGTTCTGTGCTGCTGCTATGAATTGCTCTCAAAGGGATTTTTAATAAGCAGACACTGATAATCTGCAGTTACTTAAGGTGAATAAAGCTGTAGATGGATATTCAAGTGATGTGAAGCCCTTCTTTTTCTGGATATAACATAGCCTCTGTTCATAGTTCAGAAGCAGCTTCTTCCCTGAGCATAGTGCTGTGCAGTGCAGTATCAAAAAGGAGGATGCCTAATTCTGGTCTTGCCTGTACCTGGTCCTGTCCAGTCGCAGAGGCAGGTAGACTGTGCTTCATTTTATGTCTAAACAGCTGGAGGCTTTGAAGTGCATCCTGAATTTGGCTGTTGTCCTCCCCGAGATTTTCCATTTCATATGTATTGCATGGTAATTTTTTGCCTGTGGTTGCCATTAAAATTTGTAATAAACATAATTGGGATGTTTACAGTATTTCTCCAGTATCATGTCAGATAGGCCTGTATGACACAGATTTTTGTAGCAATAAGACCTCTTTTATTAGAGAGATCAAACATTAGGCATTTGATTCTTCTAAATTGAAATAGTGCATCTGCAAGTTAGTATCATAGTTTGATATACACCAATATGGCAAGCTACCACTTTCTGGAACTTTAAGTGGGCAGATTGGTATTTTGTGCCTGCTTATCTGACAGAACAAGCTGCATGCCAGGATAAGCTTTTTTTTTTTTTTTTTTTTTTTTTTAATATTTATTGGGCTGTTTGGTTTTTGTTGGTTTTTTGGTAATTGGGTAAAATGGTGCAGGATATGAGTATAAATTTGACTTAAAATAGAATTATTTCTTACCCTTCCTGGAAGCAACAAGTATTAGGCATTGAGTAGGTTCTTCAAAACTGTTCAGCAATACCGTATTTGGTGTTTTTGTGTATGTATTATTAGCTTCAGAAGCCATTAAAAGAAAGAGTCTGAAATCAATACTTTCTAGTGCTAACCACAGTACAAAACCTAGCAAAAGCCACCTCATCTTGAAAGCAAATTTATTTTCTATAGGGTGGGTACTGTGGCAAAAGAGGTTAAGATATTTCATTATTGTCCAAAGACACTAGTTGAAGTCTTGGTTCTGAAATCATACTGACATTATTGAGTGTGGGTATATGGGAGCATATTTAACCCTAATGGACCACAAACTCATGAGGTGCTTGGGTTTGTTTCTTTTCTGGCTATGTGGTATGCCACTGGTAACTGAATGTGGCTTCACTGTCTCATTTCATACCAGAGGGAGAAAAACACCCTTACTCAAATGCCTTGGTACTTACATTTGAATATGCAGTGGGGAGGGGTGTATAAATTCAGGTACTAAACGAATATTTTTAAAACATTCGGGGATAAGTGCTGTTGAATGTGTATGTCTGCTTCAGTCTGATCAGCATCTGTAATGTTTGTACTCACTGAAATAATCATGTATAAACATGTCTTATTTTTGTTGCTCTTTGACATGCTTAGTCTTTACCTTGGGATTTATGGGAGGTAAGAACTTCAAATGGCTTTCACCTCATCATTTACTGTGCATGTGCCGTGTGCCAGACATTATACCTGTCTCCTTTCCCTTGCTGTTTTTCCTTTCTGCACACCCCAAACTGAAGTTGCTCTGTGTGCTGCTGAACCCACTTTTGCATGTGCCGTGAGGCCTCAAGGGCAGCCACATATTTGCAAGTCAGGTCTGACACTCTGAAACTTACATCTTCACCAGCGCACAACCCCATTGCTTTTCCCTGCTAACTCACTCATCTTTCCTTTAGCGCATGATGCTGTTATGTTCTCAAACTTAATCCCACCGTGGCATCGTCTTCACCCTCCACTCCCCAGTGTTACCCGTTGGTCTCATGTGCAATGCATAAATGCCTCAGCTGCCCCTCATCCTTACTGCCTGTACCATTGGGTATCCATACACATTTGGAATTGTCTGTGGTGTTTGCTGTTTATTGACCATCATTGCCATAAAGGCTGATGTGAATCAGCTCAACCGATGTCTACACTGAAAGTTAAATGCAGGCCCAAGACTTAGCTGGCATCTGCCTCAACCTCAGCTTTGGAGCTTGCTGACAAGAGAGACCCTACGTATGCTTTTCATCTAGACCAAAGCTAAACCCTCATTTATACCCTCTAGATATATCGGGCCTGGGAAGGTCTCAGATTGCTGTAGATTAGCCCATTGGGAGATATTTCAAGCAGAACTTCTGAGCCCCGCTGGACAAACAGCCAGCTGTGTGGACAGAAAACTCTTGATCTGGGTATTCAGACCTGCCACTTGAGCTGGCAACAGCATGGTGTAGATGTAGGCACTTGTCCTTGGCTTGTGCTGGGGAATCTTGCCAATCAGCAAGTCCTGCCAACTTTTTCATTCTTAAGGGCCAGATCACCACCTAGAGTCTGTACCTGGGAGGACATGAGTTAACCCTTGCTGAGGGCCTGGCCTGAAGACTCTCTGTGGCCAGTGTGCTCTCTTTCACGTGAGCTCAGGTCATGTCAAGAAAGAGGTTTCCTTTGTCTGTTTTATCAGCCATCAGTGTTTAACATCTGTCATTCCCCTGTGTGTGCATTGTCAGTCTGTCTTAGTAAGAATGAAAAGAAGTCTATGTTTTTGCAAGTAAAGATCTTATGCCTTTCAAGTGGATGGGCAGGGGTGAGGTATGACTGTAGCTGGTTAAACTGTGCTTACAGTCTGGGGCATAATAAGTGTTCTGGGCAATTTTTTTTTCCCACCCTGGGAACTGATTTCACCCAAACGACAATTTAATCAACTGGGGAATGTTACTAGACAACGTACTAGACAACGTATTCTCACCGTGCCAATTCTCACCTTGGCATACTATACCTGGCTAAAGAGCAGAGCTCCCTATAGCTGGGGAATCCTCTTGCTCTTCAAGTCTACTGAAGTGGTTTTGCTCTGATGTTATTCTTAGCTGTTGATGAGAGGAGACTTGTTGCATGGTTACATAGTCCCATATGCCATGAGGTTAATAACTGCATAGAATCTTGGGTGCAGCAGAACTTGCTTAGTTCTGCAGACTGGGAAAGTTTTATTTGGTGTGTATGATGCTGCTGTTGGAATAAGCAAAGCTTTCAAAATTGGCAACAGCAGTGAACAATTCTTCCTCTTCTCCCCGCAGCATCTTTCCAAGACTGAATGCTTTTGTAGGCCTCGGAATGCCCACAGGTGCACAAAATAGAAAAATAAGTAACTGACATGAAAACACCCTTTATTGCAATCCAGGGGATTAATTTAGGTTCAGTTCCTCTGGTTATTAAGTATTGTTTTTGCAAATTAGCTGATCTTAAAAAGGAAGCTCATGTTGATCGCCTTTTTACTTGTCCACACAAAAGCCATGTTGGGCCAGATAGAGTTGGGCTGGCATCTGTCCCAGTTCTAGTTCTCCTGAATCCAAATAAAAAGCAACTTGGGAATGAATTTAATTAAACAGGATAAGCCTTTGTAGCATTTCATATGCATACGTTTACCTTAGCAGTACCAAAGCTGCTGTGGGAATCCTCTGCAGGATGGGAACAGCTCTGCTGTTCATAATATTCTCTGGCAAGATAGGCCTGTGGGCATAGTGATGGGGAGACATGAGGAAGGATGTGATAGGAGAGGAAAGCGTGTGTTAAATGGCACCAATGGAGCAGCTGAAGGTAAAATAATGGCTTTTTGTTAAATCAAGAGTTTATTTTGTCTCTATTACTGCTGTTATTAGGAAAATACTTCGAGCATTGAGCCAGTGCATAGCTAGTAGTCAGATAGATGAAGAGTTAAGGGTTACCATGGTTGTTGCTTTTCACTGGGCTTTTTGTAGGGTTAGAATGATGAGAATTGCAGTATTAAGAAATCTGGACAATGCTTTGTTTTGCACGTGGTTGTATTCAAGGGTATGTGTGTTCTGGTTTAACCGCGGCCACTGAGCGCCACATAGCTGCTCTCTCGCTCCTTTACCCTGCCCTGGTGGCATGGGGGAGAGAACTAGAAGGCTAAAAGTAAGAAAATTCCTGGGTTGAGAAGAGAACAGTTTAATAATTAAAATGATAATGATAATAATAGTAATAATTTAAAAATTGTAATGAAAAGCAAAATAACAAAAAGAGAAATAAAACCCAAGAAAAACAAGTGATGCAAATGAAAAACTATTGCTTACCACCAACTGACTGATGTCCAGCCTTTTCCTGAGTAGGACTGCCAGCCAGCTTTCCCCGAGATTTATATGTTATATGGAATATAATGGTATGGAATATCCCTTGGGTCAGTTGGGATCAGCTGTCCCGGCTGTGTCTCCTCCCAGTTTCTTGTGCAACCCCAGCCTGTTCGCTGGCAGGGTGGCGTGAGAGGCAGAAAACGCCTCGACCTAGTGCAAACACTGCTTAGCAACACCAGTGTGTCATCAACATTACTCTCATCCTAAATCCAAAACACAGCACTATACCAGCTACTACGAAGAAAATTAACTCTTATCCCAGCTGAAACCAATTTGGTAAATGTGTTTACCAAATGTATGGTATGTTAAAGCTGGTTTATTCACATGTGTTAAAAATGGTAAATCTCTCTATAGTGATCTATTGTGCAAGTATAAAGTAGGTATCTGGTTAGATTCTGCAGAGAGGCATGGGTGCTATCAGGTATAGAGAACAAATGGATACAGACTGGCCATGATGGGCTGCAAATCAGATCCCTGAGATTCTTGTCAGGAGTCTTCCCAGGTGCTTCTTGGCCCAGTCTCCCAAGGGGCTGATTTGCAGCATTGATGCTACCAGATCCAAGTTATTTTCTGTGTTGTTGCAGTTTCTGGGAGGGGCAAATGAGTATCTTTAGCTTTGTATTAAAACAGAGTTAGCCTGACTTCAAGCAAGGGAGAATAAAGACTTGAACCACTGGAAGTGTATCAGAGGTGTTTGGCTGGATTTTTGTACACAGAATCTTCTGCCCTGGGCTTCCTAGAACAGTTTCTGCCAGGCTGTGATTTGTAGGTGATGCTGAATATTTCTCCCTGGTGGTGGCAGCTTTTGTGCATTAGAAACTCCTCTCCCCACCAACACAAATGCATGCACACGCCATGTGGAATATTCACAGCAAATTCTTAGTAACAGAATATTCACAACAGAATCCAAATTCATGACTCTTTGAGTTTATCCAAAATAAAATTGGGCAAAACCAGTTTTCAGTTCAGTTTGATTCAGTGCTAATGTCCATGCTGGGTCCAGACTCATTTCCGTATCTGGAAATTTCCATGTTCTTTTGTTTCTAAGAGTATGCAAAGGTTTAAAAATTCCTTGATTGTTGATCCTTGGAAGTGGGCTACTGAGAGAGCCTCGTCCCTTGGTGTGCAAGTGGACTTGTATTCACACACAAATGGGCAATACTAGATACTGTTAATGTGTAAGGTAGGTCTGCAATTTAGACCGTGAGAACAAAGATGTGCACAGGATTTTTAGTGTTTCATTGATTTCTTCTGAGTATTGCCTGCTACATGGCTGAAGTGAGGGAATGCAGGCTTTACTGTCATTTCACTGTGTGGCAGAGAAACAGAGAGACAGAAGCCTAGCAAGACCCTGAGGTTTCTCACCTTTTTGTCAGCAGATGGCAGCAGTCAACAGCATAGAGCACTTGGACAGACAGAGCTACACTTTTCTGTACACACTCGTAGCTGTAGTGAGTGTAACTTTCCACCTGGGTGACTTTTGTATTGCAGCCCGCAGAAGCAGCCCATGCCGGAGCTGAAGCAGCTGGATCAGAAGCAGCCGCTGGAGCTGAACCATCTAAAACTGAAGCTGATTCAGGACCGGTAAGCATCTCAAGGGACAGCAATTCTTTTACTCCATCACATCCCTTTGTCATACAGCAGATGCGTGAGGCTGGGCTGGGAAGAGACATGTGTGGCTTCTTGGAAAAACACATCCCTCCCACCCCAGTAGTTACAGTGCTCTTATTCAGAACCTGACTTAACCATTGCATTTTATCTGTATAATGCTCTGCTGGAAGATCCACAAAAAGAACTGTCCCTTCACCCATGTTGTGAAGCCAGCCCACAGCCCATGCTGTCCTATGCATGCATTGTCTGCTGGATTCCTCCTTGTTTGCCATTAACTTTACCTATCCTGTCCTCTGGGCTCTGCCCATGTCTCCTGAATATCCAGGGTTCCTTTTTTTTCCCTGAGACTTCCACTTTTTTAGGGGACTGAAGTAGGTCCCATCGCGTGGCCACTTGGTTCCTACTGGCTGTCCCATTTGAGTTGTCTGTTCCATGAGGACTTTACAAGAACTGTGTCGTGACTGCAGCAAATGGGAATTGCTGGGCACTATGGTCCCAGAAAAAACTTAAATCTGCTCTGCCCTTCTGCAGCCTTAGGCAAAGGAAGACGATGCTCACATCTGTTTTCTCACTGCTGCCTCTGCTGTCTTTTGGGGTGTTTTGTCACTGACTGATGTGCTGGGGAAGCCCCCTGAAGCCATGGGTGGGTTTGGGGTGTGGATCTGCCAGGGTGGACTTGGTGCTGCAGTTTTGGATGGATTCTCTTTTCTCAATGGCTTTTTCCCCCCTTCCTTGGGTGTTGCTGCCTGCCAGAGCTCTCTGCCTGCTGTTGTTGTGGAAACTTTCCCTGCTACCGTCAATGGCGCTGTGGAAGGAGGCACTTCATCTGAAAGGGCTGACATGCCCCCAGGATTTCTATTCAAGGTGAGTGCGTGGTGGTGAGGCACAGAGTTCCTGGCGATTTTTTTTCCTGTAATGAATCAACCGCTTTCACTCAGCATGGCCAGGGACTATGCCACATTAAAAGGGAAAAGGGAAGTTGAAGGAGAGATGCTTCAAAGGACTGTAGTAAGTGCATTGGTGTCTAAACATCTAGCTGTGCTGTATAACAAAATCTCTCCTTCTCTCTGCCATAGTTACTTCTGTCTCTGGTGGTGAAGATCCAGACTGATACTCTTCCCTATGTTTCCTCTCCCTGCTTGCTGTGACACGTGGGAGGCTATAATAATACTCTTGCAGTGCAGCTGGTAAAAATAAAACAGGGCACCGCTCAACTGAATGCAGGCTTTCTATTCTGTGAGGTTTTTAGGCCCATACCATGGGAATTAAACCCTCCTAAGGAAGGATGGGGAAGTGCTGAATGAGACTCACCAGGGTGTCCTTGTGGCAAAGGTGAGCTGCATGCCAGGCTGTATGAATAAGCATGTAGCCATGAGGTTAAGGAAGTGGTTATTCCCACTAGCTGTGGCATTTGTGATCCAGGCTTGAGCTGTCTTGAGCAGCATGTTGGATCAGATAGCCTTCAAAGGTGCCTTCCAACCTGAATCATCCTGTGAATCAATGAAGTGAAAAGCCTTGTCTCCCATTACAGAGCTGGGTGAGAGAAGACTGGCCCTCACCCAAGGTTTTCTCTCCTCTCTTCATAGGTCCAGGCCATGCATGATTACGCGGCCACCGACAGTGACGAGCTGCAGCTGAAGGCTGGGGATGTGGTGCTTGTGATTCCTTTTGAGAACCCTGAGGAACAGGTGAGTGGGGAAGACAGGCTGTGAGCCTGGGCCGGAAGGAGCCAAGGGGATTTCCAGAGCTGCTTCTTCCTCCACTAACAGTCGTCTGGCTGGATGCAGAGCCATCGGTTTGTGGCTGGGAGCTGGCGTGAGGGACGATTGTCCTTGAGCTTGAGATTGGCTTCCTGCTACAGAAGGGAGGACTCTGCTTGTTATTAGAAAGTGGAGACGTTATCCTGCATAAAGCATGTGAAATAGCCATGGCTTCCTGTCCCTGTCAGGCATTTGAGCCAATAGAATGGCTTTCTTGATCAGGGAGCCCAACAGAGCTCATGTTTTGCCTCCTCACTGCTCCTAAACTTGATGCATTCCCTGTGACTACTGCAGTGCAGACCGTGGTATTGGCAGGAGTGGCCCACAGCTTATGATGATATTTTCTTCCCTTCTGAAAAATGCTGGGGCTCTGAGAAAGCAGCTTGCTGTGGATGATGTCTCATACTTCAGCATAGCAATGGCTATTTCAGAAAGAGAGTGTTTGGTCAGGAGATGGCAGCAGAATCAAAGGCTGGAGCAGGTTGCTTAGCCCCGTAGAACAGTCTCACGGTTCATCTCAAGCCTGAATTTAATTGGTGAAGTTTTTCTTTAAGCTATTTCTAGACGCTTTGAGTAAATCCTTCTCACTTGCTGTGTTTGAGGGCTTCCAGCTGATAAAGTCTGCAGCAGTTTTGCTACTTTGGCTGAGGGAGGCAGTGATTTTTATAACATTCATGCGCATGTCTCTAGGTTTTTGTTCAGAAAAGGAAGGGAATTCTCCAAATTAATTCAGTAGTCACCAGCTCTTTGTTTGGCCAAGCCCTGACAAGATCTAGATCGTACGAAGGGTAAAGTGACGTAGTTTACTGGCCACGAGATCCTCCTTGTGGTTCAGCTATTGGCTTTGAATTTTGAAGGCAGATCTTGCTGCTGCTTGTGAAGTGGGAGCTATAATGTGCCAGCAGTTCCTGCAGAGCTAGGTGCTCTGGGGGGAAGGGTTTTCTGGGGGAGAGGCAGTGATTTCTTCTGGAGACAAAACTCTTCACTGAGTAGGTCTGCCGGCACAAGCATTCGTGAGCATTCCTTTCTCAGAAAGCTTTCTGGATGGGAAATGAGTGGCAGCTCCCTAGTTTCTGTGGTAGGAGGTGGCATTTGTGGAGCAGAGTTTTTCAACGCCCTATGTTTGCACTCTAGCTGGATGCGGGTGCAACAGCCCTGAACTCGAGACTCTCCAAGCTGCAGAGGGTGAGCTCTGAGTGTTGCTAACATGATACTGTAGCTGTACTGAAGCCCTCTAACCCTCCTACAGTGTATCCTGTGCTACAGCTCATTTCCCTAACCTCAACCATACCCAGCCAGAAAATGATGGCTGTGCATGAACTGTGCACGTGAGTGGAGGAAGCTTAGGATAATAGATTGTGAGCCATGTCCCCATCTTGCAGCTTAGGTGTCAGTTTGTGGGTACATCAGCCAGGCCTGGATTCATCTCTCTTGACTGAAGAAAGGGTTGATGGCAGCACTGCTTCTAAGTTGGCGCTTCATGTGACATGTTTTAGAATTGGCAAGGATCAGTCTGGGTCCTTGTGTCTAATCCCTACAGCTGAAGAGACCCTTCTGGCAGGATGCAGTAGGAATGATGCATGCTGTATGGCACAGATGCTTTGTGTAAATGGATGAGCTTTTGTGCTTGCTGTGCTGTGAGCTGGAAGCTGCCTTCCAGACACTTGGGCCCAGTGTATTCCGCTTAGTTGTTTGTCTTCCTGATTTATGGCGTGTCAGTTCTTCTGCAGCCCCTGCAGCTGGCTGCTGCAGATGGGCTCCCATCTCATGCCATTCCCATGGCATCCCCTGAATGCTCAAATCTAAGGTAGGAGCAAGGGCTAACTGACCCTGCAGACATGTAGTACAGCCTGCAAGGAGCAGGGAACTCGGATCCAGTGGCTGGTCTGAGCTGCTGCCACATGAAATGTGCAGAAAACAGGACAAGAGAGCAGAAGCTGTAAAATGGCAGCGGAAAGCAATATGTGCCCCATGAATCACCCTTGGTGAGGGCTGCATTGCTCCTGCACTTGCAGGTATGTTTTTAAAAACATGTTTTAAGGGAGGTGTTGCTTGTCAAAGGGTAAATGCCCAGGTAACTCAGTTACAGTAATCAGTTACAGGAGAGCAGAAGTGCCAGAAAAACTGTGTAAGCCACACACATACATGCCCCATTTCCCCACAGCTTAGACCATCTGGTTGCCTGAGCTCTTCTGCCCTGGCAAGTTATGTAGTTGAATGTGATAACGTACCTTTAAATGAGCCTGGTACATGCTTTTCCCATGGGAGTGGATGCACAGCAGCTGGCTGAGTTTGAAGGCAGTAGTCCCCCATGCAGTGCTCTCGCCTCATGCTGCAGTCTTAACCCATAGGCTACCCCATTGCAAATGACTCACAAGTTGGTCTATTTGGGTGCTGAAGGGAAGCTTTTGTGGTGGCAGCTCCAAGGCATGCAAGGAGTAAGGTGGTTGCACACATGAGCTGGAAGAAGTGCAGCCTTCTCACCTTGAGTATCTTGTCTCCCTCACGTGCTTTGAACGGAACAGAAATCTCAATGCTAGACACCCTGCAGGCAGAGGGTGGGAAGGCTGGTTCTCCCCTGAGCAGGTTCTACCGAGCAGGTCTCCATGTGCCTCACTGAAAATTCTTCAGCCCTGTTTATAGATGTTTGGTTTGTTTTGGATGACCCTTGTGAGAGACTTTGGGTCTTACATCATGTGTAGCTCAAGTTTGGGAGTTTTGCCAACCTCACCTTGCATCAAGCCCAACAGACTGCTGGGTTTTGGAAAGATAGATTTCGCTCCTCAGCTCCAAATTCTCATAGACCAGAATTTCAGCATAGCAAATAAGACTCATTTTGCCTGTACCGCTTCAGAAACACTAACCACCCAGGAGCCCTGACTGGAGCAGGGGATGAGCACCTACAGGGAATGATTCATCCTTTTCAAAGACCTGTGCCCAAGGTGAAAGGGGTGGATTGCACTGTGGAGATGCCCATCTCTTTTATGAGTATGGAGAATGTCACACCCCTTGTGTAGATTGTGAAAGGTAAGATAGGTGATTCCCATCCTGTAGCTGTAGTGTCTTTCTTTGGCAGAATCTTTCTTCCTTCAGTGGGTATAAATTATGACATTGCTAATTGTTTACAATTTCACTGTCTCTAGACAGTCTGGGACAGATAGAAGTTTTATTACCAACTCTGGTGGGATGTAGCTTTTTCCCTGTTTAAAAGGAATGAAAGCATTTTTTCCTTTTCCCCTATTCTCTTCCTGGATTGTCTCCAAGCCAAATACAAGCATGGCTTTCATAATGCCTTGACACCACCTTGGCCTGCACTCTGTAAGAAAAATCCCCGCTCACATCTATTCCTCAGCACCTGATATCTATCTTCCCCTCCAGGACGAAGGATGGCTGATGGGCGTGAAGGAGTCTGACTGGATCCAGCGCAAGGAACTTGACCAATGCCGAGGGGTTTTCCCTGAGAATTTCACAGAGCGGGTGCAGTGAAAGCCCAAGCCCACCAGCCACATTTTTGCTGGAAGAAAGCAAGTTTTCTGGTAGATAATTGAAAAGAACAGTGAAATGAAAAGAAGAAAGAATTTTAAAGGAACAGAAGCCTGGGAAAAAGTCAACTTAAAGGGTGTGTTCTGCTCAAACGGCAAGGTTTCAGAAGTAAATTGAAATTCAAAGTGTTACCAAAATATATACGTATTAACAATAATAAGGCAAGTCAAATACCCTCTTCCCCCTTTGGTTTTAAGAGTATTTGGATTGAGGACTGATGCAGAAGCAACTCAGTGGTTCTCTGAATACTGCATTGACTGGATTGGTGAGATGTCAGTCTGATCCCTGGAAAGGCAGTATTTGTATGATGGCTTGAGAGTAGAAGCTGCATTTGCTCTTGGGTTGGTTCATCTGTTTTGTCTTGAAGGTGGCTTGCATGGCAACCATAAAAATTCAGCCTTTCCTATGTGTTCAACCTACAGTAGGCCAAAATTTCTGTTATGCTGTTGAAAAAAAATATTTAGTGTATAGTGTTCACCAATACAATGTATGTGTGTGTGTGCGTGTGTGTATTTTATTTTCTTCCTTTAAAAACAATGTTACACAAACTGTGATTTTGTACATGTAGAGACAGAAGAAACTACATGGAAAGTGCGTGGAGAAGATGAAACGTGTGAAGCTGTGCTCAGTCCAGTTAGGTCTTTCAAATGCAGACACCTGAATTCTCATAGTAGTGTTGGCCTGTGAAATGCTGAGAGAAGCGGGCAAAGTCAAGAGAAGAAACAAGACAAAACAAGCAGATGCCATTTAGATGGCTCTGAAATTTAGGAGAAGGGATTCTCTGCCCCCCAAACCCTGCAGGCAGTTTCAGAAAAGCTTAGATTCACGTAGATGAAAGATAGCTCTAAAATCTGACTGGTTAGTAAATTTGCTTTTAAAGAAAGAGATAAGGGAAGACTTGATTCCTCCTCCCTCCCTTCCCCCCCCCCCCCCCGCAAGAATGCCTAAGAAAAAACACTGAGTCAAAACCAATTTGCTTTCCGTGTTTTTAATTGGCATTGTTATTTGTGGAATTGTATTTCTTATTTTCCTTTGAAGAATTCTGTAAGTGAAATATTGTTAGATCGGCTTTCTCCAGTGCTGTGCTGGTGATCAAGTTAACTTCTATGAAAACTGGACTCTTGAAGTACTCATTTAAAATGGTTGCATGACTTCATAATATTTTAATGCATTAGAAAGGAAGGCAAGAATATCAGAGTGTCAGTGTCGAGAAGACACTCTGCAGTCTAATACTGATGCTGAGACCTTTCCTATACTTTTCCTTTGCTTCTATTTGTTTTTGAGTCTCGTTTTTTTAGTTTAAGCAAACAGATGACAAGGCTGTTTCAAAGTGCATATTACACTTGTTAAAATAAGCTGGTCTGACCCTCCATGACTCTAAAGTCCCACAAAGGTACTTTAAACTTTACTTGAATACTGATGCAGCTGGCAAGCAGGTCAGGCTATTACCATTTCTTATGTGCCCCTCTCCCCCCCGATCTTTTTGCCTTGAATGGATTTTTAACAGTGAGGTTACTTCCTGCTGTAAAGGGACAGGATCACTCTCTGAAATAATCTTCCTAACTGTTAGGAACTGGCTTTTGTCAGAGATGCACGAAATGCTGACACATACTACTGAAAATCCCACCTTTCCAACCTGTTTTGATTATTTGTAAGACAACAGAAAAACATTGTAGGGCAGAAGTGGAGGGCTTTGTTTTGGTGTGTGGTTTTATTTTATTTTATTTTATTTTATTTTATTTTATTTTTATTTTTTTAATAATTTTAGTTCAGAGGGACAGATTAGGTTTTGATTAGAAAATAAATTCATATAAATGCAAGAATTGTTGGAGTTCCTCCTGCTTTCAGCCTGGGGAGATGATCTGTGTTAGTTATTTACAGCAATGTGACAGGCATCAAGATCTGTCCTATATACCCAATCCTCCCCACCTTTTTTTTATTTTTTATTTTTTGATTAAAAAAAAGCCCAACATGCAGGAATTTATATTTTACATCACTGTTACAAAACCCAGTAGTATTTAGGAGCAGCTGCTCACAGTACAGAAGGACTGGACTCCACAAGTTATAGTAGTGTGGTGAGTTGTTGCTTTAGAATACTGCCTTGTTTGATTTTTATTTTTTTTTTTTTTTTTGACTGGGATTGTCTTTATTATTACTCTTTTTTTTTTTTCCCAAAATATCTATTTTTATGCATTTGACTCCCATTACTCCTTTAAAGAATATTCATAGAAAAAATATACATTTAAATATACATAGAAAAATATATATTAAAAAGCAGGTTGATCCAATTAACATAATGCTGTCAGTTAAAAATGTTTATTTTTATGCAAAACCTGTGGATTATTGTTTTTTAAAAAACAAAGACAAGATTCTAAGTACTAGAGCTGTGATTTTTATTTTTTTTTTTTTGTCTTGCAAGTAATTGTTGTAGACCATTTACAAAGCTGTGCTGATACCTAATTTATTGTGGGTATTTTTTTTCCTGTTTTTGTTGTCTTCTGCTGTGTTTGAACCACATGACTGTCCCAACAAAGATCCTTATAAGGCCTTTTCATTTTATTGAGCTTGCAAAGCACCTATCCAGTACTGTATTGTCCCTGCAGAAGTGGTAACGCTCTGCAAAAAAAGGGATGTTGTTTTCAGGTCACATGAGTGATGCTCAGATATTGCTAGTGGGGAGGATGCTGCATGTCTCTCCATTTGCTTCCCCCTAGCCCAAAAATCCCAACCCCCGAACCCTTTGCAGAGCAGGTAGGGTGGGTTCCCTGGATCTTGCATTGCTTGCAAATAAGTGGTGTCAGGACATCGCAGTCAGATTCTGAAAATACAGGATGGGACCCATAGTTTATAAATTGCCTTATATGAGAGCAGGGTGGTATAGCAGGAAGCTTGCAGATGGCAATGTTTTTTGAAACCAGGAGAACTCTTGTCTATCTCCTGGGTCATGTTCAGCCCATTGCAAACAGCCACAACTCCTCCTATTGTCAGTATTTTTGTGTGCTAAATAGCTTGATTGTGGTTGGTATTACCTGGCGAAATGAACTTCCCATTTTCTTTGTCTTAGGACTGATTCAAATAGAAAGAGGGACAGTAAACTCCCAAGTAGGCTGTGCCCACGGTGTTTTTTCAGTTTGCAGGCTGAACTGAAAAATCTAGGGAAAAAAGTTGTAAGGGTGACCTGAGACAATTTTTTTTTTTCCCTTGGTAGAATAAAAAAGAGAAGAACCAAAACATTAAAAAAATCTTTTCAACCAAACCGAAGCATTCATTTGTAGGGTTGCTTTTTTACTTTTTAAAAAACATTATGACTTAGGCTATAACAAGTTGCTTTGAAGCAAAAATGTGAAACCCTCTCTTTTGAAAATGCTGAAAGAAAATGTTTTAATAGTGCTTTTGCCTTTTTTATTTAATCTGATGACTGGTTTCAGTTAACCCTAAATGGCATTTTTTTGTAAATACATTACCCACTGAAGAGAATCCAAAGAAGCCTGTTGCCCAGTTTGTCTCTACTGACAGGTACACTGGACACATTTCAGGGATTTTACCCAGTATCTGGCCCAGCAAAGCTGCTGTTTCCCTGCCTAATAATCTTCCATTTGATTGTTTTACTGGGTGAACAATAATGGCATCTCTTACCCCGTGCCATTGACTGGTTTTGTAGCCTGGTTTAGAAAGACATTCTTGCTCTATCGGTCTCCGTTTGGTCATAGATTTATGACTATAGGTTTATGATGCTACTCCAAATTGAGCCTAATCCCATTGCGCAGTGGCAGTTATCCTTTAGCCAACTGATAAGAAAGAAATAAGGCATTGCTTTGTCCCCCTTTTTCTATCTTGGCAATGTCAGTAATATATCTTTATTAGCATTAGAGAAAGGTCCCAGGGTAAAGATGAATGCGTTGTTCCAGGCGAGACTCCTACATACTCTCTTCTACTTTCCATGGGCATTCCTCAGCTGTCTGCTTTTACCATCTTTATGTTTCTTGGCTGTGGTGATGCAGTAAAAGGGATTGTGCAGGCTTCATTCCAGCTGCTCAGAGCTAGTCCTTGAAGCTTTGTTCAGAGTTGCAGAAAACTTTCCTGTCTCACTATCCAAAGACTGTGGCCAAGGCAAACACCCTCAAGTCAAAGGGGTCTCTCTTTAATGACCTGGTGTGAGGGCTCCATATTCTGCCTGGAATTGGAATGACAGCTCAGCAACAGACTTTTGAAAGGAAAAGGCCCAAGGAGATGCTGGGGGAGGATGGAGGGATGATACATTATCTCTTTCATTTTGGGTTGATGGGCTGACTGCCTCACTTATTGGTTCCAGAGAGCTCCGGAACCTCTTTATTTAGTGCCGAGAACAAAATGTGAGCAGTCAAAGTGTGCATGGTCAATACAATAACAAGTGTCTCTCCTGCAAAGGACACCAAATTCAGTTTCCTCTTTCCTGCTCTGTGCCAGATTGTATGCACTCTGACACCATTGTAGATGTTTAGATGCTGTGCAGTCCATACCCCAAAACAGTGAATGTCCTTCGCTGGAGGATACAGAGGTGCCTCTCTCAGCCCTTCCAAAGAAGAGCTTCCTGTCTTCCACAGACAAAGACTGTGCGCTTCTAACATAGTAGCCTCTGATTTCAGTAGCCTCAGTGACTTACAGCATCTGGACCCACTCTTCAGCTCCTCCTGCTTCCCAGCCTTTCCCATGCCCTTTAGGGATGAAGGAGGCATAGGGCGCTTCCAAGCAGCCTAAAGCGCAACGGTAGAAGAAGCACAAATATGCCCATTGGTAAATCCTGCACAGTGCAGCTTGATAATGCTGATATAGGGAAAACAAGCAACAGCTTTTCCTCTCTAGGCTGCCAAAGGGAAGCTACTCCTTGTCACACAGGTACCATCACACCTAGCACTGGTGCGGACACATCTCTGCTTGCATGCTCTGTTTTAGACATTTCTGAGTCAGAAATTCTCCTGACTGAAAGGTGTTCTGTGTGGTGCCTAGAGCTGGATTGTGCCACCAGCCCTTATGGAGCCTGGGGTCTGTAGCTGGCACATGGGAATTAGTAATTTCGGAAATTTTGTTTATGAAACTGAATGGAGAAGCTACTGCTGCAAAGACTGGTCTATATGAACTTGTACTTCGGTGTATCTTGTGGCTATAATTCCTTCACCTGTTTTTACAGTGTATTCTGCTAATCCTGTCCCTAGTCTGCATTTTATGTAGATGGTCCCTACTTGAAACTTGCCCCATGCAGTCCTGGGCTTACTGCTTCTCTTTAACTGAATCAAATGGCAGCGACTTTGGCAATGTATTGGCAATCTCTTTTCCTTCTGTTAAATCAGTCTCTTGAGTTTAACCACAATGACCTGAAAATATTTGGGTTTTGAGTGTTTTTTTAATTATTTTAATTTTGTTTTGTTTAAACGAAGCTGAACAATTCCCACTGTATTCAGAGCTGTGATGCCCAGTTCCAGTGACAAGTAGTAGATCGATTTGTCCCATTTTGTTTCTTGGTGATGTTCAGAAATATAATTTGTGTCATCTTAAGTCCTGCGTCAGTTGTTTTCTCTCTCTCTCATTTTTTCCTGCCTTTATATTAAGCTGGAACAATACAGGATTTATTTCTCCTCAAAGAGGTGAGTAGCTTCAAAGAGGCTTGGTTTGTCCAGGCACCATTAAGACTGGGAGTTCTTACAAACACGTGGGGTGGAGAGGCTGATGTTGGTCCTTCCCTGAACAAATACAACAGCAGAATAAACTAGCAGCCTGTCTCTGTTCCAGTCTGTTGTGAGGACTTGACACCAAAAAAATGCAATGTATGGACGGATGTGAGACCTTTGCTTTTTAATAGCTGTTAACCCCAAAGTGATGTGATCTCCATCCTCTAAGGTAAATTTGTTTATAGGGGCATGACACTGCATGGACATCCTACCCCCTCTGGCCAAACATCTCCCAGCTCCATTTGGCCTGTTGGCATGCCTAGGTGAGCTCTTAGTTTCCAGGCTGGCTTTGAAGTCTGGTTTTTAATGGGTCATTTTCTTCACCTTTCTAAAGAGGGTGTTTCTGCCCTTCAACCAGAGTGATTTAGGACCCATGAGGGACAGGATTAGAAGGATTCATGGTTCATAGCTGGCTATTTTGGGTCCACTCCCTTGGATGCCACGTTCCAGACAGGCTCAGCACAGCTGCCCATGGGACACGGTGTGTAAATAGTCAAGTGCTGGCCAAAGGTTGGAATGTGATCAGATGCAAATCGGTGCCAATTAGCACTTTGATGAATAGACTGCCAGTGTCCTCCACTTTAGCATGCGAGCGTGCAAG
Organism: Strigops habroptila; assembly: GCF_004027225.2. Taxonomy (NCBI): domain Eukaryota; kingdom Metazoa; phylum Chordata; class Aves; order Psittaciformes; family Psittacidae; genus Strigops; species Strigops habroptila. The sequence continues at coordinate 57,775,380 of NC_044281.2, read as the reverse complement.
CCTTGGAGCCAGCATGGGGAGCTGGCCAGACTGTGCTTGCATGCTTCCTTTGTTCCAGGTGACCCAGAAGGTTTGGTGTCTTTTAGCCTCTCACCTGTGTGGCACTGGGATGGATCTGAATCAAATCTTGTGGATGAAGGAAAGTAAGTGCCCCTGAAACTGTTGCTGCAGTTGTTGACTTGGGCTATGCCTTGCCGTGACATGATGGTTCCTGTGAGGCTGAGCCAGACCAGCTCTGCTGGGCTGGGAGCTTGCAGGGCAGGAGTAAACCCCTGAGCCGTGGAGGTTCTGTGCGCGTCTTCTCTTTGCCCACCCTTGAGCAGTTTCATTCCCATCACCCAGAAATATAAAGAAAACAGGAGGGGAGAAGGCAGCCGAGGGAGAGCAGTGTGCATAAGTTATTGTCAGCTGCCTGTGCTTAGCTGCATAATTCATTCCTGGTGATGTTCTCTTGCTCCAAACAAGCAACACTTGCGTGCATTGGCCATGTGCAGGCTGTGGCCATGTGGGTGCTGGCAATGTGTTTGGAGCGGGCTCAGGCGCCCTTGGGCCTGACCCTGAGACCCCTCACCACACTGTGGGAAGAGCTGGGTTTTGCTCTGGGAGCACAGCTGGAGAAGGAAGCCTCTGTATATGGAGGAAGCACATGTCGCACCAGGTGAGGCTGGGATGCATAGGAGTGGGCAAGGGTGTTTTACATGCTGCAGGAGCCTGGCACTGGCTGGTGTCAGTTGCTCCATGACATCCCCACGTGAAGGGACAAGTTGGTCCGAGGGCTGACCGTCAGTGGAAGACCCTGTGGCAGGGAGTTTGAGCCCTAGAGTGGATCTGGGAGTCACTCTGCAACCCTGTGGAGGAGAAGATGGGAGTTTTGGGCAGCCCTCAGCAGTTTCTCCTATTTGCTGGCTCGGTGAAGCCGGTGCCCTTTGCAGAGCTGGATTGCTGCTTCAGCAGGTGGAGGAGCCTCTCCTGCCTGTCTGCTGCACGGCCCAATCCACAGAGCCATTAATAACAGTGTGGGAACAGGAGTTCAGCAAGTGCCCGTGATTAATTAGCTCATCATGGACAGTTAATGGCCAGCCTGCTCTCCTTGACCCTGTGGTGTAACTAGCGGAGAAGGCATCACTTCTCACTGGGCAAGGCACAGCCCTCTGCCGGGAGCGATGGGCAGAATTTGCAAGCTGTTTTGATGCAGGTATTTGGTGAGACCGTTTTTTCCAATGCTGTGGGGGATAGATCTGTGAGGGGACTTCCTTGTTATCAGAGCCAGGTACCCAACTCTCTTGCAGGGGCCCAGTCTAATATCAGCTTTTCTTTTCCTAGCAGTGGCATTATCCCATGTTTTGCATGTATTTGGGAGCACTCCTTTTTACTGATGCTGTGTGTTCTTCACATATATTCTGCTTGCCTCAGCACTTTCTCATGAATTAATATATAGAAATCCAGGTACCACCTGTGCTGTAGCAGGCACAGGGGGGGTGACAGAGCCATGCAGTAATGAGGATCTGCAAGCAGGGCTGTTTTTTGAACTCTAAGTGGGGTGAAATGATCTGCTCCACAGATGACCCTGGCAGGGGGGCTGAGCATCACTGAGAGCAGGTCATTGCCTCAATCCCAGCTGCTTTGCATTTGCAAACAGCAGGAGAAAGAAGAGCTCTAGCAGGAGTGCAAGGTATTACAATTAAATTGCACGCATTCATGTCATTTGGTCAGCACAACACAGTCAAAGGTGTGAAGTGAATGTGATGGGACCAGGGTTGCTGCTGAGCCAGTAAGAGGAGCAGTGCAAGCCCGCTGTCCTGTGCCCTAAGGGGGATCATGTTCCCCGTTAGGGCACATTCTGTGACTGCCACAGTATTTGCTATTATGGCAGAAGTCCAGCATGTGTGGAATCCCCTGTGCTGCAGATTGTAATTTCTCCTATTCAGAGACCTGTGAGAGTCTCCTGGAGTGACTTCCGCTCTCTACTGCCCAGGATTACCACTGTACATTTCTATTAGAGGCTTCTAGGAGAGACATGACTATTGATTTTGCAAAATGTGCCGTATTTGCTGCTGAAGGTGATGCACACCTAACCACAGCAGCAATCCAGCCACATGGAGGCACTCGTGAAATCTGCAAGTACCTTATCTCAGTACAAAACATCCTGAACGTCTGACGAACACCTTCATATGCTGGGTTTCTGGTCCCTCTAAGGAAATTTGAGGAAAGCTCATACTGAGGACATATGTGCTGGGAGCAGACAGGGTGTTTTAGTGGCCAGGCCATGGCTTTGCTCTTGCTGATCACATAAAGGATCACGTTAGCCACAGATGCATTTAGTTCTTTTGTTCAGCTTTCCCCATAACCCTCGGCAGAGGCTGGCTTTGCTCCTCTGTGACAAATGCTGAGGTGGTGAGGAAGGTGACCAAGTTATTCCTGGAGCTGTCTTGTGAAGTCTCATGCTCATCTTCTGCCTCCCAAGCCCTCTTTCCAATGGGCAGGCATGTCAGGGAAGGCTGTACATCCTGCCCCACAGAGGTAGTGATGTACCACATCAGGAGGACAGGTATTTTACTTTGCTTTTCCCTTCCCTATCTGGCAGCTCCCAGCATTGCTTACTGTGTCTCAGGCTTTCTGCTGTGTCTGTGAAGCATTGTTGCTCTTTCCCATATGATACAGATGTTTTTGCGGGAGTGTAAATTACTCCCATCCAGTAACTCTTTTATGAAACACTTTTCCTCTGCACAGTGAAGAAAAATGTGGCTGAAGTTGGTAATTAAATGTTTACTGTTAAGTACTTTATATATTATAAAGTATATGTTAAGTACTTTATATATTATATACTATAGATCATTCCATCCATTAAACAAACCATTTAACTCCCCTTAAGAGCATTATTGTCTATTATTAGGTTAATCAGCATTCACATCCTGTAACTCTGCATTTCTATCTAATTAGCCTTTTTTTCTTACTTCATATTTCTATTTAATTAAGCTTAGCCTCAAAGCTGAATTCTCTGTGCTCAACATTAGGAAATGTTGAGCACAGAGCACACTTGATCCTTTCAATGCCAAGGGGGGGCCTAGGGCCCCAAGTTTTAAGCAGTCTCTTTGGATATCTGCCAAGGTTTTCTTCCTTGAGTCAGTCCCTGCTCATGTCTAGAGAAATTTGTGTCTATGTAAGAAGCTCTGGGTTTGACACATTTCCCAGTTATCTCGGATAAGAGCTCCCCTATGCATGATGGCTGCAGTTAGTGCAAGAGTGCTGCAATGATTGTATGGAGCATCCAGCCACCGCTCCAGCAAGAGGATGTGGTGGGATTGCTGCTCTTGCCTTTTCCCCAAGTGTTTCTGGCGCAAAGAATGTTCTGCTAACAGGTCACTGGCACGTTTAGTGTCATACAAATGACTCTGCATGGCATCCCTGGGTAAAGGCGCTGAGAGTTTGCGGGGCTGGGAGTCTGACTAATGCCTATTGACTGCTCTCCAGTCCCACCACTGAACCAATCTAACCTGCTGTTAATGCACTATCTTAACCAATTAAGATTAACTTAACAGTTAAGTTAACCACTGTTCCTTACTATTCCCACTGGCATTTGGGTGAAATCTTTGCGAATACATGACAGTGCTGGTGATTGACCTGTTGTCCCCTCAGAAGACGACCTCACCTTGAACCCTGAATAGTTCATGCTATTGCTTAGAGCACCAATGTGACAGAGCACATTGGTGCTGTAATTGGAGCACATTGGACAGTTTTGGCACTTTTTTCCCTTCAGAGAAGACATATTTTCTCACCAGAAAAGAAGAAATGCTGAAAACAAATCAAAAGGAGGTTCACAGATTTTTAAATGTGGATCATGTTATCATCTCACTGGGATTTTCATCCAGGTATGTGTTGGGTAAGGGGTTGATTTTCTTTCTTTCTAGAAAGGCAAGGAGTTTGTGTTAAGAGGCTCACCCTTCACTCTGGAGTGAAAAGGTCGTGGTAAGGATCAGCAGCTGGGAATAGCTTGTATCGTACCTGACCAGAGCAAAAAAGTGCATGCTTGTGCTCTTCCTCTTGCTCCCAGACTCTGGATGTGTGGGAGAGCTGGGGCTGGTGGAATAGAACATAACACTTACCTGTGCATGGAGTTTTGTCAATGAACATAATTTTTATATGTAACTCTGTGGGCCTCACTTTGCAAACCTTTGCAGAGTTGCTTAGGCTTTGCTCTTCAGAGGGATTCACTTTTAACTGATGTGCTAGTTAGCTGGTGGTACCAACCCATGAAATAGGTGGGTGCAAGGAGGCCATGATACTATGCACCAAGCTGTGTGAGGCTAGGCTGGGTTTTGAGTGCCATTGTGACACTGTAGCTCATATCATGCCTGCTGATAACGTGTTCTTTTGGCATAAACGTGTACTGTGTTCTCTCAATCCCCAAGCCCTGGGGTCTGCTACAGGAAGCTGTCAATTGTAATCTCTCCCCCTCAGGCATTTATGGGGATACCCAAAGCACCTAATGTGACAGCATCACTGGAAAGTAGATTAAATACCAGGCAGGGAACACCTTGCTTGTCACCACTTAGCATCCAAGCTGCAAAGGCTTTGAGGAATTGTCTGGGCCCCTCCAGAGTCCCTGAGCAGCTCTTTTTGCTAGTACCAGTCCAGAACAATCAGCAAATTGAGTTCTTTTTATTAACTTTAAAAGAAGACATTAGCCTCAGCCAGGAGAATAAAACCAATTTATGAGGCAATTAGCTCTGCAAAACATTTCAGTCTCCCCAGAGCAGCCATCTGAGGAGCATCTTATTCCAGCTGCACAGCTTCTTCTGGCCTTGGGTTTACAGCACACTTCATTTATCATAAATAATAATAATGTATAAACAAATGGTTTCCTCATGTGTGTGTGAGACAGCCAGAAAGGTGGTCTCTGCCTGAAACTAGACTGTATTGTGGACTTCCTCCCTTCAAGGCCCTTCCTGTGGCCTGTTACTTGATAGTGATTAATTTTGATGTTTAAACTCTTTATAAGCAATATTATCTCATATGGGCTTTTCATGGGATCTGCAACTGGGTTACTTGCAATCCAGAGAACTTGAACTATATGAAGAGGCCACAGCAGCAGATTTGAAGAGCTCTGTGGGTATTTTCCAAGTCCCTTCACAGGCATGGCAGATTTCTCAATCCACAGTAATTGCCTGTTAATGCTGGAAGTTTGGGCAAAAGTAAAAAATTGTGTCTTCCTCTGCCATTATTGTCATGATCCAATAAATTTTGGATGATGAATGTGAGACATGGATGAATGTGGATTGAAGTTGTCACAAAAGTTTGATTTGCTGCTTGTGGACTAGCCTGGGACTTCCAAACTTGCTTTAAAAGCAAATTGAGACGAAAAGTTAAAATTCAGTCTCAATGAGCTGATGCAAAATATTATTCTGCCAAACACAGAACTCCTATTTTCTGTATTTTCCTGTTTCAATTTTTCCACTTTATTATAAACATCTGTTTCCTGATTTTAATTACATATGCTATTGTGGAGTGAAAATTGGACTGTCAAACCCAAAACACTAGACCATAACATTTTTACTACAAATATTCTCAGCAAAGTTAGTGAAGCTCTACAAAACTTTATGATTCTGTTAAATCAACATTTTTTGACATAAGGTGATACAGCTGGAGGAGTGCTGACCGGCTTTGTTTGACTTATAAAAGGAGAAGTCCTCAGGAGAAGAGCCCCAGGCTTGCACCGTTTTCACCTCCATCAGCAGAAGGGAAACCTGTAGGGCTTAGTGTGCATTAAGAAACCTAAGGGGAAGAAAGTGCAATTTTCTGCTCAATTATATGTGATCATATTAAAACAGCTAGAAAAAGAAAGGACTAGACCCCTAGCTTTTCAATATGAATCAGGATGCCCAAAAGACAGTTTCTTATGGAGACTTTTCATGTGTTAAAATTGGAGCTGTCTGTACCTCTGTTTCTCTCTAAGCTGTGTTTCTGAATCCCAAGGAGGATGTCCCCAGCTCTGAAACGCAATAGTCCTCGCATTTACTAAGCTGAAGAGTATGAAGGGGAGGGGGCGGGGGGGAGAAAGGGTTGGGAATTGGTGAAAGCCAATGTTCAGAGTCACCATCAGAACCACTCCTGTTGGTTGCTGTGACTCCTGGATGCAGCTGTGGATACAACATAGAAAATACGAATCCCAGGCACACCTTGAATGTCCACTGCTACCTTTGGTCTTTGGATTAAAGACTTCAAAGGACCACTGTCTCAGGCGTGGTGGATGCAAGTCCTTGAGAGACGAGCTGCTTGGAAGGGGACTGTGTGAGTGATCCAGCACCTTTTGCAGCAACTTCCTCTACAATTTCCAGTTGTGTATTTGCCTCATACTGCATACTGCAGATTAAGCGTGGGATTTACACCCACTCAGAAGTGCTGCTGTCAGTACTTTGACCAGCCCAAGTCTATCAGTGGCTTTGAAGGGACTATTTTCTTTTTAAAATCCTCCCCTGTCCCACTTCTTTCTCCATCATTGAGTTAAAGGTCTGGTTAACATCTCCTTTGGAATAATTCTGCCTTTAAATTTTGATGACTCAGTGAGCCCAGCCAAGGCTTTTTAAAAGCTTTTAATTCTAAGCTTTGGGGGTTTTACACGTTGGTTAAATCTGTAATGACTTTTCTTCATTCCCACTTGAACTTTCTGCTGTTCTGGTGCTGTTTAACTCCTGCAGGGCCTCATTTAGGTTCTATCAAATCACTTGCACAAGGAGATAAATGGTTCTTCCAACGCCCACTTTTTGTTAATGTGTGGATGTATAAAAATGATGCTGTCACTGAAGGGATTGAGCCTGGAGAGGACACAACCTCCTAAGGTATTAGCTATCACGGCTTCATCATTCTGTATGGAGCCTGTAGCAACTGCAAAGCTTCCTCTCTGTGTGCATAATACACAATGTGCTCATACCGCACTAAAGTAATTCCTGCTTTTGCCCTCCCTAGGTCTGTGCATAGTACTGTCTATTTTACATCCAAACAGTCTGTATGACCAGGGACGCGGATGCTTCAACAAGCCATTGCTGGCCTTAGAGGAAGAACTGGACTTAGCCTAGTTTTTAGAACTTGGTTTTATGGTCAGGGCTTATGCCAAACATCCCACTTGCTGAGCAGAAAAAATCTTGAGCTGCAGAATCTCAGAAAAGTCTCAGAAAAATCTGAAAAAACAAACTTATGCTCTCCGTGGCTAAAGGTAAAGAGACACATTGGGACAACAGTAGCAAAGAGAGCAAAGATTCAGAGAAGCCCTGCGGAAAAGGACTTGGGGGTGCTGGTCAATGAGAAACTGAGCGTGAGCCGGCTTCAGCGTGCGCTCGCAGCCCAGAAAGCCAGCTGTATCCTGGGCTGCATCAAAAGAAGCATGACCAGCAGGTCGAAGGAGGTGATCCTGCCCCTCTACTCTGCTGTTGTGAGACCCCACTTGGAGTACTGTGTATAGTTCTGGTGTCCTCAACATAAGAAGGACATGGAGCTGTTGGAGCAAGTCCAGAGGAGGGCCACGAGGATGATAAGAGGGCTGGAGCACCTCCTGTATGAAGGCATGCTGAGAAAGTTGGGGCTGTTCAGCCTGGAGAAGAGAAGGCTGCGTGGAGACCTCATAGCAGCCTTCCAGTATCTGGAGGGGGCCTACAAAGATGCTGGAGACGGACCCTTTATTAGGGACTGTAGCGACAGGACAAGGGATAATGGGTTCAAGCTTAAAGGGGGGAAGTCTAGGTTAAATATAAGGAAGAAGTTCTTTACTGTGAGGGTGGTGAAGCACTGGAATGGATTGCCCAAGGAAGTTGTGAATGCTCCATCCCTGGCAGTGTTCAAGGCTAGGTTGGACAAAGTCTTGGGCGACATGGTTTAGTGCGTGGTGCCTCTGCCCATGGCAGGGGGGTTGGAACTAGATGATCTTAAGGTCCTTTCCAACCCTAACCATTCTATGATTCTATTTTTCTGCGGGACAGATAGCCAGGTCAAGTCTTTCTGACCCACCGCTGCTGCTGACAGCCATGGGTATCTCTCAGTAATGGCAGTCCTAAAGCACCTCTGCTTTGCCCGGTTTCAGGTGTGACATAGTCACTAGGCAGTTGCTTTAGCAAAGAAAAGAAAAAAATAGCAGAGAAACAGGGAAAAAAGGGTGAATGAATACATTGTGGTGTTCTTGGAAACCATCTTCTGTTATCTGTGTTGTTACATGCATCAGCTTTGATAGGCTGCTTAGTCATCTTCTGGTCAAATATTCCTGTGCTGATGTATAAAAGCTGTCCCACTTTGACACTCACTCATATAAATGTTAGCACTGATGTAGTGGAAGCAGCTGTCAGCTGGAAAATTGCACAGAGGCTGCTGGGGTTTTGTGCCAATTATGAAATGATTCAGACATCCTAGTGGAAGGTACAGTGCATTGTTTGGGCTGGATTTTCAAAGATGTTTAGGTGTTGGAAGATTCAGATAAATGCCTGTGGGGATCGACAGTGCCTAAGAAGTCTCTGTGCCTGTATGTGACTGAAATTGTGGGCATTTGGTGGCAGAGCTGCTGAGATGCTTCTGGAAAGCTCTATTTTTAAGAAGCAGCACTGGTAATATGTGGCATGTCTCACCAGTGCATTCAGAGGTTTTGCATCAATGTGAACATGGTATTCCCTATGCTGGCATCTTCTGCTGTGGGTGCCTGTTCGGGCTGAGGATGATGGTTATTCTCTCTCTGCTGGCTGGTGTTGGGCAGTAGCCAGGGGATTCCTGTTGGATAAGATGGGCTGCTTCTTATCTACAGAAATAATATTGTTCGTGTTTTTTCAGCAGGAAATCTGTCACAAAGAGCCCAGTACCATGCTAGGCTGATGTGTGTCACCTGGGGGTTCATCTTCCTTCTGGGACAGGCTGCAAGAAACATGTCTCTTCTAAATGCCATTGCAGAAGGGATAAAAGTCTATCAGTGTTACTAGAGACAGCACCATATCACTTTGCTTCTTCAGATCTGAGTTACAGGGCAGGAGGCTATCTTCAGCTGTCAGACATAGAGAACATGTGATGCCCTCCTCTTCTGGTTTCTTTCAGACTTAATTCTTTCTTATGACATTCAGATCTTTCTCTCTTGCTACAGCCAGGGTTGTGACTGGCTTGGGAATTGGGCTTTGACAGGGGTGAGTCCTTACTTATAAACAGTTCCTTTACAGCCTTGTAGGACTTGCTGCTATAGCATTCAGGACTTTTGCTGTGCTTCTGCTGCAGCAACCATGTTGCGGTTTTGCCTTCCATCAGCAGAAACATCTCATGTAGATCTCTGCTCTGCAGTGTCTCAGCCTGGCTCTGCATTTGGGAGGAAAAGATTAGAGCAGGAGCGAGGCTGTGGAGCCCCAGCAGGAGACACACTCCCCATATCCAGTCTCACGCTGTCACTGGAAATTGTCTTGCAGGTGTCACTGGTCCATGGCATGGGATGGAGGAAAGCTAACAGGCCTTATCTCAGCTGGGGAAGAGAGCTCTGTAATTAGCATGAAGCCCTACAGCTGCCAGCTTTGTAATTTCTTTTCTGCTTGCTTACAATGGGGAAGGGCATTATGTTCCTGCTCCTTGGAGGATAGAAGCTTTGTTGTCTGAGGCTGGATTGCACCCAGGAGTGTGGTCTGGCCGTCAGAAGGAGAAAGGCAGAGGAAAATGACTGCTGGGCAGGTTTTTCGGCAAAAAAATATAAGACAAGGCACCTTTTCCAAAGAAAAGGAGGTGGATGAGGAGCTGGGGAGTGTGTGTTACAGTTATTAGCACGGAGTTTAAAAGAGCTGGCAGCGCCCTGTGTTTTAAAGTCCAGTTGGTGGCACTTAATAGCCCTGGCTTTCCACAGAACTCCCTCAGCCTGTTTGCAGTCGCTCTTGGCAATGAGACTGGTAGATTTATATGAGTTTATGGGGGTACAAAAGAGTTGCTTTGCAGCACAGCACAGTTTCCCCTTAATGGATTCTGTGACAAAACAAATTTTGCTGGTGTAAAAGTGCCTGGGCTGCTGGACCAAAGAAGTCTGTTTTCAACACCCCATGGTGAAGTGAAAGCCACAGGACTGGTTATAGCCATGCTGAAAGGTAGCATAAGAGCCGATCACACCAGGCACTTATAAGAGGACAGATTTATAGTATTGAATTGTGATTTATAAAAAATATCATTCTTTTTGCTACTGAATTCAGCCTAATGTTAAAGAGCCAGTGTGCTGAGTGTTGCACAGGACATTGCAGACAGGCTGTCTTCATGAACCTTTCAGGGAACTTGCGCACCTGACATGCTTATGCAAGGGCATATGTCTTTCTTTGAAATGGCTTAGCCCTGTGAGGAAGTAAAACAGTCCCTGTGAGGTGGTCAGGTCCCCTGGAAGCAGTGTGGTTTCTCAGCCATGGGGAAGTAGTAGGAGGCAGGTTGTTAGCAGGGAAGGCTGCATGATGGCTGGTCTTGGCAGAAGAGGAATGCCTCGCTGAGGGGAGGGAGAAGGAGGTCTTACAGTCAAGGCTGATACACAGCTGCAGCTTATAGATAAATGCCCAGGTATGGGTAAGGACCTTTATGTCATGGTGCTAAGCGAAGTCTCTTTTCCTTAAACACTTTTTATTGCTTCTTTTTTTGGAACTGCAGAATTTCTCCCCTTGAGGAAGGCTGGGACGTTCAGCAATGGCTTTGTCAAATTTCATTTTCTATCAGAACAACCAGGGAATCTGGATTGATGGACTGGTGTTACAGCTGACACCTGACAGGCTTTTCTCTATACAGCACAGACATGGGTGCAATGTCTGGTTGACGTATTATTTGGCCTTTAGGAATGAGATACATCCGTTTCACTTTGGTAACTTATTATAAAAGATGTTTACAGCTAAGCTACCAGTCCAAGCCCAGGAGGGGAGAGGAAAAGCACAATACATTTTATATTGTCATAGATGCCTAACATATACCAAAGTTGCCCTTGTTGACTGAAGAGGAATTGAGCCAGCTAGTTCAGGTATAGGTAGGACTAGCAAGGTGGGCTGGGTTAGGTGTGGGGAGCTGAATTGCACCATGTATGGACAGAAATGGTTTGAGTTTACCTATGAGCCTAAAGGAGGATTGAAGGTTCTCATTGTTCAGATGATACCTCCACTCTTAAAGTACATGCACGCACACAGAGCAGGAGAGCAGTCATACTACCTTTATGGACACATGACTGAAGAAGAAATTAGGCATGTCAGATCTATCCAGATCTAAACCAATATAGGTCTGTTCTTCCGTCAGCTCTGTGGGAGAAAGGTGACTTTTAAACTGGAGTACCAGTTTACACTGCAGTTCAGCCACCTGTTATAAGACCAACATTTGTTGATACTAAGCTGAAATCTCATATAAGTCCCCACACAGAGTGATCTGATCTACTGATCAGATCAGTAGATTCTGCCCTCTGATCTACTGTCAGAGGGCAGAAGATCAGACGCATGGTGCTGGATGTCTGGTGTTGGGATGACTTTGAGCGCAATATACATAGAGGGGCATCACCCCTGTTCGGGTCTCAAGAACAATCCAGTCCGCAGGCTCAGATGGCTAAGAGTGTACAAAATGTGAATAGCTAAGCTGGGAGCATTGAGTATACCCACACTGCTGCAAGTACACAGGGACTGGAGCATCATTCCCAGGGTCCCACACCATCTGTGGCTTCTGTGGTGTAACCCAAAGGTAATGCAGAGAGGAAAGAAATTTGCTGAAGCCAGAAGCTTGAGAGCTTTCTTCATGGCTGCAGAGCTGCTGCCTAAACAGGCAGGCAACACAAAGATCCTGTTGCCTTATGCAGCTAAACTCCTTGCTCTGTCTTCTTGGTCTGCATATCCGCAGGAACAGCTCAGGGTGGCAGTGCTGCCTTGTGGTTTGAACCGTTCCCGGGGTTGGTATCTTGCTGACACGCAGGGGTTTTATCCCCAGAGTGAACATCAGGGGTTTTATATAAAAAAAATACAGATGCAAACTGCAGAAATCTGTGTCCCACCATGCTGGGTTTAATTAAGGGCACACTGAATAAGGCCTTATTTGGTAACACCTCTGTGCAGTCAGACTGTGTTGGAATTCAAGTGGCTTTATGGCAACACTGAGTTTGAGCTCACATCTGGCAATATTAAGTCACTGCCCTGCAGGAAGAGAAGGTTATTTCTATTTTCTGTGTTTCGAGTGACTACATATGCCAAACACACATATCTGCTACAACTGGTAGGAAAAAAAAAAAATAACCTCTGTAGGAAGCAGCAGAAAGGAGCAATGTAAAATACCATTGATCGTTAGCACTGACTAGTCCCAAAGGAAAGTGTAGCCTTTGAAGGGCAGCACTTCGTCTCGACTAGCTTCATCTGGCTGGGAGGTAGAAGTGGCACACGTATCTTGTACAGACACAGCCTTGTGGTGCACTGCTTGCGATTTCATTTGTGCTCTCAGCACTGACCCGTCTCCTGGGGACAATCGAAGGCGTTTCATATGTTTGAGAAATTTCGAGCAGTTGATATATGGATGCAAAATCTGCCCTGCTAAATAGGTTTCATTTATTTTCCTGTGCAATTTATTATCTATGAAATCTATTTATTTAATATAATCTACCTACCTACCCAATTAGATACAGTTGTATCAGTAGAGATGAAGGCAATGGGATATCACTTTATTTCCGTGGTATGTGCACTTTAACCACCCAAAAATCATTGTCCAGCTTGATTTTTAAGAATTTCTCTTAGTTTTCTTGACTTTCCAGTGTAGCCTGACTCAAGGTACCTGTGCTGTACAGTTACCTTTCCCTTGAACGGCAGATCTGCTGTGTGGATGCTCCGTGCTTTTTGTGTGGAATATGCTTTTAAGAACATGGTGCACAGGTATATTAGTCCAGGGGCTCCCAGATGGAAATAAGGCAGCCCTCAGGATATATAAAGAGATATAGAAATACATTTACATATCTTTATATGAATCATAAATCCAAGCAGCTTTCTTTTTACAGTGGCTTGCTGTCAGTTTTGAGGTGGGGAGTTTCAGGAGCCCTGGTAGGAAGGTGTTGTGCCTCAGGCATTCTGCTGCATGGCACAGTGTATAAGTGACTGCATATGTACAGCTGTGTGCTTCCTCTCTGTAATGCATCATTTAGGATTATTCCAGCCTCAGAGGTGACATCCCATCCTGGTGCAGTTGCAGATTTTAGGCCTGAAATATCCTTGAAGCGTTGTTGATTTGGGAAGAAAAGCATTTACATATGTTCTAGGCAGCATCAGGGCTTCCCCTGACCTTTGGCAATACCTAGGGCAGTTGGTTGGCTTTTGAATCATGCCTTCAGCTACTCGTGCAGCTAGAGGCTTCTCTTGCCAGCTCCTTTCCCCTTGCTGTGCTTTAGATCTGCTCTTTGTGCAGTAAAGTAATAACCCTGAGCCATAAGGGAGTTAATTGTTGTGCTTATAAAGCAGAATATCAGCAGTGTTTAGGCAGAGCAGGTTGTGGTGGTGGATGACTATCTCTTCTTGTTTCCAGATCTGTTTTCTGCAACGCTATGGCTATATGGAGTCAAACTTGGTGTTGCCCAAGGGGAAATGGCTTCATCAGTGAGATTTACTTTCTGTTCCTGTTTTCACTTCTCCTAAGCGTAAAACAGCAGTGTTATTTTGCCAAGGCTTTGGAAACTCTTTGGCTTGAACAAAAAAAGGTAGAAGTTTGTTGTTTTGGGTTGTTTGGTTTTTTGTTTTTGTTTTGTGTTTTTTTTTTAACTAGAGAAAGGCAAATTTTGTCTAAATAAAGGTAAAGCACAAAGAATAGGAGAGGTAGCAATATGTAAAAAACATAGCTTTCTAGGATTTGCAAAAGCCACAGAATCCAGGCAGAGCATTTTATCACTCAGAGCAGGGACAGCAGTTGCTGTTTTGGAGGATGAGAGATTCTGTTGACTGTCTGCAGCACAAGTCTCTGCTACCGTGCTGCTCCTGCCACTGCTAGAAAGGGAGCACAAAGGCTCCTATTTAGTAGACATGGGCCAAGAATTTTTCTGAAGCATCAGATGTCAAATAAACATTTTCAATCTATCTCTCTACCTGAGTTGCTTTTCCTACATGTTTCTTTCACTACTTTTCTCCTTCTAAATCCTCCCTTTCCTCCTTCCTGATCAAACCCTTTCTCTCACAGCAAACATCATTACTAGAGCAGGCAAGATGAAATACGCTTCAGTCTACCTCAATCCCAGTGCAGACAGAAACCCAAGAGAGAAGGGCAAAGAACAGCAAACAAGGAGGTTTGCAGAATGCCAACACAGCAATGGCAGTGAGAAATACAAGACAGAGCTGTTAACCGCACAAGGAAATAAATGCTCCTGTGGGAAAAATCATACACTAATGCCTATTAGCTTAATAGCCTTGTGGTTTAGGCAGAGGGCTTAGAGACAGGGGGTCTGGGCTCTGCACGCTACTGTACCACAGCCTGGCTGTCGCTTGGGAGGCTGCATGCTCGCTCTGCCCTTGGTTGTCTGTGCTTTCAGCTTTGCCACTTCTGAGTGTAAAACAACCAGTTTCTTCTGGGGCTGTCACACACTGTCAGAGGCCAGCAAAACCTGGAGGAGTCCCTGCTGTTGGATGAAGGACTTCACCACATGTGCGCACACTTGTGCAAGAGTCAGATCTCTCCCTGCGTATGGTTCTTCCTCTCTCATTTCACTCTCTCTGCAGAGGTTGGAGCTGAATGAAGGTCTCTTGCACTTCTCTTCAGAAAGAGATTGCACAGACTGTGCCTAGTCCAAAAGCAAAGCTCTCTGCGGTTGTTTTGTTGGTTGTTGGGAGTTTGGGGACTGAACCTCAGAGCAAAAAGGCTATGGTGAAAAAGGAATTAAATGGAAGCAAATGGCAAAGGCAGTCCAGCGGAGAGCAGGAGATAATAAACAGTACCAGTTTACCAGGAAGTTTTATGAGGGAAGGAGAGCAAAGCTTCCCTTGGAGAAAAGATAGAGGCAGATTATGATATACTTTACTTCATAGTGCTTCCCAAAAAAGAGCCGAGGGCATTGTTTTCTGCTTTAATATTTTGTGTTAAACATTAAAGGGATAAAGGCAAGGAGCCTGAGTAGCTATGAGTTAATCTGAAAAGCAGAGATTTTTAGGCTGGGGAGTAGAGGGACTTCATTGGTTATTGTTAGACTTTTCAGTTCACAATAGACAAGTCAATAGTTCTTTTCTTTTGACTGCTGCTGTTTCCTCCTTCAATTGTTAAATCCCCTCTCTGCCTAGAAATGCCCTACTTTGAACAGAGTCTGCTTCCACCTAGCAAATGGCCTACTGATGCTGAGCATTGAGTCACTGGAGCCACAGCAGGTAAGTAACTCAGTCTGAGCACTTCAGGGGCTCCATTTGAGGAGGTACAGGGTTAGAAGGAGATAAACATCCTGCTCTAGTTGTTAAAAATGGGATTTGGGGCAAGAATGTATCAGGTCCCAGCATCCTTTTGCTCTGTGAAGGATGGGACCTCAGGGAGGAGAAATAAAGGGATGAAATTCTATGTTACATGTTATGAATGTTCTGGGCAAGAATTTTTAAAATTTAAAAGTGGTTGAATGGAGGTCCTACTAGGAACTTGAGATATGAGACCTTCTCACTTCAGATTTAGCTGCCTAAAGCTGCCAGAAGTTAACACAAAAGTAATTGTCACATAGTGGGTAGATGTTGATGTGATGAAGAGGCTTAGGCACCCTAGAGGAAAGAGGGGTCTCTAATGATGAGGGTGTCACCACAGACTGCAAAAGGCTTCATCAAGCCGAATATTACAATTAGCTGTTTTTCAATACTGCTCCTTACATTTCTTAAAAAGGAAGGACAAGGTTCCCTACACCTGGAAACTTCTGCAAGCATGGAGGTGAATTTTGAATAGACATAAAAAAAAAAAAAGAAATTTAATAGTTTTCCTCTTATGACTGTGTCGCATCAGATTTACTACCTTGCAGTGGCTGGCAAGAAACTTATTAGGAAATAATACTGTTACCTCAGAGCTGGGGTATTAATTTTTAATCGATTACTTCTTTGTGATGATGATGGAAATAGAATATCAAAGATGAGTGAATAGTGTAGCACATGCCTTTGCTGGTCTGGAAGCACACAGCGAGCCCCAAGCTGTTCTCAAGGCTTTTCTTTCCCAGCTGGCTGAAATAAGCCTGTGCCAGCCTCCTCCTGTATCCTGCTAGCTTGTGAATGTATCCCAGTCTCTAATGCATTCATTATTACCATGCCACTGGAGGATGATGGATGAGGAAGCAAAGGCAGGAGGGAGGCTTAAGCCTCTGATTCACCAAAATATGGTTTATAGAGCTGATGAAAATGAATACAAATCCCCTAGTAGAGGAAGGGAGCTACATCTGTATAATTCCATGATCTGAAAGCTACAATGAAATTATGGCTCGGGACACCCAGGGCATGTAGGCATGTGTTGGGAGAGGACTGCAATGTGCAGCTACTACCAGAAAGGCATGAGGATGTGTTCCTGGCTCCTGCAAATGTCTTGCTATGACTGCTATGCTGACGGCCCAATGCCATTCACTTTTGAGTGTCACCAAGATCTAGTTTTGCCATTTGAGACTCTCCAGACTTTCCCATATGGCAGGTACCCCAACCTCCAGCCTGCCCCAAATGCTCCCCAAAGGCTCTGGTTGGAAGAGGAGCTGCTTTTTTCTCTAAGCTGCTCTCTCTACCTGCCAAATACATTCTTCACTGTAAAGTGAAGCATCTATTGCCTACACGTGGAAAGACTGAAAAGCCAGCATCTGAGGATAAAATACATAGGGAAAAAAATTGCTTTGGTTGCAGTGGCCAGTGGGGAGCAGCATATAATTAGGGAGGCTAAGGGCCAGTCAGAGGAATACCAGCCCTCAGGCCCTCACAGGCTAATGTCCCTAGCAAACTGTGCTTGCCACAAATGGCCAAATATCTTGCTTTTTAATATCCCACCTGAGGAAATAGCCCCTAGATGCTCCCAGCCCCTCAAGCTGAAAAAATTTTGCCACTAATATGAATCACGAATGCCATTTTCCTGCAGTGAGCTGTGTTTCTCATTAGAAACTTCCCTTGCAGGTATAAAGCAACAGACTTTCGCTTTCAAAGAGCAGGTACCATCAGAGCTTCTGGTGATGGAAGGATATTAATGTGCATACATATATGCACAGATATTACTTATAAACAAGTTAGGGGTTGTTTTCAAAAAGGACTTAATGCCTGATTTTGGTGTGCTTGGCTTTGTAAACTTAAATCTTTCTAACGCAACAAATTCACAAAAAAGTTTCCAATCCCTCTTAGTTTGAATCTGCTATCTCAGTTGCATCACTGTTTTCTCTAATGTAGGCTAAGGAACATGGCCTCCAGCCTTCTCCAAAAACTGCAGGAGGAAAGAGCCTGCTGCAGTTGACAGCTGCAGTGGTCTGATACTTTGTGTGTGTGCCTATGTGCACTTCAACCTCAGAAAACACCGATCTTCAGCCTATTTGATGAAGGAACTTTAAAACTCAAATAGCAAAGCAAACAAGCAACAACAGAATTGTAAAACAATTCCTCTCTCCCCCTTTTTTCTTTTGGCTTTTCTGATTCATAAAGAAATCCTCCAGTCAGTCCCAGTGAATTTGTAGAAGCTTAGTTGGCAAGGAAAGCACAAATTAAAACTAATACACTGAGTTGCTGTCTGAAGCTTGTTTCATTTGTAATGATTATGTACAATATACTGGGTGGTACAAATACAGTGTTTCACACAGGCTCACACTGCAGTCTATCTCCAAGATGAGCCTTGGAGCTCAAAGAAATCAGAAAGCCAACTTTGCTCCCTTTTTGCAGATGTAGTTTTAGGGGTCACAGGTGGAGGGGAAAGTTAGATGTAAGTGCGCTTTTCAGTTCCATGGGGCTCTCAGTGAGCACTAACCAAGATTGTGGCTCTTTGCCTTTTATGCAAAGCAAATACCAGTGCATCTTAAAACAAATTACATGCAGTCACAGATTTCAGCTTTAAAAAGTTCCCAGTGGGGCTCATGACTTCACCCAGGCAAAACGCCAGATCCAGAGAATACAGTGGGACAGTTCTCCAGGAAGGGGCCACCAAATTTGGTTCTGCCTGAAAAGGAATTCTCTGAGAAAAGGAGGCAACTTATTGCTTTCTGTTTTCAAGAAATGGGGAATTGGAAAAGGCTTCTGGGTTCAAGAGTCACCAGTTGCCAGTCTTAACTCCTTGTCTGACTAATTGGTGCTCATTGAGAGACTGAAAACAGTGCGTGGAGCACCTGACTCCAGTGAGAGCTGGATTGAATTGGTCTGATTTACTCGAGTTAGAATTTGTTTCCTAGAAACTGGAGGAGGGCATCATCCACTACTGTCACATTCAGTTTTGAGTGGATGAGCTTCATCTCTGGCCACAGAGACAAAGTTGTCCCTGGCCAGTCTGGCCTGGAAGAGAAGGAAGATGTCTGTGATTTCAGAGAAAGAAATGTCTACTGGCTGGACACTAAATGGGTTAGGTTCTTCAAAAAGCGGCCTCTTTCTACCAATTCTTTCTCTGAAGGAGCAGAGACTCAAGAACATCGGCAATTCAAGAACTCAGAAAAGAGGGAAAATAGGACTGGAAATAATAAGCAAAAGGACTCTATTGTGTATCAGGTCTGAACCCATACACTGGTTTATATTTCACTGTTCATCTTGGGAGACAGTTCAGTCCTGAGGTTTACCTTCTCCTCTGCACTGAACACAGCAATTATGTTCATCCTATTCAGATTCCAGACTCAATGTTAATTCTTTTTTCTAAGGCCTGCGCTGTTATTTTCCGTCCATCCACTCTTACAGTTAGAAAACATACATGTGAGGGGCTGACTTCATTTGCTCTTTCCCTTGGGGAGCAATAGATGTCATGGTATTTAGAAAAATGAAAATTAAGAAAAAACTTTCCATGCACCAAAGGGTGTAGGGAGAAAACCATATAAAAAAGTCTGCATCCTAAATACTGTAATCTAGAGCTGGCAAGGTGGTCACATACTTATTTTCTTGTTCTCACTGAATATTCCTTTAGCCAATACAAAAATTTCTTCTAACTACCAGCTCTCCAGGAAGTTTGACCAGCATTATCTCAAGCTGTGTGCTTTCCCTGTTATTAATATGTGCCATTTATGGAAGTTTTGACTTAAAAAAAAATAATCTAACAAAACAGATTTTCCAAACAATCACAACTTTTTGTCTCTTTCAGTCCTCTTTGATACCTCATTGTAGGTGTTGTGAAAGGCAAGTAGACACCTGTGAAGCCTAAAGAGGAGTTCTGGCAATATTACACAGGTCTCCCCCTCCCATCCCGCCCTGCCTACCTTCATAATCTGACAATAAAATTGGATTTTTGGTATCTCTTTAACACTTCAAAAAGTAAACCTCTTTCATAACAGGTATAATTTTCCAAGGTAATTTGAAGAGAATACCTTTCACTTTCAAATTGCCCTTTGGCAGATTTTAAACCGCTGTTGTTTTGTGAAAGCTCTTGGCATTTAAAACTGCTTTGTAAGGAGGAGGAATAAATGAAAATAAACCTCCCAACCTGGGCTACTTCACGTTCTTTCTGGTCTGACCAGAGCTTTTCAAGTGAGTAGGAACACGTCGGCAAATGCATTCTGAAGAAAATCTCATTTTGACCCTAAATGGTGCTTCACAATTTCCAATTCACGCTGTTGCCCTTTTTACAGGAATTGATGGCTGCTATTGTTATCAAAGCTGACAGGCCTCTGGTAGGTTGCGCAATCAGCGCAACCTGCTTGAGCCTTTCGTTATTCCCAAGTGGCAGATTCTCATGATATCTCTCTTTTGTAGGCATTGCTCATTTTTATTTTGCATTTGACATGGCTCCTCCACCTGCTTGCTGCTGGGGTGCTGAGATAAAATGGCTCCTCTGAAGTTAAAGGAACAACAGCTCCAATGATGCATGCCAAAAGTGGTTGGTGGCTTTTGTCTTTCCAGTGTGTTTCAGATCAGATGTTGCTCTGTTTACCAAAATTAGCAGTTGGGTAATTGCCCAACATGCAGGTCCATTCTTCTCAGCTCTGGCGTTTAGGCAGCATTTTGCAGACATGCAAATATCCTCTGAAAGCAAACCCAAATCAAAGGGTTTTGGGGACTTTTGTGCTTGAATAAATAAAGAAGACAGTGGGTATTTTTTTTTGAGCTGTTTTTGTCTAAAAGTCTCTCTTATTTCAGCTGGGAGAACCTAGAAGGGTGCTGAAAAATCCCCTAGATGATGAAACTGGTCATCAGGCTGAGAAATAGGATGAGCGGAGCAAGGGTGATCAGCTCCCCAGGAGCGTGAAGAAGCTGAAGATAAAGCTCTCTGCAGCCAAGAGGTGTTTTCCTGCACTCAGTACAATTTAGGAAACCTGAAAGGTTGATATTCCCCCCTCCTTCCCCATTTTCTCATCTACAATACTCCAGTTAGAGGCTCTTCTCAGGTCTGTGTAGGGCCTATGAATGCCTTATGGGTTCTTTGTATGACACAGAGCAGTAAATGTTGAAAAAGAAGGAAGGTCTTTTGACTAAACCTTCATAAACCTAATTTTTCAGGATTCTACTATATAAAATTTACATAATGCCAAATGGGAGATACATGATAGATCTGGGAAGAGATCTACCAAATCATCTAATACCATCGCAAAGGCTTTGTGTTTGTCCCTTCTGGATTCCCATATGATTCCCATCTTGCCTTTTCCTTCAAGCCCAGCTGTTCTTTCAGTGTGACTTTTTCTATTATTTAGCCTGGAATTGCTTTGGAATTGGAACAACAATTGGAAGTTGTTCTTTATGAAAATAACTTCTCTATGAGGAAACCGCTGTGGTTGCCGGCTGTGTCTGTCCTGCTCAGAAAGTGATCTGCAGTGGGTTTCTCCCAGCTGCTGGACTGGGAGACAGCTTTCTGAAAGTATTTAGACATGTGAAGGCATCAACTGGGATATGAGACCAGCTGTATAAATGTAGTTCTGTAGCTGTTATGTGCTTGTATTTACACAATTTAGTGGGAATATGACGGAGGTTGGATCTGTGCTTCTGCACCAAACCTGGATTCTCTAGAATTAGTTCAAGTTTAACTGGCCTCTGCTAAGTGTTGTAAGCTAAAATCCTCAAGAAGTCAAAATTTCCACATAGGGCGTGCCCACTGAGGTAGGTGCAGCAATCAGTGAACACCATAACCACAGGGATGAAAGGAAAAGCAGGGCACAAACTCACAAAAAACTAGTCTACTAGAAGAGCCAAAAGAAACATCTCCCCCATCTTCTGGTCTTGCATTGTGAAAGCAGCTCATGCTGTGAGCCTTCTTTTCTGCTTCTGCTGCTTGAGCTCATTGTCATGAGGGAGACCTATTGCTTAATAGAAATAAAGAAGGATGAAACCCCAGCCTTGCAGGTAAATTAAGAAAAATATTATGAACAAATAAATTAGCATATATTGACAAAAAAGTAACTCTACAACCCCTGGTAGCATAATTGCCATAAATATTCAAGACAAGATAGACAGACAGGGATAACAACTTTTATTATTAAATCAAGAACCATACCCAAGAAAAAAAAAGTAAAAACCTGAAGGAACTTGGGGGCATAACAACTTTTCTTTGCATCTGAAACAGAAGCAGAAGACTACCAGGTAAATAAACATTAGGGACAATTGTCCTACTTTGATTTAAATTACATGAATCCCTTAAACAATTAGAGAGAAAAGAGTTGCTAAAATCTCAGAAGCAGGTGGGAACATTCAGATTTGATTTCCCAAGACAAGATTTCATGATGATACCGAGTCAGGTATTCAATCCTTTCCTTCCCCTTGCTGTCTGTTTCTCATCTTATCTTTGCTGCACAGCCAACCACTGCTTGGGCAAAGGTGCTGTGAACAGGGACAGGGAACTGAGTGAATTAAAAAATAATTCATAAAAAGAATTATCTTTTAAGCTTTTTCCTTTAGGTTACAGGACAACTGTAGGGGTAGGAGGAAAGGGCAGTCACCGCTAAAAATTTCAACTCATGGCCCCACTTCTTCCAGAACTAAATCTATGAATAGCTGAATGTCCATTAGGCTCAGCTGGACCTGACATCACTAGGAATTAGCAGAAAATGGGAAAGGACTGGCTGGCCACTGTCATGCCACATAGGACAAGCAGCACTATATCAGGGGCATGCTGTCCAAAGATTATTTGTCACATGAGCTGGAACCTAAGATGTGACATAGAGGACAGGAGAACTTTTCATGGTGGATGGTAGAGGGTTAAATATATTTAGTATCTGTGGGTAGGGTTTAGGATGGACTGTTACTATTTTCTTTGTTAGAGTTAGATTTGGAGAGTAATGTCCCTCCATGTAATTATGAGACTTGATTTCCATCAATGGCTTTGGTGTCAGTAGAGGCCAGATGCACTATGGGGATAACGTGTTCTTGCCACTGTGGTGTCTTGCAGTAGCTGTGATATACCAGATCTTTCTCTCCTGATAAAACTCAGAATAAAGCATGTTCCTGGCCAAAACATTGAATATGTTTCCTTCTTAAGCACAGATGAAAGACCCAGCATGAGAGATGTTTATACTATTTCTCATGTGACAGGACGGCATGTGGGTACCAACAACAAATACAGACTAAGAGCCTATACACAAACCAGGTGAGCAGACAACCCTACACTAATATCCCCTGCCTGTTTCTTATATATGGAAATTCTTGCCTGCAAATCTCAAAAGGACGTGCTAGAGTCTCACAGCCTGACAGAAAACTGGCAGTGGATGCTGGTTTGCACACTCTTGCTACTCAGGACTCTCTGCTCACATCCATGTTCCCTACAGTTCCTGCTGGCAGGTGTCACAAGAGATAATTTTCACACCGTTCTCCATCACAGAACAAAGTGGCAGCTTCTTATTTGATATATAAATTATCCTCTTTCATTATGTTGGATGCTTAAACACACTATCTGAAGACATATTCCTCTTTGTAATAAGGTATAAGAGGCTTGGCTATTTTTAACGTGACAGAGGAGCTTGTTTAGAGGATAAATTCCCTGCAGTGCACACTTGCCTGGAAACAAGACAGAAAACATTTTTTCATGTTAAGTTATCCAAAGCAAGCCCCTGAAAGCTATGGACACACATCCAATGTGTGGTTCCAGACCACACATCATGAGCAAACCACAGTGGCCAGAAATCTACCGCCTTCATGGACATCTCACAGCAGATACAGGAGTCTGCAGGTGTTGTTTACTCTGTATGTTTTGGACCTTTGTGCTTTGTGTTTTTATCCTGCCCTGAAGTAAAGCCCTCACCCAAATTTCATCTTTAATTTGGTTTGTTGTGCTGCTGAGATGGAGGAAGACTTTACTGTCAGAGCTTAGTTCTTCCTGTCTTTCTGAAGCCTTCTGCTTTATGGGAAGCATTATTTAGAGGAGTGACCAAAAGGTGATTCAATGGTGGGAGATTATCAGCTGTTAGAAGTAAGAACTCAAACACCTCCTGTGCTGCTGGTCCTTGCTTCATTCCTGTGGATTTGCTGTCATTAATCCTATCCTTTCTGCTTAATCTCTCACTGTTAACGTGAATAATGGGCCATATATGGAGCCTGTTATCTCTTCCTGTGGTTTAAGCAACATAATATCTAGGCTAAAATCACCATTAGGTGATTTTTTGAAGGAATGTAATTTATATTGGGTTAGAGGCATTGTATACCATGCCCTGGTGTCTGCTCTCTCCCTGCTTGGTGGAAGAGCTCCTGAATGAAAATGATTCCTGATTTACCCTCAAATACCAGAGTTCTAATGGCACATGTTGAAGAGGCTTTTTTTGGGATGGAGCAGGTAGTGCTGTAGGGTGACATCACCAGCCTTCTCCGCACATGTTGTCTCCATGAGTCTGATTTTTTTCAAATCACATTTCCAATGTGATTCTGTGATGTCCCTTACAGCTCTTGGGGATTTTATCTTTGTCATCTCCTGGTGCTGGAAGCTCCTACTGCTGATCGTAGCTACACAACTAATCCTGCCTGTCAAGAAGCAGATCTTGCAGTGATGATACCAAATGTTCGTGATATCTTGTCTTTAAGATTAGAAGGTACTGATTTTCTTCCACTGCGTTTCCCATCATTAACAGTAAAACTATAAACCATTAAAGAGTCATCTGTCTGTCCATCCACCTACCTTTTATCTCAGCGCTAACATCTAGCTGATGCCTACCAGCCCATAAACCTTCCTAAGTTTGGAGAAGGTATGTTTAAGATATTTTGACCATGAACACAGCCCTTAAAGCTATAACCCTTTGATCTTGCAGCCAGTCACCATGACAAAGGGGCTGTACTTGACTTTGTGTGAAATCCAAGATGAGGGGTGTTAACCCATGTGAGTCTGTTCCATACCCTGCTTGATTCATTGTTTTGGGCGAATGTTTGAATAGGAAGGGGTTTTTAAGCTTCCTTCAGATACTTTTAGACAAACCCAGGAAGTGTTTTTGGAAGATGCTAAATAGCATAATTTAGCAGTACTACTGTGTTGACAGATTACAAATATTGGCCCTTTGTAGTTACTGTCTTCAAACTGACAATAAAAGAGCCAGATCAGTGCATCTATAAGTAATTTGCATTTTGTGTTATTTTTGTACAATTATGTGTTTTTGAAGAGAGAAAGCTTTTTTCTTCTTTTCTTCTCTCCCTCCTCCTCCCCCCCTCCAGAGTTCCCTTAATTACTTTCAGTTCAGGTTGACTTACCATCTTATTCTAGGTAATGAAAGTCAGATGGGAAATAGTGAAACATAGTCTAAAGTCAATCAGTTTGCTAAGTTGAATACAAAACACGCTTGTGGTTCATTCACTCCTGGTAGGGAAACAGAGATGCAGATGATTCCCACCGAACACCCAGAGAAGAAATGAAAAAAGATCATTAAAGCAAATATCAATGCTGCAGACAGGAGAGGGAATGAACACAATGTGTGCTCTGTCTCTGAAGTGCTGCTGTGTTACAAAAGCACAGGAAATAGTTCATGTGAATTTCAGAAGTTTTTATATTTTCATTTTTTTTCCTGATTCCCTCCCCAAAAGCTCCATCAGCCTAGATTAGGGGTGATGGAGCGACACAAAGAAACTGTACTTTTATTGCAATTTACATATTCATGTAGGAGAGACTAAAGTGAAGTCCCTGTGAGTTAACTTTTTCTAGAGCTGGGGAGCACCCTTGGAAGGGAAATGGTTGCGTGGAGGGAACTCAGCTCTGTCCTCTCTAGTTCAGAGGTGGGAGAGGCTGCAATGTGATGGGCTGTTGCAAATAACATTTGTGCTGTTATGCTTTCAGGCTCTCTTCCCTACCCAGAGGCCTTTGGTTGATTGATAGAGGTCTTGAGCAGAGGTTGGCAGCTGCAGCTGGACCTCAGCAGCTTGTTGGGATGTTCTTGCCATCAGCATGTGCCTGCTTTTGGCAGCCAGGTTGCTTGGTTATTCTTGTCTCCCAGCTCCCTGACAAAGAAGTGTGGTCTGCAGACTCTGCTTGCTTGTCCAGCCCTGATCAGGTAAAAACCTGTGTATGTGCCCTTCGTTGAGGTGGGACTCAGAAGAGACCACTTCTAGCGCCATCATGCCTTTCCTTCTGTGCTTCACTTACCCCTTGTGTAAAGTGAGGGAAAGGTTTCCAAACTCCCTAGGCAGATACCGCGTGCCACAATGAGATTAACTGGGCACTGGCCTCTCTTGAGTCTCTCTTCTTGACTCCTTCCCAGGCAAGATCCATCTGAGCAGAGAAATCCTCATTTTCAGTTTGCATCTTGGACATTAAAGCTTGAGCAAAATTTCCAAGGTGGGGTGGCATATGTAAAGTATTGTAACCGCTGATTTCTCTCTGGCTTGCAGGTGTTCAGTTTGTTTTCGACTCATTGCCATTAACTGGAATGAATTTTAATGACTTCATGTGGCTTAGATTGGAGGCAGTTATAATTAATTCCATGTGTACATGCCAGATATATGTGTATGAGAAATCTCTTGATCAAAGAATTGTTTCCTTGCAGGATCAAAACCTGACAGTGCCAGCAGATACCCAGCACCAGCCTCAACTATGCAGCCTGAATTACTCTGTAGTTGCAAAACCAGCTCCAGTTGTTCTTAATCCTTCAGACCACAGGCAAGGTCCCTTTTCATTATGATACACATCAGTTCCCCCTCTCTGCAAGGATGTCAGTGCTAGAAGTCACCTTTCGAAAGGCTTTTGAGATCACTTAACCAATCATTCAATGTGACCAAATCTAGCAGCATAGGCAAAGTAACTGGAAATCACTCTAGGAAAGGGATTGCAGCTTAGGACTCCATTACTATCATTTAGGGGCATCTATGAAAGAGAGAGCATGGGGGAAAATTGTTCATCTTGACATATCTCACAAAATGGGGGCTTCCTTTACAGTCCTTATCAGAGTATCCTTTCCTCATAGGACAAGAAAGCGGAGGGAAGGTGGCTCTGTGTTAATTTTTCAGGCTTCTCCTGTCCTTTCCTAGTGCTCAATTTTTCCCTTTCAGATGCAGGGCTCTGTGCTAATGAAGATTAAAATGTTTGTCTGTCCATCCTTGGTGCAGACACAGAACAAGTCAGTCAGTGTCAATATGTCTCTGGCTTTACTCAGCCCTTTGTTCAGGCAGCCCATGGTCTCACAGGGAAGAAGGTGGGTGGCTGATGGGAATGACCCATTTGTCTCAGCAGGCAGAAGGCGTGTGAGAGGCTCCTGGATGATGACAGTGCACATGTATCCTTTTTTTAGGAGCTCAGAGTTAAATGTCCTTTTTAATAATGATGAGATACTTACATTTGCATAAGCGTCAGTCTTAATGGGACTTTAAAATGGATGAAACAGCATAGAGATCACTCCTGTACAATTGGAGAGGCTGGAAAGATGGCCTGAGAGGAGCGGTGCATGTCTTCTTGGTGTGGAGGGTAATGCCTGTAATCCTCCCCAGCACCGGCACAGGGTGCTGTCAGCAAGCTTAATAAATTGTGCTCTATAAGAGATCACAGAAGAGCCCTCAGCTACACAGCCTAACATCGGAAACAGCCTCCAGCATGCATATTAAAAGAGATACAATGAAATATGGGGCTTAGACAATTTTCCAAATTAAAGCAGCTCAGTGTGTTACTGGGAGACAGTTAGGCACTGGTGGCTATCCCTCTGTTCACGTTTTTACTCTGCAACTGGTGCAGCATGCTGTAACTTTTTGTTTTGTTTCGTTTTGTTTTGTTGTTTTCCTGGGAATAAGCCATGCTATATTACTTGAGATGTTTCCATGGGCTAAGAAGGAGAAGAATTACTGTAGCCCAGCTTCTGTGTATTGATCAGCAACTTGGTCTTCTTCTCCAACTTGATTTTGAGCTTGAGCTTTCAGTGCGGTTTGGTTCGAGTGTCCCTTGGGTGGCTTCACAGCTTGCTGTATTTTAGTTAAGCTTGTGGAGGACTTTCCATGAAGTATATTTTTTCTTGCTGCCCTGACTCTGTGCTATCCTTTTTCAGGTTGGAGGATGTGTGAGCCTGCAGTGAGCCATAGTTACTTTCACATAATGAACAAAGACAGGTCTCTGCAGGGACACTGCAGCTGAACACGATGTTGGTCCTTTGACAATCCAGTATAGGAGTTTCTCTGAGAAGATAGGAAAGTGAGTATCCACTGCTGGCCAAGAGGAAAGGATCTTAATTCAGCCACAAAACTCTTGGAACTCTTTACATCCAATTGCAGGTGGCAGCACTCTTGGAGGACAGGTGCTCAGTCAGCCTTAGAGGCACGACAGGTTTACCTAGCTCATTTTTAGTAAAGGTTCCCACAGAGTTGCCATAATGCCTCTAACTGAACACTGACAGAAACTTGCCATTTTCTCCCTATTCCTACTGCTGCCCTGACATACTTCAACCCTTTTTTGGGGATCTCAGCAGGGCTTGGTAGTTCTGGTGCATCACTGTGCACCAGATGCAAAGATGTGGTTGCTAAAAGGTTTCAGTAAATCAGAGGGCAGCCAGGGGGCTTGGATCCAATCCAGCTGTCAGTGTAGACACAGCAAATAATATATTGACCAAACTTGTCTATGTCGCCTTGCAGGGATCAGATACCGGTTCCTGCTTCACAGCAACTAAGGCTACTGTGACAGGAGTGACTGATGCCTTTAGATCCAAGAGTCACAATTCAGCTGATGTGCATGGCCCAGCCAATGGACTGGGCATGGTTTTTCAGTGGCATGGTTTTTCAGAAAACTATTTCTTTGCATTCTAGATTTAGTTTCAGGGTCTTATATGCGAATATTAGTGCCTCTGAAAGGTTATTTTGTAGTTACTTTTATTTCTGTCAAAGCGGTTCTATTTTTTTTTTTTTTTAATTGGAGCTGCTCTGTAACAGCTATGATTATGAATCATATTTGATATAACTTTTCAGTGCCTTAAAATTCCACTCATCTGGCCCTTGCTTTAGAAAGGGCTGATCTCACAACACCCCTTACCCCTTTTCTTGATGTCAGCAGCAGCCCTGTTAGGACTGGAGTCTTACGGTTTAATTGACAAAACCATAATTAGTGAGAGTTTCAACTCGCTGGTGCAAACTGGGGACAATTCACACCAGTCATGAGAAGTGAGTCCTCAGAAAACAAAGCTGGATAGCAGCAAGACAGAATGCTCATCAGCCTGGTAGTCCCATGTAAGCTGGTAGATTTCTGGTTCTATATATGTTTGTGGGTTCTGATCAGGTGCCTCAGCCCAATCCAGTCCTGCCCAAGATCCAGTGGCCAGCATGCAACTTGGTCTTGCAAACAATCTCATTTCTTCTGCAGACCTGTGAGAAACTTCATGTTGATGATACCTAGTTTGTCCTTCAGGCAGGACCTGGTAGGACTGTCCATCCTACGAGTGTAGGTAGTTGCTGCGCATACTTAGCCTTGGGTGCTTCTCTGGAGCATTTTTGCAAGAGCACTTTGTAGTTGTGGTATGGATTAAGATGTATGGATTGGGAGCCCAACCACCATGTTTTTTCAGGTAGGTTTCCGAGGAGTTGAAAGCAGCTGGTCATGATGCACAGTACGCTTGAATTTGTCACTGAAGAAAGGTTACAAGGGCGCTTTCATTTCAAGGTCACAAAGAATAACAAGGTGTGATGCTACACTAGGATTTGCCCCAGCTAGTGCAGAGTGAAGCAAAGGTAATGCCTTAAACTCTGCAGGCTTTGCCAGTGCAACAGTGAGGCTTGGACACTGCTGGCAGTGGCGGAGATTCTGCCTTTTTGCCATGAAACTATATTCAGAAACACATGTGGCCTCTTAAAAGAGACCCTTTAGGGTGGAAAAAAAGGAGCAGGAGGACTCTCTTGCCTTTTTTTTTTTTTCTTTTTTACTTTTTTTTCTTTTTTACTTTTTTTCTTTTCTTTTTTACTTTTTTTTCGTTTTTGCCTTTTTTTTTCTTTTTTACTTTTTTTTTCTATAAAGGAAAAAAACAGCTGTCCCAGCCCAGTGGGGTATGTTTGAAATGCTTTTGAAAGGCACTGTGAGGAGCTGGACTTCCATAACTATTTTCTGCAGCTAAATAACAAAAAGTAACAAAACTGAAACCACAGTGAGGAATTCCAGAGGCCTCTTGCAAAGTTTGCTTCCAAAAGAGCAGCTTTCCCTGTGTCTTAGAGGGTAGCTGCTGGCCAGGACAGACTTTCAAGCATATGAGCAAAGAGATAATGAGCACATATATGTGTGTGCATGTGTGAATCCCATGGACAGCTTTGAGTGAGGAAAAAAGCCTCACTGAAATCTAGAGAAGGCAGTGTGGGAGTTATTGTCATCAAATGCTCCCCCTAGATTCTTTGAAAAATCACATCGGGTGCATATCTCCCTCACAAATTAGAATGAAAATAATGGCTTTCCTAATGAACCCTACATGTGATGAGGGAGGCATTTTCTATACATACATGCATACCTTTATATATAGCTACACAGAGACTTTATGTATAGTCATGCACATATGCATATATGTTTAAGAAATCTTCAACATTTTTTGTAGCCGTTTTGCTTGGATCATATCTTTCTCTCTGCTTCTTTATGCTCTTTTTCTTTATACTTTTCTTGCCCATTAGCACATTTCCCATCTTTTCCCCAAATCAGAATCTGTGTGGCCAGGCCTTGTCTTTCTGCAACTGGCCCACTCATAGCTAGAAGAAAAGAAATACAAGGCTTTGTGTGTGTGGAAGATTTTCTCTTTTCCCTGGATAACTGAAAATAAATGGTGATTAGATTAAAACAAACAACCATGTGCTCCTACACCCCACTACTGAGACTGGACGTGAGAAATGGAAGAGATTGCTGGTGTGGAGCTGTAGTAATCATAGCTTGGCGTGATGGAGCACCCATCAGGCAGAGGAAATAGACCCCCAGCTTGCTTTGTGTTTTATTGGTCTGATCCTGTGGAGCTGTGTTGATTTACCACAGCAGAAAAAAACTGTGTTTGTAGACGTGTGTTAGTGAAATCAATTCACCCACTCTGGAGTGCAGGCTGGTGGAGACTGAGCGCAGCAGGGGCTCCTTGCCTGTTGCAGCAGGCAAGTGCTGAGGACAGCAAGAGAGGGATAGAGGAAGCAAACGACATGCAGGCAGCGGGGCTCAGGATGTAACCAGGGCGAGCAGGAAACCTCTGCAGTGATTCATGGTAATGGCCATGCCCCAAGCTCCCTACCCACCAGCACCACTCAGGCACGATGGTTGGGCATTTCCAAGCCTGCATTGCTGCCGCGTTGACCAGCCACCACTTGCCGTAACACCACGAGAGTGGGGGTGTGGTGTGATGCGTGTCTGCTTAGTCCTGACCAATAAAACACTTCCATGGATTTGTTTCCTCTGTGGTGTCATGCTGTGCCTTTTGGTTTCCAGGCACCTCCTTCAGGCCAGGGCTCTGGTGGTGTGGGCTCCCTGCTGAATGGGAAGTTGAAGATTTTTTCACGCCTGTTTTCCTCTTGGGCAATGGGACTGTTTTAAAATGCTCCACTCCACTAACTCAGCTGTGGCGGGGGAGGGCACAGATCAAGGCCATGGCTTTGCTCAACCAGAGTGGTAGCACTGGTGGCTCTTTGCCTTTGTCCACCCCCTGTGGCCCATTATGAAAATCAAGAGCTGCCTATGTGGCCCTTTCTGCAACCTCAACACAGCCTGCCATGACAGACTTCTTATGAGCAGCATGTTATGACCTTGTCGACATGACCTTTGGAGCTTAATGTTGTAATGAGGGTTCCTTGCTAATGAACACATTCAGAGGTATTCAGTGAGATAGTTCCCCATCTTCCTGTCTCATGAAGAAGTGGCAGGAAAGGCATCAGAAACCAAGGTGATTGGAGGAAGCTGGGAGTGGAAAATCTGAATAAATAAGCAATTCTGTGAACATTAGAGGGCCTGAAATGTTCTCGATCATCTTTTTCCCCCTTTCTTGTAACATCTGTATCTCCTTCCACACAATGCTGTGAGGAGGATAGGAAAAATTCAATGTATTACTGGAAGTGTTAGCAAGTGTGGAGAAAAAGGTGTCCTGAGATGGGGTCAGTGGAGTTTGCAAGTTAGCTGAAAGCACAATGAAAATGCACCACTTAGTGAATGTATAAATAATTCCATACATTATTCTATAGCACATCAAAACACAGAGCCAGCCTTACACGCTTCAGCAATTTTTGCTTCTGAGTGTTTTAAACGAGCTTGAAACCCTCTCAGATGCTTTTCTTCATAGGTGAATGGCTATCCAATGTACCAAAAGCAAAAATGTAATTAAACTTTAAACTCCTAAAATGCCAAGTACCACTGGGATAACACATGGGTAAAACACAGTAATTGTTTATATTTACTCTATGTCTAGTTAGCATTTCTCTTCAGGTGCCTGCCAGAAATGCTAGCCTGGGAAAGGCAAAAACTGTAAGAATTAGTTTCTCCTTGCGAATTCAGAGCTTCAAAGTTTTAACTGACTTTTAATGTGGTGTGATCTCATTACCTGCATGCTGAGAATAGTGCTCTACTTGATGCTGGCAATGCAGTATATTTCAAAGCCCTCCCCACAACCATACAGGCTTCCTCTAAAGCCCTCGTACCACTACATCCCATCTCAGAGGATCTGAGCAAGCTGTGTGCATGCCCTTAAGGCTGCAATGTTAAAAAGGAGTAACAAGTCTCTGGTCTCTTTCCCTCAAGTCGTTTACCCATCTTCTTGGGGCCATGGCCATTTCAGAGGCATTGGAGACTCCCATGTCCTAGGCGTCAGACTAACATCTGTGTGCTGTGTTGTCTTCTTAGTAAGAAGTAAGGAATTAAGCCCTTATAAGAACAAGAACAGAAGAAAGGGTGTCTAAATTGCTGTACCAAGAAAGTCTTTTGCTGCCATGATCATATGGCAAATCATGTTAAGCCTGTTATATTCAACTGTGAGCCCCTATGTCTCAAGTGTGCTGATACATACGCATATGCAGTACCTAAATGATCCTACTAAAAGTTTAGGGGTTTATTGAATTTATGAGCAGACTTTCATAATGTTCTCAAATCTCTGCTCTGGTTGAGAAAAAAATGTTTGTTACATTTCCAATTCTCATTTTAATATGGTAACTGTAAAAAAAGTGTGGGAGAGAAAAGCAAATGCAAATTAAACCCCTCCTTTCTTGAGCATTGCAGATAATTCATAGGAGAAGGTATGAATTTGTTCTTTAATATTTGAAGGGGCTTCTGTGTGTGTAATTCATAGAGGCTGTGCAGGGACTCTGAGGTTAGTAAACACTGCAGGGAATATTTCTTTTTACAGTTCTGGCCTTTTGCAAAATGGACTTTTCCAGTACCAATAAACCATGATTTCCAAGCAGAGGTGTTATGCACTGGATAACTTTTTAACTTGGCCCCAGCTTGCTTTTGAGCAGATGTGAGTCCAATTTTCATACTAATGGGTGTGTTGAGCTTATAAAACATTCAAAAGAAAACTGTGATAAAACATGTTAGTAGCAATTGTGAATTTGTGTTTTGCCAGACTGCTCCAGTTTATTGATGGTTCAGGTGGTTCTACGAGTTCCCGAAATGATCTGCATTTGCAGAGCAAGTTCTGCTAATGCTCAGATATTTTGCATTAAGTACGTTGCAGACTGTTGTAGGATTGTATCTTTGTTTTGGGGCACTGAAAAGGTTGTATACCGACGCACTCTAAAGATCAGAATTCCAGTGTATTGCTGTAAACAAGATCTCTGGAATGATAAAAAAATTGGAAAAGCTTCTGGAAAACTTCTGAACTTCTGTGGAGGTTTGATCAATTCTCAAAGCAGAAGATTCCCTTCTGCATCTAGACACTCCCTTCACTTGATATTTGTTTAATTTCATCTCAAATAGCTGATCACCTGGATAAGGCAATTAAAGCAAGAATAATCCTTTTACTCCCACCCCCTCTTTTTTAAAATGGCTTGTGATACAGCCTTGCAGTAAAGACCAGTGGAATCAGTACTCCTGAGAGATTAGTCCCAAACAGTTTTGTGTGTTTGGTTTTTTTTTTTTTTGTATGTTTGCTAGAGTTGTTTTTTGTTTGGTTTTGTTGCTGTTATGGGATTTTTTTATTATTTATTTTCACTTTTTCAGTTTTTTCATTTTGCAATCTCTGGAACTCATCTGGCCAATTTAGTCACCCACAGTGCAGACACCTACATCAAACTCCTTACTGGTGAGGGGGAAAGAGGTGCTTCTAAGGGGTCATTCATGGTTCAGTGGGTGCTGCCTGCTGGGAGGGATTAAACTAGCTTTGTTCCCTCAGCAGCTTCTGTAGGAAGTATAAATTGTAAGATCACAAGGTTTCCAGCTGCGTGGTCTAGGGACCTTAGCTTAAAAAGCCGTTTGGTAGCAATTTAGGTCTAGAGTCAATATCTGCACATACCACAAAGCCTGGAGAATGTGAATCAGCAATCCCTTTGCTTGATCATAACAAACTTGTGGCAATTGCTCTTTCCTGGTGGGATCTCAGGCTGTCCTTGGGGAATAGGCAGCCAATCTCTTTAGAAATCTTAGTTGAATGCTGTGGCTCCTTTTGTTTCCAGCTTGCCTAGTTAACAGATGAAAGACTCATGTGCAAGAACAGGCTTGTCCATCTCCTGAACACTGTGCTCCAGGGTAGCAAAAAAGTCGATTGAAAACCAACCTGCAGAAAGGTGGTCAGACAAGTCAGAGAGAACTATCTTTCCTTTTAGCACCAGGAGGTCGGCAGGTTTCCCATCCGATGCCTTTTGTTATCAACAGCCAAGCAGCAAGGCAGAGGCTGTCTTTGCCCTCTCTGTGGGCTGGGAGGTATTAATGGATGGGAGTGAGAAGTCGCAGTCAGGGTGGAGGTGAAAGGAGAGCAATCTGAACACATCCATCAGGCTTGTTTCTGCCAGTTTCTCTGGGACAAGTAAGGTGATATAATCACAGAAAAGGCAAACCAAGCAGATCTGAGGAGCAGTGGGTTTAGTAGCCAGCTATATGTGCCTCCTACTGTAGGGAGCTGCCAGGGCTGCATGTTTTTAGAATGGAGAAGGTACCTGTCCAAGTCAGACAGGTCCAAGCCCGCTTCTCCCTATGAAAAATTATCCTGCTGTTCTGTCCCAGAAAAAGCTAGTGTGGAAAATGTGCCACATCTTAATGATTGTTTTGACTTTTTCTCTGGGTTTATGGATGAAGCAAAAGCAGAAACTCCTGTCAGAAGTCAGACCAATAATGAAGTAGGTTGTGTGTGCCTCAGTGTATGTCAGTCCCTTGTGTCATGATTTAAACCCAGACGGCAACTAAGTACTATGCAGCCACTCACTCCCCCCTCACTTACCCGCCACCCTGGGAGGAGAATCAGAAGGAGGTAAAACCCAGGTTGAGATAAGAACAGTTTAATAATTGAAATTAAGTAAAATATAGTGATAATAATAAAAATACTAAAAATAACAATACTGATGATGGTAATAGGGAGCAACAAAAAAGGAGAAATGAAAATTCAAAAAATACAAGTGATGCACAATATAGTCCCTCGCCACCCACTGACTGATACCCAGCCTGACCTGAGCAACAATCAATCCTTTCTGGGTAACTCCTCCCAGTTTATTTACTGGGCATAATGTGCTGTGGTATGGAATACCCCTTTGGCTAGTTTGGGTAGGTGTACTGTCTCTGCTTCATCCCAGCTTCTTGTGTCCCTCGTCACTGACAGAGCATGAGATTGAAAATCCTTGGTCGGAGTAAGCATTAATTAACAACAACTGAAAACATTGGTGTGTTATCAGCATTGTTCTCAGACTAAACCCAAAACACAGCGCTGCACCAGACACTAGGAAGAAAATTAACTCTATCCCAGCTGAAACTAGGACACCTTGACATTCCCAAAGTATTATATCTCCTGGGTTTTAATGAATTTCTTTTTATTTGTACCTATTTCTCTGTTTCTTTCAAGTCTTCTCTGTTTTTCTGCTGGAAGTTCCTTCCTTTGTCTCTTTCCAACTCAAATTTCTAATCCTGCTTCTTTCCTTTCTTGCTCCATATTTGCTCTTTCAGGCCTCTTCCACTGAGACTCTATTGCCACCATTCTTTCCCCTCTCTTTGAACACCTGTCTGCTCCTCCTCCCATCCCCACATCTTCTCTTCTCTAGCTTCAGTTCAGTCTGAAATTCTCCCTCAGCTTTCCTATGTCCTGGTCAACCTCATGCCCTCCTAGATAGCTTTCTTTATCTCTTGGACAGTGACTCCTTTTTCCTCCTCCTGCACTTCTTTCTTTTTCTTTCACAGCCTGAATTCATCTCTCCCATATTGCTTCATTGCAGGGAGGTTTTGCAGTCTCTGTATTGATCAGTTTAGTCTTATTTTCTCAGCTGCTTTGTAGCAGGGCTAAATATATTCTATGTGTAATGCGGGTTCGGTTTTCTCTTGCACTGTCATTAAAGCATCAGAGGTTCTATAAAGGTATATATCATTATACTGTATTACGGCTCTACAAAATAATCATGTTACACAGCAGAAAGGCTGCAAAAATCTAAGATTACACTTCTTCCTACTAGGTGGTGAATTGTGATTAGAGAACCCAATGGAAAAATTGGGTTGCTTCATTTAGTTCTGCTCTCAATTCATCAACCTGAGAGTTAATCTCTTGCCTGCAGCCGTGGCAGACTGAAATAGCACCATTTGTTCTAGCTAGCGGGCAGAGAGGACATGGCTAACCTGCTGAGCTCCTCTTTGCCAACTGGCAGCTGTTCGGAGATATGGGCTGAAGTGAAGATCTGCTTGTCTGTGGTTTGGATCTAATTATGTTGTTGACCTTCTGACGTTTTCTGTTGTGCATCAGGTCTAAAACTGGAAGCAATGTGCCGTTTTAGTCCTCAGGCAAAAAGGGCTGTTTAGGTCCCTCCTGTGTTTTGTGTGTCTGGGAGTAATGATGAGTGCTTTATTTTCCTAAGATCGCAGAATTAGCCCAAGAAGGGTGCTAGGAACTTTTAAAAAGATGTCTGAAAGTAGATGGCATGGTATTTGGCTTTAATTACTTTTTGGTGAGTTTTCTATAATGCCAGGCAGCATGTCTAGATATTGCAGGATTGTTATCATTATAGTTTCTTTCATGAGGTAAAAAGAAGAGTATCCCACTTTCTCTATTTCTCCAGCAACCTTAGATTTAATGAAGATTATTTGGCTTCATTCATTGCTGTGTAGTCTTTTGTTGAAAATGTTAGTAGGGTTACTTATCTGGCTGCTAAGAGTCATCCAGCGTACATCAGCAACCTATCAAGCAACAAATGTTCAAAAATGGTATTTGGATATGCAACTTCTCAACAGCTTTTTGTGTTTTATCACGCTCCGAAGGCTTTTAATCATTACCTCATTGACTCAGTGCAATGGATTCTAATTCCCTGAAGACCTGGGTTGTGCCTCTATGTATCTCTGGCTTGCTCACTGTTAGGTTCGAGTGAAGTGACATTAGAATAGTACTATGGCATGCTGTTAAAAACTCAGTGTAACCCTTTCAATTTAATATGTAACTTCTACTGGGGTAAATGGAAAAATGTTCAGAGTCTTTATCTGCTCCACAGTTATGACTTGTCTCTCTCCAGCTCTAAATATATTGTCTTTGTTCTGCTTTCCATCACAGATGAATTGGGACTGTCTCAAGCTGGCTGTTCTATATTTTAAAACCATTACTTGTAAGAGACTATGTTATGATACATCCAGCTCCAGTGAACTGTGTTTGAGGGATGGATAAAGAACTCATGACTGCCAGTTGAAGAGATACTGATGCACACATGTGAATAAATACATAAATACATATATGTAAGTACATAGACAAAGGCACATATATACAAAATCATAATTCTCATCTTTGATTCTTAATGGTGCTGCTCTAAAGGACACTGCTTCTGCCACATGGTTGAAAGCACAGTGGTTATTTCTGCATGTTTCCCCCCTCTCCCTGAATTACTTTTTCTTTTTTGGCTTGCTTCCTAATTGGTCTTCACAGTTCAAGTTCGTTTCTTGTTAACAGTCAGTTTCATTTTCTGTTAGCACAGCCCCTCTAATTTTTCCAATACTGCAGCATGAGATAACAAAAGAACAGCTATTCTCACTTGCGATTTAATTTCTTTCAATGTCGTGGACAGAATGGTAATTAAACAACATTTTGCTCGTTCAGGAAACTGAGCACAAAGTACACAGACAATTGGTCCATGCAGAGTCTGAACACTTCATAGCATTAAGGTATTTATCTTCAAGACAGCTTTTCCCAGGAGGTGAGAGTATAATATCTGTTTTTCCTGATGATGAATGGATGCACAGAACTATTAATTGACTTCTAATGACATATAAGGCTCACTAGACAAATCTGTGTCTCGACTACTGAACTTTTAACCATAAAACCAAACTCTTTTCAATAACTCATGTACTGTATATTTGAATATAACAGATCCTCTTTCTTTCTGTTCATGTGTCCATCTGATATTGCTGACTATAATTTTGGAGTAATATCTTCTAGTAACAGTAAATATGAGGAAACTCAACTTCTAAAGATTCTGCCTGGTTAGCAATTTTGGTGCTTGTCATTACAGGAATAGGAATCAGCTACTTTTAGTCAATTACTTTTCCTAACAAATGCAAATAATTTCTTCCATGTCCAAGGCTTTGAATTCATGTAGTCTGTTAATTTGTTCAACTGGAACGTGTTTAGAGTATGGTGAGGCTGGTTTTATATCAAGTGATGAGAAAATCTTGAGAAGATGGTCGGGAGGCTAGGTGTTCAGACAGTCAAGCTTCTGATATTAATACAGAAGTAGCTATAAAAC
This sequence comes from Strigops habroptila, assembly GCF_004027225.2. NCBI lineage: Eukaryota > Metazoa > Chordata > Aves > Psittaciformes > Psittacidae > Strigops > Strigops habroptila. Next base: position 57,737,104 of record NC_044281.2, on the reverse strand, counting down.
ATTTGGGAAAACATTTTTAAAAGTATTGTGACTTTAATGATAATAAAAATTATAGAAGTACTGTTAGTGTAGATTAATTTTTAATGAGTGCATAAAGAACCTTCATATATATATACACATATAATGAACTTGTGCTATGTCGTAGAATCATATAATGGTTTGAGTTGGAAGGGACCCTAAAGATCATAGAATCATAGAATCATAGAATAGTTAGGGTTGGAAAGGACTTTAAGATCACCCAGTTCCAACCCCCCTGCCATGGGCAGGGACACCTCGCACTAAACCATGTCGCCCAAGGCTCTGTCTAACCTGGCCTTGAACACCGCCAGGGATGGCTCATTCACAGCTTCCTTGGGCAATCCATTCCAGTGCCTCACCACCCTCACAGTAAAGAACTTCTTCCTTATATCTAATCTAAACTTCCTCTGTTTGAGCCCATCATCCCCTGTCCTACCACTACAGTCCCTAACGACCATACAGTTCCAACCCCCCTGCCACAGGCAGAGCCACCTTCCAGTAGACCAGGTTGCTCAAAGCCCCATCCAACCTCACCTTAAACACTTCCAGGGATGGGAAAGCCATAACTTCTCTGGACAACTTGTTCCAGTGCCTCACCACCCTCACAGTGAATAATTTCTCATAGTGAATAATATGTAATCTAAATCCAGCCTCTTACAGTTTAAAGCCATTCCCCCTTGTCCTATTACTACATACGCTTGTAAAAATTCCCTCTCCAGATTTCTTGCAGGCCCCCTTTAGGTGCTGGAAGCTGCTCTAAGGTCTTCCCAGAGCCTTCTCTTCTCCAGGCTGAACAAGCCCAGCTCTCTCAGCCTGTCTTTACAGGAGAGGTGCTCCAGCCCTTTAATCATATGGAAACCAGTTAGACAAAGTTCTAAAAAGGCATGTGTGAGAACTGGTTCTTTGGGATTTTGTTTAGTATCAGATTTTATTAATAAAGAAAAGTTAGCTTGCTAACCTAAGAAGTCTGTGAATATGAAGAGGTTTACAAACTGTTTGCAAGCTTTTTACTTTATCAATCAGACTTTTTTTTTATTTTTTTAACGAAGACCATTAAGATGGGTCTGATCAGTTTGTGGCTGGGACTTTCTATAATGAGCTGGCAGAATAAAACCTATCCAAAGTAATAAGTATTAATTAAGGTCTACCTAATGTCATGTAATATGATTGTTACAAAATGTGGATATTTTGATATTGTTTGTATGCTGCTTTAAATTTTGAGCTATTCCATTCACTGAACATCAAAAGGCTTCAGGGCTGCTAGTTTCAGGTTCCATAGACCCCTTGCTCTTCATTACTCTAAGCTGCAATTCATCACTGTCTTGCTAGAAGACAAACAAATGCAAAATTTGTGGTGAACTGGCAGTCTGGAGCACTTCCTTCCCATTTTGCTTGATTTCTCTTTTGTATTAAAAACTATCAATCAGCCTTTACAGCTGATGCTGAGCTTCCTGACATCAGTTTTCTGGAAGGACACGTCTACTTTCTTCCACTGGCTTTGTAAAAAAGTGGCAGTGCGTGAGCAAGGTGTGTTTGGTCTCGAGCCAAGAAGATCGGGCCTGGGTGATAGCAGCGCTAGACCTACCACAGCTCAACAAGTTGTTGCTGAACAGCTGATCTGCAGTAAAGAGCTCTGAGTCCCAAGCTCAGTGCAATTGCAAGTCATCCTACTGGCTGGTTATTAACACATTTAGCTGTTGTCAGTGCAAGAAGCTTACAAATGGGTCCGTGATCAGGGATCTGATGGTGACCTGGCGGAGAGGTAGTAATGCATGGAGGGGCTGTAACACAATCTCAGGCAATCTGCTTATGAGGGAAGACTCCCTTTGCAAAACTAGCTGTTCACTAGGAGGAGTACATCTGCTTGCCACTGCTCTTGGAGGACAGCATGCTCACTTTGTGCCTTATGGGAAAGGCTTAAACGAGATGTTTAGATGTCTTTATCAAAACCAGGGTTAAGTCCCAAGTTGCAGTTCACCTTGGCATTCTCCCAGAGACCAGTCATATCCTGAGTAACAGAAAGGCTTAATAAAGTTGATCGAGAAATGCTGTGCAAGACTCCTCAGAGCTTGAACAGTGGACTTCCTTTCCAATCCTCTGCCTAAGACCATCAGATAGTTTTGCTAATCCAGACACAAGAAGTGAGCCTTACAATACTGCATTTCAGCCTTCCCAAGGAGATCTAGTTTTGTAAAACTGGAATAAGGTTTCTTTAGCAATGGTGTGTGTTTCTGCTAATTTTAAAACCAAACAAGACAAGTCAGTGTTGCGACATGGATATGATATTGCTCTACAATGCCACCATATCTCTGTTTCCTTCTGAAAATATTTACTATTCTGCATCAGCAGAGATCTCTACAAATGTCGTAGGTCTGCAGATATCTGGTGTCATGCTGCAACAAGCTTTGTGTCTAAATAGCTTTGTGTCTAAATAGCTTTGTGTCTAAAGCTTGTGTCTAAATAGATCTTAATTTCACACCAAAGGAGCACTGCGACTCCATGCTGTTCTGTCCTATTGCGTCACTAGTAAGGATACTATGCTTTTTTGCAAGCTGCAGCCCAGGTGCACTCATTATCGCTCTCTACAACTACCTGAAAAAGGAGGTTATAGTGAGGTGGGGGTCGGTCTTTTTCCCAAGTAACAATCAATAGGACAGGAGGTAATGGCCTCAAGCTGCACCAGGGGAGGTTTAGATTGGAGATTAGGAAAAATTTCTTCACAGAAAGGGTGATCAGTCATTGGAACAGGCTGTCCAGGGCACGGGTGTAATCACCGTCCCTGGAAGTGTTCAAAAACTGTGTAGATGAGGCTCTCAGTGACATGGTTTAGTGGTGGTCTTGGCAGTCCTGGGGTAAAGACTGGACTTGATGATCTTAAAGGTCTTTTCCAACCTAGTTGATTCTATGATTCACTCAGCCAGCAGCTGCTGTGAGTGAAAGCTGGTGGACAGCAAAAGAATGCAGCCTTGGTGAAGAAGACATCAGGAAACAATAGCTGAATAAGCAGTGGTAGTGGTTGTGCATGAAGTGCTTTTGTATTCACAACAACCCCTTCATTTGCAAAAAGCACAGAAAATCAATCAAAATCAGATGCAAACAAAGAAATGATAAATTAATCAATAAAGCCATGGGCTAATCAAATGGCATCCTCCTCATTTAGTCTAATAGAAAAAGAACAATTGCTGGTTATGGCTCCTGGTTTAGGATGGCAAACAAGCACTGATTCAAACTTTAGTTAATTAAGTCATGTAAGCTGAATGGAACAGGATTCCACTTTGGGTTTTTTTTTTCAGTTAATGAGATAAATTAGTTCAATTTCCAAATTTCACACACCTTTCTTATCCAAAGACTGTAAAAGAACCATGAGTGCATGAGTTTATATTTGTATATTGCCTCATAGCTGTATTTTGTAAAAGTAGGACTACAGGACACACAAGAGCTCTGTTCTACTGCAGAAACTTATGCCTTTACACTATGTAAGCCTTGTCATATAAACAAGCTCCAGTTTCAGAACCACTAATCTCTACTTTTATTGTTCTAGAAATTCTCTCCCCAGTGTACTAGAAAGAATTTCCTAGTTCCCAGATTAACTATGTCTAAACTACCTTGTAGTTCTTTCAAAAGCTGAGTGTCTCTGGTTGGGGTATTTTTTCTTATGTCTGATACTTAATTGGAGATGCAATTGTAGGCATTTGTATCATGGAGAGAATCCACATTATCTGTCAAAGAGCAAGCTCTGGTCACTTTCTGGTCTAAATCATTCTGAATTTACATGTGATACTCAGAAAAAATGTAAATTTGTTCATGTGCCATAGATGAACAATGAACGAGAGTTCATTGTTCATCTTGTAGTACAAAAGCAAGGAGAAAATTCTTATTTCAACTGACTGGAGTTGGGAAGGAAGTTATTACAGACTTGGGCCTTTACAAAAATGTAGGGATCATACAATTATCTTTGGCCCTCAGCCTCTCTGGGGAGGGAAAACAATGGATTTGATTCCTCCAGGCAAAGTCCCTGAGGTCGGTAGGACTGCCTGTCAGACATGTGCTTGTGTATTCCATGGCCATAGGTTAGTGCAGAGATGCTGTCTGGGTATTGCACCAACCTGTGTGTGCTTTGATGTTTGCTCTCTGGGGATCCTTTCAACGAGGCAATGGGTGCTTTTAGAAAAGTAGTCATCACCAATGAGTGCCAAACCAATGAAGGTTATAGTTTCTCCTGGACAATACTAGCATGTCTTTGGTGCTGGAGTATAACAACCATCTGCGTGTTTAATGCTGACTCCTTCCACCTCTCTGCTGTACCAGACTAATTGAAAGCATTTCCTATTGTCTCCCTTTGTTCAGGAAGAAACTAGGACGGGAAACCAGCAGCAACATTTGCACAGTTTGCACTATTTTTCCCATGAAGTTTTCCATGGTTTTTTTTTTTTTTAGTTTTAATATTTTTTTTGCTTTTCTTTAAGAGTGAACCTTGATCAAGATAATGAGCTTCATGCATTCAAATCAAGGCTTGAGTGTTAATTAGGTCACTCTTACTAGAAGGATTTGTTGACCTATATTCAATATTAGCAGCCCTAAGTTTTCCTCCATAGAGAGTCAGTGAAAATCACCTTCATCAATCTTCAGGACATTGATAATCTTAATTTTTTCTCTGTTTTAGGTTTTCAGAGCAGATTAATAAATAATCTACTCTGAGGGTCTGACTGAGTAGTTCTTCAAGATGTTGAGAAACCTCTAAAGGAAAAAAAAATCCAAATTTTTAGATTTTCAAAGCAGATTAATAAAGATCAGCTTTTGGAGACCGATTAACTATTTTGAGATGAACTGGAGGGCTTCTATTGATTCTGGCAGTCACTGGATGATATTAAATATATTGTACATAGAGAAGATTGACCAGCTATTTTTGTAGGAAAACAGCTTACAAAAGTCTCCAAAGCCAAAATCAAATACCTGGTGCTTCAAAATGTGATCTATAACTTGCAGAAAGAAAGGGAGTTCAGTTTGAGAACTTTTTTTCCCTTACTTTTTGTCTTCTGGTTCTCAGAGTTTTTTCAGAGCTCTTGACATGGGGAATGCGTAAACCAAATACTAGTAACCTTCATATTTGTGTATATTTGAACATCTAACATGCCTAGTGAGGCTCTGATGTTGGTATCTGGAGTATCCTGCAGGCCAGATACTATCTTGTACTGACAGGGATCATTTTTATTTTTTAATTTTTTTATAATATAATGAAATACAGTCCAATGCCTTTTTCAATATGGGGCAATGAAACTGTCATGGTGCAGTCTCAGAGCAAGCAAAAGGAAGTAATCTTCACAAAACATACCCTTAGGCCGTGGAGTTCCTTGCTGCAGATACTGTAAATGCTAGAAGTTTACATGGAGGTAAAAAATAAGTGAAAAAATTAATGGGAAAAAAAAAAGAAAATCCATTGATGGGTTTGGTCTTTTGGTCCTTTGGTTTTGGAACACCTGTAATAGAATTTCCTGGAGGCTGAAAAAATACCTGGAGAAGTGTCATTGAATGCTTTCCGTGTTGTAATGCTTCCTAAATTAGCTGAAGGAAAGGTCCTGGATCAGCTAATCCTCTGTCCTGGTCTCCTAGGCTTATGTGACCATTCTTCCTGTGTGTGTGCTTAGGCTTGTGTGTCCATCTCCTACCTGCATGAATGTTTTTAGGAGTTTGAATTATCACCAAATTTGGCAGAGGGGTAGAAATCTCAAATACAATCAGTTCCTACGCATTTTGTAAGAAGAAGTAGCCTGAAAGAGGTTAAGGAGAATTTATATGTGTTGTCAGTGAATGATCACAGCTTTTGCTAGATAGCAGAGTCCACATAAGAACTCACTGTCATTATGGTCCAAGCTTGGGAAAAAGCTTCATAGTTCACACTCTATTAGACATCAGAAAATCCAGCCAAAGATACAGCCAACCAAACAACTCATTTCAATTACTTTTTATCTCAGTGTTTTCTTTGCAGAATTGAACCTGCAGATATTTCTTTGAAAGAAAATTACCATCTTTTTCTTTGGCCCTGATTCTAAATAGTGAAAATGGACTTGCGGGAGAAGTGAGACCTTCTCTCCTCCTCACGAATTCCAGGATCATTAAGTGTTCTTGGCAATGATCCAAGATCGGTCTCTGCAGAGCCTTCATGCTATGACTTTTATGTAGTTCAGATCTTTATTTAGTTCTATAGGAAAGGCTTACGGAGAAAAATCCAGCCCTGAAGTCCTGGCATTAGGATACCTGACTCAATAGGAAAAAAGAAAGGCTTGCTCCAGCCTGAGAGTAGGAATAACAAACACATGCAAGACCAGATTCTGCATCCTTTACTTCTTCTCAGTTCACAGGTTGCTCTGACTGGAGACCAGCTGAGTGCCATGAAGTTAGGAAGGAGGGTCAGAAACAGTCCTGTAATGAAGGCTATAAGGAGGCAAACTGGCTGCACCTCTTGGACCCAAACAGGGGATTGGTGGTGTTACTGGTCCTTAACAAACCCAAGCTGGGAAGGACATTCCTGTACTAACAGCCCCTCCTGGCGTTGGTGCTGCTGCATTTACAACTGCACTTTGTGTTAACAGATTTTAAAGACCCACAGGATTTCATAGAATCATAGAATAGTTAGGGTTGGAAAGGACCTTAAGATCATCTAGTTCCAACCCCACTGCCATGGGCAGGGACACCTCGCACTGAACCACGTCACCCAACACTCCATCCAACCTGGCCTTGAACACTGACAGGGATGGAGCATTCACAACTTCCTTGGGCAACCCATTCCAGTGCCTCACTACCCTCACAGTAAAGAATTTCTTCCTTATATCTAACCTAAACTTCCCCCGTTTAAGTTTGAACCCATCACCCCTTGTCCTACCACTACAGTCCCTAATGAAGAGTCCCTCCCCAGCATCCTTATAGGCCCCCTTTAGATACTGGAAGGCTGCTATTAGGTTTCCACACAGCTTCTCTTCTCCAGGCTGAACAGCCCCAACTTTCTCAGCCTGTCTTCGTATGGGAGGTGCTCCAGGCCCCTTATCATCCTCGTGGCCTCCTCTGGACTTGTTCAACAGCTCCATGTCTTTTTTATGTTGAGGACACCAGAACTGTACACAATACTCAAAGTGAGGTCTCACGAGAGCAAAGTAGAGGGACAGGATCACCTCCTTTGACCTGCTGGTCACGCTTCTTTTGATGCAGCGCAGGATACGGTTGGTTTCTGGGCTGCGAGTGCACACTGAAGCTGGCTCATGTTCAGTTTCTCATTGACCAACACCCCCAAGTCCTTCTCCCCAGGGCTGCTCTGAATCTCTTCTCCGCCCAACTTGTAGCTGTGCCTGAGATTGTCCCGACCAGGTGTAGGACCTTGCACTTGGCTTGGTTGAACTTAATGAGTTTGGCACTGGCCCACCTCACCAGCATGTCAAGGTCCCTCTGGATGACATCCCTTCCTCCAGAGTATCAACCAAACCACATAACTTAGTGTCATCAGCAAACTTGCGGGGGGCACATCAATCCCGCTGTCCATGTCGTCAACAAAGATGTGGAAAAAGATCGGTCCCAACACCGATCCCTGAGGGACGCCACTCGTTACTGGTTTTCAATTTGACATTGAGCTGTTGACCATACCTCTTTGCATGCAGCCATCCAGCCAGTTCTTTATCCATTGAGTGGTCCATCCACCAAATTGATGTCTCTCCAATTCAGAGACATTTACATGAGCTTCAAATCATTGTGAAATTTCCCACATAGGAACAGGAAAGTGGCCATGTATGTGTATTTCCTGATTTAAAAATAAAAGAATCAACCCGTGCTAGCCCTCCCTTATATCCTTTCACTTTCTAGTCCCATGGTTTCCTTTCTAAGAAGATCAAAATGCATCTAAAAGTAATAACAAGTTTTGTTTGGTTTTTTCTTTCTTCCCTAGTGAGCTTTCTTTTCCAACATGTTGATACTCCAGGTAACTGACCATGCCTTTATATTTATTAATGAGAGTGATTCTGGCCTACAGATCCATACAGTTGATAGCAACCAGATCACTCTGGAGACATGACTGGACAAGAACAACTAGTTGGTACACAAGGTTGGGAACATTTGCAGTGAAAACTCTTGTCAGGGGAGATTGGAAATCTCACCCAGGTGAGAAAAGTCTTCTGCTCAGCATCTCTGTATAGGTCGATGTGGATTGGCATTTAGATAAATGAAAAAAAGGAAGAGAGCAGTTGGCTCTTTCAACTGTAGTACAGATCAGCACTAGCTAGTTATCATAAATTAATACTGAATTTGAGCTGCATGAGCTACATGTAATTAGTTATCATGCTCAAGTGAGCATTACTGAACACAAAGACAAAGCTAATGACTGCATGGATGAAAGGAGTGCTTAGGGGGAACTATATATGCTCACTTGACCTCCAATGGGCATTGCTTATGTGCTGTTGAAGGCTGCTGGGCTAGAAACTTGCTGAAACCCAGACCAACTGTTCTTAGGTTGTCATATAACATAACAGCTAATAACTTTGACTAGAAAACTGATTTTTCTTTCATACATTTGTGTAGTAAAGAAGAGGGAGAATGAGATGGATTGGAAAATGTATGCAAAAAAAAAAAAAAATGGCCGAGATGTGGAAGGGTTTTGGTTCTGTTCTTGAATTAGAGATGGAGTTGTTTGATTTTGTGGATGAATTTCTAGCTTTCTGGCCTTTAAAAAAGTTTCTAATAAAAATCAAATCCCAGAAAGAGAGCGGCAATTTCTCAGAGGTGGAAAATAACATCAAAGTAGAAATGATTTTTAGAGCTGGCATTTCTGGGATGTTTAATGATAAGTGAAACTTGCCACAGCAGAGAAAAGCTGAGCTAATACACAATGATTGGAGATTTTTCCCTTGACTACCACATCTAATACTGTCAACAAGCCTGCATATTGCCTACAAAGGTGGGAAAGCATTGACTAATGAGCGTATGTGCAAGCTTGGGAATCTCTCCTTCGCAAAAAGGCAGATGCGGTAACTATTAAGTGAAGGTCAAATTCATTGGTCAGAATCCTTGCAAAGCTTCCACTATTTACTGCATAGGGATACTTCACTACTGTAGGAATAAACCTTCCCTCCTTCCCGGTTTGGAAGTACTCGAACATATGAGGCAAGACAGATGTAAAATCTGGTGGTGTCATGGGTTATCAGGAAGAAGAAATCTGAATCAAGAGATGTAGGATTATCTGGGAAAGGTCTGGCTCACTCATGGATAGAAAAGGAGGACTCACTGTTGGACCTGTAAATCTTCATATTCTGTGTGCCTACTGGGAGTCCCGTTGAACACTCAGGTGCATTGCCAAATTGGAGAAAGATGGTTAAAACCCTGCTGATCTCTTTATTGCTGCACTCAGCAGGAGTGAGCAGCCAGTAGAGTTTAGTCTCCTGAATGAAATTAAATGAGGCACAGAATGAGAAGCAGCACAGAAAGAAAGGGAGTTGCCAGCATGAACGGGAGGAGGTAAAGGAGGACTGCTCTGAACATATATTAACGCAGGGTTTGAGGTGGTCCTGGTGTCCAGGAGAGGTGTCTATGCAGACTTACACTCGTATCTACCCAGGGAAAAGCCTTGTGCCCTGAGAAAACTGAGTACTGTGTAGATCTTTGGTGTTAGTCCAAGCACTAGCAGACACTTACCTCCTGGACCCCTCTCAGGAAGCTGGTTCCCTGTCCTCACACCTACATTCTGCTTCCTAAGAGAAGAACATCTTTTAGGAGAAAAACCTACCCATTAAAAGGGGAATATGGAACGGCCAGTTATAAGTGTTAATCAGAGATTTGAGGAAGGCAACCATTATTTTTGCTCTTGCTGTTAACAGTGGTTTTAAGATTTCCTGTCAGTATTGGGGTATGGCATGTATTAAATTAGCAAGTGTTTCTGGTTTGTGTGGAGGACATACTGCTGGGTTAAGAAGCTCATTAGCAATATTTGCTGAATTCATGTTTATTCCCAGAATCAATACTTGTAATACACTAATTAAATCATCTGTTTAGGACAGCCCTATGCTGTAGCAGAAGGAGTCTGTTCCCATTGTGACACGTGCAATACAGCATTTAGCTCCCATTATTATTAATGAGCACTGCAGGCTTAATTCCTGATGCGAGTCTCTGAACAGGCATGCACAGCCTGCATCCATCTGCTTAATGTTTTAAGCAGCGTCGTTTCCAGCACTCAGGGTGCTTTAACCCTTCCTACACCTTTGCTTTGGTGTCATGAATGGACTTCAGCAGCAGCTCCAAAATAACCAAAGAACTCTTCATTATCTTGGTGAACTTTGGAAGAAGGCCCAGGGGTCTTCACAAGGAAACCAAAGGGATAAGTTGGATATGATGGACCTGTAGAACTGCACAGAAGAGTGAAAGCTATCAGATTTCCCCATGTTCTTGAAGGCTGAGTAATTTCAAGAGGAAAGTAGTGCTTCTGGCTATTGTCTTGCCCTTATGTTACAATAATAATGATTTTAACAATTCCCTATTCTCAGTACTGTTTATATATCATGAAACATTTTATGACTTTAATTTCTTTGATTGTACTAGGGTACGATTTCCTGCCCTGGAATTTGTCTGCTAAGCTCAGTCTTTCCTCAAGGGACTCCCACTGTTGGAAGAAGACATGCTCTGGTGTCTGCAAGTCCTAGCTTCCGTTTGCAGCTTCCCCTCCAGGACACAGATTTCTGCAGCTCTTCAGCCAAACCCTGAGCAGCAGCTGCAAGGAACAGGTTCAACTTTTAGAGGTTATTAGTTCATCAGGTCCAATTGCCCTCTTACTGAAATCCAGAAAATGGAGTCAAGTCCTCTGCAGTAAATGGCAGAGACTGGGTGTGTGTGGAAATAGCTATTGAGCTGATTCCTTCTCCCACTGCAAATCCTTGCTCCCTTTTTGCCTTTGTCAAAGTGACGGGGGGAATTTCTCCTTTACAGAATCTTGCATCTCACAGCTGCAAACTAGTGCAGCAGAGGTGGCCTTTTGCTCCAGGACATGAGGCAGCTCCAGGCTTTCACTCAGTATTACAGCAATATAAAATCCTCTGTCATGACTAGAGTTTATTCTATACTGAGACATTTCTGCTACAAAAGAAAATGCATGTGGTTGGCATTTTGCTCATTAGTCCCTCTTTTCCACTTCTCTTTGTTTCTCCCATGTGCTGAAACAGCCTCTCTGGGGCTTCACTCACTCTGGGACTTTCTGGAAACGGCTGCTTTTCTTGCTGAGGCTCTGAGTAACTGGCAGATATGATCCTTTGAGCTCAAGAGACACCAGGTACTTGGCCCAGGCAGCAAGCATGAGCTGCGTAGATGTGGAAGTATGTGCCCAGAGAGCCAAGGGATGGCACTTCCATTGTCACAATATATCTAAGAAATACTGGCTGGCTGCACGGAGCATGTGGGGACTCGGCAGGAGGGTGTGGTGGTGGGACTGCACAGCATGCATGAGAGATGGGGACATGGTGGGACTGGGTGAAGGAGGTGCGTGGCTTGTGGGGTCTGTGAATGGTGAGTTTCCACTTAGACTAAGAGTGGCACAGGCAAGATTTCTCCTAGGTTATCACAGGCATGCAGTTCCTTTTCTCCAGCTGGCCCAATTAAAATGAAGAGTAAATTTAGGGACCTTAGTAGGGGCTGTGCTGATGTATCAATTGCAAAATCCATAACTTTTCAATGGAAAATTTAGAGTTTGGATTTTTCATCCTTTCTTTGTGCAGATTGCTAGAAAATCTGGAAAAACAGAAACTCGGCTAGAAGGGATACAAGTATTGGGGGTTTTGTTTGTTCTGGCTTGTGCAGTGCTTTTGTAACTGGGTGTTTTTGTATATTTGTTTGTGCATGCACTGTGGTTGCTGTGTGTGCAATGCCAAACACAATCAGCCACAAAACCCATTGTGTGTTAATTCCCAAATCTACTGTTCCCTGAGGAATTTAATCACTGCCTTTGATCAACCTCTGTGACTGTCTCTTATCAGGCAAGCGAAGGAGCTGTAGGCACCTGGCCGTATTATCTCCTGGGATTGCTGGGGTTTCTACAAAGTTCATCCTGAAGATCCTATTTTGCTATGATGAAGGCACATAAGGCAATGAATTTATTTTAGGCATTTATTTACCTTGTTTTCACTGGTTGTTTTTTATAATTCCACCCTATTCTTGCTCCCTTTCTCCTTCAGGTAATTCTTAATCTTAACAAGAAAAACAAAACATAACACCCAACCCTGCCTGATGCAATTTGAGACAAGACAGTTGCATTTTATTAAGGACTGCAAAACACTTAGTGGCACGAGGATTTTCATGTGTAATCAGATGCAGCAATTGGCTTGATTGCAATTGCTTTTAGGTCTGTTACACACAAACACCTGATTAGATTTTAGCAGTGCTGCCAATTATGGAGGAGCTTTCATCCTCCCAACATGACTGGGCCTTAGGGAAATCATGTGCCTCATTCTTAGTGCTGCTACCTGGAGAAGGGAGAGATGGGATTGGCAAACCAGTTAGCCAGGACCTGCTCTCTAAAGAAACTGCCACTGGCTGGGAAAAGCGGATGAATTTCCAGCTCCTCTGCCTGCCCAGTTTAACACTGGGAAGTGCTTCTTATTCTTCCTTCAGTTTCCCAGTAGTACTGTTTCCCAGTTTTACTGGTATTTATGCCAGACACCCGTTCCTTGACTGTAGAGCTCTATGGGCTGTGTGTAGTCGCTCTTCTGTCCCACCTTTGTCTTTGGGAGCGGGATGAACATCACTGGACAGGGTGATGCCAGAGGGGAGGAACCGTTTTCCCGGCCCTCTCCCCTCATGTGGATGGATAGTGGGCTGCAGTGCCCACCTGGAAGGAGAAACCAGCAGAGGTGGCAGCATGGTGGCATCAGGCAGCAGTCAAAGCTGGTAATGTTGAGTCCTCAGTAACTTCCCCTAATCATTCTGGGCCTTTTGCATTGCAGTACCAGCTATAGGTGCTATAGGTACTCATCTGTATAGGCTCATTGTAAGGGCTGTGCTGTCTGTTCTGCCTATTTGCAGTCCTAAAAGGCAGTCGATGTTGCATGTCTTCCTCTGCCAGCTCAAAGCTGCAGATCTCAGCAGATCTGGAGCTCTTCAGCTCAAATGAGAGGGGTAAGCACTTGAGAGGGTGTTATGTTGTTCTCAATTGTGGTGGAGCTTGGTGATACTGCAGCTACACTGTGCAAGTGCCCAGTAAGGGGACTGTGGCAGGTTCCCCCCACCCAGGACATCCTGGGGACTCCTGAGACATGTGGCCAGTGGTGGCTGCAGTTATATCAACTAGGGACTGAGAGAGCTTTTTGAAAAGATGTTTTTCAACTGTGAGGAAAAATCAAGTTTTTGTTGAATGCTTTTGCTCTGGAAAGTCCTAATTTTGAAATATCAGACTGATGAATAGTGACATTTTTGATCTAAACAAATGCTGATGTTCTTGGCATTTTTGAAATGTCAGTGCAAAGCTGAAATCCTCTTATTTGACTCTTCTTCACTAAAAAAAAGATCATCAAGTTGAAACAAAGTTTTCCTGTGGAAAATATCACCTGTAATTAAAAGAACAAACCAAACCCTTCTGTTTCATGAAGGAAGTATTTTATCAAAATAATTCAACCCACTGTAGGGTCGTAACTTAAGCGTTCTCCACATCAGCCAATGCCCAAGTGGTGTTTGAGGGAGGACAGCTTCAGCATCAGTCTTTTTGTTGCCCTGGTGGAGATATGTTAAGGCCAAATTTTCACAGGTGAAATGTTCTGAAAATCACACACCTTCTGGCTGTTTCCAGTTTGATGTTCAGAAATGCCCTGGGGCTCTGGAAACTCTTGATGATTTTCAGTCACTCAGTCCCACTCTTGGAACTCATACATGCCCCTGCCAGTGAAAGCGATGAGAATTTTGCCGGAAGAAAGTTTACAGAATTGAGCTTTACTCCGATTGGGTTTTCATCATGTATAACAAAGTGCTTATTTACTTTTTTCCACTTTGCCCTGCTTGGACAATTAAACCCCTGAGTCATTTTACTTTTATTTCAAATCAGTTGCATTCCCTGGTTCACTGACTTGCCTGGAGTTTTATAATACGCAGCTACCAGAAGGGAAAAATGGCATTAAAACCCCTGAAGATGTTAAAATTCATGTGTTTGGATTTACAGTGCTGCAGGGGCTATCCATTATTTTGATGAATTTCTTGATTTCTCTGTATTGTGTGTGTGTGTTCTTACTAAGATTTTTAGCAGCAGTGAGATATGTTCTTAGTTGTTCACCTCTTGAGAATAAACCTGTATTTTACAGCAGAGGGAGAAGGTGGTCTTAGCCCAGGGGACATTAGTGGAGACCATACAGCTAAGCAACATGGACAGCCCTGAACTTGGGACAGCGTATAAACCCTAGGGCATCCGTGACTGAGATGTGTTGGCAGAGCTGCTTGCGGGGAAATTGTTGCCCACTGGAGGCCTGTCTCAGGCAGGTGATATATGCATCTCACTCACATTAACAGAAATAAGTGAGTGAAAATTAAACCTTTAGTTGGCTGGGAGCACTTTTGCTTGGACTGGATTTAGTACCTGGTGACAAGACACATAGCAAAGCATCGTACTTTCCCTGCTGAGCTTGCTGCATGTTAGGAAGGCTTTAGCACTCAGTGAGGGCACATGGTCTCTTTCTTTCCATGGCTGGGAACACTTTCAGCACAATTTAAACTTGTCACAAGCAACCAGTAAATTTGGGTACTTTTAACCCGCGAAGAGTTTTCCAGAAACATGCACACAGATGGATGTCAGAATACAAGGATGGATTAGGTGTTCACAGCTTTATAAATCAGAAGCGTTTCCAAACAGTTGCAATTTGTTGACTCCTAAACATTTCCTATGAAGATGAAGAGACCCTCTGAAATTCCGCATCTGTGGGTACAGCACACATGACCTTATTCTTAGCTACTTTTCACAGTTGCTTAAGGAATGGCTAAACTGTGAACCTTGGGATGACTGTGAATAGCTTTCAGCTTTCATAGCTGGAGATAAGACTTAAAAATGGACTCTTCCCACTAGGAAGCAAAAGGCAATAAAATATTCCTCAATCTTTATAAATTTTCATTTTATATATATATATTTTATATTTTTTTTCCCCCAAGTCCCATATGTTTGTTGGTTTTGATTACTCTGTTTGAAAGCCAGGATCTGGCAATCCTGTTTGATGTTTGGCTCTTTTAACCTTCCTACAGAAAGCAGAGACAGCTGTGACAGGAGTGACAGCCAGCTTTCCACATCTGAAGAGATCAGGTGCTAACATAAATACCTCTGCCCTGGGGGTACAGTAGTTGTTTTGTTTCTTTTAGTTTCATCGGTTGTGTATTTAGATAAATACTCTGGTTGAGAGGATGTGGTGCCCTAGGCTCAAATGTTGTACAAACTCTGAATATGTGTAGAAGATGCAGAGGCATCATGGTGGCATCATCATGGAACGGATCAGGAGAGACTATCAAGGACCCAAAGAGCCAGCACAGAGTGTGAAAATAGGCAGTTGTCATGGCATATCAGAAGTTTATTAATTCACAGGAATTATCCCTCCTTTTCTCCTCCTAGGTCACAGAGTAGGCTAAAAGGTCTGTAGGCAATACTGCTTTCTTGTGCCCAAAGCTATTGCTGCTGTGAGACACCCATGGCCAAATCCTTCATCAACGCTGGATTTTGAACACAGGTTATGAGCAATTTTTCCTCTTTACTTGTTGAGGGCCACTTTTCTGGGGAATTTTAGAATGGGACCCAAGTAAGTTTGATACAGGTAGCAATTTTAAGGTTGTTGTTTCAGTATAACCTGTTACTGGAAAGGACAGACTTCAAAGCCAAACCAACCCCCTGGGGAAAAAATAACATTTGCCTCCCAAACTGCAGGAATTTGAACTCTGGGAAGGCAAAGCGTGGTCATGGGCTTTCATGCCATGCCAGGAAGCTTGCTCAGTTTGCTGGGTGGCACAAGTGTAGCTTCTGTCAACAGCTTTCAGCAATGGAGCTAAAAGGCAGGTCCATTCTCCATGCACCATTGCTCTCATGCCAAAGTATTTTACTCTTTCCCAGGATGCACATTTCTTCTGGCTCTCAAGAAAAAGTCACACTTTATCCACAGGGTATTGTTGACCTTTTGACAAATAGCAGAGATGAGTCTTGGATGATAGACTTGCTGTGTTACCTCAGGGACTAAACAACTAAGCAGTCCTCAGCTTGGGGGAGATGCTGCACATAGCATCCAAAGCCCATGCAATATAGTTGTCCCCAGTTACCTGGAGTCATTTGCAGCCCACTGCCCGCCCAGGTTGCAAAAAAGTGGATAGTTCCTCATTCCTTTGATTTTTAAAGAACTTTGGCTCAAATTCCTTGCTGTCAGCACAGCATTGTAAGTGTCTTAGTGAAAGCTGAACTTACAAACCACTCCTTCCTCAGTATGAGACACTTCATTAACTTTAGGTGAAAGACAGGAATGGTACAGTGTAAACGAAGGGCAGGTCTGTGTTTTGGTGGTGGGATCACAATTAGCAGGAAGAAAACTTGGCAAGTTGAGATGCTTTCAGGGCTTCGTATTAGGGAGAAAAAACCCAAAAGAGAGTGAGAAAAAAAGGTAGAAAAGGGAGAAGTCCAGTTCACAGATATAATACGAGAGAACTTGAAGTCAGCATTTCCTGTCTTGTTATACAAGTCTTTTCTGTGTCTGACTGATAGCTGTTCCACAGCAAAAGTGACCTGTAGTCCTTCTTTTATGTTTAAACAAAGAAAGTTGCCAATTAGACTGTCTTGAGTTTACTTCAACACTTTGTATTCTGGAAGCCTCATTGGTTGGGAGGGAAGGCACAAGGTTGTCTGCTCTGCTGTCAAGCAGTACAGTCCTTTCAAGTACATCCTACTTGCCCACCTTTTGTCAGAAAATGTATCAAATCACCGTTATCAACATATAGCAGAGACTTAAGAGATCATCTAATCCATCCCTCCAGCCCAGAGATTGTTCCAGGGAGATGTTTTTCTATGCAGTTCATAAAACCATTCTGCAAGAGTCACCACACTTTCCTGAGCTACCTAGCTTTTAATTCTCCTGATACATAATCTAAATCTTCTTTGCTGCAGTCTAAGAGTTCACACCCACTGTTTTTGCTCGATCTCTAATGGACATGAGGAGATTTCATAGCACAGAATCTGACAGATGTCAGGTTAACAACCTCCCGTTCAAAGCAGAGCTAACTCCTAAGTCAAAGCAAGGAGCTTTCTCTCCCCCAGTGACAAATGTTAACTTACTTGAATACCATTACCAGAACTTCTCCCCTCTCCTGGGAGAGACGGAGTTTG
This sequence comes from Strigops habroptila, assembly GCF_004027225.2. Lineage (NCBI taxonomy): Eukaryota > Metazoa > Chordata > Aves > Psittaciformes > Psittacidae > Strigops > Strigops habroptila. The sequence continues at coordinate 57,719,745 of NC_044281.2, read as the reverse complement.
GTGTCAATGATTTGAATCTTCTTTCATAGATCACATTTGCTAGACTGTAGTTATTATTCATTGCTGTTTTATTAGTCATAGCTGTATATATGGTGAATGCTCTCATACATACATACATGCATGCACCCATACACAGACACATGCATACACAGCTAATTTTGATGAGCAGAAGCCTTTCCTTGGCAAGATGATTTAGTAAAGTGAACTTAATTCTGCATGCTGGGAGTAACAGACTGAGTTGTGCAATGTGAAATGCAATGAAACATTAAATGGCAATATGTTATCTGGCCACTAGAAGCATTTGCATCTTGTAGTATGATGGATGTAACATTGTTATTGATATGGCAACAGAGGTTATGCTTGGCTTTAACTGTTCCAACAGCCCCAGCTGAAGGAAGGACTCTTTCAAATATCTTTTCAGAGTGTAGTTACCTCTTGTCTGGCTGGCATTGCTGTGGCTTTGACTATCAGCATAATTTTAACCTGCTATCTGAGTGAGCTATTCAGCATCCCTATGCTAGCTAGTAATGTGTTTTTTAAAGAAATGAACTGTGAACAGGAGCTGGTGCTGTTTGCGGGATCACTGAAGGGTTGTGCTTTGGAGCCTAACTGTGAGCAACAAGGATCCCTTCTGTATGCTGACTGGCATGGCTGTGCAGACATCCTGATGGACAGGAGAACTGGTCCGCAGTAATCTGGCTGTACATAGCTCTGAAAACTCCTAGAGCAAAGAACCAAAGAAGCCAAACTACAGTGCTAGTTTATTTGTCTGAAAACCTTATCTGTAAGAGCTTCCTTGCCCTAACTTGGCCCAGGAGCAATGCTACAATGCAACTACTTCGAAGGGATAACATTATTTAATATTTGCATATTTGTAGTGTGGAAGAAATCCAGATATAGACAGCACTCCGTTGTGTCAAGTGCTGTAGAAACACAAAGCAGGGAATTTAGTAATCACAAACTAAGCCTAAATAAAGGATAGTAGTATGATACAGGGGGACTTAGTACAAAGAGGATATAAATCTCTCAAAGTAATGAAAACTACTTAATATTTTCATAGTTTTGGGGCATTGCTATTGCACAGGAATGTTGTAAGGACTCAAAGAAGGAAGATGAAGTAGCTTTCCTAAATTAAGCCAAGGAACATATTTATCACAGTCAAAAATTGAACTTTAAACAAACTCAGGCACAACTGATTGTAGAGTTACTATGCAAATAATGTGTATTTGTTGTATGTTGTAATGCTTTTAATAGGTAGGTGTTTTTATTTTGTTATGTTGTTATTATAAAGTGTTGATCAGGACAGTAATATTCTTCCTGTAGCTAGTCCTGGGTCTCTGGATACTTTTAGGACTTTCCTGAAAAGGGAACTGAGAAAAAAAATAAGTGTATTAACGGCTGGGTTGAATCACTGTAGGGGGTTTCACATTCTGTCACTGAAATACTCTTAGACCTCTGCAAACTGAATGAGATTGAAAAATAATGAGTAGAATGAATAAGCAGGAAAGAGTTGAACTTCTTGTTTTCATTTTCCCCAGCAGATGTTCAGTTGTTGAAGCATTAGAGCCACCGGATTCTGGAAGAGGTGTTTATGAATGTCCTGCTTTCCCATATTGTTGCCTCTGGGGGTGCCACCAAGCTGGGCTGGAGGTGGCAGCAGCTGATATGTCTCGGTGGGTTACTCGGAGTAATTGTTGTCATTTGCTGGATGGGTGGAAACCACAGTGGTCTTCTGCTCAGACACCACCTGGTCCCTGTCACATGCCACAGAGATTGATATAAATCAAACCCTCTCTGCAGTGGGGGCCTTCAGAAAACAAATTAATGTTTTAAAGAACAAGAAAGAAAGTGTCAGAGATGCAGCCCTAGCAGTCTGTCAGTGAGCTGGGGGGGTCATCTCACTGCTTGGGCTGAATGATGAAGGAAGTTGTAAACAAGTGGGAGCATTTCTGGGACCGTAACTGGAAGAGTAAAGTCCAGACCAAAGGCCAGGGCAAGATACAGGACACATCTTCTCTTGTATAGTGGTGGCGAGCTCTGGGCTGAAATAACAGATAGGGGAAAGGATGGACTCTGCCTATGAAGATATGTGGACCAGACGTCGCCTAAGAAAGTAGCTTGTATGGAACAACCATTTACAGGCTTCCAAAGATAGGAGACCTTTGAGTTCAGAGATTAAAATACGATAATATGTCTCCTTTTGAATTGGTAACCTTTGACGAGCAGGTGGCTCAAGTGGTGTCTTCACCCTTTTTGATGATGGCCTAGATTTGTTTTTCTTGTTTACTAAAACTAGCTTCAAAATGTGTCTACATTGTTGAGGTTAGTCTCATGGAGCTGGTCTCAGTGGTAGGAGACAAGAGAACAAACAGAGTATTGGATGATTACGTCCCTTGGCAGAGTCAGAGCACATATATGTTCTTATGCCCAGTATTAAGCAGGACATCCAGAAGCTTTGTCTTCAAATTAACAATAAAACTGATAAGGAAGCATATTCTATGGGCTGCATTTTCCAGGACTCTCATTTTTCTATGTGATATCTGTTACCGGAAAACAAAATGCAAAGATTGCCTCATCCCATCCCTGGAAGGAGATTAACCAGTCAGTGACTCTGTTATGTATTTTTCTGCAAACACTATTGAAACAGACAGGTACAGATGATTCACAGCAACTAGATCTACATTCATTTTTACCCCCTCTGCAAAAAACCAAAATAAAGCAGGAAAATAAGTAATTTCTGTCTTTATCAATCTAGATTATTAAAGTTACCCAGTGTGAATCACTCCTGGAGCATTAATTTTCATGCCAGTCAAGGAAAATTAAGTGGCCTAATCACATTACATGTTCACAATTACAGTAACTGCAGAGCTTTTCCTGTATTCGCTTGGAGGTTATTCCATTTGGCTGGACTCTTTTGATACTGCTTTGCCTGTGTGTGCAATTAAAAGACTTTTTTTTTATTAACCAGTTTTTACATTACACTCAGTGGCCCCGTCACACTACTAAATGACCCGTTTAACAAGCATGATAAAATCCTCATTAGGGCCTATTATAGGATTTAGTGGAATCTTCCTGCTTTATTACAGCACAAGCCTAATCTAATTAACTCCGCCACTTAATTGTCTCCCTCCCTCTTCTTACTGTTTATTGGGTTTTTTGTGGAAAACAGATCCAAGGAACACAGTTAGCGTAATTTATCCTGGAAAATCCCCAAACATTAGCAAACTAGAAATGTAATTGGAAAAGGCCTCACAGAGTTCAAGCATAGTAGGCAATTACTCCAAAACTACAGCACTGCATATTATCATGTTACTTCTTATTCTACTTTCCCAAGACGTGCAAAGAGGTAATTCTAATCAAGTGCATTTAAAGCCATAATTAAGGCTCATCTTTGTGTTTGAACTGCTTTCATATTTAATTGAGGAAAAAATATGTACCATCAAGAATGAAATGTTTTGCTAGGATGTGCAATATGGAAAGGAACTGAATGTTGTGTTCTTGAACCCATTGGCATAGAAGTAGAGCAACTCCCAGGTACAAAAAGTCTTGTGCAGTACTATGTAGCCAGATTTACCAGTCACCAGAAAACAGAATTCAGTCATAAGTGGCAGCTAGTCTTTAGTTTGATCTTTTTTCATGGCACCAAAATGTAGAACATTTATGAAACACAAGATGTACTGCAATAAGGTCTGTTGGCCACTGAACATGGGAGGGACACTTGGGAAGACATCACTCTCCTGCTCTTTTCACAGGCTGAAACCTTTAATTTGCAGCACTGTTAGTCTTTTTCCTTTGGGTGGTGAACTCATACCAGATGCCAAGATGCCCCAGCCTAGGTACGCTACACCTGAGATCATAAAATCGTAGAATCACAGAATAATAGAATGGTTGGTTGAACCTTCAAGCTCATCTAGTTCCAACCCCCTGCCACAGGCAGGGACACCTTCCACTAGACCAGGTTGCTCAAAGCCCCATCCATCCTGGTCTTGAAAACTCCCAGGAATGGCCAGCTGGTCCCAGAGGTTCCCTGAGGAGTTGGGGATTGACCTTGGTATTCAGAACTGAAGATCTAGTCAGTAGTTGGAACTCCCAGTCAGATACGCATAAGGTGAGGTTACTATCTGGATAAAAAACTTCTGACATTTCTGTGTTACCATTACCTAGTAGTTAAGATGATAGGTTTCTGTAAGAAATGAGAGTCATCTCCACCTAGTATGGAAACATGGTACAAGATGCATGTTGGAGTGGTCAAGAGGTGGGTGATGGTGCAGAGAGGTACAGGTCTTGTCTAGCTCTTCATTTTAGCAGATGTGTGTGCTTGTATGTGTGTAAGAAGAGAAAGAAGACAAATTAACTCTTCAGATATTGACAAAAGGAGGAAAAAGAAGACACAGGTCCAGAATGCAGTTAGAGGAAAGCAAAGGATAAGTGAATATTTTTCATTCAAAAATGTCCAACAAAAGATTAGATTGCCTCTATCTCAGAGGAAGTTGATTTTATGTATATTTGCAAATAAATAATGTATGGACCTCAACTTCCTCTTCCTGGAAGAAATTAGTCAAGTGCCTTGTATAAACTGGACAGCAGCCAGGTGTGACAAGTAAATAATTTAAGCATAGGTTGAAGCAAAGTTCAGTCCATATCTCCCATCTTTCTCTGAACTGACAGAGGAGGATTTTTCAGTCTTGTATGGATTTGGACTCTTTTGAAGTTGTCAAATCAAGGCAAGCTGCCTTTTGGGCAATGTGCTTTCATGCTGCACTGAGTGCAAGATGGAATTATCTTATTTGCATGATGCAGGGAGTTGGACAAGACCAAGATAACACGACATTTGCTCAGGATCTCCAGTATTTGATGCTACTAATCTTTCTTATTGTCTTGGGCCTGGGTTTTTGGAAGCTTGACTCCCATGGAAGTTCAAATCTGCTTTGAATGTGGCAAGCGTCTGAAAAATTTGACATATTTGACAGTGCTGCTGCTGTTCCTTCTGGAAACCCTAGCTTTTGTCCATCTTCTTAAGCACAGCAAGAAATTTGAAGGATGCAACCCAGGAACAGTCAGACAGACTCTGCATGTCTAGTGGAAAGGACCAGAAGTGAAAGCTATACGACACCCTCCTTACCCAGGAGCAAGGGAGTTAGTGTTTCTAAGCCTAATACTGTCATGAATCAATACATTTGAAATAATAATAATTATCCCTGTGGGTAAAGAGACTGTTAATTATTTTGCAATGATCTGGGAGGGATGGTATCTCCACACACAGCTGCTCTGGCATGCGTGGTTGAGCTCAACGAGAATGTCTCAGTCATTTCTTTGATTCTCCAGGGGACCTGCTGTCTAAAAAATGCAATTAGTAGCAGAAAAGATGCACTGCATAGTGCCTGGCTTTGTGGAGTCTTTACTGAAATGGAAAAGTGTTACTCCTATCAGTTCTCGCAAACTGTCTCAGCAGAGTGAGCAAGGTTTGACAGGCTGGTAGAGAAAAGGTTGGTATACTGGATACAGGTCACGAGCACTTTGCAGTACCTGTAGTTAAGCTCTGTCCTCTTCACTGGTCTTCCTCCTGAGCAAGGACCACGGAGTTAGCCCTGGTTTGCTCTTATGCAGGTATGCACCAGAGCAAGAGCAGGCATTTTGGGGCCAAAGACAGAGTTCTAGTGTTGGCAATAGCCCTGCTCTCAGCAGTAGGTAGGACTGGGTGACCTCCAGAGGTCCCATGCAACTAATGTTTCTATGATCATGTGTCTGTATTGTTTTGCTAAGTAGGCTCCATAGCAATAAAATTTATGTGGCAAGTAATTGTTGTTAGAATGAGTTTAAGTAAGTTGAAATTAAAAATGTTGTTATATTTTAAAAAGCCAATGCATTCCATAGGAGCAGGTTGGCTCATATTTGTTTGTTCCCCCCCTACCCTGTGAACACAATTTCCTGTGATAACTTAGCATGAGACTAAGTAAACAGAATAAACAGCTTAATAAAGAACTGAATAAACAGCTTAATAAAGAAAAATAATTGCAAGCTTCCCTCAACAATGAAATGGATCTGCATTTGCAATCACCATGTGAGGAGGGATCATGGAGGAAAAACACCCCAAAGGCTGTGTAAGAACTAAACTTATGACAGCTTTATGCTTACAGTATAGTGCTGCTGGTAAGCAGGTGTGCTCACAATGTGACAATTGGCCAATGCCAAGCCAAAAATGTCCTGGTAATTCTTGCTAGAATGTTATCTTTGGAGTGAGAATGGAGGATGTCCTGGTTTATTATGGGTACGATTGTAGAGGAAAGTCCCAAACAACATTACCTCCACAGCTGGGCTCAGCAGGAGTGGGCTTTGCTGTGCAGTTTGCTTTCTCTCTGAAGTGCATTGCCTGCTTGATAATTATAACTCAGGTTTCAAGTTGGAGGGCCATATCTCTAAAGCAGTGTGATCCTAGTGCTTGGGCAGGGAAACTTCTTGGCAAAGAATGAAATTGCCATGTCAAAACAGTAAGAAAACATGGAAGCTATGAGTAAAATAGGCTTCTTATCCACCATTTACTGAGAAAAACTTTCTGGCCACCCCGAGCAAGCCCTCACACTGTAAGTATTGTGATACGCACCAAGTATGTTATTATAGATAATTGCAACGGATGCATGACCCTTCAGGGGTGATCTCTGGTCTTTCTGTGATTTCATCTGGAGTCAGCTTTAGACTGTCCCAGAGCAATTGGTACAGTACAGGAAGCCTCTGAAACAACTACTGAAAAGGAACGAGGTGAAGAGCTCATTGATGGCTCCCAGCAATGGTAATCTCCTTTCAGGTAAGCACAGCTGCAAAGCCCTGGAGAGAGCTGATGCTTGCTCCCTGGGCAGCCTTTCATGCTTTACTCTAAATATTCCTCTTTGTACTGAGAACACGCAGGCATTTGTGTTTCAAATATGAGTAGAGTATAAGGAATTACTGTAAACCATCTTGGCATTTGCTGGTAGACACACCAGTGCGATGCAATCTGCCTCTGCTGGGAGCTTCGTATCAGACAGCTGTGCTGGAATGGATGCTCTGGCTCCAGGTGGCACTGGGCTGTGGTTTGTGGATCTAGATGAGTCAGCTTGGAGAGGCTTGCCGTGAACTTGGGCACAGGGAAATGATGTCCACACAGGGAGTAACACTGTTTTCTGCTTGAAAGACTGAACAGACAGGAACACTTGGAGCTAATGCTGTTGGAGCATATGCACTCTGAGGGGGTCATTTCCAGACTTTTGAATGCCTGTTAGTCTTGTGATCTGGCTGTTTCTTCATTCAGAAGGTCAAAAAAACCCCACTGTGACTCTTTGTTCTGATATTTTCTGATTGCTGGACCAGACTTCTTCTCTGTATTGACTCTTGTTTCATCAACAGATTGACTGTAAAAGTTATCCAGTCTTGATTCCAGGTTTCCCAGTGTTAGAAAATCATCACTAGTGCAGGCAGTCATAGCTTTCAATTACCAGAACTGTTATGTGTTTCCTTCTTGTTATCTTGCTGCAGTGACTATTTTTGGAATTGCTTTCGTATGATTCTACTGGTTTGGAGAGCACGTTAGTCAAGTATTGCTCCCCAGATAAGCACCGAAAGGCAGAAGGCAGCTTTTGCCTCAACTATCTCGGCTCTGAAGACTGACAGCTTCTCTTACAGGTGAGAAGTCTGAAGGAGGGCAATTTAGCTGCATGGATGAGATTAAAGGAAGAGGGAAACAAACCTATTGAGTCATGTCTGCCCTTATAAGGCAGGAGTTGATGATCAGGTCTTAATTTTCGCAAATGTGTTGACAGCCGTTTGATGAAAATGGGTTGTGATTTGTCATTGTAACTGGAGGCTAAATAAACATGCTCTTGTCCATGCACACTAATTTCTGCCATGATGACTTGTCTTGGTCTGTAGTTTTCTCCAGAGGCACCTGCGGCTCGGCAGGCTTTGCAGGCCATACTGTTTTGGAGAGCTCTGTGAACATATTTGAGGGAAGGCAGCTGTCTGCAGAGGCACTCGAGGTAAGCCACTTGCCTGTAAAGAAAATGAGGGCTGGTCTCCTCTGATTATGTTTGCTAAGAGCGCAGCACTTTCATCGCTCTGCAAACTCAGCATGGCAAGAAATTCCTCCACCGTGGAATCTCTTTGTTCTTCTTCCAATTCATTTTATGAAAAGAAAACTGAAGTAATAAGGAATTCCATTTTAACTCGTCACCCCAGCCTTGGGCTGAGTAATATTGTTGATTTAACCCTGGAGAATGTTTCTGTTTTCATGACGGCTTTTTGTTTTACTGTTTGCCAGCATTATACCAGGGAATGACTCCTATTCTCAGCACTGTGAAGGAAGAAAGGAGGGAGAGCACAAAGCTTCGTTCCTACCGGTGGATTGTGGAACCCACAGTAATTTAAAGATCTGTCTCCCAGAGCAAGAATGGGCTCAGGCGCTAGAAAAAATGGCCAGTCAATTTCCACCCTCCCCCCCCTTCAAAAATTAGCTTTTGAAAAATAAGTGTATCAGTTTTCTGGGGAAAAATACTTTTTGATAAAAATGTGAATGTTGTAAAGAATGATTTCATTTCTGAGTTAGTGATACCTTTGTGGCACCTCCAGGCAGCAGTACTTCATGTCCTGTGCTCTTCTAAAAGAAAGGGATTCAACTACACCTCTGATGATGCATGCTGGTGGAAGAGCAAGAGTTCTGGAAAACTTGAAAAGAAAGGTTCAACTTGCCTTTCTGATGAGTTTAGTCTTTATAATTCTATTTGCCTATGTATTAAAATAGGTGCAACCGCTATGCCCCTGGAGCACTCCATAAGACATTATTAGCTAAAGCTCGCACTCCATTTTGGAGCTGAAAAGTGCTGTTTCCTTGCCAGTAGTAAGAACTGTATGTGAAACACTTCAGACTCTTCAGGTTCCAGTTTCTTTATCACAGCAATCAGTGCCTGATTTTGTTTTTCTTTAACAGCTGCCTTTGTAATAGCCCAAATATCCTCTTAGCTGCTTAAAGGATGCTTCTGTTGGAAAGCATGACTAGCTCAAGGGGAGCTATGGTTTAAGCTCCTATGGTTTAAGCAAGCTGTCTTGAGTACCAGTAACACTGTGGGAGCAACGACTTGCTCCAGCCATTTGCTGCTTCTCTGTGTGGTGGACAGGACCCACAGGCACTAGAAGGTCGCTCCGTGCACGGTCTGTTCATTGCTGGTGCCTTGCTGGCAAGACGTGTGTGCTGAGACTGTGGCTGCCTGGTGGGGAGGTTGAACGGTCTCTCTGCTTCAGAGAGTGCCTCCCAAGGGACCTCCTCTTTGAGGCAGCCCAGAATGATGGCTACTGCATCTCTTCCATACCTCAGGATGTGATTTCCCTGCCCACCTCAGTTTGCTGCCCTGCCTGACAACTGCTTTACTTTGCTAGTGCTCAGGGTCAGCCCTTCCTATGATTCAGCCAGGACTGCAAAACCACAGCCAGATGACATGGACATTCAGACTGATCATGAAAACACCACTTCTGTCCCTCTACCAGCCTGCAATATAGATGTATCCTTAGTGAACTTGCAAATCAAATCGCATTTCTTTCTCTTGTTCAAGTTATAAGGAGATTTTGTTGTTAACTAGCAGATGCCACTTTGAATTTCAGTAGTGAAGCTCAAAATGGTTTGTATGTAGGTCAAGCGTGGATTACTCCACTTACAAACGTGATTTGGAAGAAAGTTTTTCTGCATTTTGAGGTATATGTAGGCATTGAAATGAGCTTATAGGAACAGAAATGCTGCCAGAAGCAGTGTGAATGAGGTGTCTAGTCCCTGTTTCATAACTGCAGACAGTTTTTAGATTAAAAAGAAGAGGCTTAAATGTCTCCCTGCTGCTTGTATTCTTCTGCAGTCCCTGTAAAACTTTTAAAGTATAGTTGGCCTCTTTGAATTTTAAGTCCCTCAGAAAGAAATGAGCAGCAGCTTTTTAATCTATCCATGCATGAGACAAACATATGGAAGACAGCAACCATTTTAGGTGGAGGAGTATCTTTTACTGAGTGCTGTTACAGAGAAAACTTCTGGAATGTGAAGGTGATGGAAGAAGTGGAAATTCTGATTTCGCTTCTGAAAAAGGATGTATTTGTTAATAAAATAGAGAGTTTTTAGAATCACCCAAGAGATTTAGGAGTTTGAATCTCACTGATCTCCTGTTGGATGTAGGTGCCAGAGTTGCACAGGATTTTTTGAAGGTCTGAGCACACCTGGTGAATAACAACGCAAAAGGATGTGATCGGTTTTGTATGCATGGAATCTTGTCTTGTATTTTTTTTTTAGCTTTATGAGTTGGTCTAATAATCCGTTACACTGAGTTGGTCTTCCTAAAGACTGTTCCTTGCTGAGGTACAGCATCATGTTACTAAAACTTGCAACTATTTTAGGTGTACATTTTGTGCTAATTACTTGTCCTGGAACATTGTACCACTCTCTAACTGGAAGCACAGATGAGTATTGGCATTGGTAATGCGGAAAAGTTGTAGGTTCCTGTACCTGCAAATGTTTAAAGATGAGTGAGACAAGTCACTCACAAGAGATGAACTATGTCTATTCTGCCCACTTAGTTAAGGAGATGGAGCAAATCCTATTGATCTCCTTTCAGCCATGAATTTCTAGAACCCTACCTGAACGCCCTTCAGTTGTTTGTTAAGTCCTGTGACATCTGCCTTCTGAGGATTGTTTTTTCCTTCTCCACCTTGCTGTGGGAAAAGCTAGTATGAGAAGAGGCATGCTTCTCATGAAATTGGCCTTGGTTTTATTTCTTCTGTCATGCTGTGTCTCTTTTGGGGAAAGCAGACTGAAAACACACACCTAGAACTTTCCAAAAAACTTACTTTGAAACTGTTTCTGGTCTTGAGGGAGTCTGATCCAGCACATGTGGTCTGAGATAATTCGTGTTTCTAGCACATAAGAGATTACAGTAGATACACTACTGTAGCAGGGGAAAGCCGGAGATCTTTCTTACCAGCTGAGGTATTGTTTAAAGCTTTTTGTGCTTAATATCTTCAGGAGCAAACTGAAAAAATGGCAATGAATATCTGCGGGATGTGTGAAATGTGGGGTTTGTTTCTAAGTGCATGAGGTATCACAATCCCAGGCATCATCGAATATGTACAGTTGGAGATATCGGGATCCACCTGTCATTTCACTCTCATATTAGTACTAAGCAAGTTCTGGAACCAACTTGAAAGTACAGAGACAAAATTGAAAGAGCAAATATTGAAAGGAAACAATTAACTCTGTATTTATGATTCACCCCCCCCCCACCCGCCCTTATTTATGTTTTCTTATGCTCATGGCAAAAGTGTTTTTTAATACTTAAATTTATAGCTAATAGTGTCAGAGATTTATAAGACTAGAGCAGATCACTGTTATCATTCACTCAGACTTCCTACACTCCAGAAGCAAAGCATTGCAGTCAGTTTGCCTGTTTTGAATTCCAGATGTGAATTGTGTCAAGAAACACAACTGATTCAAAAAGCTCTTCTGCTCATTGCTGAACTGTAATTTCACTCCTAATTTATCAACTGGCAATAAGCAAGAATTCTTCTCTTCAATGTAAGTAACAGTTTTGTATCAAATCAGTCGGAAGCTTTGGGTTGAACTTATTAAGGCAGTGAAGGGAGGAAGAGGAGCAGATGTGAACCCTTGCAAAACCAGACCATGTGAACACATTGCAAGAGGCTTCTGACAAAACTTCATTAAGAAAAATTTTCAGTTTCTGTGAGTACGGAAAGAAACTTGAAACTCCGGAGTTTTGATTCAGCCAAAATGCATTAGGCTGTAATCCAATGCCTTCTTCCAGTGTTTGATGGCACTGAGTGTAACAGGGGAAGGGGTATAATTAAAAAGGAATCAGGACAATTAACATGAAGGAAAATCTCCCTCTGTGTTCACAGAAGCAGTAGCAAAGGCAGGTGATTAGATTCTTTTTGAGGGTGGTTTTGGATTGGCAAAGGGAGATTAGCTTTTGTAAAAGCCTTGCACCGATTTCTAATTTTTAGCTGTTTTTCTCATTTCTTTCAATCTTTCTTTGCTGTTGCTGTAAAAAAGGCTTCAATTAGAGGACAGAAAAAGAAGTGGGAAAAGAGAGAGGAGTCAGAAGACGATGTTTAAGTTTCCACTGTCACCTAAAAAGTAAAAATAAAAATCCTACTATCTGTAATCAGGATAATTACCCACCTCCCAACTATGATGTGGATTTGCAAAGGAGCAGTTTCTTCAGAGCTTGCAGGTGACTATCTGATGGAGAAAGGCCCAGATTCTATAAGAAACATTCCATGTCATCTATGAAAACAACTTGATGCACTTTACAAATAAATCACTCTCATCACTTCCGTTTTGCAGATGGACAAAATTGTGAAATGAATTGGCCATCTTCACTTCATGAAAAAGTGAACCCTAATTTTGTGGGTCCTAGGAAAATACATAAACCATCAGAAAGTTCCACTATGCTTGGTAAAAGTCATTTATTCTCACTGGATCCCAATGTAGTGTTGGTTCAGTGAGTAAAGATGGAGGATCTTGCCCTTAAAAAAGATGCTGCCTTAGCAGTCTGATAAGACAGGCTGAAATACGATGGTGGTAGCCCAGAACTGGATTGAAGGGGGCATCTGAGTTGCAATGTGCCATTTCCAATCCCATTTTCATTTTGCATATAATACATTGGTTGGGTCAACCTTATGAAGCTTAGAAATAGTCTTACAATAAAGCTTAGGAAATCAGAGTTTTTTCCAATGGTCTAATTAACAGACAGGTAGATTTGTAAGATCACTAGGCTACTCTTTTCAGCAACCCGTTCAGCTCAGGCTGCAGAATTTTACCTGTTTTCTCCTCAAACATGTAGAAATAGATCAAAGCTCTTTGATTTCTATTTGGAAACCTACAGCACTAGAACAAGCAAGACAATTTCCCATTTAAACATTATCTCAAATATAACATTTTGCTGTGAGATATGTGAAACTGCTGAAGTGCTAGACAGGAAAAACCAGACACCTTGGAGAATGAAAACTTATGAAGGAATCTTATCATTGAGTAGGAAGACTTCCCCACCAACAAAGAGATGTGGAAATACCCCCACACAGTTTATTCTCTTGAATCAAAAGGAAATGACATACCTGGAATTTGCTGTACAAGGCAATGTCCAGGCATGCAGATGAAGGACGTATGCGGAAATCAAAGAAATCAGGTTATCTTCAGAAGCAATAGCTGAGAGAATAGATGGACTAGACAGGAACAGCAGGAAATAACTCATGGGAGTGGAGCTGCCTAGTTTCTGCCTGGAAACTTAGATGGGGGAGAGACAGAAATTAAATGAACCAACTGCCTGTAGTTTTGACTGAAGGACATGAAGAGATGGAGGAACCATCCTTTTATGTGTTAGTGCTTTAACAGCCATGAGCATGTCTTGAAAAGTTCGCTTTGCATCTGTTTGCAACTTACCTGCATTCAGGTTCCTGACACTGGTACAGTTCTCTCTTTCTGATGTTACAGGTATATGGTACTCAAGACACTGCCCATACTGTGCATGATGGAGTGTCATTGTGCATCATTTCCAGTATATATCCAAGGATGATGGGCAGGCACACTTGAGTGTTTCTCAACTATGAAATAAAATATTGGTAAAATGTCTTCACTCCTGACTAGAGTCAATGGAACAGAATTACCAGAGTCAAAGAGCAATGGCTGTTGTTTGTCCACCCTTTGTCCTTCCAAGAGCAGTCTCAGATTTGACGTAATTAAATACAAGATTATTTGAGAATTACAGTAATAGATATATGTGGCTGGTTGGTTGGAGTGGGTGAGTGTGGGAAGGAGAGTGACTGGGAATATACCTTATGTTAAAGCTTGGGATGCAAATCACCTGGAAGGGGCTAGCCTAGATGTAAGATCACACTGTCCTAAGTAGAGGCTTCTTCAGTTTGCATTAGAAGGATGCTTGCCAATATCTGTAAATCAATGCAGAGGTGGCTGTGTGAATTTAAATATATACAGGTGTAATATTTATTAGCAGTAATTACCTTTGTTGGTAGTTATTTTAACTAATTTGCTAATTACCTGTGGCATGGTAATTAATTACCTGCTGAATTCCTGGAATATATATGGAGACACTTGATGCAAAACTCTGGTTGGATGGGTGTTTACTGTTATTCCATGAGCTGCTTTAAGCATTTGTAAGTTATCACTGGGTTGTGTTTCTGATACTGTCATTACTGCTTGCCAGCTGCATTTCACAAGACTAGCATTGCAATGAGTCTCCAGTTACATACCTGGATTCATTAAAATATCTCCACTCAAAGCAGAAGAACTGTCCCTGTAGCTGCTCACTGGTCACTGCAGAGAGTCTTTTGAGAATAATTTGCATGCTTTTTGCACTGCACAGGCCAAGAGGAGGAAAAATCCCTGTGTGGAAATAGAAAGGGTCTCACGGTTTTGTTGATAGACTGCTTCAGCCTTTCTCTGCTGCACAAAGCATCAGTTGAGTCCTATTTTGTGAGTTGAGTGGAGGGGATATGGAGTGAAACAATCCAGAAAGTTTTAAGTATTTTGATTTTAGATATAAATTGTTTTCTATTACCGAGTGTGTTTTGCATGTACAAAATATTACCCCAGGTGCCCCAGAACTTGGAAGGATAATCTTGAGTTTTACTTTCTCAAGCTGGTGTAAGAATCCCACCCATTCTGCTCCATCCTGAGCTTGAGGTGACTAAATTGAACAATGAGTCAGTGCCAGACACCCCACGAATAAAGGATTGCTCATGCATCTCCTGTCATAGCTTGTAAAAGAGAGAGGGACAGAAGTATACTGAAGGGAGAATTTACATCAAGGCTATCAGTGGCATTGAGCTTTTATGTAACGCTGTGCCAGAGTCAGAACAGTAGAAAGAAATCTGTGAGTTACACAGGGCTCTCAAACACTATTTGGGGAAAAAAACGTCATGATGCGTGAAGAATCATTGCCTTTCAGATAGGGTAACGTTTCAGGAGAACAAAACTTCATAGGATGCATCATAATCATTGGTTGATATGAGAAGCAGCGCAGCAAGAGCTGCTGAAAGTAAAGGTAAACCAAGCCATAGAAATTACACTGGCAGGAGAAGTAGTGGAGGCTGCAAGGAGGTCTCCAAACTTGCAACGCAGAGCAGTAGGGTGGCAAAGCATAGGGAGTGCTGGGGCTGGGGGGACATTAAGACTATACTGTCTTAAAACTAGTTTTATAAATAAAACTAGGCTGTAGGAAAGGGAAATAGGTGACAAAGTTGCTGTATTGCAAAGTGCAAGCAAGAAAATTTAGAGGATGCTTCACAGAACACATAGATATAAGATGTAGTTTTGGGTTGTGTACCAAAGGGGAACGTGGAATGATTCACACAGTTCAGCAGAGCTGCTTTCAGCTGCCTTGACATGAAAAGTTTCAGGCATGGGGCTGAGAACTCAGGAAACTAGTTAGAAAGTCTTGAAGTTTGAAAGTCTGAGATGATCCTAATACTTCTGACCTTGCTTTCAGCAAGTAGCCCCTGCTGAGCAAATTTTAGCGTGGATCTTCAAAGTGCAACAGCTGTATAATTCCTGCTGCTCCTTATGGAGATGTTCTTCTGCCTATTCTGAAGGCAGCTCGCTAGCTGTGTAGTGTGGTTTCCAGTAGAATTTAGATAAGTTGGTTGGTACTGGGCTCTGCAACAGCCCAGAAGTTATAGAGGGAGCCTACAACAATTCCACTTGGCTACCTTCACTCATTAATCTGTGTAACTTCATGACATGTCCAAAGTTAAGTGAAACTGAGTCTGGGACTTTATATACCACCTAGAGAACAATTATTCTTTCTTTGGAAATTTTTTTCCTTTTAGGTACATGACTATTTCCAAACTGCATTATTAACAATTCTGAAGTGTTTGCCAAGGGGTGGTTTGCTTTGAGACATTTTTACCTGCTTGATTGTTGTTTCTGGACAGCTCCTATTAAATTAAACCATATATTCATTCATACAGACAACATCCCAGAAACTAGGTCAACACACACTATTCATAAATTATTACAGACCAGGTTCAAATCCATCACTGAAGCATCCATTGATTATCCATACAGCTACTCCTTGTAAGTGAATACTGTATGTGAGGTCACTGTAGAATTCAGCTATTTTTAAAAGGCCATTAATAGCAACACGGAAGCAGGCTTTGATTGAACTGGAAGTGTAATTTTCAGTTAAGAGCCTTCACCCAGTCTTCCTTCCATTAGGGTCTAATTAGATTTCAGGAAGACACAAAGTTTCAGATGCTTCAGCCCTGCAGCCTCTCCATTAGCTGACACCGTATGCTTTGCAGTTTCCATTCTGAAGTCCTGATTAATTTGCTAATGTTAATTTTAACTCTAGCTGAGATGCTTCACCAGGGACCTGATTAATGGACTAGCTGTAACCAGCCCTTCCCTGCTTCCTTCTGTCATCAGTTATACAGTAATGAGGTTAGTGAACATCGGACTCATAATTTTTTTGCTTTACTACTCTGGGAAATGCATATATTTCATTTGGACTATGTAAGCAAAGCAACAGTCCCTCCAGTTTGTTACTTGGATTATCTTGCTAGATTACAGACGCTCTCTCCTGACCTACTTCTTCCTGCATCACTTCCTCTCTCTGTGATATCTATAGTATACATAACAGGATCTGTAAAGACACCTTGGACAGCCATTTTTTTCATAAATTTTCCTTCCTTCTGTTCCACTCTTTTCCAAATGCTTTGCTTGGTCCAGACAGGGGAGGCTTGGTAGAGCACATCCAGTGTGAAACAACTTTACTTCATCTATTCTGATATTCTTTCAGTTGAAACAAAAGCTTCTGGGACTGTGGTTGCTGATACAAATTGAACAAGCTCTTGTGAGTGCTCCCAAAAAATGCTGTTAATTTGACTAAAAGACGATCGTGGTAAGAAATGAACTTTAGTGGCACAAGAATTATTAACTGGAGACCCATCTCATGGTGGTGGTGAGAGATGCAAGGGACTTTTGTTCATTGGAAATGTTCTTGCAATACAGACTGCAGCAGTGGAAATGAATTCTGAGTGAGGACCAACTTTTGCTGGGTACACACCAGATGTCGCATATCGATCTTTTGATGGGATTTTTCACAGCTGTCAAACTGTATGATTTACATCACTGTTAAGCAACTCTATTCAATAAGCATTCAGCTATGCTAAGATACGGATAAAGGGTGTGACACAGGCAGACAGGTGATGGGATGCCACCAAACAGGTAATGACATCACCTTGGACAGATTTTGCAGGCAGTTCTGTACTTAATCTGTACAGCATCTGTAATAATTTTCTGCTTGCTGTTTGGATTTCAGCCCAAATTACACTAACTCTTCAGCATAAATCTGAATGATCTATAGTAAATAAAGAATTAAGTTAGGTCACTTCTGGCCTGGAAATAATCAAATCCACCACTGAAGAATAATCTAGTACAGTGATTTTCAGTCTGTGCGGATCTTGTCTATGGCCCAAAGGGAGGAGAGCTGCAGCAGGGCTCTAGCTGGGAGGGACTGTTGCACTTCCCTAGCTAGTGTCGTTGTGAAAGAAAGACCACAGGAGCATCTAGGCTGTGCCTCAAGTCCATCTTTATGACATTCAGATCCTGAACTGCTGCCTTAGATACACTTGGGGGATAAACAGAGACCTTCTGTATTTAGGGGATTCCTCCCAGTCCCCTTCTTATTTGTCTGTGTGGTTTTGGCTGCCAGGCTTTCCTTTAAAGCAAGCCACTGCAATAATATCTTATTGACTTGGTTTTATAGAAAAAGAAAGAGTTGTAATAACTTTTTATTGACATTGCACTTCCAGGGAGGCATAGAAATAAATCACCAGCCTGCAGGACTCAGAATGCTCTCATGCTTTCTGGGACTGCAGTCCCTGGGTTTCCCGGCAGGAGCTACCCAACATTTCTGACTATCTACTGTCAAAAAACCTCCTTCATCACATCTAGTTGAAATGAGCCAAAGAGGATGGAAAGTTGCTGAAGTTGTGACTGACAATAGGGCAGACCAGTAGTGCCTGAGTGTGGAGTCTCTCTATTACAACCAAGAAGCTAAGAAAGGGTTAAGTCAGCATTCCGCTGCAATGAGGTATCCTGTACAGAGAACCTGCTACCCACGTGAAACTTCATTGAAGTTTTTTTGCAACTGATCTTAGCTCTTTGCAATGTGAATTCTGGAGGGAATAAAGGAATTGAGGGAGGGAAGAGCAGGTTATATCTTTTGGGTATAAATCAGATAAAGAGAATGATTAACAAGTGTAGGTTTTTGCTTCAGTATTTTAAGAACTCTGTCCATAGCCTCCCTCCCTCCTCCCTTTCCCAGTCTCAATGCAAAGGCCTAAAATCAGATAGCTGATTAAGGATTGCTTCAAGGCAATCTAAATACATCAATCTTGCTTATAATGAGGAACACGGCTACATTTCTGCAATGATGATGAACTTCGGGGCCAGGGGTGGTTGGATACTAAATGTTCTCTGTATTGAACTTCCCATGCAGTCATTACTTCTCAGCATTTCTGAATGGCTGAATCTGATTACAGGAGCTCTCTTGGAAAGGAGGGTGCTTGAGATTGAACTAGATAGGTGGTTGTTTTTTTTTTTCCAGGATGAGCAGCTTTCTAGACTCCTTAACTTGTTTACCAGCAAAATGGGCTGCCTCATGCCCATTTCTCTTTACCTCCCACCAAGAAATATGTAGCAAAACCACACTGAAAGGTTCGTCTTGCCCTAACAAGCCTTTACTTACACTCTTTTACACTTAAAGCCACATCTTATCGTTCTTTTTATAGACTGATGGCCTCATGTGCCAAATGAATAACTTTTATTAGCCAAAGTGTGAAGATGTATCCTGCATCGGAGAAGCAGAAATCCACCAGAGGGAGAAAAACCTAAACCTCCTACAACAGCTGGAGGAAATAAAGTTCTCCTAGACAATTAAATTCCTTTTTTTTTTTTAATTTATTTTTTATTTTTTTTATTAAATAGTATTACTGTATACCCCAAACAAGCTAAACCTCTTTTTTGGTCTCTAGGCTGGCTCCAGAATTATCCTTTCTCTTGAGAGCAGAAACGCCTCCTGATCAAGGCTCTTTTTATACTTCTGACACAGTTCAGTCACATCTAGCTAATTGTTTTATGAAACACCTAAGGATTCTCCTGGGATTTATGTCCTTGAAGGATGATTGAAAGGACAGGTAAGTGCCAAAATATGGAGTTACAATCCTTATAAGTACCCACTTCAGCTGCTTCCTTAACATCACAGAGTTTCTTTGCTAGAGTTTGTAGTTCCTGAGAGAGGTTTCATGACCCACACTGTCTTGGACTAAGCAACCCGTTCTCACTTAAGCCAGAAAACTAACCTTCATCTGCCTGCGTTCCTGGGAGGAACAGGAAGCTGCCCCTCCCAGGAATTCACAGTCAGTCCCATGATCACCCAAACAATGCTTAAGGAGAGAGCTGAAGGGTTCTGCCACCCATGCGCTCAGCCCAGTCTTGCTCTGCTCCCAGAATTAGACCTAAAGTTTTTATCTTGTCTGATATAGCTTCTCTTTTGCTATCTGGGGGGAGGAGCAGTTCCAGCAGCCAACAGCACAAACAGGACTAAAGAAGACGCATTTCACAGCCTTTTCTGAGGATGAGGAACCTGTAAGACTGAAAAATCATCTAAGACAGGTAAGGTATGTCATTGTAGGCTTGTCACTGCCATTTCGTTGCTTGATTTTTCCACTGTGCTTAAAACCTTCGGGGGAAGGAAAGCCGAGAAAGAGCTGTTCCTGGCATGAGTCTGAGACAGCCAAACATCACAACTTGCAGTAGACCATGAGTAAGAAGACAGAAGAGGACATCGAGGCTAAGAAAGATCCTCTTTCCCCTTCCCACTTCTTGGAGGATACTTATGGTAACTTCAAGTTCAAGGTTGAAAGCCGTTTAAATCTCTGCTTCCCATAGAGAAAGAGCACTGATTTTCTGACGACCATAGCAGTGCTTTCAGACTCTAGGTGGCAGGAGCACATTTTTCCTATTGCTTGCATCCCATCACACCTGACTCTTCTGGTTTAAGCAGTGTTTCAGAGAGGAAATGGGGAGAAGTTTTGTGAGCTTAAAGAGCTCTGTAAAGAGTAGCATGTGGGAAAAAAAAAAAGATATGAAAGAAATAGTACGTCAGTTTAGTAACTAGTGGGTTGTGTCCTTTTCACTCTTCTGTTACCAAAGGAAAGAGAAGAAAACAAAACAAACCAGAATGAAACACACACACACACACAAAAAAAAAAAAAAAAAAAAAAAAGGGAGGAAAAGAAAAGCCAGCAATGAAGAAAGTGAAGCGCTCAGGTCTGTCAGTTCAGCCTTAGAGCCTGAAGAAGAAATTTAGTATTCTATGCAATTGCTTCCTTCTTATTTCATCTTGCTGCAGTTTCTTCTTCACTTGCTAATTCGTCTTAATTATAGAATATTTGGACAGCTCAGAGCAAAGATCTTTGTTGATAATGCTTGAACAAGAGAAGGTATTCAGGCTCATGAATAGGCACTGTGCTGAGAAAGTCTAATTGGCTTGCTATGACTTACAACAATACAGATCTCACAAGTGAGGCTGGTGGTGTGCCTGGATTTTGCTAAGATTTTCTTGATCTCTCTGTTCTCTTGCTTGCTGTCCTATCCTCCTACCCTTTCTGCCTTCCTCCAGCTTGCTTTTTTTACAAGGTGAAATAACAGACTGGGGGAAAAAGGAACTTGAAGTATGTTGCGGGTTTCAACAGTATGTTTAGAAACCACTGGAGGGTGTCTTATTTCTGAACAAGCCCATATGCATCTCTGCTCGATCTTGGAAGCAGACTATTAACAGTAATATTAATTATATTAATATTAAGAGTATTAGTGGCTTGATTGCTGTAGAAATATGGTCTCAAGTAAGGTGAATGTCAGGAATGGATAACTGATTTTCAACTTGGACCCACAACAAACACCAGAGGGCCAAAGGGTGTGTCAGGCTCAGATCACTATGGGTACAGAAATAACCAGCACAAGCCAGCTTCAAGGGAGCATAAGGGCTTCTCTGTATCTCAGTGGATTTTGTGCTCCTTTGCTGGTGAAGATGCTCTCTGCAGAGCACAGAGATGCCCTCTACTCTTGGCTTGCCCATTTTCCTTGGAGTCACGTGGTTACCCTACAGAGGAGTGTGAGATATTCTATTTTAAAGAGGTTATTATATCCCAGGACAACCAAAGTGAAATTGCCACTCTCCTTGGAAATAAGCAGTTGTGCTTAAATACCAGGCTATTCTAATGCATCTCTGTCCTGCTGGGAGTGACCTTCCAGAAACTTCTTTTCTCTGCAAGACATCTCACCCCCAAAAGCCATCCTATTTTCTGCTGTCTATCTATGCAGACCAGGAAGGAGGTTTTATTTAGGTAGCTCTCTGTTTGCACTTAAGACCAATTTATTTTTTGCGCAGAGAGCGGAGGGTGGTCTATTTCAGCATAAGAGGACATATCTGGATGGTTTTGAATGATAGAAAACAAATGACACAATTTGCTAAAGAGGAGAAAATTTCAGGAGTAAGTAATCTAAAGCAGAGCCTGCTGCTTTATGTGGTAATGTGGAAAAGTTTGTAGGAAAAGTTTGTATAAAAAGTTTTATAAAAAGTTTGTATACCACACTCCGTCTCTTCCATAGGATGTCTTTTGCTTGTATAAGGTGAAAAAATTACACATTTTTCAGTCATGACTGTTGTGGTTTAACCCAAGCCAGCAACTAAGCACCATGCAACCGCTCACGCACTTCCCCCCAGTGGGATAGGGGAGAGAATGGGAAGAGTAAAAATGAGAAACCTTGTGGGTTGAGATAAAGGTGGTTTAATAATTAAAGCAAAAGCCGTGCACACAAGCAAAGCAAAATGAGAAATTTATTCATTGGCAGGCAAGTGTTTAGCCATCTTCAGGAAAGCAGGACTGCATCACGCATAATGGTCACTTGGGAAGACAAACACCATCACTTCGGATGTTCCCCTGTTCCTTCTTCTACACCCAGATTTACACACTGAATAATGGAATGTTCATTATTCAGCGTGTTATGTTATGGAATGGAATATGTTATGGAACATCTCTTGGGTGAGTTGGGGTCAGCTGTCCCAGCTGTGTTGCCTCCCAACTCCTTGTGCACTCCCAGCCTGCTCGCTGGTGGGGTGGTGTGAGGAGCAGAAAAGGCCTTGACCCTGTGTGGGCACTGCCCAGCAGTAACTGAATAATCTCTGTATTATCAACACTATTGCCAGCACAAATATAAAACATGGCCCCATACTAGCTACTATGGAGAAAATTATCTCTATCCCAGACAAAAATAGCACAATGACAAAATGGAGTTCACTCTTCTCAGTGTCCAACTCTGTTGTTTCCTGTTTCTACAATGGGTTATTGCAGCTGGTTATACTCCTCAGCATGCATAGCCACGCTCAGAGCAGGCAGACTAAGACCTAGTAACTCATGTGGGACTCACCAGGACTGGCTTTTCCTACTGTTTGAACCCACATGACCATCTCCTCCTAGTAACCAAGACATGTCCTTGGTAAAATGCGAACCAGAACAAAGGGTAGCCTGCTTACTACTCTGCTACTTAGATAAGATGTTATTATTAATACCTTTATCACTGAGATTGCAATTTTATTTTAACAAACACATAATCAGAAGCACCCAAAGGTTGATATCTCATTGAAAACCTAAGGAAGTTGAGCAACTTTAGAATCTCCTTGAAATCCCAGTCTACGAATGTGGAAAGCGGTGCTATTGAATTGGCCAATCTCTTTCGGCATTGCCAAAGGGTTACTTCCAGTGGCTGGAAAAGTGGATGAAAAAACATTTCTAGGACATAACTTCCTCCAAGGGCTACCAACTTCTGTAAGTAAAAAATGCAGGAGGAACGGACAGTGACACATGACCTCACCCAGATCCCTCCTCAGGGCAGAATCAGATTTAGCGAAACTGCTCCCAAGACACGTTAGTCTATTTAGGGCCTTGGCAGCTTTTTCCTGATGTCTCACTTAAGTCTTCCTGGCTTACTTTTATGCCAATACCTTCTTCCATCCACAGCAAACATGTATTTATTTATTTATGACTCATTCTGCAGATATCCTCAGCGTATGTGAAATCTGCTATTCTCATTCCTCTCTTTTTCAATCATTAGATTTAAACCAGTTCATCTCTTTCAGTATTTCCAAATTAAGTCAGACATTTTTAGACATCTGGTGATCCTGTTGTTGTGCTGATGATTATTTTTAAGTTAGTTTGGTTACATCTTTCTCAAAGAACAGTTTCCAAACCTGGACGCAGCACTGCAGCAGGGCAGAGAAGGAACATTTCGCACATCTGTCCTGGAGCAATCCTGTTAATGCACCCAGCTAGATGCTTGCTAGCTAGATGCTAGATCCCCACCAAGGGCTGCTGTGCAGGCATACAAATGCATGGTAACTCTGTAATAAGTTAGTAAAAGAAAAGCATATATACAAAAATAAATATATGCAAATATATATATAAAACCCTGTTACATGTGGCAATTGTTTAACTGTATATGTATGTTAAGTATATTTTTACCCTTTTTGTTTGTTTGGTTTTGGTTGGGTTTTTTTGGGGTTTTTTTTGGTTTTTTTTAAGTCCCAGAGTGAATAAAAGAGAGGCGTACCTTTTTAGCTCATAATGCTCATATTCCCAAAGGAGACAGTGAAAGAGACACAACTTCATGTCTGGTTCAAGACTGTTCTTAACTCTAGACCCAGTCATACAGCAATGAGGTTTCCAAGACAAGACTAAGCATATATTTGAATGCTTTACTAAACTATGACATCCATGCAAGGGAATACAAAGTGGTGTCTTTAATACCTTTCATTTGGCAGCATCTCAACAGAAAACTTTGTAGTAGAATTTTGTATGTGTGTGCACACACAAATGTATGTGTGTATAATGCAAAGGAGGTTTTAGAGGTCAATACTATATAGTATCAGTATAGAATATTAAATATCAAAATAACACCTACCAAGATTAGAATATTTGAAAATATTGTGAGTTGGAAATGGGCATTATCCTGCAAAGGACTTTGAACTTTCTCTTATGTGCCCTTTCCATCCTCAAGGTGCCACTTAGCAGTCTGCAAGCTTGAGGACAGTTGGCAACATCACCACCAAGGGCTGCTGTGCAGGCATACAAATACATGGTAACTCTGCAATAAGTTAGTAAAAGAAAAGCATATATACAAATATAAATATATGCAAATATATAGATGAAATCTTGTTACATGTGGCAACAATTTTCCATATAGATTATTATTTCCGCTAATATTTAGACATGCTATAGAGCAGCAACTGGGCTGACTATGCAAAGGTGTGAGTAGGAGAGTTACGATGTGTGAGGTAATAGCCGTTTTTTCTGTTTCCCATTACATGACAGCTAAATACTATTGTCTTGCTAG
This sequence comes from Strigops habroptila, assembly GCF_004027225.2. Classification (NCBI taxonomy): domain Eukaryota; kingdom Metazoa; phylum Chordata; class Aves; order Psittaciformes; family Psittacidae; genus Strigops; species Strigops habroptila. The sequence goes on along the minus strand of NC_044281.2, from coordinate 57,695,255 downwards.
TGTAATTTCAACAGCAAATAAGTTATACTGGTGCTTTATACGCTACTATTCTCATAAACCTTTGTTGCGGGATACTGCAACTGCAGATTACTATAGGGCAGACCAGCAAAGAAAGGTTTTCAGGACGTTTATAAAGTTCTGGTGGGATTGGACTCAGACGTTCCTGGGATAAGAGCTGCCCTGACCTATACAACAGTTTGGACGAGCTTGAGATGAATGAAAGAATAAAGGTAAGAAAGAGACAAGGAGAGAAAATGTCCAGAAAAGGAAAATATACAAACCAAGTTTTGCTGAGAAAGGTGGGAAGCTCAGCAGAAACCTCAAAACTGCCCTTTCTCTTTTGAAACTTCCACTGGCACAAATAGCATCCCTCATCACGCTTGCCAGGAGGGTAAAATGCAGTGCAAAGGACATGCGCCTCCTGTCCTCCCTATTGCCTGAGCTTCTGTATCAATACTTCACAATGCTGTCCTCTATTGCTAACAAAGCTTTTTTTTCTGTGGAGGAATAGCAAAGTTGTGTTTGAATATCATTGCTGAAGGTCAGGAAATGGGAGCAGGTGGCAAACCAACACCCTCAATATATTTATGGCATGACTTGGCTAAGAAGGAGCATCCCTAAGTTTACAGCTTTTGGAAGAGCAGTGGCAGCTGCAGTTGACCTGCAGATGCTGGCCTCTCAGAGGGACGCGCTGACCACCTGCTCCATGTTGCTTTTGCTGGGAGCTGGCTTGAAGCAGGAACAATGATGTCTCCAGTGGGATGGAAGCTTTCTCCTGATGGACACCTGATCTAATCCAGCTCAGCAGGGGTTGATCAGAAATTATTAATGCTGCTCTCCCCTCAGATGGGAGGAAAATTGGGAGAAACTGTGCCAATCTCAATAGTCACCCAGAGGTAACTATGGAGCAGGGGAAGCAAGCAGGGACTTGTCTGCCAGTCGTCTTTTTCCTCTGGAGCAGCAGTTCTCAGGCAGGTCAGTGGGAAAGAGACTGCTCTCCTATTCCTTTGCTGTCAGACTTTTAGAGCTCTGCAGCTGAGGCTCAAAAAGTGCTTTACTACACACAAATAAGTAGGTATGAGGAGATAGATACAAACACAGCTGTCATTCCTTAAATGCTTTGCTGCAACAGCTTTTTATCCTTAAGATTTTTAAGGGTGCAATTGTCCTTTGCTGCTGGATAGGTGAGGATACAGCACTGGTTAAACCTTCTGCAGGCACAGGAATTGTTCTGGTTACCTCCTCTTAATGTGATTTAACAGGATGCAAGAAGATTTAATAAAACGTATCTGTATGAGTGTGTCTGAAACAGCAAAAAAAAAAAAAAGCTTTCCAGGACCCATTTTGAGAAACCAGGGCACTTGAACTGTATCTCACAGATTATAAACCTATTACACATACACTCCTCTCCCCCTGGAATGAGCCCAGCTCTGTGAACCTCATGCTGCACAGAGTGTCCCATTATGAACTGTGTGAAACCAGCAAAAGAATCTTCCATTCTTTATTTTTTTTTAATACCTTTCTGAATCTTTTTAGCCATGAAATGCCTCACATTTGCTGCATACTGTGGCAATAAATACAAAATGAAGTGATAAGAGGATGTGGATTGTTAAACTACACTCCTTCATACATTTGATTGCATCTGATGTCTAAATCACGTGGCATTGCTGAGACATGAACAGCATTTCTAGATACAGCAGATCCCTTTAAATTGAAGGCCTGATGAAGGAAAAGTCCCTGTATGGGAATACATGTTCAATGTATGATAGCACAATGTCCTATTACAATGGTAGGACACACATCTTTCTTCCCTCTATGGAGCCATGGTTATCATCCTGGACTGAAGTGGTCTTCATAATTTGGACATCACTTGTCCTGCTGTGTTTTTCTGCTTTTAAATTGGGGGCATCTGTTGCAAACCTCTCCTATTCTTGTCAGAATCCTCGCATAGAAAAGTGGCTAATTGACAGTAGAGCTGGTCATTAAGGAAGCCAGGAAATGTTTACCTTTTTGGTTTAGATACAAAACTTTAACAACATTTTAAAAAATAATGGTTGTAATTTTTAAACTTTTTTTTTTTTTCCCCTGAGATAAATCTGCAGGGGTGTTGGTAATGAGGTGAATTATTGTCTTTAGAAATAACACGGGTAGTGTCTTGGCACTCTAGAGTAAAACTCAGATGGGGAAGGGCTGCCAGGGCTTTGGGCTACTTACCTAAACTGTTAACTCCCAGGAGGGTTTGAAGGGACAAAGACCTGGTGGGACAGTCCACTCCACTCTCTGTAAGCCCTGGAGATCTCCTTGGCACTCCCACCCCATGGCAAACAGGTGGGTGGCCTGTGACATGACACTGTTCGGGGTGCTCCTAAGCTCTTGCCCCACCACCCCTTCTCCATTCTTTAGGGCACACTGTTGTAACCACATAGTCTAGCACAGCTTTGTGATAGCATGGGGATATGGATGGTCTGACAGGCCTGCCTCCTTGCTGCCACTAGCTCTGCGGTGTCTCTGGGTTGTACTGTGTGTGATGCAAACTGATCTTCAAGACAACAACAGAAAGTCTTGGGGTTCTGGTTATAAACTTCCTGTGATCACCAGATGCTTCATTTTTATTTGTTCTCCTCCCTCTCTTCCACTGACACTTTTATGGCTACTTATAATAATTTCTGCAGGAAAAAAAGAAAGGAAACTCAATATTTATTTTACTTTTTTATTAGGCCACTATTGAATTAAGGTATATTTATTTTTATTAACAGTTATTTTTACTGTTCTTTTCCAGAACACAAGAGGCACCAGTAAGTAAGGCTGTATGTCAGCCCATGACTGTATGTGCAAGTGTCACTGGCGCACAGAGCCCTCCTTGCTGTGTGTCACCTTCACACCACTACCACCAGCTCTCAATCACTCCCTATAGCTGAGGTCAAAGAATACTTGCAAAGTCTTAAGTCTTCCTAGTGACAGTCCAAGGGGCTGCTGGAGCATTCGAGGCAAGCTTCTTCTCCCTTTCTCAGCCTTCACAATGAAAACTTCTTCCTCCTGACCTTGAGGCACTTAATATTCCTTTAGTGCTCTGCTAGCAGTGGTGTCAGCCAGCAAATTGTTGTGACTCGGTTATCCTGAATTTGTCTGGACTTATGTCTTCATAGACTTTCATCATAGTAAAATCTACATGTAATTTAGATTACATTCATTCATGATAAAATCACCTTTTCCAAGTCTTCGGAGGAGGTAAATTGGAATAGCTCCTAAATTCACCACCCTGCATTTAGCACTTTGTGTTAATGCACTAGATTAACAGTTATAATGCTTTGTAACATACTTACTAAAGAACCTTGGGTAACTCATTTAGTTTTTCTTTGCTTCCACTTGCTACTCATAAAATGGACATCATGCTCTTCCTTCTTCTTGAAAAATCCGAAACGCTTTTATGATTGTCCTCTATACCATTTACATGACGTTCACTTTCTACATAATTTGCAGATGCTTTGGGACTGAGAGTACCTAGAATCTTTCATACATCATCTTTGTGCAAATAAAATGGCAAATTGTCTCCCTTAATTTCTTTGCAGCACCCCATGACATCCTTCTGATTAAGGACAAAGTAGTATGAACATTTAAAGAAGAATATTTTCTAAAAATTGGAGTGTATTTTGCATCAAGACACTCTCCCTCTGCACCCATGAAGTCCCATCAGGAATGGAGAGTTCAGAGAGAACTGTGAGCATGAGACATCCCACCACATCTCCATGTCATGCAGGTAGTGGTCCACTTGAATAACCTGCTTAGACCATCCAGTCTAGTGTCTTTGTTCGTATTGCTCTGAGAAAGTGACCTTTGGTATTTTGAAAAACAGCAAGTGCAATACATCCTTCCCAACATTAGGCAATATGGCAGTGTCCTACATAGCCTGCTCGAGGCAGTGTACTCCAGCCATGTTTAAGACCTAGCTTGACACTTACAGTCTATGTGACAGCCCAATCTGACTGTGACGATCGCCTCAGGGCTACCTTTAGCATGTGATGAAGATGACCCAACAGCCCCACAACACACCACAGGGCACCCTGAGCACACCTTCAGGACAGTTATCTCCAGCTAGCTCCATTTATATGAATCCTTGCCACAGCCCTTCTGAGAGGTGCACTGTCCCACCATCGGATGGTTATTTCTCAATAATTTGGGTGGTGCTTGCCTTGGCATGAAGAGAGACACTCACATTTCATCTGGGCAGGAAATCTATGTTCTGTATTATTCTTGTGTTAATAATACAGAGGGCTAAATCGAAGGTGAATTGATTTCCCGAAGCTGAACAGACTTTTTGCGTTAGCATAGATACAGCCACAGTCAAAGAGCAGACCTTTCAATTTAGTTCTTCTGCTGTCAATGTAAATAAAATTGCTCATGAAGCAAATTGCAGCCAGTTATTGTCTGCACTCAGAACCATTATGTTCTTTGGAAATGATCATTTATGTTAGACAGTGGATAATGTTTCTATGAAAGTGTGTAAGGCAAATGAAAAATACAATTTACCTTGAAGGTCAGCTGAATATTACAATTGGCATATTACTTAGAGGTCATTTTTATGAAGCTAAAATGAACCCAGGGAAAGGAGTGATATTTGTGAAATTATACAAACCCAGAGATTCCTTATTAGCTGATTGATAGACACCAAGAGAAAAAGACACATGGGCTGTTAATCCGTATGACCATGGAGGGCTGGAGGTGTAGTTTCAGCATAATTATCTGGCTTGTGTGGGCAATACATGGGTGTGGCAAAGCATACCTGTAAGGACATGGCAAGGAGGGGTAGAGATCTTCCCTTTGGTGCCTCATGTCAAGAGAAGGACTTAACTCCAATTTACATACCATTAATGGAGGAGAATCGGTAGATAGGGCAGGAAAGTAACCCTGGGCAGAGAAACAGCCTTGCTGGTAGTGCAGAAGACCAATCTAAATATTTGTGTGCATGTTTTTGTGAACAAAATTACCGTCACCCAAGGAAAATGCTTAGCCATTCACCCTGAGGCATGGCCTGTTCTTCTGCCTCCTCAAGAGAATGAGTTACAGCCAACAGCAGCCAAAAGGCTGGTGGTTACACTGCTGTGAAATACTATCATTCTGCTCAGGTACAGTCTTTGTACTGGTGCTCGTGGCTGCATGAAAGTCCAGTCACAAAAGTGCTCTTTAGCTTTGAGTATACAGAGCAGCAAGAATTGAGTTACTGTATCTCCAAGTTTCTCTTGGAGGCAGCCTGAGCTCTGCTGATGTTCAGGCTGCCAGCCCATCCTGTGTGTCCTGGCAATGCGATGTACTTTGCAGTGTGGGTGTCCTTGCTGAGCTGTACAGCCTGCATAGTCTCAATCACACAATACTGCTGCAGAGACAGAGGGAAGATTTGGAGTTTGCCAAGTACCACACAGAGAGACAGAGCCCATCCATGTGGCAGTGCAGCTGTCTTTGGAGCATATCCCGAGGTGCTAATTTCCTCTTATGTTCACCAGCTGGGTCACCCAAAGCTTACCCTCACCATCTATTTCATGTGGCCGGCCAGTGAGGAAGATAGAGCAGAGCCTCACACTCTTAGAACAAGTTCCCAGACAGCTAATGTTGCAATAAGAAAGCTCTCAAAGAGTGGATGGCACTCCTATCAAGAGTGAATGATAATAGAGAAGCATGCACACAGGGAGCTCTGCTGGAAGCTGCCTCTCGACGTGGACACAGGGACCGATCCCCCTGCACAACTGGCTTGTGTAGATGGCAGTCACTGGGTGTGCATCCTCTGCCATTACAGCCCAGGCTCCAGCAGGGGTGGTTTTCAGCATTCATTGGAGATCCACAGTGGCATTCTGTTCAGCAAAAAAGTCTCTTTTAAAAGGGCTTTGCTACTTTGGAGAGAAAGGAAATCTACAACAGTCGTGCATCTATTGTCATTGACTCATTAGAAACTGCCTTGTACAACCATTTCAAAATCCTATAGGCAGCTGCTTTGTCCCTTTACAGAGAGCAAAAAGAATCGTGAGGGTTCTGAAATGGTGACTACTAATTGTGGTGTAGGCACCTCCAGAACATGGGAAATGGTGGACCTGGCTGTCAGAAGGAATCATCTGGAAGACATATCCTAGTGTCTTTTCCAGACTAATTGGATGAGATACAGCAATCATTTCCAGCACAGGTCTAATGTTTGATGGAAATAACACAGCCATGACCTGGCAGTACTGGTGGTCCCATGCTAATGGCTCATGAGAGAGAAAAAGTACTATTAGTACTGCTTTGATGTATAAAGCTGGCTTCTTTTACTTCCAAGCTTACAGGAGGAGGCGGGATGGGAATTACTTTAAAACACTGTTGGATATAGAAATAATAAAAATCCCTGAGTGGATTATTAGTGAATATCCTTTCTGATAGTGCTGTCCCTAATGAAGTATAGCTCTCCCACCTGTCAAAAGTTTCCTTTTTCTGCCTGTTAACATCAGACAATCAATCTAGTCCCATCAGCTTCAGCAGTATGCAACTCTCTCAGCTCACTGGGGAAAGACTTATTCTTTCATTTCCTCTTTAATTAAGCTCTGCAGCATGCTGCTTTACTTGCAAAGCTCAAAGGTGTATGGACGTGGCTTTAAACAAACCATTGGAGAGAAGAGCATTAAAGATAGCCCTTTTTAACTGGTCCAAAGTCACAGGTAAACTAATGTACAGAGAGCAACATCAGCAACAAAAGGAGGTAATGATACACAATTACCAGATTTGAAAATACTCTGCTGGGATTGACGCATCTAAACACGTTATACCAGACTGCCAAAATGTACAACTGCAAAGCAAGAGTTCACTTAGTAGGAGCACACATGGTATGGCAGGTTCTTTGATTGGCATGAATGGCTCCGTCAAGCTAGTCAGAGACAGGAATAGATGATAACTGTTTTCCATCCAGTTTTGCTACTGCATCATTGTTCTTATAATGTAGTCAGAGGTGATTTTAAACAGTCGTTAACAGGTAAAGGTTGGACATTCAAGTATATACTCATCAAACACCTGCCTGATGATAGCCCAGGTCTCTATAGATGTGAGCTGGCCCCTAACCATTGCCTTCATTGCTCACCATCCATGCCCAGCCCATAAGCTTGCTCTTGTTGCTCAAAGAAGTCTGCACCCCATTGCTGCCTGCGTATGCCAATACAGGTGGCTGGTTGCCCTCTGTCAAACATTTCATGTCATCCTTGAAATGCTTCTAATTTCCATGCTCTGTTGGGCTGTCCAAGCACTTCCTGGGCATTCACGTGTTGACTATACAAGCATGTGTTTTCCCTTGCATTTGGACCATCACTAGAAAAACTGGTAGACACAACTATCCACCAAGATTTCACAACATTATCTAAATTTAACCCTGAAATACTGCTGGGGGGCAGGTAAGACTACATAATTATAAATTGAAGCAGAGGTTAAATATGCGATGCAATGTGTTTGGCTGCCTTGACCCCACGCCCTGAGTCATCTATTATTTCTCCTATGGCGGTGCTTAGCGACTCTCATGAGATGCTATACGTCAGCACAGAAAGACAGACACTGTTATAGAGAATTTTTCATCTCAAAAGGGAAGCAAATCTTTGAGTGTTAGAGCTCAGGTCCTGGGTCCCTGTCTGTTTCCCACTTAGGTTCTTTGTTATTCATAATATAGCTGAGGTGGAAACACTATTCTTTCCTCATAAGGACACATAGGATCTTCTACCTAACTGCCTATTTTCATTTCACTAGGAACTCAGGCTCCTTGAGACCTTTATCCTTCACCAAATCTGGTTGAAACTGGTGAAAAAAAAAAAAAAAGAGATCTGCTGTGGAAGGGCTGAGTCACAGGGGGTGCCTGCATTGTTACTATTTCATTAGAAGACCAGGCTGAACAACATGGAACAAACTACTATTTTAATCCTTGCTTTTCTGGTGAGGAATGTAAGTAAAAAGCAATGCAGTAAAATACTTTGAAATGGTTTGAAATATAAAATGCAGCTTACCCTGTGAATTTTCTTGTTACCAGGCTGTTTATGAAAATCTTTTTGCACAAGAAAGTATCTGGTGGCTTCAGATTAGATTCTACATACCTGTTATGAATAAAACAGAAGGGGATTCTGATAAAAAGACCAAAGGCATAATCCATAAATCAAGAAGCAAAACAAAAATGGAACCTGCTGCTGATGGAATTTCCATTGATTTATTTGAACAGCCCCAGTATGAATAATAACTTAATCTGTCTCAAGACTCTCTCCCCACAGCACACTGATTTACAGCAGCCATCCATCTCTTTTCATAATTAGCAGGCTCTGACAGTATTTATTCTTCTCTGCCCACCTTCATTACCATTAAAATTTAGACTTCCTCCTTGCTCTAGAGCAGCCAGTGTTCATGCTGCCTGGTGCACTGGGATTACTCAACAGCTTGATTTGTAGAATTGTTTTCCTATATTCTACCTCCTTTGCACTGGCAGGTAGAGTCTGCTGCTTCCAGCGGGGAAGATTTTCTAGGAATGCAGCAGAAACCAACACAGCTTTGGTACTGGGTGGCAAAAAAAGAAATGGGACAATAATGCTGAAAGTCAGGGCATGGAGCAATGCAGTCTCATCTGCCCCCTCAAATGCTCAACAGAAGCAAAGGGAACCAAGCTGGCCAAATGACCAGTTAAGTCAAGTCAGGTTCCTTTGTTAAAGGTGATTTTCTTCAATCTTAGGCTAATTTCCAATCTAAACTTTAGGGAATCCATGTTGTCTAATACACCACAAAAACAGATGACAAATTTATTTGAAGCATAAAAAGCATAAACGAAGATGAGTCCTTTAAATTCAGAAATATTTCTTGAACAGCTGAATGTAAGATCAGAAGGTGATTTTCTGTGTCAGCATGATTACATTGATGACATGGTATTATATCACTGGATAATTTGATCTCAGAGTTGATTTGATAAAAGCAAAGCAACTACTTCTTCTTGGACAGACTTTCCAGAATGTTACATAGGCCTGAAGTTTCATAACCAAACTAATTATATTGCTTATCAAATCAAGAGATGGTGTTAGGCATTTAAATAGCATGTAATACTGATGTGAAACTAATTAAATAATCTTTGGCAGATGTATTTATGTGACCATTTTTAATTATTAACTGAAATTTAATTTAGTTACTTATGGCAAAATGTGAAATAGTCTCTGAACAGGTTTATTTGAGATACAAACAGAACCGCATGTTTTAAACAGTTGTTTTTGGCTTCAGAGCTCCTGTTTGTGGAGTGTCACTCATTAAGTATGGGCCTTATAGTAGATGGACAAACCCAGGTTTAGTTGCTCAGATCATTCTGCATGACACATTTTGCTGATTTTTCTCTTCCTTTGTGGGAACTATTAGAGGGTGACAGGGTGACCAAAGAAGATATCCCAGAGGATATACGCTAAATCCATTCAGAAGTGCAAACTGTGGTCTCCTTTTCTGTAAGTCAGAAGGACCAAAGTCAAAAACATCATTTATTGCAAATTCTTCTTTCTGCTTGAATGACTGTGTCCATTTTCTGGATACGGAGGCAGAATAGAGAGGTGAAAATGAAGTGCCTGTCTCGTCCTGTGAGCATGCAGCTGACATGATGGTGAAATTTCACTTTCTTTTTCCTGATTGTCCACCTTATTCACAGGCCATACATTCCAGCTTCACTGAGAAGCTGATCGCTCATGAATGTCACCCAGCCTCTGAGTCTCCTACAGAGTATCTCATCACATGTGCTTATTTAGATAAACAAATATTGTTGAAACCAGCACAATGAATGAAACCTTATTTGCTCAACTTTGTGACTTGTGACTGAGCCTGCTGTTGTCTAGGAAAGGACATGTTCATCCTGCTGAGTTTTTGTTGATAAGGATACCCATAAGCTCTTCTCTTTTCATGGTGCAGGTTTTCATGAAACTTATAGGTGGGCATTTGAGAGGTCTGCTCCTCTGTCAAAATTGTCTGAATTCAAATGGTGTTTTCAAAATTTATTGTTTGGGGAAGACCAAGAGTCTGGGCCTTCAGACTAATAGTAGAAGTCCATAAATCCTGTTTTCTTAGACAAAATTGGCAATAATGATCCCTTAGAGGCAAACCAAACAGCAAGCCTAATTTTGTTCATCCTGTCTCAGGTAATCTGTGATAATCAAACCTCAGTCTTTTTGGTTATCTTGATTATAACAAACCCCATTGCATACTTCCACAGCACAGTTTGCCAACAGGTTATTCATAGGTCTAAGTGTGTCTGCTGGTTTGTCTAGTCCTCCAGCACAAGAATGATTTTCAGTATCACTGCTCTTGATTTTTGTATCTATCTGAGATAGTTTAACACAACAGGTCCTATCTGAAACATCACTTAGATCCCTAAGAATAATGAGGGACACCTCATTATTCTACCACACTTCTCGCTTTAGTTGTGTTTACAAGGAGAACTGAACTAGAAGATGAACCCCTTTCTGATTATTGGTTGTAGTGTGAGAGTTTTGCTATTTGGCACATAGTCTTGATAACAGAACTGTGAGAAAGCTCTTAAGGAGTAGTTTCCATCAATGGCCAATGTGCTTTATAGTACCACCCCTGAAAAACCTCTTCATTCAATTGCCCTGTCAGACAGCAATAACCGCCTCTAGTGATTTGTGGCAAAGCCAACAGAAAGAATAAGTACTTCCTCCTCTGGTGTGTGTGAACGGAATTTCTAAATGGCTGTAGGGAATGCCTTTTCTTGAGGATATACCATTTTACCCAGAAGGAGTTGCAGAAAAGGTGTGTGTGTAAAGAAAGACTCCTCCTTGAAGACTGGTCTTTGCAAAAACAGCCCTTACAACAGCAGACAAAAAGAAAGAGGAATGGGGAAGGATGGACCTTTGCAGTGACACACAGACCAGATGAAAGAAGTGATAAATGCAGGATGCAGAGGGACACAATGCAACAACAGCACACTGAAGCACCCACAGTCACAGCACCCAGAAATCTCGGCAACATCTGGGTCTTATATGAACAGTGTATTTGCCTTACCTTTGAATTCCCTGGCTTTTTTGCAACTTCTCTGTTTCTTCATTAATAAAGGAACAAGTTTAAAAAGGTTTTTTTTTATAGAACCCTTCAAAAAGTCAGCCAGAGTCTGTGGAGGCTGACTGAAAGCGTGGTGCAGATTTCAAGGTACAGAATAAAACCATATGCTCCTTTTTAGCAGACACAAAGAGGATGCTGTAGTCTAGTCTCTTGGGAAGATTTATTTTTGTGTTCCTTTGTGTCAGGCACACCAGCAAGAGAAAGAAAAAGAAAAGGAGATTCAGATGCAGAATTGTGAATTCAGACATCTCCGTTGTGAGGAGGCCTTTATAGATAAGCCAGGTCCAGACCGTCACTGGTGTGAGTGCACAGCATCCACCAGTCAACAGTGGTGCAACAACAGATGTCTTGTTGTTGGTCCTGAACACAACCAGGCATGACTACAGCATTTTTTGTGTAGTTGTGTGCTTCCTAGACAGGCATGGAAGACACTAAACAGAGCTGCCCGAGACAAAATCACTCCCCAGAAAGTCCCCCTTTGCACTCATATGAACACATGTTCAGGATTACAACTGTCCTTTCAAAACTTCCCAGGGGAAAGGGCCAAATAGCCTTATTTGAGAGCTGTGCAAATTTCTGAATTGGTAGCCAGGACCTCTGCTCCCCAAAAATATACAGCACAAGACTTATTTCAATTATAAAATGATTTTAAAAACCTGCTAGAAACAAACATTTAATAAAAAAAGGTTTCTATTATTCTGAAAGATAGTTCAGCATTTCCTCTTCTTTTCTTTAGACCTACTTTGAAGATTTTTATTAAGTGAAATTTGGAAAAGCCAGTTTGCTTTGAAATGCAACATAAAAACTCACTGTGCAAAAAACCACTGAAAAGTTTTGGCTTTTTATAAATCACAAAGATAAGGCAAAAAACTATAAACCCGCAAATTCTTTCACTAAACCCAATGTACGTTTTTTCCATCAAAATCCGTGTTGCCCTGCTGTCTCCCTGCAGTGAAGAAACTGTATCACTAGCTTTTCCTGACCTCTCTGTAAAAACTGCTTGATTAATGGAAAGTGAAGATGAGGCAAAGACCTTTCCTACAGATAACAGTCGTCTTCTGACTGTGACAGCATCCTTCCTTTTCTTCAGGCACAGAGACCTTTTACACTTTTGAGAAACAAGAAATAGATTCATTTCAGAGAACCGCATTCAGGCTCATTTAGAGTTTAACAGCCGATGCTGTATTAACGGCTGTCATTTTCTTCTTGTGCTCATACCTGCTGACATGGACTTAGAGCATCTGCATGTTCGTCAAAGTTGTTCATCTACCCTAGTCTTCAAAATACACCCTGGAGCCTAGAGTGAAACTAGGTGATTCTTTAACTGCTGCTTGTCCCTATTAAGTCAGGGATCTTTCATAAATGCAGTCTTTCTTACAAATCTGAAATTTAGAAAGTCATGTAGTAAAGCAGATTTTGTTAGAAACAGGCTTGCTTCCAGCTGAGAACCAGCTGATGGGAGCGTGAAGCATCCTCTTCATTTCAGTGGGTTCTGTCATTTCTTAATTATTTGAGGTCCAAACTCTGCTGCTACATTCATGAGTATAGTTTTCCTGAATTACTAGCACTATCCCCTGCTTAGTCATGTCTTGCCAGTGAGTAACATCTTAAACATGTTGAAAAGAGAGGTTTAGAAAACAGTGAGAAAGTTGATAGAAATAATGACTATGAACAGTCAGGAGAATAGAGAGAGTTCTTCAAAGCATTAACATCCAAGATAGCACCTGCAAATTTGAAGGTGGCAGTGAAGACGGTTTTAGCTTTCTTGCTCAGTCTGGAGTGGAGTACCAAGAGTGCTGAAAGACACATGAACTTGTGCTCCGTAAGAGTATGACAGAACCTCAAGTCTGTACACGGAGAAAATATGATTTCCAATTGTTTTGTTAACTGCCCAAAGTATTCTTTATCCAAGTGTATTTTCCTTTTCAAGTGAGGATTGCAGCAAAGAATGAATGAATGAAGTGTGGTTTGTATGAAAGACAGGTAGAAAACCTTTCCAGTGAGGAATATTGGAGGAAAATGCAGAAAATGACACCCTTCTCCACTGCAAAGGATACAATATAAAGCATTTGAAACCCTTGAGCTGCATATTGCTGGAGGATGGAAGAGTCCTTGGAGGAGGTGTTATTACGTATTCTCTTCCTTAGAGATCTGCTTTTGATTTGAGGCAAGGAGGCAGGATATGGGCTAGATAGACTTTTGGTTCATCATCCTGCATAGCAATTTTCTGTGTTGATTGCTCTTCAACAGGCAGGGTTATTTAGAAACAGTAAGAATAGAAAAAAAAAACACTTTAACACCCACAATAGCAGTATAGGTATCCTGAGTTAAAAAAGAAACAGAGAAAAAAAACAAAACCCAAACAACTCTATTTGTGTATTTACCCTTTAAAATGACAGGTTAGGGAATGGACTTGAAAGACAGATATTAGTTTCAGGATAAAGCCAAGTCATTGATTTGACCCATTTAGTTACCGAAGCTAATATCCACGTGTTATACATTATACTGAAATTTTATTGCCACGCATAATTCTCTCACTTGCTTCTGGTGTAGCCATGTGGTCCTGAAATTGATCTGCATACATCTCCCATTCTTGATTCATCACGAGTTTGGATCCAGATGCTGGAAATACTTGAAAGGTGAGGCTATCTCTTGCTGCATCAGCATCAAGACTGCCTTCATGGAGCAATCTGACTCCTTTGGTTGGTTTATAAGTGTCATCGCTGGACATATAACACATTAGTGCAGCATTATTACCATACTGCTTTTCAAGGCCAATGCAAGGGGTGCCATGCAGAAGTGAATCCACTAAAAAAGGTTGCGTGACTTGTTGATACAGCTACGGCATTTGAGAAGAGCAGAAAAGTTGCAGCATGCAGAGGAAAATATAGTGCTATGGCCAAAATATTCAGGGAGGCAGAAAGGCTGCAGGGTAATTTACAGGGCAGGCTGGGCTTTCTGTACTCTCCTTTAAGGAGAGTACACTATGGGGACAGCAGGTGACATCTCAGATGAGGCTCATCGGGTAGAAAGTGCAATTGGGCAACAGGCTTGCACCGGATTTAATGGTGACAGATGAGGGTTGGAGCCTCAGGTGTCAGCTCTGACATGTGAAGTATGGGTGGTGGTGGTGGCTTGGACACCCATTTCTGAGGCAATCACTAACAGGACACCTACCCCTTGCTACCTCATAACAAGGACAGGTGCTACTGTCTTTCTTCCAGCTTTCTTTTTCTATTTCATAGAGTGTAAAGGAAATTCATGATGCACAAATATTTCCTCAGTATGCTGTGAGCCCTCCACATTTACTCATGCCAGAAACATGAAAACTTGCTAGAGTTTTATTATCCAAATGTTTCTGCAATGGTTTTTTAGTTTTGATTTCAGGCTTGAAAAGTTTTGGAGAGCGCGGAGTTTCCATTAAATAGGAGAGTGGGTTGAGACAGGTGAAAATGGTGAGAGGAGGGGAAATCACCCATTGTGTAAAACCTGTTCTGACATTTTACTCTGAGTTATTTTAGTTGTTTTATCTCCTGATGAGAATTGTAAAACTATAAGACAGAAACCTGAAATCCCATTTGTCTCAAATAAATCCTGCTCCACTACAGTGGCTGATCTAGCAGCTAATTAAATGGCTATGATAGTCTTCACAACTTTCCTTTTTGTTTTTCTTTGGTACTGTGATCTCCAGCTCACAGTATTGCAAAGATTAGAGCTTCTCTGTCTTTAAATTGAAGCATGGAGATTCTATTTCCAATAGAAACATTAAATATACAGAAGATCTAGATGCCTTTTCAGTCTCAGCTGCTACCTCAGTCAATCCAGGCACTTTTCCCCTCAACATTTCATGCCAAGGTTACGAAATAACTTAGAAACAGAGTTGCTGGAGGGTTTTATGCATCAATTGGACAATGAAGAAACACGAAAAATGAAGTCACCTCTCTGCATAGGCAGAGGTGGGCATGTTGTGGCTGTCTAGATCCTGATGGAAGTGCCTCACATTCTGATATTTTCTGAGATTTGCACCTTGAGAAATGTTTGCTGCTTCTGCAAAAGGTGGAGTTTAAGCTCTCACCTTTAGAGACGTCGGCACAAGGCTTCTAATTGCCCACAGGCAGCCTCCGAGGGGCTGCATGACATTGAATTTCTGCCTCCATTTCAATCCCTTGATTTCTGTCAGGGGTGTGACTCCTGATTGCCATCCAAATGAGATTGAAAGTGCTCCCCAAAACACGAGGCAGGCATTGCTCAGCAAGCAGGGCTGCTACCAGGTGCCTAACATGGCCCCAGAAACCGCGCGCACTATGAGGCTCCTGGCAGCGAGAAGGAAATGAGACAAACAGCATGGTTTTGTTTTTAAAGGAAATATGCTGTTGTCTCTGCTGACTGCTGAGAAGATTTTTTTATTTTGTTTTTCTTTTTTTTTTTTATTTTAAAGACATCAGCAACTGTTGTCTGTAACCATATGTTGAACAGTCTCTGCACATTGAGGTTCTCCCCCTCTCTGATGTTTCTTGGTGATGCTGCCCTGCTTGTCAAGCAGCCGCCACACTCCCCAGCCACCACTGCTAGCCAGAAACTTGATGTGTGTGTTTACAACTTGTACCTTGAGAGCTTCATAGATCACAAAAACCTGTGTTAATCCGGGTGTTGGGATAGCTGTGAGGTTCAAATAAATTCTTCCTTTTTCCTTCTCTCACCAACTTTTTGGCCAGAATTATGAGAATGCGGAAAAGAAAATGCAGTCCTACTACAGCAGAAGCAATGCTAACAGCCTGCACTAAGGCCATTTAAGGTGGAATCCTCCTTCTTCCTCCACAAGCAGAGTGAATTTCCTATATTTTCCCCAACTCAAGGCAAATATTCTTTAAAAATTGTATTCAAATTATCTTGCTCCTCTTGTAGACCAGGGAGTGGAGGAGGGAGAAAGGGGATTAATATAAAAATTAAAGAAATGTTGGAACAGAAAAAGTAAATTTTAGGGTGGGTTGTTGTGCCCTGTTCATGCTTCTACTCCCTGTATGCAGAAATTATCCTTAACTGATTACCTTCTCTGTCTGGTTACCTTCCTCTATATACTGATTTATCATCCTCTAACTGCAGCCATCCAAATAAGCAAGGAACACATGTGCAATGTCCCCCTTATACCAGTCCACATAACACTGTGCAGCCTCTCCTCAAAAACGTGCTTAGTTACACCAAATCAATACATCTGCTGTGAGGGAAATTCCTGTACTGCAGAGCCACATCTTTCACACTACAGCCGTGTTAAGGCCTGGTCCTAATAATACTTAGTAAAGGCATTTCATTCCTGTCACTCGACCTGCAACAGCAACGATATGGAGGCTGGAGGTACTCTGAGGGTTCTGGAGTTCACGTCTGGTTGGCCATACCTGATATTCCTCTAGCAGGCTTCATTGGCACAGGCTTTACAGGTTTCTCAGTAAAAAATACTTACCTGTAGGTAAGACACAGAGAATACCAACTGAATTAGGGATGTTGACTCTGGCTGGTGGAGGCTTTGGGAAACCATCTAATTGGTACTGTGCTCATAGGCTGCTCATCTTGCCAGTCCATCTCCAGCTACTCTCTCCAGAAAGGCCTGATCTACTGTAGTACCTGTGTCATGTTTACAGCTTTGTAGAAATGTATCCAATGCCTGAAGCATCTGAAATGGCTTCAAACAACTATGTTTATATGGCTGAATAGAGGTAAGAAATCATGCTTGTCACAATTTAAGCCATTGATCTTTTGGTCTCTAAAATTTTCATTTATTCGAAAATTGTTGTTCCTCTCTTCATTCAACTGAGAAAAGTTTTCTTTCAGATTTTCATCACAGCTCCTGTTTTTGAGTCCACTGGCTGTTCCTGTGTTCTTATTTCCCCTTTCTTCGCTTTTTTAACTTCCCCCCCCCCCCCCCCCCCTTTTAAATATGTTGCTCCAGACTGGACATAGAATCGTAGAATCGATAGATTGGGAAAGATCTTTAAGGTCATCGAGTCCAACCATTAACCTAACACTGCCAAGTCTACCACTAAACCATGTCCCTCAGTGCCACCTCTACACATCTTTTAAATATCTCTGGGGTGGTGACTCAACCACTTCACTGGGCAGCCTGTTCCAATGCTTGACAGCCCTTTCAGTGAAGACAGTATTTGACACCGACATGATTCATCACCCTTTGCTAGTTCACATAAGAAAGGAGTTGCCTATTTTTTTTTGTCTTTCTTGTGACCTTCCCTTTATATATTCCCCTATATTTTCTCCCTTATATATTCCCTTATATCTCAGAATAAAATTTACTTTCCCGTATAACATTATTGAATGTAGTTTTGTGATCTTTCCTAACCTGCAGATTCAGTTGCGAATACTCCTACAGAACCCCAGACTTTATTCATCATCTTTGAGTAATTTTTCTGCCTCTATTTTCCCACTAATTTCAAGATAATTTTTGACAGTGATCTATTCCTCCAATGCGCTTGCAGCACCTTCCAGCCTGATATCACTCTACAAATTCAGTAAGTAGCACAGCTACTCCTTCAGCCAGGTCATTAATGTAGAATTGAACAGCTGCTTCCTCCAACTGGAGCAGGAGCTCTTGGGGCATCTCCTATTTTTTTTTCTGCTGGAGCAATTTATCGGTATCTGGAGGCAAATGAAGAAGCAGCAGCTTATTCCTATCAACAAGGTCTCTACTTGTGGGACTATTGGCACTTACCAGGCCTGGAGAAATTTCAAATGAACTTCTAGTAGAAGGAGGTACGTCAGCCAGAACTACCTGGAATTTCAGTACTTGGTTGCCCAATGCCCAAACTCACAGAGTCTTAATTTGCTGTTCCTAGGTGCAAGCCTCCAATAGCCTCACTACCCTGCAGATAGCACATATGCCCTTTGGAGTTTCCACACACTGTGTTTCGCTGCTGAAGTGAGGTAATACACAGAAATCCTATAGCCGAAAAACCTCATTTAAACAAAAATATTTTCCTTTTTTTTTTTTTTGGACAGAATGGGAAAGAAAGGAAGCAATCTGGCTGAAAAGCAAAGCTTTCCAAGCCTGAATTCCAGAGAAACTCTCCCAAAATCTTGCAGTCAGACAAAAAACCCTAAAAACCCAAACAAATTTAAAAAACCCCAAACCAAACTCAAAACACACCAGGAAAGCAGAATATTCCCACTAATTTATAAGACAGAAAGTAACATTTTACACACCTTAAAGAGAATCCCATACTACTCTCCAAAGTTTACTCTGAAGACAAGAAGCAGCTTTTGTCCCAGGTTCCCAGAGTGAAGGAAAAAGGGGGGCTAGGTAACACCTGCCGTCATTCATAACAGACTGGTCTCAACCCCTAATTAAAATGAGTAGCTTGTGCGGTTTTCTAGGCCACACAATGTTCCTCAGATATTGAGGCAGTTTTTGGTGCTTGTAAAGCTGTGCTTTTCAGGAAGGGCTCTAAGCCTGAGTATGAGATTTTTTATTGTACTTTATTGTTTGGGGTTTTTTTGGGCCACAGTATTTCATCCCGAAGTGATGTCTGGCATTGCAAAGTAAATTTAACTGCACTTCTTCTGCTTACTTTTGACTGTTCCTATCTAAACACTTCACAAAATAAATTTTTTCATGCACTCATACGAAATAATCATCAGTAATAACAATGTTTTTAGCATCAGTTCATTGGCACTCATTTGGTAAAAATAAAATAAAAAATCTGTTTGCTTTGCCTCATGGATTGTTCAGGAACTGCACTCCAAGCTTTGCAAGGCTCTTTCTGCTGTCTGTTGCAGCTATCACACAAACGGAATTGAATCTAACCTTTGTTTACTCGCATGGCAGGATCCCCTGCATCTCTGCTGTATTCCACACAGTAGGAGGTCAGTGTGGACTTTCCAAGTTCAATCTTGTTGCTGAAGACCCATGGCTCTCCTGCTGAGGAGGTGTCAGAAGGCATCTACTCAAGTTCATAGCAATGCAAACTTGTCAACTGTTGAGGAAGCTCTGGCCGTTTAAGTGCATTTGACTGGTGAAGACCCTCACTGCCTTGAATTAATTTACTTCTCTGCAGGTGGTAACGAGGAGAAAGAGGCTGAGACAGGTGGAAGTGAAAGAATCTGCGAAATTGTCAATCATCCTAGCAAGACGGCAACAGGAGTGTAAACTGTCTCCTGGAAGTGGGCTTAACCTGCAGTCTTGGATCTCAGTTTAACAGGCTGCTATCCTAAATTAGGATCTGACCTGAACTAAGCTATGCAGAGGAAAAGGCTGCATGAGGCACCAGGGGCTTGTCTTTGCACCCTCCAGTGTCTGCTTGCTGCTGATTTTAATGGGAGGAAAAAAATAGTTAAAGTTTATTAGAGTCTGGTTTCAAAACAGATGCAAAAATATTGTCAGCACTGAGATATTGAGAAAAGGGTTTGAGGAGTGAAGGCTAATGCAAATGGTCCACTGGGAATGTCTGGCACTAGGGGAACATGAATGAGCATGGGGCACTGTGTAAACAGCTGCCTGCCATGAAGCTGTTTGAAAGCAATAGAGCTTTGTAAAAAGTGGCATTGTGCTGAATCAAGAAGCCTTGCGACTTTTTGGTGATAATTAGCTTCACCCAATCAAAGTCTTAATTGATGCAGCTATTCTGATCATGGGACAAATATAGATATCTCTGCATTGACCTCTGCTCCTCAGCAGACAAATGGAGAGGTGATCAGCTGGGCTCATTATTGAATATATACATATTAAAAGAGCTTTACAAAGGCTATCAGTATTTTACAGATGTGCAAACCGATGCAGGACACAATAAGGAACTTGCCCAAGTTTTTAGTGGAGCAGCATTAAAGTTAAGACTTTAATGCAGGTGCCTATGTCCTGGCTCACTTTGTAAGAATGATTGTTCTCCAAAATGAAAATGCGTGAGCACTACAGGTTCTTCCCAGATCACTTTCTGGTGCAGGATGCCAGAGAGTCTCCTGGGTTCTGTCTTATGGCTATCACAATATGTTTCACTTCAGCATTGTAATAATGAGTGGGATTTTTTGATGTTATTATTATTTGCTCCACTGCACTTACATTTTCTGCATGTGTTCATTTTAGGTTGTTTTATGGCTTTAGCAAAATATTTTATCACATTTCTAATTTTAAGCATATGCTCTGGATGCTCACCGATCTTAAAAGCATTTAGACCTCATGTTCAAAGTTAAGTGGGTACTTAACTGAACAGAGATAGACTCACATGTGCGCTAAATGCTCAGTAAGTACACAGCTGTTTTGCCAAAGTAAGATATATGGAAATGAGAATAAATCTTTAGATATTTTTTCAATAAGCATGATTCCATTGACTGCAGAGGAATATGCCAGGAGCTGGCTTTAATCTTAAGCATTTCTTAGACGTGAAGTCTCTGGCACCAAACAGGAGGCTCACCCCCTTGCCACCCAGGTGTGGATCACCTGCATTGTTCCTTGCAGCTCTGCATCAGCCCCTGGTTCTCTGGGGCTTGAAATTTGACATCTGATCCACTGAGTTTGGCTCACGTGGTCCTGAAGTGGGGAAGGTCATGATGTTGCCTTGACACTGATAGCACAGGAGCTCCTCTTAATCTTTTAAACCTCTTAAACTTTTAAAGAAAATGTGTTAAAAGGTGATCCCTATGCATCCTAGGCTTACCACTCTCATGTGACGTGATGTAGCAGAGTCCACATTTTGGCAAAGACATTGGAAACCTATTTAAGGACCAAATCTGCCTCTGAGGGAAAGGGAAGAGCTGAGTAACCCCAACCAGCCATAGCACCCTTAATTTTAGATCGAGAAGGGACTAATTGATTGGAGCTATAGCTTTAGTTCAGAACCCTGTGGCCAACTGCAGCCTGGATGGATGAATCTGCTCCCCAGGGGAGCACAGCTCTGGCGAAACCTTTTCTAAACAAAAGTTCTTAATTTACGTGGTATTCATTAAGTGTTTGTAATATGTCTCTATTTAATGATGGTGAAAATTGAAGGTGTCCAGTAAAGCAGTTGTAATTGTGTTTAGTGCTGAGACAATGAACCTAGTTAAGATTCAATTTGTTATTCCCCTTTGCTCCCTCTTTCTGGTAATAAATGGTGAATTACCAGTTTGAAAGGCTCAGGGAAATTCATCAGCTTGCAGAAATTACAGTGATCACCATATTGCCATAAAAAAGTGCCACCCCATTGATTCTCCAGATGAAAATATTCTTTCCTTTACAGAAAATGTTAAGCAATATTCTGGCTTGAACTATCAAACCACATCCTTTCCTCTCCTCAGTGGCAGGGCTGGGAGTTGACAGGATCACGCCCATCTGCTGCGTGCCATGAACACAAGCTTTCTGCAGTGCAGCCTCATCCTCCATGTTAGTATCTGCATGACCCCTTCTTCTCTGCCACCAGGAGATAACTGGCAGGGCAAAAGCTCAGCACCAGACCTGTCCCATCACCATGAAGGAGTGAAGTCCCTCAGCAAGGTTCCACATTTGAGCCCTCATTTGAGCTGACTTGTGCAGAATTTGGGACTATTGCCAGAAGTCCCAATCTCTACAAACCCAAAGCCACTCAGCCCCAGAGTGATCATACTTGTTTCTCTTAAAGGAAGGACCAATGGCTCCAGGAATGGCGGCTGAGATATTCCCTTTTGTTCCAGGCACTAATCCCTGCATTACAGATGTGGAGTGTTTTAGGAATTCATTGCAATATCACCATTCATTTATTATTGCCTATGCTTAAAGTGTTCAGTGAATCGTGAGCGAACTTCAGCCTTGAAATTTTCACAGCTTGGGCCAGAGGCTGTCAAGTAAGCTAGCTGCATACATGCATGTTGACTAGAGGATACATTTTAGTCCCAATTAATGTGAGCATCACAGTTTGGATTTCTTTGTGTATTTATTTATTAGAGATGCTGAAATAGACTGGATTGGTACAACCAGGCACAGAATATCAGTGTTGTACTCTTGTTGCCACTATGTTATTCATCAAGATTTCCTGCAAACTGCGGTAACTGCTGATTCTGTGAGCCAAAGACACTGTAAGCACAAAAGTAACAGCACCTTGCTGTTACTGCATATATAATAAGTTCATTATAAATAGTATTACCCATCTATTCTCTTTTACTATGTCACTCCAAATCTCCAGGTGCTTTAAAAATATGGATGAAAATATTTAAAAAATAGAAGTCTGAAAAGAGATGGAAGAGCATAGAAAAACCACAGCACAACTTACGACTTCCATTTTGTAGCCCGCACTTCTTTTCAGGCTTCTTGTTTCCTCAAGGAAGTAATCTGCTGACTGGGATTATTACCCAAGATAGCTTCCTCAAATTTAACAACCTTCTCACTCCAGGACAAAGAAAGGGAAGGTTGTGCCCAGTAACTAGGAAATCTGTAGCAGCATGTGGGTAGATACTAATCTGCTGAGCCCGGCACTTTAATGCATAAAAATTACATGTGCAAAAGGCATTTGTATCTTTTCTCTGTCTCTTCCAAGTCATGCTTACAAAACAACTAAAATTGCACCTTCTCCCTTGCAGCTGAAAAAGAAACAAACCCAGAGCAACCCCCTTCCCTTTGCAAATATTCCCCCTACTTCCAGGAACACTGACAAGCACTGTTCAGGTCTAACAGCTTTGGGAAGATTCATAATTAGGATGCAGTGTCATTGAGCTACGTGCTCAGTGTTTAACAAGAGAGATCGCAACTTAACAAGCAGTTTGTGTGAGCTGCTGGTACCAGTGAACATGAGGGATACTCACTTTCTCTCAGTCTTTTTCTCATATCTTTCATTCCTTGACCTATCCTACTCATTCCATGTTCAGCAGAATATTTGAAGTTGGCATAACAGAATTTCTGTGATTAGCCTGTATACAGGAAGCAAGAAATGTTTCTCTTAGGGAATAAATTTGACTTGTAATCCTTTTTCACAATTAAAGCTGCTAAAGAATCCCAAAGTACACACCAAATACATTTTCTCATAAACTTTTGGTGCTTCCTTGCACTTACAGAGTTTCCGTTCTGGCTCATCACCTGTCTGTAAAGTAGAATGCTTCCACAAACCTTTATTCACTACCGAAAAGATAGCTGAAAAGCAAAACAAGACATAACATTACAATCATGATAGAAGAGTGCAGGATCTGTCTGCAATCTAATGGCTCTTAGAATTACATCTTGATTGAATGCACTGATGAACCTACAGCCCCTTTCTTAAGTGCCATGTTGTGGGCACTTACTGATGACTACACAGATACTCATCAACACGCCATGGTCAAGACCTGACTGAGGATTATAGTTTGCACAGGTGAGAAACAGAAAACCTACATGAGGAAGTGTTAGCTTAAATTTTGCTCATAGTCTTTATGGAAAGTGTCTTGCATTGGACTTACAACCAACCAATAGGGAGTGAAGAAAATTATCCAACATTTTTCTTAAACCAAACATTACTATGGTAATCACCTAGAAGCCTTTATCAAGACTAGGTCTGGAGCAAAAGTATTTTCTGTATGCCAAAGTAAGAACCTGCTTTGGTCCTGAAGAGCTACCAACCTAAAGAAACAGAGAAACATCTTTTGAAGGTCCCCCTCTTCATTGTGCAGGAAAATTGAGGCTCAGAAGCCCAAATGTTACAGACAAGATGCTGGGCCAGTGTTGACAGGAGAATCCATTTCTTCTGGTTTTAGATGTGTGAATTTGGCAGGGAGGACTGACACACACCAATGCTAGATCCTGGTTCCATTTGCTATCTGTGGCCTGTGGCTGCCTTCAACCTTATTTTAGATCTGTTATAGAATCATAGAATCACGGAATAGTTAGGGTTGGAAAGGAGCTTAAGATCATCTAGTTCCAACCCCCTGCCATGGGCAGGGACATCTCACACTAGACCATGTCATCAAAAGCCTTGTCCAACCCGGCCTTGAACACTGACAGGGATGGAGCATTTTCCACTTCTTTGGGCAACCTGTTCCAGTGCTTCACCAGCCTCACAGTAAAGAACTTCTTCCTTATATTATGATTTCCTCATATATTATTATTTGCTTATGATTTCCTCTCTCCCATGGCTGTAGAGGGTGCTGAATCCTTACAGCCCTGAACAGGCTAAGCTGCTTACTGCTTTCTTGAGATACAATACCAGGGTCCTATTAGATGCCATACAAGATAGTGTAAAAATAACTCATGGCTACTAGAACCCCTTTGTCTCTCAGGCCTGAGCCAGAGCCTGTTGGAGACCATGGGTAATTTTCTATTAATTTCTGATGCACTTTAGATTAGGCAGTAAACTGTTGCCATTTCTACTTTCCATTCTCTGTTGTCAGTGTTACTCTGCCAAACAGGTAGAAACATCGTGTTTTTAAGAATCAGTAGTTCTTAGAGAAGTAAATTAATGAATGGAACCTAAGTTATCAGTTTGGAGAAATGGAGGAAGGATTTAAAGCTGTGAGGACACTCACTGACAAATCAGTCCTTCCCTCTGGGCTTCTATCACTGAAGTCCAGATGGTACCTGAGCATCTCAGATGCTGGAGCCAAAGACCTTCAGTTCAGACAGACAGTTCATCACAGTGCAGGGTGGGGACCAACTGCACAGAGGATGGCGTCTATTACCATGTTGCTGCAGCTGCTTCCTGCTGAAGTGTGCTACATGCCCATTTCTTTGTTAAAGGTTAACTCATGCTGGGGAGTTTTAATTGTCTATTATCTACCCAGAACTAACTATCTTAAAGACCAAGGCAAAAAGCTTCTTTTTCTGGCTTTTCTTTATGTGTTTTTGAAAGAAATTTGTACATTAGTCAGACTTGTGAATGAACAAAAGAAACATAATGGCAGCGATATGTTTATTGGGGAAGGAGACCCTGGGTTACACAGATCCACCAGCAATAAAGCTAAATAAAATCAGGGAGAGTATCACTGACTCCTACACTTCAATTATTATTGTGGTGATTGATAACGTGGTTGCTCAGCTAACATGGCAACCTGCGTGGTCTTAAAGGTCAGCAGCACAGCTGGTGAGGTGGAAAACCATGCTGTTGTGATGGAATAGGCTGATGCCTCATCATCTGATACACAACTCTTGTAAAAGAAGATTGATTTGGATTACAGTGCCCTGGTCCTGGGCTGTCCTGCATGTGGTAGTGCTGCAGGATTGGTCTGTAGTTTGCCCAACTTCGGCCTTTTCAAGTTGGGTGAACTTTTACAGACTTGGCCATTTCTGTTTGGTAGTGCAGCTAACCCCACTCGTATATGATCCCTTCCCTTAGTTTTAAATGGAATTTAGGTTTCAGAAGAGAAATAGATTTGACTTATCTGTTTTGTCAGAAAAAATAGTAACCTAAGAAATCCTTTTGCAGGGATATGATTAGCTTTACTCACTTCTGAGGAATATAGTGTGATTTAATAAGTGATTTGGAGAGGGGAAAGGTGTAGTGAGATTTCTGGTAGTTCAGTCACTGAGGCATCATGGGCAGAACAGAAAAAAGTGGAAGACCTGAGGTGAATTATAGATAACCTGTAATGATGAAGGAAACAATACAGAATATTAAGATATAAATGGTGTTAGGGACACCTTTCAGTGCAGATTAATATCTCTTTTTTATTCCAGCAGTTCAAAACACTTAACATTAGAGATTTAATCAGTGACCAAGAAGAATGACATTGGAGTAAGAGAAGGATAAAATGGGAAGAACACAAACCAGTTATATATTGATGAAGGAAAAGAAAGTAGCTCAATACTCTTCTGTTTCCACAGCCATGGCTATCATATCCAAGTGTAACCCCTTGCTTTAGTCCAAAGTGAGAAGAGCAGCAGAAAAGACACATGGATTTTGTTGAAACTCCTGAATGTAGGGCAGAGCAAAGCAGTCAGAAAGAATAAAGAACGATTACTGTCACGGTAACAACTGTAATTAGCACCTTCTGATTTATCATACTGTAGTCAGCCACAGGAACATGAAGCAAGATTTGTCCCTGAGTTTTGACCTGTCCTGGTAAAATGACTGGATGTGCCATGTGTAGTTACACTGCACATCAAATTTCCACTCTGGATGTTTGAAGGCCTCATATGTTTGGGGCAAGCTTTCTTCTGGTACTAAATTATTCAGGCTGAAATAACATAAAAATAGAAGATTAGACAGTTTTAAAGGCAACTAGAAATTTGAATAGCATCTTTATTTATTATCAAATAGGGAACAAATTTGAAGCTGTTTTATGGCATTGTTCTATAAATATTGACTAAAGTATTGCTGTACAAGGAAGCATGTAAGTTATTACTCAGTCCTCTAAAGACAGAAGGGGAGACTCTTTCATTCATTTCATTGTATTGCCAGTATCTTAAAAGTTATTCATTCTAGAAAGAAGAGGCATCTTACAGGTAATTTACTGTATTTGTGCCTTCTGCTCCGTGGACTATAATGCAAGACTGTCAGCTGATGCTTTCAATCTTCATTTGTCTTAGACTACTGCACCCTGTTTCTCTGAGGTGCTCTTCAGTGTAATCATTATACTCCAATTCAGCTCCCTGCAGAAAGCTTGAATGGTATCACTTGCAATAAAGACTTTGGTTGGCTCCTTCACCTAAGGGTCTTTTCTGTTCCTGGAAGTGAATAGAGAAGTCAACGGAAGATTTGCCTCTACAGTGGAGATGTTGAGCTGAGACCCATTTGTACTCTCAGGCAGGAGAGGCGCATTGTGGTGGGGTTCTTTGTCATCACAGTCATTTGCTGGGCATGGAGAAGGGCCAGTGGAATAAAAATACAATTTCTGAATTTGAGATGAAGCTGAGCCTCTTTCTGTAGAAAGTTGAAAGGTGTGTCTTTGTAGATGCTTTCATTTATATCTCAAATTCATCAGTTCAGCAGTGACTTCTGTTAAACTGAACAGAAAAGCACATGCAAGGTTGTGTCAGTAAATCACCATGGATACCTTTGTTTCTTATAAATAAAAGAAGGATATCTTGGTGCACAAACATCGTGCAGAACACTTCTAAAGGCTTTGCCACTTACAGTGCTCAATTGCTGCAATTGTACCGGCATTCAGCATTTCGTATACTGTAAATAAAAAGCTCACGAGATTTCAGTCCTCCATTCCCTGAGACACAGGCACCTTTGAGGGAAATCTGGTGGCTGTCTGAAATAGTACAGGGGTATTGAATGAGAAGAGAAGGATAAAAGTTAGCTCTCCTTAATGAAAATTACAGAGAGGATTTGGGGCAGTTTTAGAAAGTAGCAATGACTCTAGCTGAAATTGGTCAGGACATTAAAAAAATGCAACACTTACGGGAAATGGAAGCCCAAGACTTCCTGATGATTACGGGCATGGGAGGATCTCTGTGTTATCTTCAATTAACAGAACAAGTACCTTTAGCTCGAGAGAGAAGAATCACATTCATGGACAGGATACACAAGAAAGTGTGTGAAACCCAGCTGACAAATCATGGACACATCTCCTCAGTGAACCTGTCAACAGGACAGACGATGCAAGCTCCCTTTAGGTTAAAGCATCAATTGTTTTGTATATTCTATTATTATTATTATTATCATCATCATCTTTATTTTTTTCCTTTTCTGTCCTATTAAACTGTCTTTATTTCAACCCATTAATTTTATTATCTTTTTCCCCCAGTTCTCTCCCCCATCCCACTGAAGAGGGATTGTGTGAGCAGCTGTATGGTGTATAGCTGCCTGCTGGATCAAATCATCACAGCATGACAGAAGAAACCCAAATTAGCCATGTCCTTGCTGGGTCTGCAATGGATGATGATTTGGAGGGGAATGGGGATTACAAAGCTGTGGTGTTGGGCTTTGGTTCTTCCCCTGTCTGAGGGGGTTCAGTGTCCCCATTTCTTACCCCTCTGGAACCTGGACCTGCCAGATGCCTTTGCAATGCCAGTTTGCAGCATTGTGTGCCTCCTACAGCTTGGGAAATCTTGGATACATGTCACAGCACAGCTCCCACACTGCACACACCACTCCATTAAACCACACAACTGGTTTAGCATTGTCCTGTGCTCATTTCTGGGACAGAGTTAAGGTTTCTTTGATGTCTTAAGAAGTAAGTTTATAATATTTTATGTTTATAAAATATATATCAGTTTATAACATTTTTTTTCCTCTGGAAGATTTCAATATCCTCCTGAAATAGTTTATTTGGAATTTATGGGATCCATTCTTTACCTTAGAAAAAAAAAAAGATTTTTTTCTCTTCTTTCTGTGAATACAATCTTTTTCTTTCCCTTTCCCTTTCCTTTCCTTTCCTTTCCTTTCCTTTCCTTTCCTTTCCTTTCCTTTCCTTTCCTTTCCTTTCCTTTCCTTTCCTTTCCTTTCCTTTCCTTTCCTTTCCTTTCCTTTCCTTTCCTTTCCTTTCCTTTCCTTTCCTTTCCTTTCCTTTCCTTTCCTTTCCTTTCCTTTCCTTTCCTTTTTTTTGGTTACCCCTAGAGCTACCGTATATGTCTAGCATCAAACCTATTACATGCCCTGACTAAACTCAGAGGCTGAATTTAAAGTGGAACTAAAGAGAGATACGACACATACCCTTTAACTCAGGGTATTATCTGTCACTCCCATTCAGCTGCTTCTCACCCTGTCCTATCCCACAAAGAAAGGTGCAAGGCTTCAGTGAATTTAACTGAACTCTGCGGGTATGAAACCCTGGAGACTGAACTCGCAGTTAAAGCAGGGCTTTTTTCTCAAGAGCTGCCAGTGTGAGACCATGCCATGATGCAGCAAGAAGTTTCATGGTGCCATCTTAACAGTAGAAAACAAGGTAGCCCTAAGCTGTGTTCCAGGGAATAAAACAACTGAAACAACTAGGGGAGAAATCCATCAAATAGGATGAAAAGAAGATAGTCTGCTGAACATCACCAAAAAAAAAAAAAAAAAAAATATAAAAGGGAGAGAGAGAGAAAAGAAAAAATGGAGTGAAAACCCGCCTGTGATGTACTGGGCTATAAAACACAAAAGTAAGAATGAAAGTAGTAACTTCAGAGAGTGCTATTCCTTGTTCATGCCTGCCTTAGATCTTTCTTTTTGATTTCCACAAGGGCATCTTCACAGACCTTGGAGGTAGAATTACTGGTACTGAGTCTTCAGCCATGGGACAGCCCAAGAGACCACCCTGCCCGTAAGATCTCTTTTGCTATGGTATGTCTGTGTCATGCAGCCCCTGAGCTAGCTGCAGTCCCTGTAGTGCATGCAGAGTGCAGATACCGACTGAGTTTCAGAAAGGAAGGGCTACCATTGCCCAGCCCCAAAGCAGACGCAGTATATGAACTCTTAGCCCTTCCCGTTCAGTGCTGCAGGGTGGTCTCAGTGTCTCTGTTCAGCATCTCCTGGTCTTATTTTCATAGGGCAAGCTCATGTGCATCTTCATGGACCTCTCCAATTCTCCCTGCAATGGGGCTCCTTGGAAACATCTACATCTACTGAGTAGGCAGACCCAGAGTTCCCTCTTTTGGAGAAACAGCCTTTGCCTTGTTTCCCATGTGGTTTTAGAAAGGAAAGGAGAGGTCAGAATAACCCTCAATACAGAAATTGTAGTGTTGTTCATGACGTATACTTTCTTCCTTGCTTGCCATTTACTGATGAGAAGGACTCAGAGAATTAGCATCCCAGACTGCAAAATTAAGCCACCCTGACTGTGCTAGGAAGGCGAGCACTTCTGTATCATGACACCCACGCATGGGGGACGCTGGTGATGGGCTATGTTGAGCACAGTAAAGCCCAGAGAGACAATTACAAGGATTTTTTAAGCCACCCTGGTGAATTTCAGCCTTAAGTGCCAGTAATGAAGCTAAACCTCTGGGTTTTTCCCTGTTCCCTGCATAACTCACTTATTGCATATTCCAGATTTGTTGTCTTTCCCTGTGTTTTCATAGAATCATAAAATCATTTATGTTGGAAAGGACCTTTAAAATCATCAAATCTAACTGTCAACCTAGAACTGCCAAGTCCACCAGTAAACCATGTCCCTCAGTGCCACATTTACATGTCTTTTAAATACCTCCAGGCTGGTGACTCCACCACTTCCCTGGGCAGCCTATCCCAGCGCTTGACAACCCTTTCAGTGAAAAAAGTTTTTTAATATCCAGTCTAAACCTCCCCTGACACAACTTGAGGCCATTTTCTCTTGTCCTATCACTTGTTACATGGGAAAAGAGCCCAAACCCCATCTTGCTACAAACTCCTTTCAGGTAGCTGTAGAGAGTGATAAAGTCCCACTCTAAGCCTCCCTCTCTCCAAGCTAAACAGCCCCAGTTCCCTCAGCCACTCCTCATAAGTCGTGTGTTCTAGATCCTTCACCAGCTTTTTTGACCTTTGGATGTGCAAACACAGTCAACATAGAGTGGCATGAGAAAAACTCATATATTATTCATTTGTTGAGATATGCTTCCCACTGGATAAAGTTTCTGGAGCACTACTACAAACTCTGAGCAAGCAAGGAAGTTAGAGCAGAACCAGGAGCACCCTACAAAGCCAGTGTTTGATTAATTCATCTGGTTTTAATTAATATGTATTCCCTCCTTAATTATGTGTTTTATGAGAAGTGGATGTGGATATCTGAAGTCAAGCAAGGGATGGTGTTTCTGTCATCACATCAATTCAGGGTATGTGAGTTCTGGGAAGTAAGACAGTGTTAATAAATGACCAGATACAGCAGCACGCCCCCACCAGAAACTAATAGGATCCACCTTTAAATTAATAGATTCATTTACTCCAGTGTAGCACATATTATGATGTACCATCTTTCGCATTACATCCTATCTTTCTGTTGATTGCATTTTAGTTTTATTGTAATGCTCTGTGTGGAGAAAAAGATTATTCAGAAGTAAGGCATGTCTCCTGCTTGAAATGTCTACAACAGACATGCTTCTAGAGGCATTATTTTCAAAGCATTGAAGCATTCAGTTTGCAATCCCTATGTCTCTCTCTCTCTCTTTCTCTCTATTTAAAATCCAGGGAGTGCTCAGTCTTGCCTTCCTTTGGTAACCTTTTAAAATGGCTCATGTTGGCACTCAGATATCAGGCACTGTAAATCAACTGTAATTGCCGAACATTTAGACCATGTTTAGGAAAGGATAATAATATATATGCTCTTCATCTGCAGCAAATATATAGGTACAAGCAGATGCTGTTAGTAACTTGATTATGAGATTGAATGATCAAACCAACATTTTTTGGCCCTGTAAGTTTTCAATCTGACTGACGAATGGGATGCAACAGGTGAATGACACAAATGAAACAGGACAGTATAGGAGATCAACAGCAAGTAAAACGTGATCACCAGGAGAGCAGGAATCATATGGTCCACTGCCTGTTTTTTTTTTTCCCCTAGACTCTCTAAATATGCCTTTCTGCAACATAGACAGACTGTAAAAAGCTACAAATCTCTGCTTTTATGTCTCTGAACCTTAGCCATGAATCAAATAATTTACGTTACTGAACAGTGAAATGATGCAAAGTGGTTTGAACATGGAGGTAAATGCAAGTTTTTATGAAAGAGAAACTTTGCAAAGGAAGTGTGTAGGGAAGTCAAGATGTGCAAGTGAGACACGAAATAACCTTAAAGTTGACATGCTTAAGCTTCACTGAATAAACAGCATAATGTTTTGATATCCTTCCCAATAAGCTTTACAAATATTACTGCACTGCCTGAATGCATTTCATACCAGCAAGCTAACAGGATGTTAGGACTGGCAGCATCCATGCCATGACTCCACTCTGCCATATTCCCCAGTCAAATGAAGAGTCAGTAAATTTCACAGCACTTTTAATTTTTGCCTCAAGTGTAAATTACTTCTCATGGTCTTAAAAAAAAATAATTAAATAAAGTCCTTGCCTTCTTGCAGGCTTAATCTCAGTGCTGATGCCTGTTGATGGATCAAACAGTCACAGATTTTTAAATCATTTAACTGGTTCAGAAGCTGTCTTATCCTTTGCTTTTATAGTTAAATCAATTCTCAGGAAAGAAAATGAGCTTGTCACTGAATCATACCCACAGTGGTCTACCCTTCCTTAGAGCCAGTTGCAGATTATATAGAATAAATCAACTCTGAAATTTCTTAGGAATGGAAAGGGGTGAAGAGAGAAAGTGCAGGAATTGCAAACCAGAAGCAGCGAGGGGCCATCATGGTAACACAGAGTAGATCACTATAGACAGTCATATCTCTGTCATTTACAATGAGTGGTTGCTGCTACCATGCTGGCTCCTTTCTGTATCTTTGTAAGTAAAGAGCAAATGCATGAACTAAGGTAGGACAACTCTTGTGCAAAGTTAAAATGTTTAGAGATTCCTTAGGACCAGGATGGAAATCCTTCCCCAGGAGAAACCTGCATGGGGTTTAACTCCACAAAAGGACCCCAACAGTGAGCAATGCATTTGTGTCCCAGGCAACACTGTGATGGACATCAAGTAGCACTGATGTCATCAGTCTGATGTCAAGCAGATTGATGTCTGCTTCATAAGAAAGTGGGATAGCCTTCACGTGTCTCCCTTTCCTATATTGCTCAGTAATTGTGGCTTTTGGTCTTTTCCTGAAAGTCTAGTCTGTCATGAGACAATACCAGGGGATGGTTTATCAAGGGGTGCTTGAATGCCACTTCTGTATGAAATTCCTATTACATTGGTTCTTGGGATTGCAGGGCATTTGACTTGAGGACATAAATTGTAGGGACAAGCTGAGCTAGAATAGGAATAAAGAAAAATAGTCCTGTGTGCTCTGAAATAAGACATGATAGTGATTTCATATGAGAATGAAATCAAGACAACAGAGTAAGCTTTAAAAGTGCTTCTTTCAGTTGTCGTTTTTGCTGCCAGCTATTCTTAGTGCCTCATGTTTTCAGTTGCAAAACAAAAGGTTTCCTTTCAAAACTTTAAATTTCCCTGAAAACCTTTCCAATTCTCCTTTCTTTTGGGGAACAGAGATTGAAATAATTTTGGCAATTTACTTCTTTCCTTCCCAACTGAATGAATTATAAAGGTTTATCCCTATAGTTGTCTTTCTTGATCTCTGTAAATTTTAGCAGATTAGCAAAAAGAAATTTTGTGACTGTCACATTGCAAAGTTTTAAAAAGCTACACAGCAGAGAAGTAAAAAAATGCATAGAACACAGCAAGAGCATGAAAACAAAGGAAGATAGTCTCTGCGCGCACCTTGACAAGTGAAACCCTCTGAAAATGTAGCGTTTCCAGGACTAAGGAGAAAAGTTGGATTCTATCTTTGGAAATTATTTTGCATGATTTCTTCTGTACATGCTAGTCTGCATGAGTCTGATGTCAGAATGTGGGCTATAATGCTTTTCCTACTGGAACACTATTTTCTAAAATGAGTCCTGTACCACCTTCCAATGACATCCTCCAGTCTTGTGTTATATCCATGCTTGAAAACAGACTACTTTAATAAACATAAGCATTCCTAGAAAAATCCTGAGGAGATATATATACATATTAAGCATTTAAGCAGCATTATTTGCTTTTAAATGAGGATGGATTTTAACTTGCTGCTTTCAATTAGAATAATAATAAACATTTTCCCTAATGATAATGGGCAGCAGTGTTAAATTGGAAATGAAAAAGCTTTTTCTGTTGGTACAGTAGAAGTTACAGTATCATTAAATATATAACTAGCCATTTATAGCTTTGTGTCATTTTTGAGGCACTTAAGTGAAAAGTTGATTTGTCTCTTATTAGACCTCAATAAATGTTCCTTTAATAGTCATAGGGTATTTTAATACTTTACAGGATCACAGTATCACAGAAGGGTTGGGTTTGAAAGGGACCTCTGGAGATCTAGTCCAACTACCCCCTGCCCGCCAAAGCAAGTTCACCTAGGGCAGGTAACACACGAATGTGTCCAGGTGGGTTATGGATATATCCAGAGAAGGAGACTTCATAACCTCTCTGGGCAGCCTCTTCCGGTCCTCTGTCAGCCTCAAAGTAAAGAAGTTCTTTGTCACATTCAGACAGAACTTCTGTGCTTCATTTTGTGCCTGTTGCCCCTTATCCTGTTGCTGGGCACCACTGAAAAGAATCTGGCTCAATCCTCTTGGCACCCATGCTTAAAATATTTGTATGCATTAATCAGATCCCCTCTCAGCTGCCTCCTCTCCAGGCTAAACAGGCCCAGCTCTCTCAGCCTTTCCTCCTAAGAGCCCTCTGCTGGACCCTCTCTGGTAGTTCCTTGTTTTTGTTGAACTGGGGATCCCAGAACCGGACAGGCCTCATTCATCAGAGGGTCCACATTTTCTCTAGTCTTCCTTTTGCACCTCATGTACTTGAAAAGCCCTTCTTGTTGTACTTGACCTCTCTTGCCAGATTTAATTCCAAATGGACCTTAGCTTTCGTTGATACATCCCTGCCTACTTTGACAATGTTCCTATATTCCTCCAAAGTGGCCTTTCCCTCTTTCTACATTCTGTAAACTTTCTTATTCTGTTTGAGTTTTGCCAGAAGCTCCCTGCTCATCTATGCAGGTCTTCTGCTCCCTTTGCTTGATTTCTTACTCATAGGGATGCACTGATCTTGAGCTTGGAGGAAGTGATGCTTGAATATTAACTAGTTCTCTTGGACTCCCCTACCTTCTAGAGTCCTAACCAATGGTATTCCTCCAAGTAGGTCCTGAAATTCAAGGTTGTAATTTTACTTAGTGCCCTGCTTCCTCCAGGCAGGAGCCTGCACTCCACCATCTCATGGTCACTGCAGCCAAGGCTGCCCCTAACCTTCACATGCCCAACCAGTCCTTTGTTAGTACAAGGTCCAGCAGCACACCTCTCCTTGTTGGCTCCTCCACCACCTGTGCAAAAAGTTATCATCAATGCTTTCCAGGACCCACCACAGCCATATGCACACTTGAGGTGGTTGGCCTTCTGGTTCTCATCATCTTGGGAGGCAGCTAAGGAACATTTGTCACTGTTCTGGTTGGCCTGCCTTATTCCTCAGTCGGATGAGATGGTGTGAGCATTGCCACTTTAGACCCAGCCTTCTTCACTTTACAGCCCGCCTCACCAAGTTGTCCAGCCTGTTTTTTTTTTTTTTTTTTTGGTGGGTGTTTTTTTTGTTTTGTTTTTGGTTTTTTTTTTTTTTAATAAATAATACTGTTGATGGCAGTATTTTTTATTATATTATTATTAAAAAAAATTTTCATTAAATTGAGTGCAAGACATTTGAGTTAAATAAAAGAGAACTGGAAAACCTCAATAAATCACGGTAGGAAAAGCTTTGATTTGTGCTGTTTTAATTGTGCCAAAATGGATCTGTCTATTAAGCTGCCTTACAAAGGCTGAAGCAGCTTAATTCCATTAGGGCTTGATTATGCCTGCATGAGTCAGCTGTGACACTGTGGCAGTAATTAGACATATTTCACGAGAGAAACTTGAGGATGGATTTTGCTGCAGCATTGGTAGACTTCCTCCTGAAACAAATGCCAGGTAAGAAAAAACATACTGCAATGACTTCTGCATTATGGGAGTCTTTGTTCTGTATGGGACAGGTGGAGAATGGAGAAAGCATACCACTTGGGCACAATTCCTTGCCCTTCTCTATTGATTTTCTTCACCTCTTATGGTTTACTCTGGCATCTACTGCCAATACGCACACACACCAAAAAGTGACTCTGAAACACCTCATGAGATATAACTTATGAGGTATTTGAAGTAAACATATGATATATAGATGGCAAAGATGTATATATATGATATACATATGTGGCAAAGAAAGCCACCAGGATGCTGGGTTATACCAACACAAGCATCTCCAGCAAAGATAAAGCAGTCATTATTCCACTCTACTCAGTGCTTGTCAGGCCACACCTGGTCTGTTCAGTTTTAGCCCCCAATACACAAAAAAGCTGTGGGCAGGCTGTAGACAGTCCAGAGAAGGGTCTCAAAGATGATCAAAGGACTGGGAAGCTACTGAATGAGGAAAGGCTGAAAGAACTAGGTTTGTTTAGCCTTGAGAAAAGAAGGCTTAGGGGAGATGTTAGAACCATGTTTCATTATTTAAAAAGTGGCTACAAAGAAGATGGAGATTCTGTTTTTACAAGGAGTTACATGGAAAAGATGAGGGGTAATGGGTACAAATTACTCCCAGGGAGATTCCAACTGGACACTAGAGGAAAATTTTTCATAATGAGAACAATCAGCCATTGGAATAATCTCCCCAGGGAAGCAGTGGTGGACACTTTTAAGATTCAGCCAGACAGAGTGCTGGGCCTTCTTGCTTAGACTATGCTTTTGCCTTGTTGGACAAGGTGATCTTTGAGGTCCCCTTCCAACCTGGTATTATATGATTGTATGATATGAGGTAGATCTTAAAATATAGCGAACTTGGAAAAGTCTTAGAAACCATCACTTATAAGCAGTGGAAGATAAGCTTGCAGAAAGGATGCAGCTTGGGAGTTTTGGTACTGCTAAAGCTGTCTAAGCAGGGAACAGTCCAAGAGTAATAAGACATTTTCTTCTCTGTAAGAATATTACGAGAGGTATTAAAATGAGGAAAAAAAAAAGAAAAAAAAAACCCAAAATAACAAAAAACCAGACAGGTCTGAACTTAAAAAGTACAGAAACCCCCCCCCCCAAACCAAAAATCAGGATCTGAAAAATGTGGTAGGACCTAAACAAGTTTGATCTTCCTAGTCCATAGCACAAAGTGTCTTTCTTATCTTGGACAGTGTAACTTTTAACATAAAAAGGCTGGATGCAATTTCAGTATCTTTTCTGTAGGTCAGTAGAGAGAACGGCCATAGTTTTGAAATATGTGTTTGCTTAAGAGAAAATGTCTTCTCCACACATCTACTCCTCCTTGGCCACACGACATCTCCTAATGCCCCAAACCACCAGACAGTATTGCAGAAGTCTCACTGAACCTCAAAACTAAGGTTCTGATCCCAAAGCAAACTAACTGATAAATATTTACTCTGGAAGAATAGTTGAAAGTTGCAGGTTTTTTGTTTCAGAATGGAAAGGAAAGAAGCATCAGCTTGTGGGTCCTTGTCCCCAAGGGCCGTCACCAGTCTACTAGGCCGTGCACTTAATCTAGTTTTAGATTTATTGCTTTTGCTTGGATGTCCCAGAGAAATGCCAGAGCTGGGTGTGAGTGTGAGGATTGTGAATATTAACACTCA
The DNA here is from genome assembly GCF_004027225.2 of Strigops habroptila. Lineage (NCBI taxonomy): Eukaryota > Metazoa > Chordata > Aves > Psittaciformes > Psittacidae > Strigops > Strigops habroptila. The sequence continues at coordinate 57,658,078 of NC_044281.2, read as the reverse complement.
GTCTTGTCTGAGTTTGACAGCTAGTGGCTCAAACAAGGATATAGAGGCCTGATTCATTCTGAAGGGAGCTTATTTACATAATGAGCTTGAGCCAGGGAGGGGGGCATAACAAGAAAATTGATGATTGAATGCAAGAGTTAAAACCTGATCAGAATTGCTGCCCATCTCCAGGTACTTTGCTAGCTACCTAAGATGGTATCATGCATCAAAAGTCCTGCACACCTTCTGCTGCTCTGAAATCTCTGTGGTTTCTTGTTCAGTTAGAAACCTTTAAACTTGAATGTCCTTTTCCTCTTGGTAGCAAGTCAGCATTCAAATGAGCTAGAGATGAGGACACATGTGCAACCCTTGCCTTCCTACTTTCCCCAGTATTACTTGGTATTTAATTGGTTAGCAGGTATTGATGCTTGTGAAAGCAAAAGAAGGGAGGAAAAATATAAAAAGGGCCCAGTAGCCACGGCAACAGAAAATATTTCATGAAGTAACAGAGTATGTATGTAGAGATGGGCAACAGGATTCTTCCTAGAGTGGCTGCCAAGTCACTTACCCTTTAAATAGGGAAATAAATACAGAGGCATAAAAATCCCTGAGCAGTGACATGGCCCTTTGCTGGCTGGTTTAGCTTCAGATCAGAACTGTCTGTCATGTCTAAGGATTGTTTACTTTCTTCTGACCCACTATGTAACTATAGTTCTTACAGGCGTGCTTCCCCCTATTTCATGATTGACCAAGCTTCATAATATTGAGAGCTTTGTCCCAAAGAAATATGACAGATTTGTATATTACTGCACAAAGTAAAATATTATAGGCAGATAACTGCTGATGCCATGCTCTAGAGATTTCCCAGGTCAGGACTCTGACATGGAGACTCATGATTGCTTGAAAAATTATCTCAGGTTCAAATAAATCCAGTGCATACTGGTCCACAAAGTGGTCCTTTGCCTGTGGAGAACAGACTGGTTTAATAAAGCCTAGTGGTGTTGCACGTTTTGGAGCTCATGGCACTGTGGTGCACAGCTGTGAATATATCCACAGGCACATGGTTAAAAAAAAAATTATAAAAGTATAAAAGCTGAAGACATTGAGGTCATGAATTTTGCAGAATCAAGAGACTCAGAAGGGACTCTTGATGGTCATGCTATTCATCCTTCTGCATCCTGTGCAGAAATTTTCTTATTAAACTCTATTCCCCACCATCTTGCCTTGTCTTAAAGACAAGTGCTGCAAACCTTAGTCTTCAGGCTATCAAGACCAACTCTTCGTTGTCTTTGTTGTTAGAATATTTCCTCTTATGCCTAGCATGATCCACTTGCTGGAATTTAATATGGTTACTTTTCGTCCTATTCTCAATGGCCACAGAGAAAATTCTTTCTTTCTTTGGAGCTGCTTTTCATGTGTGTAAAACCATTTTTTCTGCCTTCTGTACTTTAGAATGAGGAGCACCAGTTTGTTTAGTTTGTCTCCATAAATTATTGTATCCAGATAACTGAACATCATCATCACTCTGCTGTGTGCTCTTTCACACTGGTCAGCGTGCTTCGTGGTGTGCAGTGCTCAAAAGTGGACACAATTCCTTAGTCAAGACCTTGTCAGTACCGAGCAGTACCTGCCAGATTTCCTAAAGATGGTCCTGTTTACATCCTACTATGTCATTTTCCTTTTTCATGACTACACAAAATTATTCACTCATGCTGGCATGGACTGTTGTTACCTGCTTTGTAGCAATTTTGATCTATGAAGTCTTGTGAACTTATTCACCCTCTGTACTTTATGGGCAGGTCCCTTGTAAATGCAATGCAGAACTTCACTGGAGCAGAACTTACATTTCATGTTGGTACAAGTAGCCTGGATTTTTTTATTCTCTAATCCCATTTGAAATGGACTACAAGAAGGTAAAAGGAGCAAGACTGGTATCAGATGGTCATAGCTATAGAGAGATAAGTTTTTATGTCGGTTATGTAAGTGTAAAAGCAATTCCTTTCTCTTAATCTATCACGGTGCAAGAATAGAATTAAATTAAGATAACTAAAATTTAAACACCTACTTTGTGAAATAATACTTGTGAACTAAACTACCCTACCAGTTTCAGGGGAATTAGAGAGATGTCCTAGGAGATCAGAAGTAACTGTTCCTGAGACAGCAGAGCAATTTTTCCCTAGCTATCCACACCCAATTATTTATTTGTATTACAGTTCTTTTTTTCTTTCTGTCTATTTTTGTTTAAGTGTTTTTATTTTTATTTTTTTAACTTGGGTATCAGCAATCAATCTTTTCTTAAAAAGCAACAAAGACAAAACACAAAAGAAATTCAACAAAAGACATGATAGTTTGGAAGATCCTTCTTATGTTGAATGTTGAAGACTCATCAACATTCAAAACTAAAAATTTGCAGAATATTTTATCTTCTCTGCTTGTCAATGGCAAATGAGATATGTAAGTTAAAACAGAATCCTGTGCTTTATGAATTTTCAGTTTTAAGTACAGAAAAGACATGATAAAAGGAGTAATGAACTAAGGAAGAGATGGAAAGAATTTAGATTAAAAGATAAATAGCCCTTCTGCTAAATTATGTCTGACTCCCAGGAAGAAAAGTTTGTTGCTCATAAATGATGACACAGCACTGAACAAAACTTTCATGAAGGCATTTTACCTAAATAATTACTTGCTACCAAATAGCATGGGAGCTGGGTGATTGGAGGACTTCAGGAGAAACTTTTGCGTGACCCTCCTTAACTGGATGTGGCAGTCAGGTTGTACAAATCATTTCAGTAATGCACATTGTACGCAAATAACAGAGAGTGCTACTCCCAATTAAGGTCACAATTCCTGCTAAGTTGGCAGGTAATACCAGGGCTGAAAGTATGAAGGGATAAAATTCTGGAGGGGAATACTCTTGTGTGGGGTCTTATTTGGAGGGCAGTGGACATGTGATGAGCCAGCCATATGAGGGCCTCTTCTAAGCATGCAGCCGCATACCAAGAAGAAGATAAGAGGATGTGAACCAGCCATCAGAGAGCTTCTTCTAAACACGTAGCCGCATACCAAGAAGAAGATAAGAGGAAGAAAACATCTGCAGTCGGATACATGGGAAGAACACCAGGAATTAAGTGAACCAATAAGGACACTTACCGAGCCGCATGATTGCCTCGTGCAAGAGGGCTTTTACCAATCAAAAGGCGCATGACCGCATGTAGAGATAGAAAACTCTGTATATAAAGGGATCGTGGGAACAATAAAGTGGCTTCTGCTTGATTCACATTGAATTGTGTAGGGTCCATTGTCGTCTCTCCTCACTCTTGTATGTGGATGTTTTGAACCCCTGATAGATCATTGAGTCATGGAGAAAGATTTAGGGTACACAAACTTATTAATGAAAACTTCAAACTTGACCCCAGGATTAGATTAATTTACCATCCATAGTGAACCCTCACACTTGCATCCTGACATGAACACAAAGCTAATGCATAGCTTAGCACGTTAGTCTGTTTATAGTCTTATGCATATGAGAAGGACAGAGCAGGCATAGATAAAGTCTACTTCACCCAGCAAACACTTAGAATCATAAAATCATAAAGTAGTTAGGGTTGGAAAGGACCTTAAGATCATCTAGTTCCAACCCCCCTGCCATGGGCAGAGGAACCACACACTAGACCATGTCGCCCACGGCTCTGTCCAGCCTGGCCTTGAACACTGACAGGGATGGAGCATTCACAACTTCCTTGGGCAACCCATTCCAGTGCTTCACCACTCGCACTGTAAAGAACTTCTTCCTTATATCTAATCTAAACTTCCTCTGTTTAAGTTTGAAGCCATAACCCCTTGTCCTACCACTACAGTCCCTAAGGAAGAGTCCCTCCCCAACACCCCTATAGGCCCCCTTCAGATACTGGAAGGCTGCTATGAGGTCTCCATGCAGCCTTCTCTTCTCCAGGCTGAACAGCCCCAACTTTCTCAGCCTGTCGCCATGCGGGAGGTGCTCCAGCCACCTTATCATCCTCGTGCCCTCCTCTGGACTTGCTCCAACAGCTCCATGTCCTTTTTATGTTAAGGACACTAGAACTGTACGCAATACTCCAAGTGAGGTCTCACGAGAGCAGAGTAGAGAGGCAGGATCACCTCCTTTGACCTGCTGGTCACGCTTCTTTTGATGCAGCCCAGGATACGGTTGGCCTTCTGGGCTGTGAGCACACACTGCTGACTCATGTTAAGCTTCTCATTAACCAACACCTCCAACTCCTTCTCTGCAGGGCTGCTCTGAATCCCTTCTCCGCCCAACCTGTAGCAGTGCCTGGGATTGTCCCAACCCAGGTGTAGGACCTTGCACTTGGCTTGGTTAAACTTCATAAGGTTGGCATCAGCCCACCTCACAAGCATGTCAAGGTCCCTCTGGATGGCATCCCTTCCCTCCAGTGTATCAACCAAACCACACAGCTTGGTGTCGTCAGCAAACTTGCTGAGGGCGCACTCAATCCCACTGTCCATGTCGCTGACAAAGATGTTGAACAGGACTGGTCCCAACACCAATCCCTGAGGGACACCACTTGTTACTGTTTTCCAACTGGACATCGAGTCATTTACCACAACTCTTCGCGTGCGGCCATCGAGCCAGTTTTTTATCCACTGAGTGGTCCATCTATCAAACTGATGTCTCTCCAATTTAGAGACAAGGATGTTGTGCGGGAATACATATAAAACTTTGGTCCTGTCCATTCCTAAACTAATGATGCTTGGCTTGGGATTGTTTTGCCTAACTTTAAATGTCTCAATTTAAGCTACTCTTTTTATAGTCAACAGAGGAAAATAGAATTTTTTTGGGATTTTCTCAAGAAGTCTGTTTTAGGATGAGATAACTTTTTCTTAGGTGCTTAGTTCAGATGGAGGCATTCACAAAATTGACATCTACTTTTCATCACGTTCTTTGAGCATGAATATGTAAGAGGCTACAGTCAGGAAAAATTCATGGGAAAAGCATGTGTGTCACAAAGCCTTTCTCTTCCCATATAAATAATGTCTTCATGGCCGGAAGCCTGAGGGCATGGGTCAAATCCATACTGGGGAAAAGTGAGGACTTTGGAGTCAATGGCTGTGGGAAACGGGCCTGGTCTTTCGATAGGATTGCTAAGAAATTCTTGTCGCTTGGTGTCTGAGACTACTGGTCTTCTCTCATCTCTGCATTTGCTATTACACAACAAAATTTCAGTAACTGATAACTCAGTATAACTTTTCATTGCTGAGTGGGGCAGCTACTCCCTAGCAGTCCAGCTTAATACCTTCTGTTTCACTTTACCAGAGACACCAACAGAGAGAGTCTGCAACAAACTAACAATATTTTGAAGCTGAAAAATGAACGCATGCCTGGACAGATTTGGTCTTTCTTCTATCAAGTGTTGCACTTAATGGTCCTTAGACTTGTTTTTTTGGGATGTAGAACCTAACATCTCCAGACTGTATTTGAGATCTCCTACCTTCGCTGCACATCATACACATCTTGCTTGATCTGATGGTATCAACTAGTTATTACTGTGTTGGGTTTGCACCCTCAAACAAAAAATCTCCTGGGTTGGAAAATATTCACTTTGACATTTCTTTAAATCTCAGCTTGATTTCTATCACCTTTTTGAGGTTCATCTATTGCATTTGCTGTCGCTATAGGTGTTAAAAATAGCTAGTCTTTAGTTATCTGAGAAGATTTCTTCCTTGAACTATTTTAAACTAAATTAAGAGTAACGTAAATCATTAAAACAATGGGTATATAGGATTTGCTGGTTTTAAAAGGAACTGTGTGCTCTCCAGCTGAGTTTCAGAGGTTTTCTCAATGGTACACATTTTTTAACTACAATAGGTTTTCAGGACAAAAAACATCCAGTAGAGGAGACAAGAATTGAGGCTGTCAGTGAAAGGCTGTTGGCTAACGCAGGTGAGGACCAACTGCTCGGGAGAAAGATTCAAGAAATCTTGTAAGATATACCTATGCTGTTATCGTTGCCAAGGGAAATTCTAAGATTTACAAGTGCCATTGACTTCAGAAGTAAATTAGAAAGGGAGGCTGGATTCAAGTAGTTAGAGTAGACAGAGAAAGAGGCTGTCTGTTTTACCATAGTGCTTCAGCTCCTCAGTTCACTATATACTCTCCACACATGTAACTCTATCATCAGCTTCCACCAAAGCATGTTTCTGGCTTTAAACTCATTTGAAAAGCTGCCCACCAAAGAACATACATAGAGAATCCAACTATCCCAGAATTATCTCTCCAGTAGTGGCCTTAAGGGGATACTTACAGGTGAATAAGCACAAGACAACCATTTTTTTACATATGTGATATTCTACCACTCTTTTCAGAGCTTGGGATTGCCTGTGATTAGACTGTCCCGTAATTCTCAATGGATATTACTCTTAAGTACATGTCCAGTCAATCCATGAACTTCTATGAACTTGAGGCTTTGCCATCCTTTAGAAAGGATCTTCCCAGGTCTAGAATGCTCTGTGTGAAAAGCGATATCGTTTCCAGTTCTGCTATACATTTTTAGAGGTGTGGGACCAGAACTTCACACATTATTCAAGGAATGGTGGAACTGTGGGTTTATAGAGGCAGTCACATTTTCTGCTTTGTTTGTAATTCTTGTCCTAACAATGTCTAACACTCGATTTTCTTTTTTCAACAACTACCAAGCTCTGAGCTGATGTTTACTTGGGACTATTTGGGTATTGCTTCCCCATGTAATGGTCAGCTCAAGGTTCATAATATCTTACATGGTGAGGAGTGTTTTTCCTCCACATGCATAATTTTATATTTTTTCTTATATTTATTTACACTGACTTTCACCTATAATTTTAATATTTAGTCACTTAATTTTCTGAAGTTCGTCTGTAATTTTTCACAATCTGTTTTCTTCCCTCTTACCTTGGATAACTGATGTTATCAGCAAACTTGTTATTTCATGCTTGTCTCCTTTTCCATACAATTTATGGATATGTTTATCATCTATCTCTTAAAACAGATCTTTGTCGAAGTCCACTGCTGACTTCCATCCCTTGTGAGAATTCCTCACTTACTACTACAGTTTGTTTCTCTTTTAAACACTTTTTTCCCCACTCTCTTTCCTTCTTACATTGGTTATTTTTCCCGAAAAAGTCCAATCTGATCACTCCCATCTAAATGCTCTTAAACCTTTTTCAAGAATACTATCAGAGAGAAAGTATCAACTTTATAGTGTGATTCCTCCTAGTGATTCCTCCTAGCAGTGTTGTAGCCCTGCCTCTAAATAAATCCCTTCTTGAAATATACTGTTCCTCCTCCTTTGATTATGGTAGAACGATTCATGGTCAACCAAATAGAGATGCTGAATGTTCAGGGAGCTGTGATGAAAAGCATCCTAATCTTTAAAAGCCAATAGCTTCAGATGGTGAAAAATTAAAAATTCTAGGAAAGGCCAAAGCCTATTTCTTTCCAGATCCTGTTGAAATGTGCAAGAAAATTTGATTCTATGAAGTAGTAGACAAGGACAGAATATTTTAATTCTTTTGACAGGACTTTTCTTTTTGAGACAGTGAAATAAAGATACTTGCTTTCAGAGAAAGTTTAGATGTCTCTTACAGGTTCATTCTTGCTTTCTTTGTCAATATTTGTTGACCTGTTTTGCAGCTGAAAACTTTGGGTCTTTTATCTTTTGACCAAAACTTTGGTTTTGACCAAAACTTTGGTTTTTACATATAGATTATGATTGAAATAATTTCTAGGGGTAAAGATGGCAGAGAGGTTTCATATATATTTTTCTAGGGGAGAGCAAAGTTAGAAGCAATTTTCTCAAACCTGTAAGCTAAGGGATTTATCTCTGAGTCAAAATTCTGTTCATTTAACACTGGTCTCATATGAATTGCACTAGTCCTTACACTCGGTTTCTTGCCACTTTTTACAAGAATCAAGGAGATGTGTTGGCCATGTGTGATATCAAAGAAAATACACTTTTGTGTATTTTGAAAGGAAAATCTGAAAATTCACTGAAGTAGAGATATTTCTGCATAGATAGATATTTTGTATGGCATTTCAAAACCATTTTGTGATAGAAAGACACATGTTCCCTCACTTCAACTTGCTTAAGATGGTAACTAATAGGCAGAGAAAGAAAAAAAGCAGGGAACTGTTATATGTCAGTGGACTCCAGTGATTACTTGCAACACTGTGTAGGGTATTGAGGCAATTGATTTCTATTAACAGTCATAGATACTGGTCATACAACTCAGGAGACAGTTTGGGAAGTCTCAGTCCTGCTATAAAGCGTGACATTGTAAATATTTGCCTGAATATATTAGTAGCTCTTTACATTCAGAGGATCTGGAGAAAGCCCCTGAAGAGAGATTAAGAGGCTGGAGGATTTAGAGCCTCATAGCAGTATCAATGACTATCAAAGTATCTCTGAGCACTCTGTGCGGGAGAGCAGAATTGTTGTGCCAGCCCATCCTTATCTCTGGGTGGGAGATAGGTCAAATCTCTTTGTAGGGAAGGGGAGTACAGTCTCTGTTTGAATCATACCCAGCAGGAGACAGCTTAGCTCCTTTCTAAAGAGCAGCTTTAAAAGATTTCATCTCAGAATCAGTTAGCTCAGAAAACGTCAAATTACAATTGAGGACAATTAACGTCTAAGGAGAAGCATGTGGAGTTCGTTCTTAGTTTATACTTCTCCATCTGGGGGGCTTTTCTGTGCTCTGTCTGCCAGTTCCCATTAGCTTGGATTACACTAAGCTTAAAGCATGCATGCAAGCAAAAGGTAATTGCTTGAAGAGCAGCAAATCCAACGGAGACTTCCAAGGATGCTTTTATATTTTATCTGGTGCCTACCAAATGTGTTTCTTGAGTCTTTTACAGAACCACTGGAGTAACAGTCAAACCATGTTAAGATGGCTTAAATACAACGATTCATTGTATTTAAATACGATTAAAATACAACGATTTTTCAGATGAGAAGAACAATTTTACGAAACATATGTAGGACACCAGCATGATTGCTGTAACAAATTGAAAAGCCTGGCTGAGACCACTGCAAGTTACTCCTGAGCTCTCAGGATCTCTGCGCCTCCAGTATAGGCCCTCCTTCCATTCTCCAGACCAATTAACCTGCCTTCCTGAAAAACTTGATAAAGGGTAGTTGAAGAGGATGAAAATGACATGTATTTATCTTCACACAATCTCTTTTCACTTCTCCAGCCCTTGGAGAGGTATTTGGCCCTTGAGAGGATCCTATCTAGATGTCCTCATCCTCATGAGAAGTGGTGGATTTCTTGTCTTTGAGAAACACATCTGGATTTCAGTTTAAGACACAGGTACAAGGCTCCTTAGTGGCTCTGTGATCCCCATTTGCTTTCTATTACAATCAGGCCATGCTGATCAGATCGTCTGAATTCAAGTTCAATACTTTAACTCCAATGTCATGCTCTCATAAGGGTTCATGGAAGAAGAATGCTCTGAGTGAAGTCATCCCAAATTTATTCTCCTGAAGTCATGGTTGTTTCACTGCTTCTCATGAATTGTGTTGGCAATTGAGAGAACACTTTTCCCACTCAATGCTTGATTTGTAAACGAGATGAGCATGACAACCTGTATGGTATAGCAAAAATACAGATCACTACAGCAAAAAAAATCTGGAGTCACACACTACATTAACAGTCACTGAATATGTGATTTCACTCTCAGTAACTACTGAAGGTTTTTAATGAAGTTACCATCTGCTACAAATATGGAAGCCACAGTTAAGTAAGATTTGATTAGATTGAATGCATCTCTATAGAAAAGTCTGGATTATTATGTTGTTTCTCATGTCCTTATATTGTACCTTGATGTAATGCTGTTCCTTGAGGTGGTAGGTTCAGGATTCTCTTTTCCTATTTCTCTGCTTCCCTGCCCCCAGAGTCACTCCTTATAGACTCCTAAGCACTATGCAGAATGATTACTTCCATTCAGTCAGAAGCTTTCTTAAGTTCATTTCCATCTACTTGCTGCAGTCTTCAAAATGCATCAGCCTAGTTCAGTTTTCAGTTTACACGAGTTAGGTTAGATGCAAATGCAGTCTTTGTTTTAAGGTCAGCCTTTATTAATTTCTTTGCCTGGCAAATACCTGGCTGGTTTGTTTTGTGACCTGCAGCACTGCCCGATACACCACCTTCCACTGGTTAACGACAAGGTGCATTTGCAGTTTTTGATGTACAGGTGCATTTGCAGCTTTTGATGTACTGCTAAAGGCTTTTAGTCATCTCTTTCTTACAGTTTCTTCTGAAAAGCTCTGCATGCATTGCCGACCCCACCAGGGTCTGGTGCTGGAGCACTGTGGTAGTTGAAGCTGATGTTATTCCTTCCTCACAACTGAAGGGAAAGGTGTTTGCACTCTTTTGTATCCAGAGAGGAACAGATTGTCCACAGTTCCAGTTCTTATTCTTTCTTGAGAAACCTATACCACACTGCCTTTCTTTGCAGCCATTTCCCACCCTTCAGAAGCATAGGCTGTTCCTTGCTCTGTCCCTGGGATTTCTTCTGGGCCCAGCCACCCACTTCTTGATGGGCCAGAATTGGCTAATAGGAAAGGATACTATCGAGTGAGGTTACTAATGACTAAAAGGCATTAATTAAAAGTGTATGGAAATATTATATTTTAGTATGTAAAAGGTTGAATGAGAACGATTTTAAAATGTTCTTTCAAAGTTCTTATATTTTCCCAACTTAAACCCTCAAAACTCCTCACTTTTGGCAGTCATAAAGCCAATAAACAAAGTATTGTAGTTTTTATTATGTGGAAGGCTCAAAACATTTTTAATGAAAAAGGTTTCTAAAGGAAACCAGCATTCTTCATAAAAGGCAAATATTTGATTAACTTTGTGAACACAAAATGTTGTTTGATTTCAGTTTTGCTGTTTTTATTCTGAACATAAGACTGATCACTTTCTCCAATCTATTATAGAGCCTAGCTGGAAGACATATTTTGGAGATAGATTTGAAAATGACCATGTGCATCTGTTGTGATGTGCGGTTCTATACAAATATAGTAATATATACAATATTCTATTACATAAAGGCTGTAACGGAGCTGCCCTTGGGAAGGTGAAAATGTGTCCTATAAGATCTGGAACTGTCTCTCCTCCTTTGATGCTCCTGGGAAAAGGAATATGAAGAACTGACAACAGAAAGAAGGAGGGGATCTGCAGCTGCTGTTAATGACTGATGACTAATTATTGTTCTTGGAAATGGTGCTGAACAGATATTCTTAGATGTGTATTCTCTTCTGACATGTTTGCCTGACAGATTCCTTCTTCCTGAGATTCATGTTGTGGGTAGGTTTTTTTGTGTTTGTTTGTTTTTTTTAGTTGGAATGAGCTAATTAACACAAAAGTCGCTAAAATGACTTCTTGGTTGCTTCATTAATAGTCTTTGGGTTAAGTACCATAGCCTTTAGGCCCTGGACAGTCATCTGGGATAGGAACTGAGCTCTGTTGCTTACTCCCTTCTCCACTATAAATGTAAGTTATAGAGTAGAATATGATTTTTTTTTTTTTTGAACCAAAACTTTTTTAAAAGTTCATTAGGATATTTATTCAATGCTCATAAATTCAAATTTAACTATTGAGCCAAAATTTATCCTTCTGAGTAAGCAGGAGGGTACAGGAGAGTTCAGTAGTGAGAGTTCTGTTTCTCCCTTGAAGTCTAATTTGATGGGTAATTCCTGAACCTGAACTGACCTAAGGCAGTGTAACAGAATTGCATTTTGCCTCCCTGAAGGATGAAGGAGTGCAGTTGAACTTGCTCATGAGACGGGGAAACGGCAAATCTGAGGCAAAGTGATGCAGGGATGCCCTAGGAACCTGGGTTTAGACATCATCTTGCAACTGGGAAGACTCAGGATGGTACTTTGCTTACCCCAGACCTCCAGGAGGGACTGCAGCCTCTGCCTACTGCCTCCTTAGAGCTGTGGCACAGCCAAGCAAGCTGTGGGGCTATGGTTGCTTTGTTGTGATGAGCACTTTTTGTGCTTGAGCACTTTTTTATTGGATCAAGTACTGACTGTGTGATGTGCTGGTTTCTATGAAATGGATTGATCTGGGTCCAGGTCTCAGTGAAAGGGTCTTCACCTCACCACTGGTGCTCCTTTCATGTCTCTCTTGTCATTGTACTATCTTCTGAGCTCAGAGACGGGGAAGCAGGCATGAGGGAACTAGATCTCTGACTCTCAGGGGAGGAAGATATTCTCTGGCTGGGTTACATCACTTCTGTTCTGAGACACAGAACAGCTAGGGGAACTAAGAGTGAGAAACAGCACGGCTGTTTCCATGAGCTCAAAAGAATATTCGGTTTAGACCACTCTAGTCTAGCAAAATCCCTAAGAATGTTCCCAAATAAGGATGAGGCATAAACCTATACTTCTGTGGAAAGAAAATAAGGTACAAGGTACTCCTCATGCAAAGAATTTTTTTTTCCTAGGAATCCATTTTTGGGATGGAAACTTTGAAGATGTGAGGAAAGCAGGCTTTTTGTGAACTCACTTTTTTCCTCCCTACAGATTGTGCCCTGGTGCTAATTATGTTGATTGATAACATTATTTTCAAGAAAAGTCACATAACAAATTATCAAGAAAAGTCACAGGCCAATTGAGTATTCAATCTATTAGGATGTACATCAGAAATGTAATAACAACACTGCAGGTGAAACCTTTCAAGAAATGCACATAGAAAGAAGTCCGGATGAAATGCTGATGGAAGAGGGTTAGGAGTGGTGGTGGTGATGGAAAGGAAGCGCGTCAGTCAGCTAAACACAGCACGATATCTTAAGCAGCCTATTGATCTCCTATTCAGAATTCATGCAGGGCGACTCCTTGTCATAAAACATTCAGCAGCCAAAATCAATAAGGCATGTGGAGCACTGAATCTTGCTGCTTCAAAGTCATATTTGAAAATAACAAAAAAATCACTGCTACTCAAATGTCACCAGGTCACCAGCTTGGTTTGGACCCAGCTCAGCAATTTCAATTATAAAAGTTTGCTTCCTATTTTTCCAAGGGGGAGTCCAGCTGGAAAGGGACAGGAACTGGATTCAGCTATCTGACAAGGAATCTGTATTCTGCCCCCTCTGTTTACAAAAGGGGTTCAGGGAGAAAGATAAACCTAGATAACATGAAACATTTGCTGATGGAGAGCTTGTCTTGTGCTGTGAATTTGCCAATATTTAGCAGTTCTTTGGCTAAGATCATATCCTCCAGCTGCATGGCAAAATGCAAGGGGACTAAAAAACATCACAAAAAGCTTAGCTGACATTTTCTTTACAGACATACCCTCCTTAATATGATATATACCAAATTGCTCTTCAGCCATTTCTTTGTCACCAATGTTCAGATATCACATCTAACTTAGAAAGGTCTGGCACTAGGTATCAATATTAACCAAGATCAAAGTCAATAAATTTTGGCTGTGGATCCTGTTCTCAGAGATGCATGTGTTCTGCTTATACAAAGTAAAGGACAACAAGCAGGCACGTACACACAGCCCAGCCTTCTCCATGGGAGCACCTGGAACTTAGGTTTCACATGGATATCAATGTGTTACAGATCTGCCACCCTTTCCTCCCGTCTTTTGCACCATGTTATCATAGAAATCTAGGAGACACTAATGGAAAAGCTTTTCTTTGGTCATTCAGTCCAGTCTGCTGCCCCTGAACAGGGGCAGCTTGACCTGAACCATTCCTGGGAAATGCTTGTCAGACAGCGGGTCAGGCAGCCTTACACAAATTTCTCCACTTCCCAGTGCTTTCCTATCCTTACATTGAGAAGGATTTTGCTAATACCCAGATTAAATCTTCCTTGTTGCCCTTCAAGCTCAATACTTGTCATCTCTCAAGTGGCTTCTGGAGAACAGCTTGCCCACTGAATCTACCTTTTATGTATTTGAATTCTGTTGTCATGTATCTCATTACTCTCTTCCAGACTAAACAATGCTAGTTCTTTCAGTCTCTCCTCTGAGGTCATATTTCCCATATGTTTGTGCTTCCATAAAGGTCACTGGCATCTGGCATAGTCCTATGGTGCAAAAGATTAATTCTGCTCTTTCATAGCTCTCAGCTCAATGGTTACCATCACCTCATTCAGTTTGAAGGGGAGGGTAGCTTTTAAAAGTCAACACAAAACCTGGGTATTTGTTCCATCTGTAATAATTTCTGGAGTAACTGATGCTGCTGTAGGTGAATACCTTAGAAATGCACAAACAACGAGACAGCCAGACAAAGAGGCAACCAGAGATCCAAGTGGAAATATGCAGCAGTAACTGACAAGCTCAGAAAGCATCTGTTGGCACACCACCATCCAACTCTGGCAGACAAAGAAGCACAGAAAATCCTGGAAGCAAAAGCTGTAAATATAGACATCAATGAAAATTTTACATTTGACATCAATAGGACATGAATGTCTATACTGTAGGAGATCTGTTGGGTTGGTACCATGACATAACTTGTTCTATGTCTCCATTGCACAGTGCCTGAGATGGCTGTATACAAAGAGCACAGTCTGAAAAGCCACTGAGGAACAAAATCAGCTTGCTTATGTAAAGCTCCATATAATTACAAACAGCTTGTTTCTGATATCAAAACTAACCTGCTCAAGAGCTCTGGTGGCTCATCCATTACTTACATGTTGATTTTAGTGTCTGTATTTATTAGAATAAGGGTTAGCATTGTCTGGACAAGCAATGAACCAAACTTCTGCAATGCTTTACCAGTTAAACTAGGAGCTTGGGTAAATATTTTGACAAACCATGGTTTCATTAAATATTTTGCGATTCATTAACCTGTTGATTCTCATTCCTATTCATAGGAAACATAGATGAGGCTTGTATTCTGCATTCTTCTGTGCTTTTCTTTTCCAAGAATGCTGACTGTTCTGACTGTTTCTGAAGGGTGTTCTTGTAGGTGACATTCTAATTTACGCTTCTGAAGGAGGCAGGAGGGAATTAAGTGACATGATGGAAAGTTTGTTAAGTGTAATCAACAGCAAGGATTAATGCTGCCAGAGATTTCTGCATATTAATCTGGCTTTGCTTTGAGCTACTACAACACCTGTGACAAACTGAAAGGTTATGGATTTGGAATCATAAGCTTTGCCTCTCTGACTTAGTATAATGTTATAGACCCTTAATCCATAAACTGATTTAGCTTAACTGGACTGATCTCCCGGACACACAGTGTGGGTATTTCAATTCTGCACTGTGCAGCATAGTATAATGTTGTGTATAACCTGCCTGACTTACAACTATGTTCCAGAATAGTGTGACTTTCCTATAGGTGCTGAGCCATCTCTGGCAGCCCTAGTGGCTGTCTCAAATGCCACTACCGACCTATGCTTTGACATCTGAAACTTGTCTCTGTGGGATTTAGCTCCAGGTTAAGACTTCCAGATATAAATATTCAGTGGTAAGTGTCTGCATGTGAGACTGAGTTCAATCGCTTACACCAGAAACCTAAAGCCATATAGAACATGGTATCGGTGTCTGAGATTCTGTACGGGGTAAGCAGTGGTGGCGCTAGAACTGTGGGAGACCTGTGCCTGTCTTGACACCATGAAGTGTGGTTAGATAGGAGTCACAACAATAATTAAACACATGTGTACTGAAAATTTGGCGAGAGATGGTTTTTCTGTCCTGTAGAAAAAAGGAGGAAATTGAGGACTCTTAAGCCCAGGACACCAGTACTTGATTACGGTGACTGGAAACAAGTTAATTTAATGGATCACAATTTTTTTAGTAATGACTTCTACTTTTGTCCTGCATCTTTGCTCTCACATAAATAATTTCCATCCTTTTCCTAGATTTAGTTATTCTGTTTCAGACTATTTATCTTGTCTACCAGTTCTCTAAACCATTCATTAAAATTCTGCTTCATAAATCTGAAGTTATCAAGAATATGAAAAAAACATAATCATGTCTTCATGGAAAAAAAAAAAAAATGTTTGCAAACAATAAATTCTGGAATTATTACCTAAAACTGCCCCTGGTCAGTTATCAGGAATCATGGTTCACCCTTAACATTTGGACAAGAAATAAATTGCTTTTCTAGTTGTAGTCATAAAACTAAACTACCAACAGTTATGTTGAATTCTTCATAGAATCATAGAATCATAGAATCGTAAGGGTTGGAAAGGACCTTAAGATCATCTAGTTCCAACCCCCCTGCCATGGGCAGGGACACCTTGCCCTAAACCACGTGGCTCAAGGCTCTATCCAACCTGGCCTTGAACACCGCCAGGGATGGAGCATCCACAACCTCCCTGGGCAACCCATTCCAGTGCTTCACCACCCTCACTGTAAAGAACTTCTTCCTTATATCTAATCTAAACTTCCTCTGTTTAAGTTTGAACCCATTACCCCTTGTCCTACCACTACAGTCCCTAAGGAAGAGTCCCTCCCCGACACCCCTATAGGCCCCCTTCAGACACTGGAAGGCTGCTATGAGGTCTCCACGCAGCCTTCTCTTCTCCAGGCTGAACAGCCCCAACTTTCTCAGCCTGTCTTCATATGGGAGGTGCTCCAGCCCTCTTGTCATCCTCGTGGCCCTCCTCTGGACTCGCTCCAACAGCTCCATGTCCTTTTTATGTTGAGGACACCAGAACTGTACGCAGTACTCCAAGTGGGGTCTCACAAGAGCAGAGTAGAGGGGCAGGATCACCTCCTTTGACCTGCTGGTCACGCTGCTTTTGATGCAGCCCAGGATGTGGTTGGCTTTCTGGGCTGCAAGCGCACACTGCCAGCTCATGTTAAGCTTCTCGTCAACCAACACCCCGAAGTCCTTTTCTGCAGGGCTGCTCTGAATCCCTTCTCTGCCCAGCCTGTAGCAGTGCCTGGAGTTGCCCCGACTCAGGTGTAGGACCTTGCACTTGGCTTGGTTAAACTTCATAAGGTTGGCATCGGCCCACCTCACAAGCGCGTCAAGGTCCCTCTGGATGGCATCCCTTCCCTCCAGCGTATCAACCGAACCACACAGCTTGGTGTCATCGGCAAACTTGCTGAGGGCGCACTCAATCCCACTGTCCATGTCACCGACAAAGATGTTGAACAGGACCGGTCCCAACACCGATCCCCGAGGGACACCACTCGTTACAGGTTTCCAACTGGACATCGAGCCATTTACCACAACTCTTTGCGTGCGGCCATCGAGCCAGTTCTTTATCCACCGAGTGGTCCATCTATCAAATTGATGTCTCTCCAATTTAGAGACAAGGATGTCGTGTGGGACAGTGTCGAATGCTTTGCACAAGTCCAGGTAGATGACATCAACTGCTCTGCCGCTGTCCATCAGTTCCGTGGCTCCATCATAGAAGGCCACCAAATTGGTCAGGCAGGATTTCCCCTTAGTGAAGCCATGTTGGCTGTCACCAACCACCTCGTTGTTTTTCATGTGCCTTAGCATGTTTTCCAGGAGAATGTGCTCCAAGATTTTGCCAGGCACAGAGGTGAGACTGACTGGTCTGTAGTTCCCCGGGTCTTCCACCTTCCCCTTCTTGAAAATGGGGGTTATATTACCCTTCTTCCAGTCATCGGGAACTTCACCTGACTGCCAGGATTTTTCGAATATGATGGACAGTGGCTTAGCAATTTCATTCGCCAGCTCCTTCAGGACCCGTGGATGGATTTCATCAGGTCCCATGGACTTGTGCACGTTCAGGTTCTTAAGATGGTCTCGAACCTGATCCTCTCCTACAGTGGGCCTAAGGTCTTTGTTCTCACAGTCCCTGCATTTGCTTTCCAAGACTTGGGTTGTGTGGTCAGAGCATTTGCTGGTGAAGACTGAGGCAAAGAAGTCATTAAGAACCTCAGCCTTCTCCAAATCCATGGTAGCCAGTTCTCCTGATAGCTTCTGGAGAGGGCCTACATTGTCCCTAGTCTGTCTTTTATTTGCTACGTGTCTATAGAATCCTTTCCTGTTATCTTTTACATCCCTTGCCAAACTTAATTCTAGCTGGGCCTTAGCTTTCCTAACCTGGTCCCTAGCTTCTCGGGCAATGCTCCTGTATTCTTCCCAGGCCGCCTGTCCTTGCTTCCACCTTCTATAAGCTTCTTTTTTCCCTCTAAGTTTCCTCAGCAGCTCCTTGTCCATCCATGGAGGTCTCCTGGCCCTCCTGCTGCACTTTCTTCTAGTTGGGATGCAACACTGTTGAGCACGTAGCAGGTGATCCTTGAATACCGACCAGCAGTCTTGGGCCCCCCTGCCCTCTAGGACTGTATCCCAGGAAACCTTACTAAGGAGGTTCCTGAAGAGGCCAAAGTCTGCTTTCTTGAAGTCCAGGGCAGTGAGCTTGCTGCACGCTTTTCTCACCGTCCTGAGGATCTCAAACTCAACCATCTCGTGATCACTAGAGCCAATGTCTAGCCACTTCAGTGCTAGACATTGTTTTATTAAGCTGGAATATATTTTTAAAAGAGATTTCATCTACATCATATGTAAATGTATCTACAAAAGTGTGAAGTGCTATATGTCTAGTTAATAGATGAGTTGGATTCAGCTTGAAATGAATATGTAGAGAAAGCCAGGTCTTTCATAGTGATGTGGAAGAGGCATGTAATCATTAAATTACCCATATCTAAGAATGATGCAGTTTTCTGATGACTGACCCTCTGGACTTTCCTCTATTCCCTAATTCTCCTTGTGGGAATACTTTCTGTGCTTACAATGCCACCTGCATGCTCAGGCAAGGACAGAGTAGTATTTTTGCTGCTCACCAATCTGTTGTTTGCTCCTGCCCCTAAAATGATCATCTGCCTGCACTCCTGGTCATTCCTGTGCAAAGTGTTTCCACTCTGAATGATCCACAGGCTTTCAGTAAGCACAGATGGATGCTGCCCCATGCCTTGGGCTCCAACTGATGTGTCCTGACACACTCATCCTTATTGTGGTCTGTCCCTTTTTGCAGGGAGATTTTTGTCTTGGACATCTGCAAAAATGGAGAGACACAATTCGACCCTTTTTTGTGGTGAAAACATTTTGTCATCATGTAAGAAAAAGAGTGAGCCTTTGTTTTCAGATAAAAGATCCAGTTGTACTCCGACAGAAGTTATCACAATCATTTACTCCCTGCACTAGGTTTACTAGGCATCAAGCAACATATGCCTTTTGTTCTTCCAACAGTCCCCAAAGGATGAATAGTGACTGAGAAAAGACTTTGCTACTCTTACAAACTTTTCTGCTCCCTCTTATAGTCTTACAGGAAGCATCGATGTTATTTTTAGGAAGTATTGACTCTTTTACAGAGTAGAGGGCTCATTAAATCAAAATAACAGCAACATTTTCAGCTGCTTCATTGTTATCATTGCTATTGTTGCAAGCAACTGCTGGAAGCTGGAAAAAAAAAGAAGGGAGAAATAAACTCAAGAAAGAATAGATACCCCAACATATACTGAGCTGGAGATAAAATGCAGCACATCTCTTTTATGGCTTTTAAGTAGTTGATAGTCTACCACTGAGTTCTTCATAATCATCTGAAGAAGCAGCAGTGCCACTGGGGAGGACAGGGGACCTGGGGTTTATAGAGTGGATGATAAACTGGAAATGACAGAGTCACAAGAAGGTGAAAAGCTGTATTGAGGTTGTGTTAATCAAAGGATCGTGTGTTACAAACAGAAAGACGGAATTTATTCCATTGCCATTGAAAACTTTCCCAGAGCCAGTTTGGGGGTAAAATATGTTTCTTTTAAACAGAGGGGTCAAATTGTAACAAGTGAGAGGGAAATCAAGAGAAACAGTAAAAAGGCTGTAAAATGAGTCATGTGGAAACAAGAATGGCTGGTGCCCAGAAGATACAGAGCTGAAGTGTGACCTAATACAAAGCACAGCAGGGACCTCTTCTTCTGTGTTTGCTGGGAACACTGCAAGAAATTGTGAAAGTGGGGGGATTTCTCAGTAGTATGGAAATCTATCCTGGGAAAGAAGCATCATGAGCAGGAAACTGAAGATTGTTAAGTATACAAATTTATAATTTTATGACACGCAGCAGGGAGTGAATGTAGCAACCCAGGAAATTCATTTAGTTTTTTGATGTCCTTAAGCAGTAAAAACCTGTGTTTCTAACTGTGGTTTCTGGTATTTGGCATACTAGCAGCCACCTTTTTACAGGTCACCTCAAAGCCTTAGAACAAATCAAATCACAAAGCAAACAAGGAAAAAATAATGCCAGGAGTTTCAGAGAAGGATTGATTTTTGAGTCCCTACCTGCTATATCTTATAGAGATTTCTCCAGTAGAGTTATGAAAACCTGCAGCAAATCTCAAGCTGGACACCCAAAGGTGTGTTAAGTGGCTTTTGAAATTCTTGGTCAAGGCAATCTACTTCACAGAACAAACAGTTTACAGGTGTAATTTTTTTGTTCCTGGCCAGGGTCACATATGGGTGAACAGGAGCCAGGGGTGAAAAAGGATAGCTGACAGGGAAATAGGATAGCTGAAAGGAAAGCATAGCTGACACAAAATAAATTCTTGCCTTAATTAGAAGTATATTCACCTTTTCAAGAGAATTCCACAAATGTAAGGTCTCTGTAGAATAAAGACTGTGGCATATACAGGTACCATGCAGCCTTCAGGAAACATTAGGAGGGTACGAGGCTATTTTCACAATTTCTTTCCAGAGGTTGTTCTTATACCTTGTTCTTTCTCTCAGTTTTTTTTTCACTGTTCGCTTTCTCCTGATTTTATACCTTGGTAGCTCAGTGGCAGTGGTTGACTGAAGGATGCGCTGGGGGAATAAATGTTTCAGGAGGACATTCAGTGAACAAGGCAGCATGGAGAAGTTGACATGAATATGACTGACAGTTATTATTTCCCAGGAACTCTCTTTGAAATTGAACATAATCGTTACTGCTGGACCTGCATAAAATGTAAGATGTCTAGCCTATGAGAAAATTCTGGATTCTCAGCACTTCTATTGTCACCCAAAACTGGAAAAAAGTTATTTGTTTTTTAATTTGTTTTTTGCTGGCACTCCTGGAAAGGTCAATAGACAGATGTCTTGAAACAGGCTTATAGAGGGAGAAGTCTGTTATTAGAGAAACACTAGATGTATTTTTCCAGGCTTGGCCAACCGTCCCCCTTTAGTACCTGTGGAATGACCATCTGAGCTTTTTCATCTGCAGAGCTAACTCAGGGCATTGCTGCCTTCAGTTACTTTGCTTGCCCTCCACACTGGACCTTGAGCAAGAACATTGGTGTGGGGTTTCTTTTTGGCTGGGATTGACACCTGCAGTAGCAAGGTGCCAAGTAAACTCATTGCCTGTGGCCCTTGGGGGTTAGCCAGCAGTCAGGATATTGTGACACCTGTCAAATGGATTTTCACTTTCTGGATGACTAAAAAGCAAAACCTCTCTTAGCCATTTTCAGTTGTATTGGGGATTTCTCAGATTTCAAGGTCATGGAAAGAGTGATGTTTATCCCCTCCAAGGTTTTAGGATATTTTTGACTGCTTTTTCCCTTTGCATGGATCTCATACCCTGTTCTTTCTTATCCCT